>NC_059381.1:22146888-22891888 GCF_019703515.2 Myxocyprinus asiaticus | reverse complement strand
TGATTTTGAATCGAAGACTTTTTGTCTTAGTTGTTGAATCTTTTTACGTTCATACAAATATTTACACATGTTAAGTTTGCTGAAAATAAAAGCAGTTGAAAGTGAGAGGTTTCTTTTTTTGCTGAGTTTATAAGAAAAGTCAGTGTCATTAATTGAACTGTTGTAAGTTTTAGGGCTGTCATTTGGGCAGAGACCTTAATTTAAATCTTTTACCTTGAATATTTTCAAACTTCTAATTAAATTAGAATTTTAAAATTAGCTGATTTTTAAATTGACATGGTTTCCTTAGTCCACAAGAGGGCACATTTAATGCATAAGCGAAACAGCACCATGTTATATTATTGCAAAGAACATTCCTGGCTGTTAAAAAAAGAGCATTCCATTTTCAACTAATGTGCATAAAATAAATAAATAAAAAGTTTTAGTTGGGGGGGGTGCTTCAATAGACAGTTCACATGGTGTTACACTTGCACTGATGCCACAGTATACTACCCCAGACTCAAGCTTCATAATAACAGCAAAGTACCACATTGTTTTTTGTATGTAGGGTAGCAGTATTCCCAGATAGCAGTGGTATTTGGCTGAACTCGGTGGTGAAGCAGCTCAGACTGTGAGCCTAGGCCAAGGGCTGTTCAAACAGATGGAACACAACAGAATGGAACCGAACACGAGGTTGTACTACTTTCCTGACGAAACGTTTAAAAAACTCATTTCGTAATTTGAGAAATTCTTAAATGAGAGTAAGACGCAATGGCCAAAGATCTCCAGCTACTGTAAGGGGCTGTTCACACACCGATTCACACAATGCTTGTACAACCATGCATTTGTTTTTCTATGTAAATGCGCGCTAGATGAATGTCTTTGTTTCTGTTTATTCAGCATCTCGTGCAGGAGCACAGTTTTTTTAGATGCTGTGTCTAATTAAAAATAATTTTAAAAGGCATCTTGAGACACCTGCTTTCTGTAAAACTGTATTTGTTGCACTGTGTAGCCTTTTTTAGCGCAAGAATGCAATCGATCGGAAGTCATCATCAGTTCTTGGCACACATCCAAAATTCGAATGCACAGTTTTAGCATTCGAATGTACATTCTTTTCTTAAATTAGACAAATATTTAATTTTATTTTGAAAGCCCTAGTCGGTTTCTGGATGACATGTCGACTGTTTGTGACCCATTCCTATAGTCGTCCACTATGATGTACAGTTTTAGAATGCAGTTTTGAACAAGCTGAATAATGATTGCTCAAACTTTGTTTTAGGCAGTTATGCTGTCTCTCAGTTTAGTCTGCCAAGATCAGAAATTCCATTTACCCTCCGACACCTCTGGAAACCTTCTTTTTTTTCCCCAGAGTGCCTCTGCCAGTCACAAAACCCTTTAGCTTTCTACAGCAATGACAGGTTCAGAGGACAAAACCACATCACCTGCCCCCTCCTTCACATACACACAGGCACACACACACTCAAATGGGAAAGCCTTACCATGGCCATTGATTTTCAGTCATCAAGCTTTTTTTGAATGATAGAAATGTTTTGAAGTCTTTGTCGATATTTTTGTGTAAAGGGAACATTTGTGTGTTTAATTTGCCAAAAATGAAAATTCTGTAATTTACTCACCCTCATGTTGTTCTAAACCTGTATGACTTTTTTTGTGGAACACAAAAAGATAGGCAGAATGTTAGCCTCAGTCACCATTCAATTTTATTGCATCTTTCTCCAACAAGGAATGGTGACTGAGGCTAACATTATGCCTAACATCTGTTCTCCATCATCAAGTTATTGGAGCAGGATGATCATACAGTATATGTATGCATTACCATTCCAGTTTTCCAATGTTTTAAACTGACAAACAGCAGGTGGTACCAGTGCATCGGAATAAAAATAATTGCGCAGGTTGTTATCTTTTGACAGATAATGATCTTTCCTCAGGGCTGCAATTGTGAGAATCTTTTCTCCTTCCTGTGAAATATGCTCATGCTACGATAATGCTGGTTTGTTGATTGAAGCTTCCCAAGAGAAAACTGCATGATAGCGGTGAAATATTGCAGGAATGGAAAATTGTCCTTGTCTGTATTTTAAACACAATGCGTTTATGGGTGGAAAGAATCAAAAGGTTGCCAGAGCAGTTTGTGTTTTGCAACTAGATTGCATCACAGCAGAAAATGCCTCTTTTTTTCTTCCTTTTTTCCCCTTCTTATTAACTTGTATTTATGAGAGGCACATGACCTGCGACAGGGATTATCTTTTTTTCGCAGTGTGAGTCCAGATCAAGGGATAACCTATATGAAAGTCTACAGTATATGCTGCATTACAGCTGGAGATGAATTGCTTTGGATATATGGGGCTTTACTCAGGGTGCTGAGCAAGGCTGCCCATGGAACAAATATTTTAAATGTCTATTGACCATACAGGACAACATCTGGGAGAGCAGTATTTGAATTTACCATTGTGGCCTTCTATTTATAGGGTTCAGCTATTTTGTTTTTTCTACAAGTGGTTTTCAAACTTTTTAGGGAAAGTACCGCCTTCGATTAAATCAGAACATCCTAGCTTAAAGGGATAGCTCACCCAAACGTGATAATTCTGTCATCATTACTCACCCTCATGTTTGTTCCAAACAAGTATAACTTTTTCTTTCATTGCACACAAAAGGAGATGTTTGGCAGAATGACAGCCTCAGTCAGTATATAAAAAAGCTGCAATTAAAGTGAATAAAGTCAATAAAAAAAATTTCTTCCATGAAACACAAAAGAAAATGTTAGGCAGAATGTCCAAGCCGCTGTTTTCCATCCATTGAAAGTGGATTCTGTGTTTTCTGAAGCCATAAGATACAGGGTGTCCGCAAGTCTTACATATACTTTTTAAAATTGGAGCCCTTAAATTTCTTAAATTTCGCGTGCTGAGGTATTAACTTTTGGGGTGTGAATAGAGGAGACGCTTAAAACAGCAGAATCTGCACGAGTCAAAATAATCTCTCTCTCTCTCTCTCTCTCACATACTCTCTCTCTCTCTCTCTTTCTCTCTCTCTCTCTCTCTCTCTCTCTCATTCTCATTCTCTCAACTCTCTCTTTCTCTCTCATGCATTTAGCAGCTGACACTTTAGTGTGAGCACGTGCAGGGAAGTGCATTTTTACTGAACTTACGATGTTACACATGTATAAACCTTCATAAACGCAAATGGCGTTATTTTGTGTCTCTAACACTATCGCTCCTGCTTATAGTCGACAAAGTGGTCAACATTACAGTTTTAAAGCGCACGAGGTTGGAGCGTCTTTTGACACCTTTCAAATCGTTGCGCTTCCTTATTTTACCCTACCTTTGACAATAATTGTAAAGCTAACAGAACTACTCAGCTGCAGAGTTACACCTGTTATATCTCTCATCTGCATCTCTCTAGATCTAGGGCTGCCAATGCAATTGACACTGTTCTTAAGCTCTCATGACACGCGTTACTTTTCTCATGCAATGATAACGTCGCGGAGCAAAGAGGACACTGACAGCGCACGGCCGGAAAAGAAAGAACAGCCTGCATGATGCTGTGAGTTATTCAGACCAATCAGGGGGAAAACAACAGCAAAGCATCTTTCCCTCTCCTTCTCTTTCATAATTTAATCTGTTAACATTTCCAGTACTTCTTGTCAACTTTAAACGGCCATTTTTTAGGTAACTGAGTTTTTATTTTAGATATTTCACTCAAATTAAAATTGTCATCACTTGTCTTTAGGTTGTTGCAAACCTATATGACTTTCTTATTTCAGTGGATATCAAAAGGAGATATTAGGGAGTTTCAGTCACTATTCACTTACATTGAATGAAAAACAAGATGCATTGACAGTGAATGGAGACTGAGACTAAAAGTTTTGCTTAACATCTCCGTTTTTGTTCCATGGCAGAGAAAAATTCATACAGACTCAAGGGTAACCAGTGATGACAGAAATTTCATTTTTAAATGAACTGTCCTTTAACTACCTGTTAAAGTATTTGTTAAAGGTAGCTGCCAAGAAAAAATATATAAATGTTCTTCAGCACATGCTAAACCTTATTCACAGCAGCGGTATCTTTGATTTTTAAAGACAATGACAACATGGCTATGCGGGATAGGCGTACAGTCTCTTCGATGAGATGTACTGCAGTTTAAAGTGTTTTTGGATTGTTCCACAGACAAAACATTGAAGAAATATCTTTTCAAGGACACTCAGTAGACAAAAAACTCCAGACAACATGAGTTGTGGAAAATCAGATGGGATACTGGAGCTTTTTACAGCTTTATACCATGCATGCCATTGAAGAGATGGGAAGTCTATCCCTCACAGCTTCATTTCCATTCCCATTAAAAATCAAACATGGCGCTACTGTGAATAAGGTCTATAGACCAATCCTCTTGTTTACAAAAATGTCAGCGCATGTGCAGTAAGTGGTGGCAGAAAGCCCACTGACTGTTGTGTCAGATTTGACAGATTAGATGATTAAACGAAAGTTTGACAAAAAAAACCATCATAAATACAAACATATTCTTAGCGATACAATTACTATAATAAAATGAGTTAATAAATAACATGTAATCATGTTCGCTATAAATTTTTGCTACAAAGTTGTGAGTTGAAATGATCTCCTCAGTCCAGTCAGCTCTGATGGCTTGAAGCCACAGCAGTCAACGAGAGCCCTTGGAATAATTTTTCAACAATGTAATCCAATAAAAGTTTATTTTTTGCACATGGTTTTTGCCAACACTTCCGTGTTTGTGGTGACGTTGCCAAAGTATTGGTCTATTGCATCACGTCTTGCTGGAAAGCAAGTGACTAAAGAGAAGGGTCACAATATAGGCTACATACTTTAGGCTACATGCATTCTTAATGATTTCATTTAGAGTTTTAATGTTGTATTAACTTATTAACACATAAATGCACAATAAAAAAAAAAAAAAAAAAAACATGTCCAGAGACATTCAAGTAGTCTCAGTGGTTTTGTATTTACCAGCTAATTAATTAATGTTTTTTTTTTTTTTGCTTTGTTTTTTTTATTGCGGAAGTGGTCTTAACCTTTTCTTTTATTTGGTCTTAAAAAGTCTTACATTTCATTCCTTCGAACCTGCAGATACCCTGAAGATAGCTTTGTGTGAGGAACAGATGAAATAAAAGTAATTTTTCACTGATTCTGTGGGCTTATGCATGAGTCTTAGCATGAAGCTATAATTAAATTGCAATCAGCCGTTAAAAATGAAACATCGAAAAAATTATTTGAATATAATTTTGTAATAGTGTAGCTCAGTTTCCAGAGTCAAGCTGTGTACCACCTGGGGATTCACCGTGTATCACAGTTGGAGAACTGCTGTACTAGAAAATATTCCAGATGGAAATTGATGTATTTATAATAAGAAACTGATTGATTGAAAAGGGCAAATTATTTTTTTCCTCTCTATTTTAGCTGGTTGAGCCTTTAACTGATACAAACCAGATTAAAGGCATTTAAAGACATTAAAGATATCTGTGGTTATCTGTAATGCTTTAAAAAAATAAATAAAATCTATTTAAAACTACAATAACTTAGTCTTGAGAATGCATTTTTCAAATGCATTTTAATTTTTGTGGTCATACAATAGTTTTTTTATTTATGTACTGAAAAAAAAAAAATGATCAAGCCTTTTGATCAGATCGCTGGCAACCCAAAGAGTCTCAGCACTCTTCAATATGGTGACATGCTGTTTGTATGAAAACACCCCCGCTTTTTCCACTAAAGGCAGATTTTATCAGTGAAATTCAGCAAAGCAAACTAGCCTGTGGGCACCTTTAATATTTTAAAGATGAGGTTTAATGACTCCAGAGAGCTGGCGAAAATAGAGCGTCTTCAGTAAAGACCAGAGAGACTCTGAGCTTTGAGCCTGTTGTCATGTTCCTTTGGGGAAACTTCTGTTAATTCATTTCTGCTCTATTTCTTGCACAAATCAATTAAGTACATGTGCATTCCATGTCATGTTAGTGTTTATACATGCCTTCAATATGAATCCAGTGTGTGTGTGGGCAGCACACAATGAGGTCAGGATTGTGCAAAACTAAAAAATGTTTAACTCCACTAGTCAGTCAGTTGCCAGAAGACTAGTTGAGTAATCTTTGTGAAGAAGACCTTTTTACATAAGACATGATCTTGTATTCACAAACATCTCAAAAGGGCACAACAGAATGCAAGAGTCTTGAGACATGTTTTTTTTAAAAAGTTGGAATGTTTTGAATTTGCAATTAAAGCAGCGTTTGTGGCGGTGTCCAAAAAAAAAACCTAAACAAATTAAAGTACGCGAGAGTGAAACATGCGATGCATCAACCAAAGATATACACCAGAATGTGTAGCAGCAATGCTTTAAACCTTTAAGCCTTTCAGAGATGGTTTTATTGTGCTTGCTAATCGCAAATATATCTTAAATTTAGGGCTGTTGATTTAACACATTAATTCAGTGCGATTAATTATATAAAAAATAACACTTTAAAAAAATCATGTCCCTGGACCGTAATAAGGAATATTCCTTCCATATAAGCAATTCAAGCATGGAAGGGGGAAGTAAGTGAAATTTGCTGTATAAAAAACGTGCAGCTCAAACAGACAGAGAACAAACCATACTCAAAAACAACAGACAACACAAGATGAGAAAATGTTCTTGCGTTCAAACACAGCTTGATGGAGTGCAAATCCGAAGACAGGGATCTCCAAGTTTCAAACTTCGTTTAACTTGACACAGCGACCTAAAATGCTATGTTTATGACACAAAACAACCGAGACGCTCCAAAAGCGTCCGTCTGACGCAGTAGTACATTGATGCTTCCTTAGATGAGCCCTTATAATAAATCTCAGACTGATTGACAAATTACATTTCTGAATGGATTGTTGTGAACTGTAGGCCAATGATAAGCTTATGTTCAATAATATGGAAATAAACAAAATATTGCATTCTAAAGCCACTTTTTGTATTGTCTTTTTAATACTTAACTTATGTGCCTAAATAATATAATGCATTTAAATTGTTTTGTATTGTTATTGTTTTAAATGTATATATTTTATTTATTACTATATAAATATACCTACAGTATTTATAATTATTAATCAATATATATTGAATTATTGTTATTTGAGGGGCTTTCTCAGCAAATATTTATGTATGCGATTTAATTGTGATTAATTCGATTAATTAATCGGCATACCATGTAATTAATTTTGATTAAGACTATCTTATCTAAAACTATTAAACTATCATAACTAAAAATAAAATCTATGAAAAACCTCACTAATTAGGTTGACTAGTCTTTTATTGGACAACCGGACAACCATTGTGACATGTTCACAATCCCTAATTGAGTTACATTGTAGAACATTATTTCATGCTAAAGTCTCAAATTTAACAGTCTACAGGTTGATATAGTTTGCCGTAAATACCAGTGTCCCTTGATGCACATTACTGTTGTGCTCTGTCTCGTCTTCCATCACCATAATGGAGGAAATAGAATTGTTAACTCCAATAGATATACTCCCTCTGATCCATCTCTCACTCTCTCCTGTAGCCATATTTAATCTGCAAAGCAAATGGCTTTGGCTGCTGCAGGGCCTGGACTTAATCAGCTGTTGATATTTCTCTCTGAGAGACACTCACTTTCCATAACCAATGGAGACAAACCAACATGTCAGGAAAAAGACACACACGGGTGACATTAGAAATGAGTCCTGTGTCATATTTGTCCCTGTTGTCTCATAAGAAGCAGGGAGGTTGGAGCTTGTGTGTCTTTAATTGGACATGTCGGCTTGAGATCAGCACTTTGAGCTCAGCCAGTCAGAGGGAGAGGTCTTGATGAGAGCTGGGAGAGAGGCTCACATGCTGCCGCATCCTTGGGAAGAGGACACAGTTTGCTGGAATAATAACACTCTGAAGATTACATTTCCTACTGTGCAGCATTCTGCTGGTCTTTATACTGTGGCCTATGTCTTCCCTCTCAAGTTATGGGGACTTTGTCATCATTGTTTTCAATTGCTGCTATTTTCTTTTTACTTGCTTTCTTCTGTTAAGTGACCTGTAATAATTTCATACAATGCATATTCTGCTACAATTATCGCCACATCAGCTATTCTGACTACACCGGAAAAAAAAAAAGAAAAGAAAAACTGTTTTTGTCCTTTTACAGTACAAATATCTAAACATCCTTAAAACAAGATAAATCTATATGAAAAGCAAAACTGTGTAAGATTTTAAGACTTGTTTTCTTAGAATATAAACTCACTGAGCACTTTATTAGGAACACTAAGGTCCTAATTAGGTGCCGACATGGTCTTCTGCTGTTTTATCTCATTCGCCTCAAGGTTCGATGAGTTGTGCATTCTGAGATGCTATTCTGCTCACTATAATTGTACAGAGTGGTTATCTGAGTTACCGTAGCCGTTCTGTCAGCTCGAACCAGTCTGGCCATTCTCCATTGACCTCTCTCATCAACAAGACATTTCCGTCTGCGGGACTTCCACTCACTGGATGTTTTTTTGTTTTTGCACCATTCTGAGTAAACTCTAGAGACTGTTGTGTGTGAAAATTCCAAGAGATCAGCAGTTACAGAAATACTCAAACCAGCCCATATGGGAACCATCAATCATGCCACGGTCAAAATCACTGAGATCAAATTTTTTTCCTAATTCTGATGGTTGATGTGAACATTAACTGAAGCTCCTGACCCGTATCTGCAGGATTTTATGTATTTCACTGCTGCACACGATTGACTGATTGGATAATCACATGAATAAGTAGGTGTACAGGTGCTCCTAATAAAGTTCTCAGTGATTGTGTGTAGAAATTAATATTAAAGGTGCACTCAGTAAGATTTTAGCTGGCTCTTACTAGTCTTATCGGTCCAGTAGTAGGTGGTAAGGCGTTCCTAATAAAGTGCTCAGTGAGTGTGTGTTAAATTAAGAAAAACATTATTCTCTTAAATTCTCTCGTTATCTTACATAATTTTGCTTCTCTAATAAATGTTTAAAGGACCCCTGCTATAGCCATACACATTCAAATGAACAAATTATTTTTGTTGCGTCATGTCTAGTGTTGTTTGAACATTGTCTTTCACGCAACCCACTGATAAGTTGATTTTGAAAATATGTCGATCTCTTAAGCTGGCACTGTCCAATCCAGGCACGACATAATAAAGCAACAAAGGATAAAAGGATCTCTTCCATGTAAATGTCCTTACCAGTCTTGACTGTGACAGGACATTTTTTCAGTTACTAGGTTTCTATTTCTGTAGCGTTGCACTGGGTAGCCCCGCCCACTGTGAAATCTCATTGGTCCAAAATTGTGTAACTATACATTAAACATCAGGGGACAAATTCAGTAAACAGTTGCACCACTTTTGCGGCAGGTATTTAATTGCAAAAACTTGCATCTTATTCATCAATCGTTTAAGTTTAAGCAAGTGCTTAAATAGTGCTATGTCTTGGTTATTTAAATTAAGTCATTGTCATTCCTTTCCCTAAACATGCCTGCTTTCTATGTAATTGGGCTTATTATAGATTGCTCTTTATTCTCAAAATGTTATGCTATTTGCCTGGCAAAATAAGCATTGTGCTATTACTGCCCAAGGAAAGCAGGAGGTAAACTGAATTTTATTTAAAATAAATGTTTGTGTACATTTTCTATTGATCATGGCAGCATTAATTCATCAAATAGGATGAAATGATTTTGAAGAGCATTATAACCTGGCATATATCCATATACGTGGTGTAGTCAAGCAGTTTTGACATGTTAAAGAGATGATTAAGGTGTCTGGATCACCGTAGTAGAGTGATGCTGTACTGTCCTGTGAAAGTGAGCCAGATTGCTGTTGTCTGCTGCATTCTACATTGTTTACTGCTACAACCAACCCACGAGATCTGAATTGCACCATGCAAATTGCATGCAGCACAGATTTTGTGGGCATGCTTGAACCGTTGCCTGATCTGCATGATTCCTTTAATGAATCAACTGCTAAACCAGCACAGACAGCATGTGCAAATAATTGGCACTTTAAACCTTTTTGCACGTGAGTTTCTCCTGTACAGGCGGATCTCCCAGAGTGAGTTCTTTAATGCGCGCTGTAATTAAAATAAATCTTACCTTACACTTCACAACAGATGCACTGTAGGACAGATTATATCATAGCGGGTGCACTGAAGGTTAGATTATATATGATCAAACATATAAAGTGGTTTTATAGATGTTTATAATGATTGATTATGATAGATAAGATGTGATTGCGAATGCGCTTGCTGGCTATGCGCACTGGCATATTTTCGTTGCAATGCAAGATGGGATTCTGAGTTTGTATCTTCATAGAAGCATACAAAAGAGGAGCATAGAAGGTTCTAAAAACCTAACACTTCCACTCTCCCAGCCCCGGAAGTGATTGTGACAGACAGAATGGGAGAAGGCTCAAGTGGACTGACTAGTTTGTGTATTCTTTGTTTGACGTCAGAAAACATGGCCGCAGTGCTGCATCATCGATGGTAACGGCTTTATACTTTTTTTTAGTGATTGTTTGAAGGTTTGTAACATATAAAAATAAAGATATTGTGATGTTGAAAAGACTATTTGAGCAGCTGGTTCATTATGACAAATGCTTCAGTCATTATAACAACCAATTTTGCTGGTAAACAGCAGCATGAATACAGTTTGATTGTACGCATCTGAGCCCAGCCTTGTGTAATCACACCGGTTTGATCGTACGTGCGAAAGGGTTAACGACCGCAATTCGTTCATAGTGAATTAACCCCCAAATATTGTACGATTGGCTGTAATTGTGTGATGTTGTGCATCATTGTCACTTTCCTTGTGTACAAAAAAATCACTTGTTGCCGGAATCTTGTCGCATCGTTCCTGGTTAAGAAACTGACCCTGTTTACATGCACTTAAGAAAACGGTTTATTTCAGGGTTTTTGCAGAAAGCGGCATTCTGAAACGCCATATAAGCGAGAATGTTTTCATACACCACTTAAGGGATTAAGAGAAAGCGGTTTAACACGCCTAGGTTCCTCCCGGAGAACGCGGCTTATCTGGCCATGTAATCACATAAGCTGCATTCTCACAGGTTTTTGAAGAGTGCGCATGTGCGTGAACAGACCGGGGTAACACACGTCATTGGATCGAGCCAAACAAGAAGTAAACAAAGCAGAAAGACTTCAACATTTTCAGGAGTACAGTTGGGAAAGCACATACACAATAAAATATACTCATTTATAAACACCAGTGTAAATTATCGACTGTCCCTTACCTCCGCATATATGCGCTCGTACATTGGGGGAATACTGGTGTATTATGTAATAGAGAAAACCCCGCTATTGCTGCGCAATTCCGCTGCAGGTCGCAACAGAAAGTTAAGGAAACAAACACAGCAACAACTGTGGAATATATGTTAATAAAGCAAAGCAACAGAGAGTAAAATAGCAAAGTCTTTCTCAGATGGCGCGTTTATTTACACAAGCGTCACGGGGGTATTACGTTGCTATGGAGAACGCTGCTTTCTCACCAAGCAGCATGTATACACGAGTTAAGAGTATGCCACTTATACAGTACATGTAAACAGGAACGCAGCTTTCTCTCAATAAGCCGCGTTCTTGCAATACGCTGCTTTCTGGTGTCCATGTAAACACACTCAATGTGATGCGTACAGTTTCGGCGGAAAGAAGTGTTTGATTTGGAACATTTGATCACGTCCCCGCAATCCATGTCACATTCTTCCTCTCTTTTTCTTTCTCAAACTTATAACCCTGTTATCTTTCTCTCTCCAAGTCTGTCACTTTTGATTTCACACTCCCTTTCATTTAGTGTAACTGTTTTCATATCTGAGACATGGACATTAGTGCATAATGACAGTAAGTCTTGATGCCTAAAGAACTGATTGCTCCAGTCCTGTCAAAGCAAAGACACAAAAGAGTCTTAAGTAAATAAATCAGGCTGTGGGTAACAAGGGTATTCTATTCTAGCCTACATAGAGTGCATCCCGTTAGTGTGCGCTCTGGAGGTCTGGGGTGAAGATTGTTTATTCCTCTGATCTCGTTTGAAGTACGATATTTGTGACTGGATATGAAGATTCAGACATATCATCAGCAACACCAGAGATGGCCACATACCAAAAGCTGGCTTTATGGTTTCTGAATTAAGGGGTAACTCCAGTGCCTATTTTTGTAGTTTTTGCCTTGTTTGGCTTGAAGAAGAATGCCCTAAAAGTGATTTGTAAAGCGAGTTGTTTTTAACTGTAAAGGATGTAATATATGTGATGTTTGCCGCGCACAATCAATCATGTGAGAGAACGCCATTCACTTCTCGCGAGAGACTCAGCGAGATTTACCTCTCTGCTGAAAGCTGATGATTATGAAAATAAGAACTTAAATTCATTTAAACTGTACACAAGACATTGTTTTAAAAATATACACTACCTGTCAAAAGTTTTGAAACACTCAATCTTTATTATAATTTTTTTTTCTCACATTTTATAATAATAGTAAAGCCATCAAAACTGTGGAATAACATAAATGGAACTATGGGAATTATGTTGTGACTAAACAAAATCCAAAATAAATCAAAATTGTGTTATTTTAGCATCTTCAAAGTAGTCACCCTTTGCCTAGAATTTGCAGACATGTACTCTTGACATTTTCTCAACCAACTTCTTGAGGTATCACCCTGGGATGATTTTTAAACAGTATTGAAGGTGTTCCCGTCTTATTGGCTGCTTTTCTTTATAATTTGGTCCAAGTCATCAATTTAAAAAAAAAAATTTTTTTTATAATGAAATACATTTATATGGTGGCACAGTTATATTTTTGTCTACAAAACTAATTTCAAACATTTAAGCATACGCCTTCAGATCAAAAGATTTTTAAAATCATGAGAAACATTTCAGTCAATTGTTTCAAAACTTTTGACCGGTAGTGTATATATTTTTTAAATGCATTTACAATGCTCAAGAGTTCAGCATGAAATCATGAAGACTTAAAATATATGATTTACTATAAAAGGGATAACTGTAAAATTATGAAGCGATTAAAGACATTTACACAACAAGAAGAAACAGCAGCTGCTACGAGAGCTCAAGAGGACTGCGGCAAACACATTCTTAATTTGATATATATATATATATATATATATATATATATATATATACAGGTGCATCTCAATAAATTAAAATGTTGTGGAAAAGTTCATTTATTTCAGTAATTCAACTCAAATTGTGAAACTCGTGTATTAAATAAATTCAATGCACACAGACTGAAGTAGTTTAAGTCTTTGGTTCTTTTAATTGTGATGAAAATGGCTCACATATAACAAAACCTACCAATTCACTATCTCAACAAATTAGAATATGGTGACATGCCAATCAGCTAATCAACTCAAAACACCTGCAAAGGTTTCCTGAGCCTTCAAAATGGTCTCTCAGTTTGATTCACTAGGCTACACAATCATGGGGAAGACTGCTGATCTGACAGTTGTCCAGAAGACAATCATTGACACCCTTCACAAGGAGGGTAAGCCACAAACATTCATTGCCAAAGAAGCTGGCTGTGCACAGAGTGCTGTATCCAAGCATGTTAACAGAAAGTTGAGTGGAAGGAAAAAGTGTGGAAGAAAAAGATGCACAACCAACCGAGAGAACCGCAGCCTTATGAGGATTGTCAAGCAAAATCGATTCAAGAATTTGGGTGAACTTCACAAGGAATGGCCTGAGGCTGGGGTCAAGGCATCAAGAGCCACCACACACAGACATGTCAAGGAATTTGGCTACAGTTGTCGTATTCCTCTTGTTAAGCCACTCCTGAACCACAGACAACGTCAGAGGCGTCTTACCTGGGCTAAGGAGAAGAAGAACTGGACTGTTGCCCAGTGTTCCAAAGTCCTCTTTTCAGATGAGAGCAAGTTTTGTATTTCATTTGGAAACCAAGGTCCTAGAGTCTGGAGGAAGGGTGGAGAAGCTCATAGCACAAGTTGCTTGAAGTCCAGTGTTAAGTTTCCACAGTCTGTGATGATTTGGGGTGCAATGTCATCTGCTGGTGTTGGTCCATTGTGTTTTTTGAAAACCAAAGTCACTGCACCCGTTTACCAAGAAATTTTGGAGCACTTCATGCTTCCTTCTGCTGACCAGCTTTTTAAAGATGCTGATTTCATTTTCCAGCAGGATTTGGCACCTGCCCACACTGCCAAAAGCACCAAAAGTTGGTTAAATGACCATGGTGTTGGTGTGCTTGACTGGCCAGCAAACTCACCAGACCTGAACCCCATAGAGAATCTATGGGGTATTGTCAAGAGGAAAATGAGAAACAAGAGACCATAAAATGCAGATGAACTGAAGGCCACTGTCAAAGAAACCTGGGCTTCCATACCACCTCAGCAGTGCCACAAACTGATCACCTCCATGCCACGCCGAATTGAGGCAGTAATTAAAGCAAAAGGAGCCCCTACCAAGTATTGAGTACATATACAGTAAATGAACATACTTTCCAGAAGGCCAACAATTCACTAAAAATGTTTTTTTTAATTGGTCTTATGATGTATTCTAATTTTTTGAGATAGTGAATTGGTGGGTTTTTGTTAAATGTGAGCCAAAATCATCACAATTAAAAGAACCAAAGACTTAAACTACTTCAGTCTGTGTGCACTGAATTTATTTAATACACGAGTTTCACAATTTGAGCTGAACTACTGAAATAAATGAACTTTTCCACAACATTCTAATTTATTGAGATGCACCTGTATGTCTGCATCAGAACATCATAGAGACTTCCGGGTTGGCTCATTTGATTCAGGCTAGCAAGTAGGCTCTAGAGTTGTCACCCTTGTAACTGCCTAGCAACCAAATTAGCTCACCCTAGCAACCAAGTAGCAAAACACATATCTCTGCACCAGAACATCGTAGAGACTTACAGTTTGGTTCATTTGACTCAGGCTAGCAAGGGGCCTTGTTAGTATAACACTGGCAACTGCCTAGCAACCAGATGGGGTCATCCTAGCAAGTGTGGAACAACACCAATATCTCTGCACCAGAACATCCTACAGTCATGGGGGTGGCCTCTTTCAACTTGGGGCAGCTGGTGGGACGTTGTGGTGACGAATTTAGTCACGGCAAGCACCACTCTTATTTTATTCAGGCTTGAAAAAGCCAACCTAATGATCTACTATTTAAACTTATTAGGTTGGCTTGAAAAAACAAGGAGCATTTTGAGTATCACCCTGGTAACTGCCTAGCAACCAAGTAACAAAACACATTTCTCTGCACAAGAACATTATAGACACTTCCTGTTTGGCTCGTGTGACTCAGTCTCATGTTAGCAATGCCTAGCAAAGTGCTAAAACATGTTAGCATGCCTAGCAACATGCTAAAACATGCTAGCAACATACAAAGACATGTTAAAACATGCTGGCAACATGTAAAAACATGTTAGAAATACCTAACAACATGCTAGTGACATGCTAAAACATGCTATCAATGTTAAGTGTTAAAACATGTTAACATCATGCTAGAATCATGTGAAAACAAGCTAACAATGCCTAGCTAAGTGCTAAAACATACTAGGAACATGTTAGCAACATGCTAGCAATGCCTAGCTACGTGCTAAAACATGCTAGCAACATGCTAAAACGTGTTAGCAATGCATAGCTAAGTGTTCTATCTATCAATATACTTTCAGATTAGGCTTTTTCAAGCCAACCTAAAGTATGTCCACAAACTTTTCAATCTAGTTGTGGTGTTACTGCTCTCTGGTCAAAGGTTTTTTAAGCTTACTGGGAATACTCCAGCATAATACCAATTTTATCTTTGCCAATTTTACTGTCTTCTTACTGACAACATCATATTTATCCATTTAAAGGTGCACTCAGTAACTTTTGTCTTTGTGTCATCTTGGACTTACACTAACACCCAGCGACTTGGATGTAGCTTCATTTAAAATAAATAGTTTTTAGTTTCAGATGCCATTGTAGAGATTTAGTATTCACAGTCAGCCATGATTACTTTAATCAATTAGTGAAAGTGTCAAATAACAGGACAGTTACTGAGATTAAGTGAGTAGTATTTCGCTGGTCATGTGATTCTAACATGGCAGCCCCCATGTGCGGACCCTCTCCATGTAGAATAAAAGAGCCTTTATAAGGTTACTGATATGACTGGAGTCTTCGTTTTAATGTGAGTGGTCATGATTTTATACATATATTGCAAAATTACAATTCATGTCTATAGGAGTTAAACTTTTTTAATGAGGAAAAAATTGGTGCACCCTGCTGTTATTTTGCAGGATTCATTAGTCTGTTATTCTTAGAAAAAAAGAAGTTTGTATTCATTTGTATTCAGTTTGCATTAATAATCTTTCATAAAAAAATAATAACTTTTTTGTAAAGATATTTGAGTCATAATTTATTTTTAAAGTCATCGTCACTATTTGAGAACATTTGTTGCTCCTTAACAGTAACAACAGGACATCTGAAGCACATTCAGTCTGCACTTTTGTAAAGTTTAAAGTGACTGATATTATCTGGTCCCATCATTTCATGTTGGTTTATTGTTAGAAACATTACCTTATACTTAGTCATAGCCCAGTGTTTTGCTCTATTTGCGTCATGGTGTAGTCTGTGAAAAAAAACAAAAACAAAACTTAAACACACAGAACTCAGCAGGGGCTTCATTTCTGTCATCTCTGAAAGAGTCCCTCGCAACATGGGAGTCCTGGCTGTTGTGGAACATGCTCTCGCTGTTTATTCTCCACTGAACCAAGTGGCATTGTGATAAGATTCTTCCGCTGTAGTTTTGCAAGGTCACATTTTCATGGTGAAGATGTCTGGTTGGTTGATTTGTGCCCAGTCTTTTCTTTCCTAGCTGATGATTTGAGCCCTCCTGCTTGATGAAATATCACAAGTCTTCAAATTAATGTTATGCTCTGCTGGGTAAACCTGAAATGGAATATTTCATACTATTTTTACCAGCTGAACAGGTTATGTATGCATATCTGAAGGGCGAATATCACTTTGTCATGGTGCTGTGAAACAAGATTGTTTGAAATGGTTGGCTAGGGCAGACTGGGTGATATAGCTAAAGAAATATGTCTCAATATTTTTTTGTCTTTTGATGATATTCAATATCTTGATATTTATGTATTAGCTTTTAAATTACTTACATGGGGGATTTTTATTTTTTATTTTTTACCAATTAGTAGAGCGATTATTTCAACCAAACAGATTTTTGAGTGAAAGTTTTTTGAGTGATGACACAAATGAATTGTTGAATCAGAGTTTTGAATTGATTCATTAAAATGGTTATTAGGGGTGTAACGGTTTATCGTGGCACGGTGCATCGCAGTTCAAAAATGTGACGATGCGCATCATGGAGATGGGACTTTTTTTAAATAAAAATTAATTCTTTTTGCATCTGTTCTATCCAATATGCGCGACGTCCTACGCCTACGTAACGTGTGCATACACATGGAAATCGCTTCATTGGACACAAGGAGCTCTAAAATGCGATTGCATACTAGCAGCCACAGGTGTTGTACTTTTACCATGAAACCAAGAGTGCCTTTTCAGAGCGAGGGATCGAATGTCAGTTTGAAGCGCAATAGTAATCTGGTCTGACAGCGGGAGAGAAAATTAAAGTGCGGTTTAATGAGTGTGCCATATTAATCTACTATATATAATGCTGAATATTATGTATAATAATGCAATAGGGGAATATAATCCTAATGTCAAATGTATGTCTGATTTGATTTCACCAGTAAATTATTATTATTTAACTGGATAAGCATGCACTTCCATTAAATAGCCTATGCTTTTTTTTTTTAAAGAATATTTACATGTAAACAGAAATAATAAAATATTTTAAATGTTTGTAAGCAGCATATGTATCTAACATAATTCCGTATTTTCAGTAAGCAGAATTATTAGCTAATATTTCCATTTGGTGTCACCATTGCCCTGTTCTGGGTGGATTTTAGTCCTAGTAGATCTCTGATCAGTCATTTAGCACTTTTAAGAACAGTACTTTTAGCTACATTTTTAAGGAAACAAACTGTTTTGCATATGTATATAAAGTAGTTGTAGTAGTAATAATAATAATAATAATAATAATAATAAAACTTTTAATCTTTACTTTTCTTGATTCAGGCTTAGTTTAAAGATTTGTAAAATGAACCGAACTGTGAGGTCAGTATCGTGAACTGAACCAAATCGTGAAATGAGTTAACCGTTACACCCCTAATGGTTAATGATTTGTTAATATGGACAGTTTAAACTGAATCTCAGAAATAAATTGAACTCACAACTCTAATACAAATTTAGCTACTGAAGTTGAAATCAGAGACGCTATTAAAACATGTCTGTCCTAATGACCTCATATTCACGAGTTGCTACACAAGGAGGGGTCACAAAACTAGTATGAAAGGATTGCTCTTAACCCTATAAAGTCATGTGTTTTGATACACATTTGATACAGGATTTTATAAAGCTTCTCCATCATCAACATGGTGAATACTTTGCTGAAAATGTTTTTATGCAATGTACAAGATGTCTGCTGCCTCCAGGTGAAAGTTTCAGTGCTTTTCTGGAAGTAGAAGTCATTGTAATATAATTTCCAAAATAACCGCCCTTCGTATTGTGAGTGACTCAAATGTCTTTTTACTGTGAAATCTTTGCTGAGTTTGATAAAGTATATGTAACAATAATGTTTATATGATCACTGATATTTCAAAATGAGTATTTGCTGAATTGAAGCAACTTGTGCTTGGGGAACATTTCAAACATTATTTTGTAGAAAAATCATGTTGAAATGCATGTATCAAATATGATACAACAAGCTTACAATTCATGCCCACCACAAAAAAAAAAAAAAAAAAAAAGAGAGCAATGAAAATACTGACATATAATTTGTTTTATAAGATATAAAATGTGAGTGATATTTATATGCATTTTTGTATATTCAGCATGCTCAGTCTCTTGAGACCCAGATAATTTGTTTTTGACAATTTCGATTTTTAAACATCAACAAGTGATTTTAACATCTCTCTGTCTTAGTACAAGCCTACCCCTACATTGAATGTTTTTGTTGACATCATGACTGATCCTGAAAAATACAGGGCAAAAAGGTTTTTCAAACATAAAGCAGTTCACTTCTGTACATGTTACATCTCATAATTACAGTGTTTCAGTGTAGAATTCATTTATCAAGAATCACAGCATTGAACAGGTGAAACAATGTCAGTACTCAATACACCACACTCATCTGAAAGGAATAACACAGTTGCTTTTTATTCTGGTTAATGATATCACATTAAAACACATGAAGCATTTGCAAAGGCCAACGCTAAATAGAATTAAACATACTCTAAATGTTGCTTATTACATTTGAGCACATATGCTGTTATTTCTTTGTAGTTAATTGAGTTGGTTTTCTGGACAGCTATAGTAGCCAAGCCATAAAGTTTGATAAGTATTCTCCGCTGTTGACTTGTTAATAAAGTGAAAAGAGCACACAAACAAATTATTCCAAATATTTTTCAAACAAATGTTCTGAAGTCAATCCTTCAGTATGAGCCAATGGCGGGAGAAGCATTGGGGACAGAGCACTGAGCTTTTGAGAGTGGTTTTTGATTATATCATTGTTGTTTTAGCCAGAATTTTTGTTTCACTCGACTATTGGGAAAGCCATTAACTTTACACATCGTCCGAGACATTTTCAAACACATTTGACAATGTTTAAAGAGCAAGAATCTAACCGAATGACATGCTAGCTTATAGTTACTGGCTACACACGAAACACCAGACAACTGCTCTTCCACTAGCCAACCTGTCAAAATACAGTGGATTTGTTGAAAATATTGTGGATTGGGTTAAGGAAACGTTTAGGGCTGGGTATCGCCAAGCACCACATGATACTAATACTATGTCACAATTTAATGTATTGCGACATATCATAAATCATTTGGATTATGGTTGAGAGAGAGAAAATATCGATACAGGGATCTAAAGTATTTACACAATATTGTGAGAAAAAGTATTGCAATATACATATCAGTATGTATTTGTATTGGCACAGCCCTATACATTTTAAGGCCAATAAATTGTACATTAAAATCATTGCAATATTCACAATGTTGTTTAACTTTATATCATTAGCAAAATTATTGCAAATGAATGAATATTCAAAATATAACCCAGCCCTATTGGTGGTTACAAATGTAACTACTAGGTGTTGAGAGACTTCAATAAATTAGATGAAAAATGGCCTGCTAATATACCAGTGGATTAACAGGAGACATGGACTGCACAAATGAGAAGGCAAAGAAAGTAGAATAACTGGTTCTCTGCAACAGTGATGGTTTTTAACAACCAAAAATTCACAAAGATGAGATATTATGACAATCTTCCTCCTCAGTCCCCTATTTTCTTATAGACTGTATTTTGAATCTGCCTACCTCGTTCATCAAAGCTTTCACATTTTACAGTGGTGTCTGCAAATCCAAACGTTATTTTAAAGTGGGCTTTGTTTTATTTGAAATTATTTCTGACAGCTCATTTTCAGCCCATTTAATTGCACACTCTCAGATTAATTTCAAGACAGCAAGCTTTACATACATAAATGACCTTCACGATTATCTGATGTGATTGGTGCTTAGGGAGATTATTCAAATTTGCATGGGTGACATCACTCACCTCGGTGCATATCTATGTGAAGCATGAGTTGACAAGGCACGCATGAATGTCTTTGAAATAAAACCACAGGGTTGTGAAATAAAATATTAGTTTTCATGGCAAATCTTATGTCAAAAACATGTACAATGATTCATGCTTGTGGCTGTCTTGTATTGTTAATTTATGGTTCACTCATGCTTCGTTTGAGCCAGTGGCCTTAAACCTCTCATTAGCCAAAATCACATCAAGGCTTAAGTCTTGCCTGAACCTTTATTAATTTGTTCAACATGATACATTTGTGTGCATTTTACATGTATTCCCATTTTGTTTATTTTCCGTTTCCACTATTTCATCAAAATCAGGTTTTCCGCGGTCATGTAAAACCTGGAAATATCAGGAAATTGTAAAAGTGTGGTTTCCAGGCCTTAAAAGTTAATGGTAATTAATTAAATCTTGAAAGGTGATGGAAAAGTAATTGAAATGTCATAGATAATGTTTTTTTATTTATTTTTTGTTTTTTTATACGCTCTGCCCTAAAATAATTTATTGGCTAAAAATGGCTCTTTGCATTTTGTATCTCTATAAACAGATTTTTTTAAATCTTTATGCACTGCATAAATCATGAATCATAAATCATGTTTGGCTAGAAAAAGTCATTGAAATCCATTGGTCAAAAGGTATGGGAACCTTGTAAAATTCTTGCTTGGTTGTTTAAGAGTCTATAAAACACTAGTATTAGACAGAGATGATAAAGATGACTCTCAGTTCTCAGCTACTGCCATGATCATACCCCTGGCCCTCATCCATCCCTGCTCTAACAACCTTTCCTCACCTTCTCTCTATCTCCCTTCAACAAGGTCAAGTGGAGTCAGTGGCCACATTCAAGGGTAATGAGTTCTTCAGCTACGACCTGTCCCAGAAGCCCATACAGAGCAGCACAGACGAGATCACACTGTCTTTCCGAACGCTGCAGCGAAATGGCCTCCTCCTCCACACTGGCAAGTCTGCCGACTACGTCAACCTGTCTCTGAAGAGTGGTGCCGTGTGCCTGGTCATTAACCTGGGCTCAGGCGCCTTCGAGGCTCTGGTGGAGCCATCTGACGGCAAGTTCAATGACAATGCCTGGCACGCTGTTCGCGTGTCCCGCAACCTGCGTCAGGTAACGTTCACTTTTGCGCATTTTGCGGCTCAACTAAGGATTTGTTTTTTATCTTTTGAAAACTGCCTTGTATTTTGATATTAGAGTACGATTTATTTATTGTTAACTTGTGTTAATGCATACTGTAATTCCAGTGTCGAGCCTTTAAAGCTGCTGCAAGCGATTTCTGCCCTACTAGTGGCAACAAACAAAACTGCAAAAATAATGAAGACAAAAAATAAAGACTCTGGGGTGTATTCAATAAACAGTTGTGCAACTTTTGTGCATGGTATTTCGACGCAAAACCTTCTTTACCAACCACCCACAATCCAATTTATTCAGAAGCTAAATGCTTTAAAATAGCACTGCAGCATATTTAAATTAAGTCATAGTAATTCCTTTCTGCGCAAACGTCTCTTTTCTATGTGAATTAGGCTCATTATAGATGGCACTTCTTTAAAAAAAAACTCTGTGCTATTTGCCGAGCGAAAGTAGAGTAGCATCACACTATTACCACCCGAGGAAAGCAGACTAAATTTAATTTAAAAGATATGTTTGCGTACATTTTCTATTGATCATGGCTGTAGTCAAGCACACTTTATTCATGGTAAAGAGGTGATTCAATCACTTACAGAAGCTTTAAGTAAAGCTAAATCTTTTTCATTTAGGTATTTTACATTTATGTAATGCATTTCATATAATAATCGTGGTTCCCCACATAGTTCTAGCCTGTACAACCAAACCAAACTGTGATGTCAACAGTTTAAGATTGAATTGTTTGTGATAAAGACGGACTGCATGAGGCTCTGATTTAATTGGAATCAGATGGTCTCACAGGTGCTTTAGTGGACCCAGAGGACAGGCTGTTGTATTGGAGCTTGTCCACCTGATTGTGTTAGTTCTCAGAGACTTAACGAGGTCATATATAACCCTGATTGCAAAATAGATTTCTGTTGTAAACCCGTAAGATTAAAATGCACCAAGATTATTTATTTCAGTGATTTAGTGAGTGCAAAATATTTCTCTTGTTGGACAATATGGCCCCATTTACACCTTGCATTAACATATGTTTCATACCTGGACAGTATGTGGATATTCTTTAGCTGGATTGCATTTACACCTTGCAGTCAAATACATCTCCACTGTGATTGGATAGAGATCTGATCAAAGTTACCCATGCAAAAATTAGCGAATTTAAAAAATATTGATGGATAATTGAAATGCTTTCTATCACTTAAACAGTCAGGGTCACAGCTAAATTTCAGGTCGCCAAAGCAAATTTAATGATATGCATCTCACTTTTGGTGCTTTGTAAGTGCTAAATATGCTTCTCATCTGAAACGTGCTAGTAAAGCCTGGTTTCATGTGTCGCGCGAGGCACAAAGTGATTCGAAAACAGGAGAGAGACGTGAGCGAGTGGGGATTTGAGGAGAGAGACGAGATATGAAATGTGTATTTCAGTGGAATAATTAATGGGATATTGTTTATTGTTTGGGTGAAAAGATTCCAATTGGCACCAATGTGGTCAGAATTTGTCCCTGACCACCTCTAAATGTGGTTTCCGTGATCTGATCACAATGCAGTTTGGGTGCATTTACACTTGTCATATAATGTGGTCAAGTACTATCCGATAGCAATCCAGTCACCGAAAAGCATGTTAATGCAAGGCGTAAGGCGTATAGGGGCCTAAGAGGGCTTACAGGAGTCTTCCTCTCTCTAGGACTGAAGTATCATTCAACCACAGGCTCTTTCAGACATAGACAGCAGTGACATACCTTCCAGTTATTATTATTACTAACCAGTATGAATATGTGCATGTGTATGAGTCCCTATTGAAGAGGACTGTTCAAGTTCAGGCTGTGCCACTTTTTTTTTGTCTCAGTGATTAACTCCACAACAGTGAATATGTTCCAGTTAAGCTGGCCACAAAAAAAAAATCTGTTTGTATTCATCAAGGCCTCCATCCCCTGGAGAGGAAGAATGTTTACTAGTAATCATTTAATCTAATAAAAAAATAAATAAAAAAATAAATAAATATGGGGTTCTCTATCACAACAGTTGTAGTATTCATAGCCAAGACTGATATTTTAAGTGCCATTATTTAGATTTCTTTCAATCCGTTATTGCTATAGAATTATTGTATGATAGGGTGCATAGTGTAGATGGTGAATGTGCCTGTCTGTTTCTGCCTGTGCTTATTATTTCTCCATTTGACTGCCGCAACCTTTAGTTTAAGCGCTGATCTCGGAACCGGGGGCGCACTTCGTATCTGTTTACGAATGAACGGTATTTTTGTTCTGCCACGACAAATTATCGCACTCCTGCATTGTGCTGAGCTCACTGAAGCCAAGCAGGCATCAATGTCCGAATAACGGGTGTTGACATTTTTTTGTTTTTTTTGTCATTCATTTACCTTAAGTAGCTACTGAGTCGCTACTGCTGCTGTCATTCTTTAGTCTAATGCTGCTCTACCTCTGCAACCCCCTCCTTCAAAACCCTCCAACACTCCCTCTACCATCTTGTTTGACAGATTAGTTTAACTCTCATTCTCTTTCTCTCTTTGACTAACACTGAAGCCTCTAAGTGGAATTGTCATTGTTTATCTTCTGCCTTTACCCCTCAAATACTAACATGAATACCTCCATGGAATGTGAGCCATCTGTTTGCCATTGACAGTGTCCAAAAAATAGGTATAAACCTTTCAACAGATTTTAAGTTATTATTATTATTTGTTTTCATTCTTCCTGGGAAGATACCGTATATTCTAATGGAGGGTGGATAAATTTGAATTATTCCATTTCGTGGGATGGTTAATTTTGCTTCAAATTGCTAGTAAATAATTTAAGCTTCTGTTGAGTTTTTGGTATGTAATTTTACTCTCCCTCCCTTGTTTTTTTTTTCTTTTTTTGAAGCGCGCAGGGGTTGGACTCCCTACGGTAAACAAACTGCATTATATGGTAGATATCACATTCTAATTGTCTAGTTTGGTTTGGCCCTTTCTTTTTCTCTCTTTTTGCTTTTACTGTGCAGAAACGACAAAAGAAAATTTAAAAAATGGCATCAGTCCCAAGGTGCCATGCAAAAGTTCTTTTTTTGGCATTCACAATTTATGTATGTATATATATATTATTTTGTATACCATTCACCATTCTCCCACCCGTATCCCAAATTTAAGTTTTTTTTTTTTATTGTATGAGTGTTCCAGAGTGGGCTGTGGGCATAAAGGATGCTTTAAGCTGCTGCCAGAGCAAGAGTTCAGTCTGGTCCACACTATGACTGACACTGGGGTCGATAGGACTTGATTTGCTCAGACAGAATCTATACTGACAACATCACACTGTGTTGTTAAAGGTAATGGTAGTGAAAATGCCAATATATGTTTTGCTACAAGGTGGAAATATCATATTCAGTTAATAAAACTAGACATATTCATTGAATGTATCAAGATCAGGCAGGATTGAAACTAATACACGGATAAACATTAGTTGCATTATATTACATATTAATATACATGTAATAACACATGAATTACATAGGATGTGAGAAATGCATTAATCTAAATCTGTAGATCTACCCAGTGTCAGTCAAAGTAAAACTGCACAGGAAACTCTTGCAAAGCATGTAATGATTTTTCAAAAAATAAATAAAAAATAAGCGTTTGACTACAGGTCTTGTGCAGCGTTTCTGTCCACCTATGTCATTTTCTCTCATTTATTCCCTTTTTTGGCTTTTATTAAATGTTGCTGTTATTCATACAGGGCTTTTAGTGATATGTATGATGCAGCATTTAATAATTCCAGTTTTTGCTTAAAAAACTCTTAATATGCATTGTTCTCAAGCTTTATATTCATATCTGCCAAATTAATCAAGAACAACAGGAGAGAAGGGCAAAGAAGGCTTTTATTTGTAGAACAAATGCAGCAAAAGTTATGCATGGATGCATTTCCAGTAAAATTAAAAATGCCTATGATATTCAAGTAAAATATTTAAAATATATTCAAATGTAAATAGATGTTTACATGTTTTAAATGCTAGAAGTGTTGTTTTTGTCCTCTGACATGTCATTGCATGTTCTTTCTAACTCACACTCTAAACATGAAAAGAATGACCTTGGGCAGACAAATGGAGGTGTTCTGCTTGAGCACAAGCACTCACTGTTTATATGAATTGAAAAAGGAAAATGACAGAATTGGATAAAAATGATTGCTGCCTCATACCAGCTGCCATGCAGCCATTATTAACCCTCTGTCTGGGGAACAGAGAATAGACTGACCTCCCCTTACCCTTCTCTTCCTGTGGCAAAACACAACTCCCTTCAGTACATCTTGTTTTCTTCATGTTGTATTGTTGTTTTATTGATTTTTGTCATTCATTTCTTGATTAATGAAGTCGCCGATGGCATGTGCCACTTTTTAGCCAGCATGTGCAAGATTGTTGTTTTGCATATACTGTATTCTGTTCATATCACCATCATGCACCTGCCTAATTTGCTGGCACTGCATAAGTGGCTAACTATTTTTGTTGTTTGTGGTGCTGTACGCAGAATTTCTTTTCTTTTTTTTTTTTTTTTTCTTCATTTCCATGTCTTGCTATATCTGCTCTCTCTCTGGTTAAGGTTGGGACACTACAATGGGTTTCAATTTCAGGGCAATTCAAGCCATCTATAATTTGCAGCAAATAACTGGTGTTCTCTCAAGTTTTGCCTACTTGCCCACAGTAATAATAATATTTAAGGAATATTTCACTGTGTTAGGAATCTGAATCTTCGCTCTCTGTCGGCATAGAAACACCTCAAGCAGAGTACTTATAAAGACTATAAGAACACCACCTGTTTTTGATGTCTGCCAAGGTTTACATACTTTAACATTTCCAGATGTGCAAATGAAAGCAGTCTTTGGCATATAGTGTATTGGCTTTGCTATAGATTAAAGTGAAAATGGTTATATTGTGATTGTGATTTCATGAGTCTGCCATGCTGGCTCCCACGTTGCATCCTGAAATTGTTGCCCATGATGTCTTAACCATCATGCATGGCTTGTGTATTAACCAAACTAAAAGCTATCGCTATCTCAATACCACCAAAATGTTTCTTTTCAAGACATCTCTCAGAAAATGTGTACAATTAATCCAGTAATTTATCAGAATTGACCACTAACATAGTTAAATCCAACCTCTATTATACTAACAACCATTTTTGTGTCTGAATCCACACTCCCCCTTTTATACTAATACTGTACCTTTAACATCACTTGCTAACCAACTCAACATGTAGTAAGTCCTCCCAGTTCCTGAAACCATAAACCTTCCCCTCCTGTCTCTCCTCTCCAACACTGACTAGTGCACAGCCAAGCACACATGACATGAGCATTCTCTCATTCAGAAAGCAGCAATAGCAGACATAAAAATGGGTTGTCCTTCCTTAATGTATGCCTACAGAACCAGAGGATTTCCCCACGTGAAACACACCAGGTTTCTCTTATACCTCTTGTCCACTGATAGGGTGCTGGTGCCGGGGTAGGTGCCCAATCTGGAACCTTTCTGAGTGCCCCCACCAAAAAAAAAAAAAAAAAAAAAAAAAGGCAGTTCCAGGTCAGAAAAAAATGGCTTTGTACTGGCCCCTACAACCTGCTGGTCTCCAACCAGAAACAACTAATGTCAGAGGCGTTATGTGTTAATTGATTGCTATGAATTGTATTCAATATATATTTGAAATTCATTATATGGGTGTTTTTTCAACTTTTGGAACTTTTATTGTGGACTTCTAGAAAGTAGTCTTGTTAAAGTATTTTTCACACTCTTACTAGTTTATTTAATTTGTCTACTAACAATGCCCAACATTGTATGCACATGCATCACATGAGATTTGGCATTTATTTTTGTACATTTTTTTCATTGTCAAATTCGGTATTGTGTTTAATAGAATTCTGTGGTGGAAATGAAGGTGATAGAAATGACATTTTTAAACTTTTTGAAATAAAATGGTCAACTCCTTTGTTTTTGTAAGACTAATTTCATAGCTGACATTTAATGTACCCTAAATACACACAATACTATAATATTTTCAAAATGTTTGCATAATTTGACAGGCTTTGAACATGTAAATGATTTTAGACAACGCAATGGACCAGGATGTGATGTCACACGGTAGAGCTTCTGGTTTTAGTTAATAACATTGACCCAAATAACAAATAATATAATTTTCAAAATGTTAGAAAATACTGTCTACTCACTTTCCAGCAAAAATAAAAACACACAGCTTTGAAACATGTTACATTTGAATTGAGCCAAGAGGTCAGTGTGTGACGTTTCGATCTTCTACTGGTCACACGTCACCCAGATTCACAGTTTAGATTTCACCAAGCTTGAACTTTGGTATGACAAACCAAATTTGATCAAATTTCTTCACATGAGGTTGAGTTTCCTGTCTCCCGCATTCGGATACGTAATTGATGTCGGCCGGTCAAACACGCTGCACACCAAAACACATACTGTATACTTACCCACAAACAGATTAAAACATCAGTCATAGAGACGGTAGAAGGTTTTGAAGTAGCCAATTCAGAGAATGTTGCGTTTACAAAGTATAGTGCTAAAAGATGTATTTGCCGCTAAACATAAGGAGATGAAGATAAAAACAACAACAGTGGATGTGCACGTCAAGAACGTGTGTGAGGAGGTCTGGAGATACCTGCATTTGTATAACTCAAGTCTAAAGGAATATAAAGACATCTTTATAGATATAAACTCTTGAAGAGAAATAGTCCAGTATCCCATAGCAGTCGTAGTGTGCATGCGCCAACCGCCTGTATATGCGTGCATAGTTATATGGAGTATACTTTTGACAGGCTCGTATTCGACTGTACGAAGATGATGAGCGTTCAGTCAAATTTGAAGTATAGCGTGGCCTTAAAGTTGCTGCAGGCAGAGCTTCAAAAAGGGGCAGGAGCTCCAAACCGCCAGCAAAGATATATGGAGCCCCTAACCTAACCCATTCCTTAACCGTGAGTGGAAGTGACGTCCCCTTTAGGAGTTAGTCCAGCCCCCTTTTGGAGGAATCCCACCCCCTTCTGGAGTAACCCCACCCTCTTTTGGAGATTCTGCCCCCATTTGGAGATCACCGGCCTGCAGCTATGCCTACCTGGGCTAAAGGGAAGTCAAGACGGCTGCTTCTAGTTCCTAATGCCTGCCTTCTGAAACCTCTATTAGTGCAACTTACAGAGATGCAACTTATCTGTTTTTTTTTTTTCTTTCTGAACAATGTGATATTGACCAGGTGCGACTTTAATTAAAATACGGTACCTTTAATTTTCTTTTGTTTTCTTCAAACATCACTTTTCTAATTTTTTTATTTTAAGCATGCTCTTGTATGATACTTTTGTCGAGTATTCTAACTTATGAAAAAAAAAAATGTTTGTTGTGGTGCAAATGACGTCACAGTTGTAGGATTGTCGTAATTATTATTTTTTTTGACTGATAAAAATATTTTTTAAACATTGAAATGGTTTGATTATTTCAGTCTTTATTAAAATGTTCATAATTTTAAGTGTTTAAGAATTTACATTTTTATAATGGATTTTCATAGTTTAAAGTTGAAAGTCTGGCTCTGGGACAAGGCTAAAACAATAAAATATATACATAAAAGACAAAAGCACCAGAATGAATAACGAAGGCCTGATAAAAAATAAATAAATAAATAAAATAAAATAAAAAAATCAGTTTTAATGGAAAAAATAAAAAAAACATCCCTGGGATGTGAAAGTGCCTGAAGTTGAAGAAACACCCATTAATTTAAATAACTTCTGACCTCATCAAAAGTAGTTTGTGATGGCACAAAAATGCTGAACCAAGTAATTATGGATGTTAAAATATGTTTTCAAAACTTGTGTAAAACTTGTCTGACTCTTGTCACATTAATTTCCATCTGCCTAAAAGAATGTTATTATTACCATGCAGTTTTATTTATAAGTATCATTTGTACTGTATGAATTGATTGCTATGAATTTTATTTGTTATAAGTTTTGACAGTTGCAACATAAACAACTTTTACAATATAATTTACGTACCCTGATTTAAATTACTTTGGTTTGAAATACATCAAATATGTTTTCAAAACTCATACGACTCGTAAACAAAGACCGTGATGCACTATGTTTATTTGTGGCCAGGTTATGAGAGAGGTTTGCAGATCCCCCAGCCAAGCTCCGGCTCCAGCACCAGCCCTATTTCAGTGGAAAAGGGCTATTAGATGAACTTCTTGAGTCCTAAAAGAAGACTGAATTCAGCTGTTACTTAATCAAAAGATTTCCCACGCTCTCTTTTTTTCCCTCTCTTTTATTCTGTCCAACCTTCCCTGGCCTTTATACATACAGGTAACGATATCAGTGGATGGGCTGTTGACCACCACAGGCTACACTCAGGAGGACTACACCATGCTGGGCTCTGATGATTTCTTCTATGTGGGTGGCAGTCCAAACACCGCAGATCTGCCTGGCTCCCCAGTGAGCAACAACTTTATGGGCTGCCTCAAAGATGTAAGTGCACTTAAGAACCGTTGTGAATGTTTTCTTTATTTTGCCTTGTGGAAGCAAATATAGCAGGCTGGTTCAGATCTCCTCAAAGGCTACGCACAGGGTGGCTATCGCAATTTATGACATGATAGACAACTAGTGGTCTAGTCTGGTTTCAGTGAAGTCCTGAAAATTTAGTCAGTTTGGTTTAAATATGCGTAACTTTATTTAGCACTCTAAGGGTACGTTTACATGACAACGATGTACTAAAATTGGAAAAAAATTTTTTTTTTTTTGCATTTTAATGTTTCCATGAAGTTTGAAAAGTTTCGCATACAGACGACAACGTTGTCAAAACGATCCCCGTTCACACGGATCTGCAAAAACGTCTAAAAAGGCTGTATTATGCATGCCAGGCCAGTAGTTGGCGATGTCACTTTGTAAAGAAACACTATGCGCCTGCGCACTTAAGTATTCTTCCACAGAGCGGTGAGTACAAATAATGAAGATGGCGAAAGCATCGAGCAATTTTGTCTGGACAGATGATGAGGTTGCTTTATTACTACAATTGCTTTGCTGGAGAAGCATCAAGAGACTCAAAATCTTGAGCAGCACAAACACAGTCCTGTAGTCCGCCATTGTAGTTTTGAATGTCTTGCACGTTTTTATGAAGTACTCACGCGCATGCCTATTGACAGAACACGTAATATGCATGACGTCATCGTTTTCACAAATTTGCGTTTTTGTATGTTTACTCGGAGATGATAACTGTATCGTTTTCAAAAACTTGCATTTTGAAACCCATTTTCAAAAGTTTGCGTTTTCAGGCCCCAAAATGCCATTGTCGTGTAAACGAACAGCCAAAACACATAAAAAGTTTTCTGTTTTTAGTTGAAAACGTTGTCGTGTAAACGGCCCCTAAAACATTACTGACAACACAATTCTACAGTTGTGTGAATATAGCCAAAGAGGACCTAGTTTTGGCATAGTTTCTCCAGTTGGACAAACCTCCATTGATGTTCTTTGTATTTCACGAGTGTCTGTCCTTTTTACCTTTTTCTTATCTGTCCTTTTCCCTCTCCTTCTCTTTCTCATCCATTCACACTCCTCCGAGCATGTCCCATAATTTATGTCATGTCTATATTGTTGAAGTTTCAGCTTTACTATCCTGACAGCCAAATTAAAAATTGATTTCCTCTATGGATCCCCATTCGACAGTCCCAGACTCTCCATCTCTGTCTCGTTGACCCTGGACTCTATTAATCACCACTCGTCTCTATCTACTCAACCATACAGTTAGTATCAGTGGCTCTTTTCAGCAGAAGATTCAGTATTCCCTTCTTAAGGATTTGATAAAGACATATATTCACATCTACATCACTGTAATACTTTTGCTAGTCTTTTTTGTTGTTGTTTTGTTTCTGTCTTGCTAGTCTGTTGTTTTGATTTGGTGTTGTCTCTTTTATCCTGAAGGCACTTTGTCCCATGTTTATTGTTTGTCATTCCCTGTTTCCCCATGTCAGTTGTGTCTAACTTTGTTTTGTTAAGACTAGTTCGCTAGTTTGTTATTGTACGTATATGCCCAATATTCTGATTGAGCCTTCTGCATGAAAAAAAGTCACCTTAAAAAAAGTCTGCTAAATGATGTGTTAAAAACATTTACATGTACTTTTACAACTCATCAAAGTTAGGTATATTTTCATTTTTCACATTACATGCAATGGAAAAAAATAAAATGTAATATCCTGGAAAAAAAGGAATATTGTCGATAACCATTTTGTCTATAGTCATTTGTCAGATCTTGTCCTTTTTAATTTCTATTGTTTGTTGAACTTTGTTTCTTTGTTCCTCATGGTACTTTTAATTTGAGATCTTGCCTTTGAAAAATAAAGCTATTTTTTGATCCTCCTCTAGTGAGACTATTGTTAAAATTAGATTTTTACAATTTCAGAAGAAAATGTGAGTGATATTGCCCGTGCGAAAGTCGCCACCACAATGCTAGGGTATTGTGCTTGGTTTCTTTTTGGTTACTAGGATGTTCTGGGTGGTTGCTAGGTATTTTTTTACTGGTCCAAGTCAGAAGAGCCCATCCCCAAGTCTCTGTAATATTCTGGTCCGTAGATATGGCTTGGAACTCTCCCTTATTGTACAGTAAAGCTATAGGATTTTTCACCCTTTTTTATCATTCACCTGGCATTAGTCAGAATGCTTATAAAACGAATAGAACACCTCTCCTTCATATACATAGCCCAAACAAAGTTTAATATTTCAAGGTGTGGTGATGGCATGGCCGAGCTATGTTTGCAGAGAGTGAGGCTGGGAGAGACAGAACGGTATGGATTGACACCTGTGGGAAATCACCTCTAACAGCTGTTTTGTGTTTGCAGTGAGAGTGGAGAGGGATAAAAATGGCAATCCAGATCGCCGGAGGAGAGAGAGAGAGAGAGAGCGACATATGAACCTGACTGGGTGTGTGATCAGCAGTGCTGAAAAGTAATTAGTGTGCGTTTATACTGAAAAGTATCAAAAATAAAGGACTTACTTTGGATTGTGTATCCGGATCCCACTTCCTCCTTCCTAAAAAAGCTAAAGACTTATCACAGTGGTGCTGAAACCCATGAATTGGGAGGAAGAAAACACCATCATGGAGTCCTCGCCGTTGACCGAGGTATTCAAGACCCTCGCCAGCATCCACCAAGCCTAACATCAGTCTCTGCTTAAGCTGCGTCTGGAACAGGAGCAGCGGTTCTAGGTGCTCTTCCAGGCTCAAGCGGAGGACCGGCAGGTGCTATGGAGCTTGGTACACCAGGAGGGGTCTTCAGGCGCAACCCCGGACCCATCTACGGCCGTACCACATGTCATGCTGACGAAGATGTGACCTCAAGACAACCCGGAGGCATTCCTTGAGCTCTTCGAGCGGACAGCTAGAGCATGGAACTGGCCCAGCACTCAGTGGGTGACCCACCTCATGCCGCTGTTGTCCAGGGAAGCCCAACTCATGGCCCACCAATTACCTGCGTCACACCTCCTGGTGTATGAAGATCTGAAGAAAGCCATCCTGCAATGGGTTGGCCAAAGCCCAGAGCAACAACACAAACACTTCTGCTCGCTGACGCTCAGCGAGCTCAGCCGAACGTTCGCATTCGCTTGACAGCTCTGTGACACCTGCAGAAGGTGGCTGCTGACTGAAGATCATGACACTGAGGAGATACTCGATCTGGTGGTACTGGAGCAGTTCATCGCCCGACTACCGAAAGGGACACCGGCGTCGCTGGATGGGCCGGTCCAGCTGGCTGAGGACCACACGGCGGCGTATTCGGGGGCCAGCAAGCCCTCTTCTTCTCTCTCTCTCTCTCTCTCTCTCCCTATCTCTCTCCTCCCTCCTCCTCTCTCTCCTCTCACCCTATTCCTATTCCCTGGAAACTGAATTTCTACCCCAAAACCGGTTTCCCGGTCGGCTGGTCTTCCTTAACTCTCTCAGCTTTCCCCCACAGATCAGTGAATCTGCTGCCGCGGGTGTAGGCATGAGGTCTGGGCCAATCTGCTGGATCTGCGGGGAACCTGGGCATTTCCAGGACCGATGCCTCACGATGGAGGTGGAGACATTGGTCCGGGTCCCCGATGTGCCACAGGCCACCCCCAATCGAACAGAAGCGTACCAAATACCTGTGAGTCTTAAGGGGGATACATATCAAGCCTTGGTGGATTCAGGTTGTAATCAAACCTCCATTCACCAAAGCTTGGTTCATTCCGAGGCTTTGGATACAAGCCGGCAGATGTAGGCAAGGTGTGTGCATGGGAATATCCAAAATGACCCTGTAGTGACTGTCACTATTCAATTTCAGGGACAAAAACATGGTTTCAAAGCTGCGGTCAATTCTCGCCTCACCCATCCACTAATCTTGGGAACGAACTGGCTGGTATCTTATTAAGGGGAATGTGTGTGGATGGGTCCTGCAATAAAGTGTATCGGTGTGTGGTGTGTGACTCACTGGCTGGGGAGGTTGAGCCAGGGCATCAGCACCACATCAGGAGGACGTAAGGGAGGGGGAAGTCCTGGCTTCCCCAGCCCTTATAGGATTCCCTGCTAAGAGACGAGACCCTTAGGCACGCCATTGATCAAGTGAAAGTGATTGATGGTCAACGCCTCCAGCCAGAGGTTGCACTTGCATATCCGTATTTTTCAATTATTAAAGATCGGTTGTATCAAGTGATGCAGGACACTCAGACAAAGGAGGATACAACCCAATTGTTAGTACCGAAGAGCCGTCGGGAAATGTTATTCCAGACGGCTGAATATAATCCGATGGTGGGTCAGTTTGGGCAGGGAAAAACACTAGACCGTTTGATGTCCCGTTTCTATTGGCCGGTTGGATGGTTGGTTAAATGATTTACTCAGACACTAAAGAATATGATTCATAAGTTTGTGCATGAAGACGTTTGAAATTGGGACAAGTGGCTTGAGCCCCTATTATTTGCAGTACGAGAGGTCACAAAAGCCTTCACGGGGTTCTCCCTATTTGAATTATTGTACGGGCATTGACCGCACGGCATACCCGACATCCTACGGGAAAATTGGGAGGAGGGACCTTCAAACAGCAAAAACTAAATTCAATACGTTCTTGACCTGAGAGCAAAACTCTACACAATGGGGCAATTAACACAGGTTGTATAATAGGGGTACTTTGCTATGGGAATTTGCACTGGGAGATAAAGTCCTTGTATTACTCTCCACATCGAGTTCTAAATTACTCGGCAAGGGGCAAAGGCCATTTGAGGTCTCACGGCGAGTCAGGGAAATTGATTATGAGGTTAAACGAATGGATAGAGGTGGAGAACGTCAGATTCACCACCTCAATCTCCTAAAATTGTGGAGAAAGGCGGTCCCTGTGACTTTGGCGACAGTAGTTCCGGAGAGGGAGGAGCTCGGACCGGAGGTGAAATTAAAAGCCACAGATCGAGTCACCCCAGTCACTTGCGGAGACCACCTCTCACCGTCACAAGTCACGGAGGATGCAAGGAGAATTCTCTGATGTGTTCTCACCTCTTCCCGGTCATATGAATCTCATAGAGCACCATATCGAAACCACCCCAAGGGTAGTGTACGCAGTGGTCCCTACCGATAACCCAAATACAAAAAAGTGGTTCGGGAACAATTAAAGGCCATGTTAGTTATGGGGTAAATAAAGAATCCCACAGTGACTGGGCCAGCCTGGTGGTGCTGGTTCCGAAGAGTGGCGATTCGGTCCGTTTCTACGTAGATTATAGAAAAGTCAATGCGGTGTCTAAATTTGATGCATCCCCAATGCCTCGGATTGACGAACTGCTCAATTGGTTAGGCGCAGCTCGCCTTTATTCGACAATGGATTTGACAAAGGGATATTGGCATATTCCCTTAACTCCCATGTCCCGTTTAAAAAACTGAATTTTCCACACCGTTTGGCTTACACCAATTTGTCACCCTTTCTTTTAGTTTGTTCGGGGCCACGGCTACATTTTAGTAGCACATACACAGAATTCTCAGATCGCATGCCGCTGCCTATCTACTGCAATTGGACGGGTGGAAGTATGGTATCTTCCATCATGGGAAGGTGCGGCCCCAAATTGATAAGACCACAGCGATTGCAGCTTGCACGAGACCTAAAACCAAAAAAGAGGTGAGACATTTCCTGGGGCTGGCTATTATCCTTGGTTTGTGCCAAACTATTTGACTGTCACCAACCCGCTGATGGATCTTACTAAAAAGGGGGCACCAGATCCAGTCCAGTGGACGGAGCAGTGTCAGCAGGCATTCACGCAAGTAAAATCTGCACTCTGCAGCGGGCAATTATCGCACTCTCCTGACTTCTCTCTCCCTTTTATCTTGCAGACGGACACATCGGACAGGGGGTTGGGAGTGGTACTATCCCAGATTGTGGAGGGGTAGAAGCATCCCATGCTGTACATTAGTTGCAAGCACTCGTTGAGAGAGACTAATATAGTATCATCGAGGAGGAGTGTTTGGCTATCAAATGGGTGGTCCTCACCTCACCCTCACACTATTATAAAAAGACAACACACATCTTGGGGGGAGTTGTTATTAGTTGTTACTGTCTGTTAGGGTGTGCTTTCACCTTCTGTTCGGACCATGCCCCCTTCCGGTGGCTCCATCGCATGAAGGATACCAATACGTGTTTCACCCGTTGGTATCTAGCAGAGTTAGTGAGCGGAGCGAGGAGTGGAGCGGCATGATTTTGCCTGGAGCGAGGAGTGGGTTTTAAAAAAATTGGAGCACCACTGTTTTCTCTCACTTCAAGAGCGTATCACTAATGCTCCATCACAAGCACAACACCTGTTATGGCCCTTAATGCAATGATTCATCACATGTTAAGCAGTGTTAAACACTACTGGCATGAAGGAAAGATGGAATTTCTGATATAACCATAAAGAATGTGATAAAAAAATAAAATAAAATAAAAAATAAATAAAAAAGAAATACAAATTTAAAATCTAGTGGCACATATAATATTCAACTTCCTACGCAAAGGTTACTTTCGCTTTCACTCTCTGTATTCTGTTCACGCTCCCTATTATTGAGGTAAGCTTGCGGTAAAGCTTGATTTAACTACATGCTTGTGTCTCATCTCTTTATTCTTACATCAGCTGGCGTATATAGAAAATTAATGATGGGATGTCGAAGGAGAACACGAGTGGGGAAGTGACTGCCACGATCAAAGGTTCATTGTGAAATACTAAAATACATGTCCAGAAAACACGATGATAATCTGTTCACATGTGGAGAGAAAATCTAAAGGTCAGTAATACATATATCTCTCTCTCCCCTATTAAATATTTTGAATAATAATATAATCATTCTACTCTAATGCATCACAATCTTAACTGTGGGCTATTATGTCCTGCGTTAAAGAGAATTGAACTTTTAACGACCTAAAACACCAACTGAACTAATCAATGTTAAAATCGCGTAGTTTGACTTTGATCAAAGGCTAATTTATGCATTATACATTTGCAGATGAAGAATCTCAGCAAATGCGAACAGGGAGAGGTGGATTTAAAATCTTTAAAATATCCAAAAGCTACTATTTCTAAAAGTGAACTCTGCATTAGACATATAGTTTTGATAGTCTTATCAAAAAAAAAAAGTGTGGAACATTCGTTCACAAAGTTTTAGGGCAAGGTTAATAAAAAGAAGTGCAATAATAGAAAATAATAGGCAATAATTAGGTAATAATACACAGGCCTAATAATGTTTTTTTTTTGGGGGGGGGGGGGGGTAATTTATTACTTTGATTTAATTTAATGTTTTGGTTTCGTTCTGGTCATTTTATTTGCATTTGGTAATTTATTTAATTGATTAAATCCAGAGAATGTTGCAGACATGTTTCAATAGTAAGCTATACAAATAATTTAATTTAGTCCTGGGCTGATGTTAGTGTTCCAATAAAGCACATTGTAGCTTTTTTCCTAGTATTGTGTATTTATTTTAATTTAATACATCTTCTGCATGAAGGGTTGTAATATTTAAAATCATACTGAAATAACTTTACAGTGGAGAAGTAGTTAGACGCTAATCTTGCCATGGAGCGAACACGGAGCATGGAATGGACAACCCCGAGTTGAGCTGGAGTGGAGTGATTAAAAATGCTTTGTGTGCGGTGGGGAAATTGTTGCTGCTTCACTCCATTCACATACTCTGGTCTCTATCTCTCCAGCCTTTTAAATTCGAGTTGGTCCACTGGCCGGGGGCACAGATGGCTGTTGTGGATTTCCTCTCTAGAAATCGGGGGTGGGGAGTAAGTGACAGGCCGGATGGCTCCCCTGCCTGAGTTGTCTATGGGGATATGTGGTGATGGGGGTATGGCCGAGCGATGTTTGCAGAGAGCGAGGCCAGGAGAGATAGAACAGTTAGGATTGACATCTGTGGGAAATCACCTCTAACAGCTTTTTTTGTGTTTGCAGTGAAAGTGGAGAGGGATAAAAAGGGCAATCCAGACTGCCGGAGGAGAGAGAGAGAGAGAGAGAGAGAGAAAGAGAAAGAGAGAGAGATATGAACCTGACTGGGTGTGTGATCAGCAGTGCTGAAAAGCAATTAGTGTGTGTTTATGTTGAAAAGTATCGAAAATAAAGGACTTACATTGGACCTCCTTTCTAAAAGAGCTAGAGACTTACCACACAAGGGTTACCATGGTCATGAAAAAGCTAAAATATCAGGGAATTTTAATTCAGGCATCAGAAAGGCAGAGAAATTAATAAAATCTTTTTAAAAAGTCACAGAAAAGCCATGGGTTATTCTCACGGAACCTTTCAAGAAAATGTTCTGGTCATAATAACCTCCAATAAAGACAAACAAAATATACAATTATTTTTTGCATAAGGAAACATTAAGATTTGTTTGCATTGTGACATTATTTTCAGGACACTTAAGCACATTTTACCCCCCCCAAATTATCATTACTGTAACGCATTTAGTATATTTACTATTTACACAATAATGTTTTACTGTATTACAGTAGCCTAAATATTTGCATATAAAATATGTTGCACAATAACTTTTTTAATTCAAATCAGTGAAAATTGAAGGCCGTACCAAGGGAGTATGACTATCATGTATAAATATTCAAATAATATATAATTCAAGGACGTAGGTTTGGTTTGAAAGTTGGTAGGGACATATAGCAAGGATAATATTCAAAATGTTGGTATTAAAAAAATGCGAGAAAATCAGTCTGGTAATATAGGCAAAATAACAATGTCATATAGCAAGTTTAATTTCTTACAGTATTTCTCTGCCCCACCATATTAAATATTAGCCTTTTGTTTTAAGAATTTCTAAAGAATAAACAAATTAAGAACTGACCACTACACATTTAGGAGGAAAAATGTAATATGCGATAAACTTGGATAATATGCAGCTATGTGATGCAATAAACCTAAGGTTAATGGGTCAAAATCAAATGTTATCTTTTTCAAGAACATTTACCTAGAGAAAATAATATCCAAGGGACATAAAGTGACATCTGTAAAATGTATTATCCAGCATTAAAAAAATAGAAATCTAAACAAAATGTAGGCTAAATTAACAATTTACATGTGTGCAACAATTCTCTGGCTTTCTTGTGAAGGAGGAAGTGGGAGCCGGGTAACAGTCCATGTGAGTCTTTTATTAGACACACTTTCAATTTTACACACACACAAATAATGCTTTTCAGCAGTCGGTAACACACATAGGAACACACAATGCTTCATGCGTCTCTCTCTCTACCCCTCCGGCGGTCTGGACTGCTCTTCTATCCCTCTCAGCTCTCACTGCAAACACAAAGAGCTGTTAGAGATGATTTCCCACAGGTGTCAATCCTAACTGTTCTTCCTCTCCCTGTCTTGCTCTCCACAGATGTCACTCAGCCACGCCCACATCACCACAATGTGCAAAATGACATCACAAATTGAACAAATTATGTGGAGAATGGAACATTTGAACAGACATTTTTTCCCCACTTTCTGCTTTCCAACTCCCCTCACTCCCACGTAAACGTTTCTCATATTGTTATTTACATGTACTTACATTTTTATATGAAAAAGGATGCTTCCTGAACAATGTAGGCTTTATGCTTAGTCTACAATTAATTATTTCTTTAAAAATGTTTTAATCACAAATGCCTTGTTTTATTGACTAAACATTATGTTTCTAATCCTGATCCTCTTCTCCAAGAGATCCCTTCTCAGAAGCTTTGCGGGCGAGTGAAACCATGGGAGGGAGCAATGGTGTCCTTTCTTTAGTCACTGCATGTGGGGGAGCGGCCGGGCACTGGCCCTCCATGGAGATCTTTGGGGTTTCTGGGTGGCGGGCTGCGTTGAAGAATTTAGGAGTCCATCTAAACCTGGCCAGCCTCTCCATAGCAGCAACGGCACTGGCAAGTCTTTAGCGCATAGTGCAGCCTGCAATCCAGACCCATGCTTTAGGAGGATCGGGGTCCGTGGGCATTTGCTCATCTAGGCCTCCCTGTGGTGCCGGTGGGTCTACCGGTTTTAAGGTCCCCTCCGAGACTCGTTGCTCTCCTGGGACCCTCCGGTGGAATGGTGCAACACTCTCCCCCACATCCCGGGCTTGGTTGGCTTCAGACAGCTCTACGGCTTCCACTATCTCATTGAGGGTCCCTAGATTTGTCATCCCAACTTGTCGCTGATGTACGCAGGGAAGGGCCCGAAGTATACGGTCAACGACCACTCTTTTGGTGACTTCCACTGGAGTTGGATTGTCAGCGAGAAGCCACAAGTTTGCCAGCCACCAGAGCCCAACCCTGGCGAGAATTTTTCTTTTCAAAAGGGCATAAACGTCTGTGGCGGCCACGGGCAGTGAGTAGTAGACCTGCTGGGGCTCCCCCATAAGAAGCAATAATTTTAGCCCACTCTGCGGGATCTCACCTCAGATGTATGCAGGTAGGCCTCAACATCATCCTGAGCATTGAGTTTGGTCAGGAGATGTTGAGCCGAATATCTCAGCTCAGGAATGGTCACCCCCGCAGCTGCCTCCGCTTGAAGGAGAAGTAAATCTTCCGCGGTCCGAGTCTGGCAGTTCTATGAACTGCTGCTGATGAACCGACGTCCTTTGGCTTGTGCTGGGTAGGGAGGTGTCGGGTGTCGGGTGCTGTGCTGTGGGCAGTGTGGGTGGCGAAAGAGATCCTTGTCAGATGCTTTGTGGGTGAGTGAAACCGTGGGCGGGATCAAGGATGTCCTTTCTTTAGTCACTGCCTGTGAGGAAGATCAAGTTAGCACCCCACAAACCTTGCCATTTCAGAGATGCTTTGACCCAGTCATCTGGCCATATCAATTTGGCCCTTGTCAAAGTCGCTCAGGTCTTTACGCCTGCCCATTTCTCCTGCATTCAACATGCTGACTACGAGAACTGATTGTTCAATTAACATCTAATCTACCCAGACCTTGACATGTGGCCTTGTTATTAGATGATCAATGTTACTCGCTTCACCTGTGAGTGGTCATAATGTTTTGGTTTATCGGTGTATATTATTTATTTATTTATTTTTTTCAAAAAAAGCTCAAGGGCATGTCCTGCAAGGAACATTTAACTTAAAGACCTACATCTTAATCTGGTAGGTAAGCAGGAACAATAAGGTGCTTGGGTTTTGTAATTAGAGGTGGTTTTAAACGTGCTCTCATTCCCTGATAGATCCCTGAGCTTTCTCCATGGTTTCTTGCAATAATTGAATTTTTCACATTCTCTACCTGTGAGCTGGCACCTCTCGTTTTGCTCCTATTTCTCCTTTTATTTTTCTGTTGTAGGGCTGACAAGAAACATGACTGCCTTCTGTTATTTTCAGAGACACTCAAGTTCACACCCAACAACAAAGTGTCAGCCATCATCTTTGGACAGAGTGTGTGGCTGGTGTAAAAATGAAAAGCGTGTTTGCTGTGCTGGGCTGATTCTCCCATCTGGTTGCAGAGACTGCACACATGTGACTGGGGAAAAAAAAATCAACCCCATGGGACACATTCACAATGCATGTATTTGTAGCAGTGTTATTTTAGGAAAAGTTTTGCTTTGTTTTGTACTGTGGGGTGTGTGGGCTGAGAGAGATCATATCCTAGATCAAGGTTTCTTCATTGACATATCTTAATTAATGCAGTTGTAGCATTGTTTATGTGTAAGATTCAGAGAAACACTTAGTTTTGCATTGTCACAGCCAATGTTTTTTTTTTTTTTTTTTTTCATAAGTGGAAGAGTAGGATGATTCATGATAACAAAACAGAATATCGATTTGCAATGAGTTTCTTGTGAGCTAGGTTTCAGGATCTACTCATGGTTTAAATATTTAAAGGGTTATTTCACCATTTTTTGTATTTTCTTTTTTTTTTTAATTATTATTCTGTCATCATTTGCTCATCCTCATGTTGTTACCAACCCATTTGACTTTCTTCCGTGGAGCATAAAAGGAGATGCTTAGGAGAATGTGCAGTCTCAGTCACCATTCATTTTCATTGTATGGGAAAAAGATGCAACGAAAGAGAGTGGCGATTGAGACTAACATAATGCCTAATGTCTCCCTTTGTGTTCCACAAGAAAATCATATTTCATTTTGGGTGAACTATCCCTTTAATGAATACAGTTTTGGCATTGTTTATTTGTACAATGCACTTAGCATTTGCATTGTCAGAGCCAATGTTTTCTCATTGGTGCAAGTGTAGAATGATTCATGATATTAATGAAACAGACTATCGATTAGTTGAGGGTTTCTGGGCAGCTTGTGATGTTGTTGCTAGGTTTATGTGATCTACTCACGCTTGAAGTGTTTAAAGAGGTTGCCATGTTTACTGAGTTGAAAACCATGCCCCCAGGTTATGCACATCAACTGCTGTTTGTTTGTACCAGTGGGCAGCATGCTAGTCCATTCCACCCTGTTAGCATTCATGGGCTTTTCTTCTCTCTTTTTGACTCTCCCAGGTGGTGTACACCAATAATGAGTTCAGACTGGAGCTCTCCCGTCTGGCTGAATTGCGTGACCCCAAGGTCACTCTCCACGGTGACCTGACCTTCCGTTGCGAAGATGTTGCCGCTTTAGACCCCATCAGTTTTGACACAGCAGCTGCTTTCGTAACCCTGCCACGCTGGAATAGCAAGAAAACCGGCTCTGTGTCCTTCGACTTTCGTACCACCGAGCCCAACGGACTGCTGCTGTTCAGCCACGGGCGTCAGCAGGGGTCGAGAGACCACAGACTGAGGGTGGACTTCTTTGCCATGGAGCTGCTAGATGGATTCCTCTACCTGCTCATGGACATGGGCTCTGGTAGCATCAAGATAAAGGCCGGGAACAAGAAGGTCAATGATGGAGAATGGTGCCATGTGGACTTCCAGAGAGAGGGGAGAAAAGGTCAGAACACTGCAAGATCAGCACTACCCAAGAACATGCATTATCCTCCAGTTAAACACAGCATTGTCATGCTGTCATGTTGAGCAGCAAACTGCCCTCATTTCATTATCATCCTTTTGATTTCTGCTCTACCATTAGACTGAAGGGGAATTTGCTTTTAACCCTTTAATAGTTTGCTCAAAGTTCACCCAATAATCAAAATTCTGTTATTATGTACTCATCCTAATGTCACTCCAGACCTATATGACTTTCTTTTTTTTCTATGAAACTCTTCACATGGCTTTTCACCATATAATAAAACGGAAGGCTTCAGGCTGTCAAGCTCAAAAAAAGCCAAAACAACACCATAAAACCACTTAAAAAAAATAAATAAATAAATAAATAAATAAAGTCAATTAGACTTCTTGGCACTTTCTTCCAAATCTTCTGAAGCCATACAATCACTCTGTGTGATGAAGTTATGACGTCAAACCTGTGGCCAAAACAAACATCTAATCTTCAACATGTTTGACATCATAACTTTTTGCACAGGCAAGAACCAATGCGTTTTGATCCTATTGATGTCCAACCTACGTTGTAGTCACCCTATTTGATTTTGGTGCTGCCTTTGAAAGTTGGTCAATGATTTTATTTGAAAGTAAATAACTTCAATTTACGTTGTATTTTGGTTTTGCTATATGCAATGCATAATTTAAATTCATTTAAACCGACTGATTTCTGGGTTAAAGTTTCGATGTACAGAGTAGATGTGACAAAACAACATAGCGTCGATCACAGCAGAGTTTGTCTTTGGGAGAAACACCAACAAAACTACATCTGGTAAGAAACCTAAGTAAGTTTTTACATTGAAACCCATTTGAGTCGAAAGATTGAGTCTCTAGTTTCATCCGATATGCCATTTTTAAAATTTGAGCGATTTATGTACACTACCACATTTTCCCCTTAGAAATCGTCTCAGTTGCGTACGTAACCTCGGTTCCCTGAGACGAAGTGAACGAGACATTGCGTAGTTACGCATATGGGAGTGCCTTCATACACAACCTGGTTGAAACCTCTCTAAAATAACGCCAATATTCTAACATTGGCTATGGTGTTTGAGCCCTGCCTTTTGTGGCGCAAAACTGTTCGCTATAAAAACAGGTGCACAGACACCATTTCCTCAGAATTTCTGACTGAGAACAAGCTCAAGAACTCTGAGTCTTGTAGTGCGGCTAGCGTTCGCAATGTCTCGTTCCCTTTGTCTTAGGGAAACGAGGTTACGTACGTAACCGAGACTTTCCCTTACGACTCAGTACACTTGACATTGCGTAGTTACGCATATGGGGAACAGAATCCCATCACGCCGCACGACACGACATAACTTCCCAGAGAAGAAACATGGTGGTGCAGTCTTGTGGGACAGCGAGCGACATGAGCATGCTACAGTGAGTGATCCTCATGATGGCCAGGAGGAGAGCACTCATAATGAATATATGAACTAGTCATATACTATGAATTAACTCCTAATGAACCCAGTCGGGAAGGGAGTATATTGCATCTTTGCTTGCATCTTTATGGTAAATTATAACAGCCTGATGCAGGCGGTTGTGCAAATGATGTGGAGCCCGTACTTAAAGGGAAGGGCATAAGTATATATATATGTATGTATATATATATATATATATATATATATATATATATATATATATATATATATATATATATATATATACAGTCACGATGAGACTGTATTTCGGCTCGTAACTCTGCCGCGTCTTCGGACGAAATCGTGGAAGACAGAAAGCCGTTGAAACAGGGTGGCCGGTGTGCAAAATTGGTGTGCAAAATTGTCAAAGAGGCCAGCTGGTGACACTGGAGCATCCAAAAGAGTGGCTTTTTCCTTATCACTCATTTCTGTGAGGGTCAGCCATATACGTCGATCCAGAACTGCCAGGTTGACCATGGACTTGCCGATGGCCTGCGCAGTGACTTTCGTGGTATGCAGTGCTAAATCTGTAGCGGTGCGGAGCTCTTTGAATATCTCTGGATCGAAGCCATGCTCGTCCATTTGCCTGAGGAGCTTGGCTTGAAGTACCTGGTGCACCACCATTGTGTGGAGTGCTGAACCAGCTTGTTCTGCTGCTGAGTAAGCTTTTCCCGCCAGTGCGGACATTTGTCGACACGGTTTGGAAGGATGTATGCGGCGTGATTTCCACGCCTTGTTACTCGCTGGGCAGAGGTGTGGCGCTTTAATAACCATTTTCTTCCCCATGATCCACATTAAAGAGGATGGTGTCACTGCGCGAGCGCGCCGTATAAGGTCGCGCACCAGGATTTGGATAGTCCATTTTGAACTTCAGGGAAGAATGGGGCAGATTTGTGGGATGCTGCCGTTTGACGGCGTCCGGACTGCTGGAACCATTCATCAAGGCGAGACTGTTCAGGTCCCTCTGGGGGAGACCACTCAAGGTGAAACTCTTCGACCGCCCTTGTAAGGACGCGGAGTATCTTCCTGTCAGTGGCGCGTGCACGTTCCTCACCCTCGCTGGGGGGAGGGGCAGCAGCCTCATCCACTGACCACTTGCTTGATGTAGTGAGAGACATAATGACATCGTCATTATTATCCCCAGCGTCAGAACCGTTGCACGAGACGAGGCCGCCCGCTCTTTCAGAAGGCCGGAGCTCGTCTCACACATAGCGTATCGGAAAACATGCACTTCGGAGAGATTGAGGGGCTAGCGGGGCGTGTGCCGCCACAAGGACCACCTCAAAGTCATCCTGCTCGACCTCGCGGCCCCGCCGTGCTTCCTCGTGTGAATCCTCCGGTATCACAGAAGAGGCGGGTGGGAGGGCAACTGAGGCTGAATCATCCCTCAGAACGAGGGTGATTCACGAGCGAAGCATCTTGAGACTCATGCCCTCACAGTGAGGGCAGTCTGTCTCCATGAGAGCTGACTCTGCGTGGGTGCGGCCCCTACAGTAAACGCAGCTCTCATGCTGATCTGACGGCGGGATGTGCCTCTCGCACAAGGAACACTTACGGAATGAATCTTTAAAAAGACGCGAACACGTAAGTGACTCTTTTAGATATATAAATATATAAATTAATATATATTTATATCACACAGTATACAATACACAATATACAATTGCTTTGTAAGGCTATGCAAACCCTGCCGAAGCGCTGCGGGGAATCAGGATGCTGAGGCCCGTTCACCAGCGAAGCATCAGTCGGCGAGGTGGTGTGATGTTCGCTGGAACACTGCAGGGGAGCGGAAAGTTTTTCCGCGAAGATTCTGCCCGCTGACTTGTGTATATCGATGGTAAAGGTAGAGGGCTTCTAGACAAGTGATGATCGCTGTCTTGAAGGAAGAAATTCTGAGGAAATGGTGTCTGTGCACCTGTTTTTATAGCGGACAGTTTCGCGCCAAAACAGGCGGGGCTCAAATTCCATAGACAATATAAGAATATTGCCGTTATTGTAGAGAGGTTTCAACTAGGTCGTGTATGAAGGCACTCCCATATGCATAACTACGCAATGTCAAGTGTACTGAGTCGTAAGGGAACCTATATTTACTGTGCATTATTACATTGAGAATCAATGGGTTCATCCAAAAGCTGAAAAATTTTGCTTTCAGAGGCTTTATATGGAGTTAGGATGAAAATAATGTGCAATTCCAACTGTTCTGAGACCAGTGTAGACAGACAGCACACTGGAGGTTAAGTGATTCACTAAAAAGGGAGCAAGGGTGTATCCTATAGCTTTTCTATGAAGCTTAGTGCATTCACTCCTAAAATCTGACCAAAATAATATATATATATATATATATATATATATATATATATATATATATATATATATATATATTATAAAATAAATATTTTCTATAGCTTGGTATTTTTTACAAATTCACAACTTAGTCCCGTTGTTCACATATGTGGACGCAATTTTTAGGAAAACTATTTGGTATAGAAAAAAAGGGCATGTTTATTATGTGGTACTACTTACAAATCAGAAAGGTAAATGGAAAATGCACACAGCAGTCACTCTTAGGTCTCAGGAGGTTATGGTGTGTAAATAATGACATCATTTTCATTTTGGGGTGAACTATTCCTTTAATCTGTGCTTGTAAGCACTTTCTCATTCTGCCAGCTCAGGGTCCATCTGATATGCATACTTCACAAACTGCTAAATCACTGTACTCTATTTCTTCTACCTCTCATTAACTCTCATTACTTAGCTCAACACAGATTCACTCTCCACATTTAGAAAGCACCAGTCCCAGCATGTGATTTAGCAAATCCCAAGAGAAGAGGTTGAAGACTTATTCCACTGGTAGAGCTCAGGGGGAAAAAAAAAGAATTGTGGATTGTTAATGCTAAATTAATGAAACCACATTGTTTGACTTTGTCTTGTGACAGTTATCGCAGCTATGCTGATTTCACGAATTATTAAAATGATGGTATTTAGGGATCAGGAGGTATTAATTAAATTAGTTTTAGTTAGTTAACAATTGTACAGAATTGATTTTAAATATTGTGTAGTAAAAGGGTTTGCACACAGATGAACACTGATCTTCATTTTCATTCAAGTGGTAAGGTTTAAATTTTTTTCTAAAGTTTTATTTATTTATTTATTCACCCACCTCCAAGACTATATTATATTCTGATTGCTAGATGTGGTTCTGGTCCCTCCTTCAATGTAAATATGTAGTATTTTTTACCTGTTTTATCATCGGTCAGGTTAAAACTGTAAGTTCAATAACTGAAAAGTAATTGCAAACTTTTTTTGGATGCAGGTTTGGAACAACATGAGGGTGAGTAAATTATGACAAATGCAATTTTGGGTAAACCATCCCTTTAATATTTTAATTAATATTTGCTTTCTTTATATTTGCTATTTGCTTTCTTTAGGCTCCATCTCTGTTAATGGCCGTAGCATGCCATTTTCCACCAATGAGGGCAGTGAAGTACTTGATCTGGATGGTGAAATGTACCTGGGGGGTTTGCCTGATGACAGCGGCGGTCTCCCTCTCCCCCCAGAAGTGTGGACGGCCTCCCTTAGGCTGGGCTTTGTGGGTTGCGTGCGGGACCTCTTTATAGACGGTTGCAGCAAGGACCTGCGGCGGCTGGCAGAGCTTCAAAGCGCTCCGGGTGTCAGCAGCTTCTGTACGAGGGAGACGCACCGAAGGTGCAGCTCCGAGCCTTGCGCCCATGGAAGCCGCTGTCACGAGGGCTGGAACCGGCACATCTGTGACTGCACTGGAACTGGATATGTGGGCCCCAACTGCGAGATGGGTGAGGAAAGTAGGGCTTATAGCGGTAGGGAGGGAGGATTAAACACTAGATTATTTCTCTGCGCAAAGCTGTGTTATCATAAAGAAGAGTAAGACTTTAGTGCTTCACTGGAGTACTGAAGCTTGATGATGCATTTTAGCTTCATCAGATACACCACCTGCCTGGACCTTCTACTGTGTTGTTTCTAACTCTTTCCTGCCCTCTGCTGCCTATTGCTTAGAATAGCGATGTGGCCTCACAATGTCCACTACAAACATATCACTGGTGACTCAGAAAGGATAAAGCACGTAGAGTTGCAGCAATATTTTACTAATAAAATACAATGATATCTTAATGGAAAACTTAAAACTGTGTTTTCCAGGCCTGGAAAAGTCATGGATGTTAATAAAACCTCAGAAGTCATGGAAATTTCTATAGTGAATATATACATTTTAAATATTTTTGTTTGTTTGTTTGTTTTCTTCTAATGTTATAATAATTTGCAGTTTAATTAAATATTGAGTTAAGAACAAAAACAAAATATTGTTTGTTTTTGTTTTTTGCTTCATTCGTTACACTGGAAATAGAAAGTCAGGTTGAGGACATTGCATGTGCGATTTTGGTCAGTGTGCTCTGTTGTATACCTCACATTTTGGCAAATACAGTAGATTGTAATATTGAAGCATAGTATTACATGTATACAGAAAAAAAAAATTTGCTTACTGCTCACAATATATACAACAGAAGTAGCATGGTGGGATGTTTATACAAACATAGCCATACAAAAGAGCATTGTGTTTTTCTGATTGATTCTTGTATTCTGGTCTTTCAGAGTCTGCAGTGCTGAGTTATGATGGCAGCATGTTTCTGAAAGTCCTGATGCCTCATGCTGTGCACACTGAGGCTGAGGACGTGTCTCTGCACTTCATGTCTCAGAGGGCTTATGGTCTGCTCATGGCCACCACCTCCAAAGAGTCCGCCGACACCCTGCGTCTGGAGCTGGACGGGGGAAGAGTCAAGCTAACCGTCAACCTAGGTAACTTCTTTCCCTAGGCACTTGTTTCACCTGGTTATAGAACAACAGCCTAGACTGGGCTCCCTCCCAGAAAACATATTACTTTCATTCCTCCATATTTATCTCTTTTTGGCCCTCTTTTTTCTTTCTCTCTGTCTCTCTCTTTCTGCCTTTCTTTCTCAGTTTCCATTTATCACTTTCCTCTCACCTGTGCAGCCTTCAATGGCTACCGTTTCTGCAGCTTTGGAACAGACAGCCAGAGAGACCAGCCTGTTGTCCCCAAAAGGCGCACCATGAATCGTTATACTATGTCGTAAAATACAGAGTATGTGGGCAGTGCAGAGTGGAAGTGAAGTGGGGAGCGGAGTTGCTTGATTTTACCTGTAGCAGGAGTGTTTGTTTTGGTAAAGTTGGAGAGCTTGTGTTCTCTCTCACTCCAAGATCTCTTCAATTCAGCTCCATCATGAGCATAACATGCAAGTTAATGGCCCAAAATGCAATTTCATGCCAGCATGAATTCACCTGTGTTAAATAGTGTTAATATACTCAGGGTTATGGGAAAAAGTAATGGAAAACCTGGAAATATCAGAAATTAAAAAAACTGTGTCATGGAAATTAATAAAATGGTCCTAATAAAGTGCCCGACGTGGTCTTCTGCTGTTGTAGTACATCTGCCTCAAGGTTCGACGTGTTGTGCATTCTGAGATGCTATTCTGCTCTCTACAATTGTACAGCGTGGTTATCTTAGTTAACATAGCCTTTCTGTCAGCTCGAACCAATCTGGCCATTCTTTGTTGACCTCTCTTATCAACAAGGTGTTCGTAGAACTGCCGCTTACTGGATGTTGTAGTTTTTGGCACCATTCTGAGTAAACTCTAGAGACTGTTGCATGTAAAAATCCCAGGAGATCAGCAGTTACAGAAATACTCAAACCAGCCCGTCTGGCACCAACAATAATGCCATGGTCGAAATCACTGAGATCACATTTTTGAAAGCATTTTCAGAACAATTTTCAGAAGAACATCAGAACATTAACTGAAGTTTCTGACCCGTATCTGCATGATTTTTTGCATTGCACTGCTGCCACACGTTTGGCTGATTAGATAATCGCATGAATAAGTAGGTGTACAGGTGTTCCTAATAAAGTACTCAGTGAGTGTATATTTATATACACTTTATATGTATATGCTCTGCTCTTAAATATTTACTCACCTCGATATTGCTTTTGTGTTGAATAAAACTTGATCGCAAACTGTACTCGTGTCAGATTTGTGAGAAAATCATTCTTTTGAGTCTAACTCATCAAAAAGATTTACAAATCAATCTAAATGATTCAATAGCCAATTGATAAATTAAAGTGATTTTTAAAATTCCATTTCCAGTAATCAGAAATGACAGGGAAAATCATGGAAATGTACAGTGCATCTGGAAAGTATTCACAGCGCTTCACTTTTTCCACATTTTGTTATGTTACAGCCTTATTCCAAAATGGATTAAATTCATTATTTTCCTCAAAATTCTACAAACAATACCCCATAATGACAACGTGAAAGAAGTTTGTTTGAAATCTTTGCAAATGTATTATAAATAAAAAACGAAAAAAAATCACATGTACATAAGTATTCACAGCCTTTGCCATGACACTCAAAATTGAGCTCAGATGCATCCTGTTTCCACTGATCATCCTTGAGATGTTTCTACAACTTGATTGGAGTCCACCTGTGGTAAATTCAGTTGATTGGACATGATTTGGAAAGGCACACACCTGTCTATATTGTCCCACAAGTAACAGTGCATGTCAGAGCACAAACCAAGCCATGAAGTCCAAAGAATTGTCTGTAGACCTCCGAGACAGGATTGTACCGAGGCACAGATCTGGGAAAAATTTCTGCAGCATTGAAAGTCCCAATGAGCACAGTGTCCTCCATCATCCGTAAATGGAAGAAGTTTGGAACCACTAGGACTCTTCCTAGAGCTGGCCACCTGGCCAAACTGAGCAATCAGGGGAGAAGGGCCTTAGTCAGAGAGGTGACCAAGAACCCGATGGTCACTCTGACAGAGCTCCAGCATTTCTCTGTGGAGAGAGGAGAACCTTCCAGAAGAACAACCATCTCTGCAGCACTCCACCAATCAGGCCTGTATGGTAGAGTGGCCAGACGGAAGCCACTCCTCAGTAAAAGGCACATGACAGCCCGCCTGGAGTTTGCCAAAAGGCACCTGAAGGACTCCCAGACCATGAGAAACAAAGATTGAACTCTTTGGCCTGAATGGCAAGCGTCATGTATGGAGGAAACCAGGCACCGCTCATCACCTGGCCAATACCATCCCTACAGTGAAGCATGGTGGTGGCAGCATCATGCTGTGGGGATGTTTTTCAGCGGCAGGAACTGGGAGACTAGTCAGGATTGAGGGAAAGATGAGTGCAGCAATGTACAGAGACATCCTTGATGTCCAGAGCTCCAGAGCGCTCTGGACCTCAGACTGGGGTGAAGGTTCATCTTCCAACAGGACAATGACCCTAAGCACACAGCCAAGATAACAAAGGAGTGGCTCCGGGACAACTCTGTGAATGTCCTTGAGTGGCCCAGCCAGAGCCCAGACTTGAACCCGATTGAACATCTCTGGAGAGATCTGAAAATGGCTGTGCACCGACACTCCCCATCCAACCTGATGGAGCTTGAGAGGTCCTACAAAGAAGGATGGGAAAAACTGCCCAAAAATAGGTGTGCCAAACTTGTAGCATCATCCTCAAAAAGACTTGAGGCTGTAATTGGTGCCAAAGGTGCTTCAACAATGTATTGAGCAAAGGCTGTGAATCCTTATGTACATGTGATTTTTTTCGTTTTTTATTTTTAATAAATTTGCAAAGATTTCAAACAAACTTCTTTCACGTTGTCATTATGGGGTATTGTTTGTAGAATTTTGAGGAAAATAATGAATTTAATCCATTTTGGAATAAGGCTGTAACATAACAAGATGTGGAAAAAGTGAAGCGCTGTGAATACTTTCCGGATGCACTGTATTCGTCAAAAAGTCTTATGACACCAGGCTTATGTGCATTTCAAGCTGTAGAGAAACGATGAACACGTTTGACTTCACGTCAGCAGCAAAACCCCTCTGTGTTATGAGGAAAATAAAATCATAAAGTTATAAAAAAAAAAAAGAGAAAGAGAAAGAAATTAGCCAGGGTGAGAAAATCTATGACTGATTTTTGTGATTTTAATATTTCTTTGTGAATGAAAATATACAGTATATGGCAAATTGCAGTTTAGCTTTTTGCTTTGCCCTTTGTTTTTGTTTTATTTATTTATTTATTTTATTTTATTAGACGCTAAATCCATCAATGGCATTTTTTAATAAAAAAGCAGCTATAATGAGCAGATGTTTATTGTTCATTTGTTACAGCGTTACATTACAGCACAAAATAAATCCAATTCCAATCCAAAAAAAAAAAAAAGACTTTTCAGAAACTCTGTCCTGCAGACTATTAGCATTGAGAAAGTGATGCACTTATTAGATTATCATAAAGACAACAATCAAAAAATACAAATGTTTATTCAAGAATGAATGCAAGAAAATGGACAAAAAAATTGTTGTAGTGGAATTTAATAAGACGTATCAAGAAAATAGAGTTCCTTTCACATATTTAATTTAAAAATAGAGGTTGGTAGTACTGTATGTTTCTTTACTTTTCCATACGATTATTCTATTTAAAATGTCAAAGAATCAGATCATCATATTAATGCATCACCCTCGCAACTGTATGGAAATTGCAGAAACATGATTTCATGTCATACATCTTGTGCCCAGGTATTCATTATATTAAAAAACAAAAACATGATAAGAACAAGTGGAGCAGTAACTGGGAGCGAAACTTGAGTGAGGAGTGGGAAATGGAAAACCCAGAGTAAAGATGGAGCAGAGTGATTTCAGAATGCTTTGAGTGGGGAGAGGAAACTGCTGTCACTCCAATCGGCTCACATACTCTAGTACCATAGAACCAAATCCTAATGCTTCTAAGTCTGTCACTGTGCTCTCAGCTCAGGCTCCTGCTCTGACGACAGTCTGTGGCTGTTTGTACAGGAGATTATAGACAGTTCCAGTTCAGCAGAGAGTTGAGCCTGAGCTACTGAGCTAGTGTGACTGTGAGACAGGTCCCTGGCTGTCTGTGGTCACTCCTCTGTAGCGGTTGACAGCTTGAGAGCTCACCACAGCCAAGAGTGCTTACTCTAGTCAATCGAAGTAGTGGGATAAAAAAATAAAATAAAATAAATTCCTATTAAAGGTGCATTCAGTAATTTGTTGTGCAGTATTGAAATGGCAGTATTTTTGACATATACTGACACCTAGTGGTGTGGATGCAGTATCAGACAAACACAAAAGTTTTCAGTTACTAATTCCATTGTAAAAATTTATTTTTAAAAATATATTTATTTATTTTTCACAGTCAGTCATGATTCATTTGTTCAGTGAGTGAACGTTTCAAATTAAAGGGGGGTTACCTTGATTAAAAAAAAAAAAAAGTATAATTTGGCTGATCATGTGATATCAACATGGTGGTCCTTATGAGGCAGCCAGACTTTATTTCATTTTACAGATTTTATTTGGCTATTGATATGAATGTATTGATAAGTCTTCATCTTATGTGAGTGTACATGATTTTAAACATACTCTTCCAAAGTACATTTCTTTAGAGAGTAAAAACAAAATAAAATACTGAGTGCACATGTATGTACAAATAATAAGTAATACATTTTAAATAATATTACCCTAACAGCTTAAATGTTTCTCATCTTTCTCAATAAAAAAAAAAATATATAGTTTAGTATTTTATTTCAGTGATGGTGTACAGGTTTAATCCAGGCTGTGAGTTGCACACACCACATGCTGCGTAGAGACTTTATAAGTTGTAGCTCTTGGCTGATGGTGCAGACTGCCCTTACCTACAGCCATACCAGCACCACCCATATCCAGGAGGAAGACAAAGCACAGGCAAAAGCAAATGTTTTTTCATAGTCTCCATTTGTGTGATGGGTGTCTAACAAATCAGGTCTTGGCATTGAACATTCTCCATCAAGTCCTTTTAGAGGGGACAGACATATGTGCTGAGTCTTTTCCTGTAAATGTGGGTTGTGTGCTATTGTAGGGGGGCAGTTCTGACTCCCAGCTAGTCCCCGGATGATGTGCTCAATGCAAAAATATTTTTTTTGTCTGCAGATTGAACGTTGAAGGATGTGTATCTGTTTTTATGTTTCTTTTTGTTTGAATCTCACCATCTCACTCTCTTTCCCACCAGATTGTATCGGGATAGACTGTAACCTTAGTAAGTGATTCTTTTATCTGCAATGCTATTTCTGTCTCTCTCTCTATCCTTCTTTCTCATACACAGCTCCAAATTATCCAAAGTTTTTTTGCTCCTCCCTCGTAATCCTGTTTTCCTTCACCGTTAACCCAAATTTTCTTTTGAACATGTTCCCAGTTTGCATCTCTCTTTCTATCTCTCTCTATTTTCCCACCACCCCCCTCTCTCTCATACCCTCAATCTCAATCTCTTATTTCTGCAAAATGCATCAAGTTGCTGCAGTGTTTGAAATTAAGCATAACCATCCCGACAGTTTCCATTTCTAGCAACATATGTTCCGCACTGCTCATTAAATGCTCTAGACTGTTCCATGCCCCCATGGGACTCCGTTACATAAGGAAAATAGCATAACAGAGTATATAATAAAGAAGGAGTGTCATCTTTTGCCAAATCAGGCATGAGGATGAACAGTGCCTGTATTTGAGCAGTGTAACATCCATGCATTTGTGTTGGAAAACGGTGCAGTCTTCATTATGTTTCAGTGAAGTGTTTCTGAAGGTAAGTTAAATGAATAAGAATGTGGAGACAAAAGGACCAAAGGTGTGTGTGGGTGTTTGTGGTTGTATGTGTGTGTAAGATTGGATGTGTGTTTTCTCTGTTGCATGAGCGACAACCATGTATAAAAAAAATTAATAAAAATGAGGCCATGTGACTTTCAAAGATGGGAGGGTAACTACAGAACATCAAAGTAACATAATCTGATTACTTTCCAGTTACTTTTGGATTACCATAAGGCCACATATTCAAACTGAGACAAGATAAACACAGTATCAACTACAGTAGATCAATGTTTCTCAATTGGTTTTGGGTCACAACCCACAAGAACCACTGAACTAGATCTTTAATCTTTAAGAAGTACGTCTTCTGTACTACACCAAAACAATGTTACCAGTAAAATTACAGTTTTATCTTAGAGCAAATAATTACCACATTTTCACGAAATGAAAACTTTTTCAGTACTGACCATCGCAATGAGTTGGGTTGGAAACTGTTGGCAATAAATCTTGGTTGGAGCATGTTTGACTCAATCGCAATTTTTACTAAATGTAATAGTAATCTGAGTATGCATTTTTTGTAATGTAACGGAATACAGTTACCTTTTTTGTAAGCTGATTTCGTAACACTGTTACAAGTATATTGTTACTTTCCTAGCCTGATGACTTCATTCTCATTTTTCATTTGATGATTAAAGCTCTTTCCATTTGCTTGAGAAATGTTTGAATGCTGAATACAGTATTTACAGTTCAATTCACCCTTTAATGGTGAAATGGGTCTCTATAATACTTCAATAGTCATGAGGTAGTGGATGTGTTTTCTTCAGCACACACTTCCCCAAAAAGGCATGGAAATCTTTTGCTGAATGGAATTTTTTTTTAACATGTTCACAATTTTAACCTGTCATCTTACATTTTTCAGTCATCTGTGATAATGATTCAACAAATTTGGATTAGACCAATTCTTATAAAAAAAACAAATAAATATATATATATATATATATATATATATATATATATATATATATATATATATATATATATATATATATATATACACACACACACATATACTTGCAAATATTGTCTGTGCCATTTCATTAAAAAATATAAATATTAAATCAAATCAAATCAAATCACTTTATTGTCACACAGCCATATACACAAGTGCAATGGTGTGTGAAATTCTTGGGTGCAGTTCCGATCAATATAGCAGTCGTGACAGTGATGAGACATATACCAATTTACAATAACATCAAATTAACACAACACAATTTAAAGTCTAATATACACATAATTACACACAACAATATACAGTATACAATACGCACAATATAGATACACATTATTCAATAAAAATAAAAAAAAAGTATATATAGTAGTATATATAGAATGTACAGTAGGCTGTATTGTACTGTATTGACATTCAGGCTGTCGGTTGATAGTAAGTTGTTAAGACAGAATATGTATAATAATAATATAATTTATGACAATCCGGTGTGAGATATAGAGTAAGATTAATAAAGTGCAGTGCTGATGTATTTTGATCGTGGGAGATCAAGAGTTCAAAAGTCTGATTGCTTGGGGGAAGAAGCTATCATGGAGTCGGCTGGTGCGGGTCCTGATGCTGCGATATCGCCTGCCTGATGGTAGCAGTGAGAACAGCCCATGGCTCGGGTGGCTGGAGTCTCTGATGATCCTCCGAGCTTTTTTCACACACCACCTTGTATATATTTCCTGGAGGGAGGGAAGCTCACCTCTGATGATGTGTCTGGCAGTTCGCACCACCCTCTGCAGTGCTTTGTGGTTGTGGGCGGTGCTATTGCCGTACCAGGCGGAGATGCAGCCAGTTAGGATGCTCTCTACAGTGCAGGTGTAGAACCGTGTGAGGATGTGGCGGTTCATTCCAAACTTCCTCAGCCGTCTCAGGAAGAAGAGGCGCTGATGAGCCTTCTTCACAACGACTTCAGTGTGGATGGACCATGTGAGTTCCTCAGTGATGTGGACACCCAGGAACTTGAAGCTGCTGACTCTCTCCACTGGTGCTCCATTGATGGTGATTGGACTGTGTTTTCTGTCTTTTCTTCTGAAGTCCACCACAAGCTCCTTTGTCTTACTGATGTTGAGGGAGAGGTTGTGCTCCTGACACCAGTGTGTCAGAGTGTGCACCTCCTCTCTGTAGGCTGTTTCATCATTGTCAGTGATCAGACCTACCACCGTCATGTCATCAGCAAACTTAATGATGGCATTGGAGCTGTGTGTTGCCACATGTGTGTACAGGGAATACAAGAGTGGGCTGAGAACACAGCCCTGTGAGTCTCCAGTGTTGAGGGTCAGTGATGAGGAGATGTTGCTGCCTATTCTAACCACCTGGCGTCTGCTTGACAGGAAGTCCAGGATCCAACTGCACAGCGAGCTGTTTAAGCCCAGAGCCCGGAGTTTCTTATCTTTTAAAGAAATATTACTACTATGTTTTGACAGAAAGAAAAGGTGAATTAAAAAAATACAGCTCTATTATAAGGGTTCACAGCTGTGTCCCTACTTTTTGTCAGCACCGCATTCGAAGTGTGATTATTTTGTCAATACTTAGTTGTCAAAAGTGAATGCTAGATTTCTCAATATTGATAATAAATATTTAATATGTTATTTTTGTGGTACATATTTGTTTGCACATTGCTATTATTATATATGACATATTTTTGTGACACATTAATTTTTTTTTTTTTTTTTTTGTACATTCTTTTTTGTATTCTCACAGTATTGACCCATACTAAGTGATATAGGCAAGGATAGACCCCGCCTCCCCAGTACAATACAGAGGCATTATGTACTGCAGCACTGAGGAGCACTGAGCATTATACCAGCCTCACATACTCAGTGTACACCACCAGGTGGCAACAAACACCATCAGTTACAACATTTAATCTTGTCCCACCTAGTGTCAGGCATTCATTCTGCACAGCAAACCATTCAGGTGCTTCTTTTGAAGACTAATCTATAAATCACCCTAGTTTTGGGGATATGTGTCACTGCCTTGGTGTCAAATATTTTATAAACTATGGTAAACGGATTTGATGACATACATTTTTATGGTATGTGCAGTATTTAGGACCTGAGAAGCGATTCATCATGCATGATGCTCAGTATGATGAATCTCTGCTTGTTCATATGTGGATAAGTTTATTCATAATGAGCAGAGCATGATCATTTGATTTGTTAACCTGTGCAAGTGCTTCACAGTCCCCTCCACGCTCTCAATATTAACTCAATGGATATGTCAAACATATTCAGACTGATTGAAGTTTTAATGACAGTAAAATGTTAATTGACTTTTAAATAGACAGAAATGCTGGTAGTTAAAGTAAATTATACCCAGTTAGGGCCCTTTGCCATCTGTTGGAAGACTTTTTCTCCAGCTCACCATGATGTGCATTTTAAACAGTTTAGCACAGAGTTGTCATGAATATGAAGCAGATTTAGATGGTGTTACCAAGAGAAAAAAATTATGTTCTTGTTAAGTTAATGTTAGATTTTGATGCATTTTTTTTTTTTTTTTTTGTTCAATGCTAGAAGCAATTTATTTAAGATTGATATTGAAAGATCTCAGTTACACTACCGGTCAAAAGTTTTGAAACACTTGACTGAAATGTTTCTCATGATCTTAAAAATCTTTTGATCTGAAGGCGTATGCTTAAATGTTTGAAATGGGTTTTGTAGACAAAAATATAATTGTGCCCACATATAAATTTATTTCATTATAAAACTAAAATTTAATAAAAATAAAAAAAAAGTTTTTGAAATTGATGACTTGATGACCAAATAATAAAGAAAAGCAGCCAATAAGTGCCCAACATAGATGTGAACTCCTTCAATACTGTTTAAAAAGCATCCCAGGGTGATACCTCATGAAGTTGGTTGAGAAAATGTCAAGAGTACATGTCTGCAAATTCTAGGCAAAGGGTGACTACTTTGAAGATGCTAAAATATAACACAGTTTTGATTTATTTTGGATTTTGTTTAGTCACAACATAATTCCCATAGTTCCATTTATGTTATTCCATAGTTTTGACAACTTTACTATTATTCTAAAATGTGAAAACAATTATAATAAAGAAACTTTTGACCGGTAGTGTATATCAAAAAGCACTGTACTGTACACAGTATGCATGAATTCTATTATTATAATCCAACTAAACTAATCTAACTAAACTCAGTATTTTCATGCATGCACAAATATGCTGTATGTGCCAAGTTTGTTTGTACTCGACTGTAACTTTAATGCTGTTGCATTTTAAAGTGCAACATCAAATCAAAATGGATCCTTTTTACTTTCACAATACACATTAATTATTGTGAATGAAATATTGTGAATGATATATTATCAGAGAGATGTCAGATTACAGAAGTAGAACAGGTTGCGATTGCCATCATGTTGACTTTAATCTGAAATGCTGACTAATGCTAGGCCAAGATGAAGTGGTGTGTGCTAGATTTAAAAGCAGGGATGGGCAACGGTTTAGATTTAATTTACAGTCTGCCAAAAGGTGTAGGATGACAGCTCATCCCTCTCTGCCTGCTGCTCACATATTCTTTTTTTTTTTTTTTTTTCCCAGAGTTGAAAGAGCTAATTAGAGAGATGATTTGACACAGAGACACACCAGTGTAAAGAATGTCACATATACTTAGTCGTTAAGAATTTAAGATAAAGGTATGGTACATGTAGTGTAAATTTGAGCTGCCAACATATTGCCTTTTAATGCAAGATGTCTTGGGTGCAAGATGTGATGTAGAAGAGTAAATATTGGTGTGCTTTTATTAAATCATTTGTGGAATTTCTTTAAAAGTTTATGAGATATGAGTCAGGATAAGGTCTGTGTTATTGTTAATGAAAATTAAAACGAACATTAAATGAAAAAAAAATCATTAATTCAAATTGAAAAACACACTTAATTTGAATAACTTACAATATACAAAACTGTACTTGATGCTTTTCAACCTGCCTTTGCATGAAAATGACAATAGACAGCAATAACACAGTCCTAAAAAATGTAACAGTGTAAACATATTTTAATGATATATGTAAAATGTTAAAATAAAAGTTAAATATATTAAAAAACTAAAACACAAAGAAAAGAAAACTAAAACTAACAGTCATAGTTAATGTACGTTTTGATAGTTTGATATACACTCACAGGCCACTTTATTAGGTACACATGTTCATCTACTTATTCATGCGATTATCCAGTCCGCCAATCGTGTGGCAGTAGTGTAATGTATAAAATCATGCAGATATGGGTTAGGAGCTTCAGTTAATGTTCATATCAACCATCAGAATGGGGAAAAAATGTGATATCAGTGATTTAGACCATGGCATGATTGTTGGCTGGTTTGAGTATTTCTGTAACTGCTGATCTCCTGGGATTTTCACACACAGCAGTCTCTAGAGTGTATAGAGAATGGTGCAAAAAACAAAAAACATCCAGTGAGCGGCAGTTCTGTGGGCGAAAACAGCTGTTAATGACAGAGGTCAGAGGTGAATGGCCAGACTAGTCCAAGCTGACAGGAAGGTGACAGTAACCCAAATAAACACGCTTTACAACAGTGCTATGTAGAAAAGCATTTCTGAACACACAACACGTCGAACATTGAGGCAGATGGGCTACAGCAGCAGAAGACCCCTCCGGGTACCACTACTGTCAGCTTAGAACAGGAAACTGAGGCTGCACTGGGCACAGGCTCACCAAAACTGGACAGTAGACGATTGGAAAAACATCACCTAGTCTGATAAATCTGGATTTCTGCTGAGGTACACAAATGTTAGGCCCAGTGCAGCCTCAGTTTTCTGTTCCTGGCTGACAGAAGTGGAACCTAATGTGGTCTTCTGCTGTTGTATCTGTCTCAAGGTTCGATATGTTGTGCATTCTGAGATGCTATTCTGCTCACTACAATTGTACAGAGGGTTTATCTGAGTTACTGTAGAATTTCTGTCAGCTTGAACCAGTCTGGCCATTCTCTGTTTACATCTCTCATCAACAAGGCGGTTTCGTCCACAGAACTGCCGCTCACTGGATGTTTTTTGGTTTTCGCACCATTCTCTATACACTCTAGAGACTGTTGCATGTGAAAATCTCAGGAAATCAGTAGTTACAGAAATATTCAAACCAGCCTGTCTGGCACCAACAATCATGCCATGGTCTAAATCACTGAGATCAAATTTTTTGCCCATTCCGATGGTTGATGTGAACACTAACTGAAGCTCCAGACCCATATCTGCATGATTTTATACATTACACTGCTGCCACACGATTGGCTGATTAGATAATCGCATGAATAAGTAGATGTACAGGTGTACCTAATAAAGTGGGTGGTGAGTGTGTATATATATATATATATATATATATATATATATATATATATATATATATATACATACACTGGTGGCCAAAAGTTTGGAATAATGTACAGGTTTTGCTCTTATGGAAAGAAATTGGTACTTTTATTCACCGAAGTGGCATTCAACTGATCACAATATATAGTCAGGACATTAATAATGTGAAAAATTAATATTACAATTTGAAAAAAAAAAAATGTTCAGAACTTCTTAAACTACTTCAAAGAGTTCTCATCAAAAAATCCTCCACATGCAGCAATGACAGCTTTGCAGATCCTTGGCATTGTAGCTGGCAGTTTGTCCAGATACTCAGGTGACATTTCACCCCACACTTCCTGTATCACTTGCCATAGTGTATTGTTGGGCACTTCTCACACACCTTACAGTCTGGCTGATCCCACAAAAGCTCAATGGGATTAAGATCCATAACACTCTTTTCCAATTATCTGTTGTCCAATGTCTGTGTTTCTTTGCCCACTCTAACCTTTTCTTTTTGTTTTTTCTGTTTCAAAAGTGGCTTTTTCTTTGCAATTCTTCCCATAAGGCCTGCAACCCTGAGTCTTCGCTTTACTTTTGTACATGAAACTGGTGCTGAGCGGGTAGAATTCAATGAAGCTGTCAGCTCAGGACATGCAAGGTGTCTATTTCTCAAACTAGAGACTATGATGCACTTATCCTCTTATTTAGTTGTATCTGGGCCTTCCACATCTCTTTCTGTCCTTGTTAGAGCCAGTTGTCCTTTGTCTTTGAAGACTGTAGTGTACACCTTTGTATGAAATCTTATGCCATTTTTGCCAGTATTGCATATTGTGGCAACTCAAAAACAGACACAATGTTAAGCTTCATTTAATGAACCAAATAGTCTTCAACTGTGTTTGATATAATGGCAAGTGATTTTCTAGTTCCAAATTAGCATTTTTGCATGATTACTCAAGGATAAGGTGTTGGAGTGATGACTGCTGGAAATGGGGCCTGTCTAGATTAGATTAAAATGTACTTTTTTTCAAATAGTGATGGTGCTGTTTTTTACATCAGTAATGTCCTGACTATACTTTGTGATCAGTTGAGTGCCACTTTGGTGAATTAAAGAACCAATTTCCTTTCTAAACAGCAAAATCTGTACATTATTCCAAACTTTTGGCCCCCAGTGTATATATTGTTACAAACCACCCGGCTCAGGGCAGAGTAACATGAAGGGGAGTCCACATGTGGATAAGATTTAAACAAAAAAAATATTATTTATTTTAAAGTCAAAGAAACATAATTAAAATATGTAAAAAGAAAACGAAATGAAAAGGGAAAATAAATAAATAAATAAATCAGGGAAAACCAAGGCAAACAACTCAAGGTGCTGGTGAAGAGAGGCAAACACACTAGGGAGAAGGGCCTTTTTATGGGCTGCTCATTCCAGCTCTCATCTCTGGTAATTCAGGACACCTGCTCCTAAACTCCACTCTGGAAGAGGCAATGGCATCTGGTGGACAAAAAACAGTATCACCACCCAGGGCTGTAACAATATATATATATATATATATATATATATATATATATATATATATATATATATATATATATATATATATACCTATATAGAGAGAGTATAGAGTGTGTGTGTGTGTGTGTGTGTGTGTGTGTGTGTGTGTGTATGTTAGAAAATAAGTTTACAGTTTGAAAATTTGATTTGTACATGTGGGTGGCACTGAAATGGCCCAATTTTAATTTTTTTTTTAATTTTTTTGGACAAACCACACTCATCGGTTTTTCCTCAGTGTGCACATGCAGTGTGACATAATAACAGTCCACCACATTTAAATTGTACAGATTCATCTCCATGAATAATAAATACATTAACATTTATAATTCAAAATGTAGGAATGCTCCATGTTTATTGCAAACTGTTTTATTTTTAGTTTGAAAACCAACCAATCAAAACCCACAGTCAAAATGACCAGTCATAGTGAAAACAATAATAATTATAATAATAAAATCTTAAAAAATATATATATATATATAAAATAAAAACTAAATTAAAAATTCCAAACAATAATATCTCTGGATCAGGGAGTATTATCTAAAAGCTGAATGTGGTCAGAAGGCCAAATGACTGCAGCAGACCCCAGTAATACAAAACCCCCACAAATAGGCTGACACGGTTCCCTAGAAAGCCTGTTGACTCCAGCAGAGCCAATTAGGTTAGCAACAGCACAGTCAGAGGGGCTTTGAACCGGCATGTCAGGCAGTAGCCACTCTGCATGATGAAGAGTAAGGCAGCTGCCTTGGCCTGACCCATTCCTCACACACCCCAGGCGCCTCTGAGCACGCGCCAAAAGAGACTGTAGCGGACTGGCAGTAGCCTGTCAATTCAGCATAATCGATAAATGTTTACTGCACGTGATAGGTTTTGTGTCAGCGTTAGGACACTTGAGGTCTGTGAGGGATTTGCTGTTGTATGTGTCACTTTAAACCGGTGTACAGAGGCACAGTGTGGTTTTGCTACTCTTGAGCCTATAAGATGATTATGCATATACCCAGGGACAATTCAATTTCCATTCGGTTCAGTTTAAGTATAATGTGTTTGTCTCACACAAATGCCCAGGCATCAACAGTCACTTTCTGTTATAATGAGCAGAACTGCTGGAGAGGCGGCTTAAATTGTTTGCCTTACTGTATGTGCCCATTGAAACATATTTTTAAGACACTAAATCAATGAGGTTTGTATCTGGAAGTGACTCATGTTTAAAGTAGTTAAAACGTAATTACTATGTGTTTTTATAGTTTAGAGAACAGCATAATAGTTATACTGTCTGCTGCAAATGAATAATAGCATTTTTTTTTTTTTTTTACAATCACGGATTGTGCTTTCGGCCTGACTTGTTAAAATCCATATAAAACAACAAGGAATTTACAGGGATAGTTCACACATAAATTCTGTTATCAATTCCTCACCTTCATGTTGTTCCAAACCTGCATGACTTTCTTCCGTGGAGCACAAAAGGAGATGTTAGACAGAAGGATAGTCTCAGTCACAATTCACTTTCATTGTATTGAAAACAGATGCAATGAAAGTGAATGGTGACTGAGACTAATATACTGCTTAACAACTTGTATGTTCCATGGAAGAAAGAAAGTCATACGAGTTCGGAACAACATAAGGATCCCTAAATGATGACAGTATTTTCATTTTGGGGGGGATCTAGGAAGAAGTGCTGTTGTGTTTAACTGTATGGTGAATGGTGAATACTCATGCATGTAAGCATGCTGTTAGTGATGGCAATATTCCTCATAATATCTATCTGACCTGTCAAATATCCACCTGAATGTCATCACTGACTATGTGAGTTGCAAAAGGTGTACAAATAAGAGATTTGAAGGGTGTCCTTCATAATGCATTAATCTACAGTACATGAAAGGGGGCTACATTTACTTTGAAGCCCGTAATGTTTTTATAAAGCCTTATAATACATATTGTGATCCATTATATTTTTTTCAGAAACAATTGTAAATATTGTTAGAATGCATTATGATACTAACCGATCCATGGGTACACCTTCTAATGCATTATAAAAAATTCTAATATTCTAATGCATTATAAAAAATATAAATATATATTTTTTATGATGTGCTTTACTTCATTATATTGTTTAAAGGGTTTAACATTAAATGTGTTAGTTTTATTTAAGCAATATTACACAAGCAAGAGTGGAGTGCTGTTATACTAAATATTAGCTCTCTTGTAGTGCTGCTTGTCCAGTCAAATAAAAGAACTAGAACTGAAGCAAGAAGTGTTTTTGTATGCCTGTTTTGTGTGGGTGTGGTTGTGTGCAAATGCACTGTATGTGTGAAAGTTTGCATGTGTATGTAGGCTAACAAGTGTCTGAACACTGTACGCATGTGTGGATTATCGTGAAAAATGTCTGAGTGTGTAGATATGTTTTGTCAGTGTCTGTAGTTGTGTTTGTGTGAGGCAGAGCAGAAGTCCTGAGAGGTAGAATGTGCTGTATTGATAAGACAGGAAGCTTGCAGCAGTGTGTGACTTTGGCTCTCTCTTCGCAGGTAAAGGACCGGAGACTCTGTTTGCAGGGCATAAGCTGAATGACAATGAGTGGCACTCTGTGAAGGTGGTGCGCCGTGGGAAGAGCCTGCAGCTCTCTGTCGACAATGTGACCGTGGAGGGTGAGGAAGACCTCACACACATGCTATATATACTGTATATGGACACACACTGTAACACTGGGTCCTAACCTGGCGTGACGCGATGAAGTAACAATGTAAATGTAAAGACCGAAACATACTCTACGCAAGCATAATTTAGTGCATTGTAGTGTTCCAAAATGTGTCATACCCCAATTAATAACATTCTTAACATTCCGCCATAATGGACAAAAGGATGAACTTTCCGCTTCTCTGGTGAGGTTTCTCTTTCAAGTCAACTACTGTCTTGGCAGAGCAAAAGTTTGTTGAAAATATTCACGGAGAAAATAAGGAAAAGTTAATATATTAAAAGCAATGGCACAGACAGTCTGCATTTGTATAACCTGAGGCTTGAAGGCCTATAAAGACATCTTTAGGGGTCTTAACTCCTGAAGAAAAGCACACTATAGCGCGCATGCACGCACAGTCAAATGTAGTATACTTTGAAAGGCTGAGTTCGACTGTATGCATATGCTAAGCGGTCAAATCAAAACCGAAGGATAATTCTGGCTTGAGGCCCACACCTCAAGCTTAAAGCCTGGCCCGCTGTGAAATCTCACTGGTCCAAAACCCTGCTCTTCATTAATATGCATTAAAGATGCCACTAAATCACTTGAAAAGCACTTTTTCTGTCCTGTTACAACATATTTTCTATTGAAACAAGGTGATCCATTTTCCCAAAAGAGAAAGACTACAAATTTTGAATGTGTATATCTTACTAATGTTTTACTAATGTTTATTTTTTCAACTTTTAGGAGTGCACTAGCCATATAGACAACTTCAAAATTAACAGACATGGGCTAAAAGTAACAAAAATCCAATTTTGATGTTATAGGGTCTTAAACCTTTTATTTTCACATTCTGTTTAAACAGAAAAAAACTGCTTGTTGCTGGAATCTTATTGCAACATGTCTGGTCAGGAGGATAATGATGTTTCAAAAGCATATGTAAAGCTGATTCTCTTAGTATTCATTTATCATAGTGGTGACAACTGCAAGACTATGTAGAATAGTTTTCCAGTCATGTATTCATCTTGTACATTGCAAGTTCAGCATTCCAGCACATCCAATTCTGAATTCATCATCAAAAGCTGTACTTGCCTCAGGAGGGGCTCAGACAGCATGCCATTCCCCCATATCATCAGCTTCCAGACCTGACTAATCAAGCATGTTTGATTCCGCCACAGGCCAGATGAGCGGAGCACACACACAGCTGGAGCTCCACCATATAGAGACAGGCATCATGACCGAACGGCGCTTTATCTCTGTCATGCCTTCCAACTTCATCGGCCACCTGAAGGGTCTCTCTTTCAATGGTAGGCCCTACCTTGACCAGTGCAAGAACGGTGACATCTCCTACTGCGAGCTCAATGCCCGCTTCGGCATGCGCCGCATCGTGGCCGATCCGGTCAGCTTCCGGAACCGAGACAGTTTTGTGGCGCTGTCCACCCTGCAGGCCTACGCCTCCATGCACCTCTTCTTTCAGTTCAAGACCACCAGCCCAGATGGTCTGATGCTGTTTAACTCTGGAGATGGCAGTGACTTCATCGTGATTGAGCTGGTGAAGGGGTGAGTTGGGGAAGAAATTATAAAGTCATGATTATGCACTACATGGCCAAATAAATTGGTGTCCACATACTTTTGGCTCTTTCCCTACGTTTTAAATAGTAGAACTGTACAATTCATGGTTTGACTCTACCCTCTGCTGCTTCCAATCAATCAGAGCAAGAATAAAAAATTAATATTAAATACTATTCATTTGAAAGGATTTTGTGCCATAATAAGGGGAATGCATCACAATTGACCATAATCATATTGCTCAAAAAATCTGCATTAAGCATTTAAAGTTGTATTGCAGTCTATTTATTAAACTGTAATGTTGAGACAGGAACTTTAAATAAGAGTGAAGAATAGAAGATTGCTTAACATTACTGCACAAATAAGAAACCAGAAATACCAGAAAAAAGGCACAAAATATTGAGGGTGTTATGCAATTATAATAAGAGAGAGACCTACCTGATTGAAAAAAGAAGAGAGAGAGATTAAATTAGAGTGCAGTATAACGTTAAGCCTTAGAGGAGTTATACGTGATATAGAGCCAGAGGCTAAGAAAGACCACAGCAGAAGAAAAAGCCTTAAGGACTTGCAGTGGACAGCAAGTCTTCTCTTATACTCTCCAAACCATATGATATTGTAAATCCAGAGATTCCGAGACATTCCCACTGACAGCTCAAAACTTCAGCAAACAAACATCAGTCCCCAGAGAGATTGATCTGAACTCTGCTGGTTTAAGGCATTTCCGAAAGCGCTAACAGACAGTGTTTGCAAGTGGAGGTGTCAAATTCGATACAGGTCGATACTAAAATATTAAAATTGGTAGTACCGAATACCAACTACATTTAGTACCGTGTATGCAGTCTGACTGACAGGCAGCTACTTTTGAAGGCTCACGTGCAGACATGTGCTATGAAATGCATTCAAACTTTGCTGTGATGCAGCTATACATATGAACGTTCAAATTTAACTTGATTAGGTACTGCATTAATATAAACAGTCACTTTTTATTTCTTTCAGAATTACAGTAGTTCACCCCAAAATAAAAAGAAATCTGTTGTCATTTACTCACCCTGATGTTATTATAAATCTGTATGCAGATTGACAGCCTCAGTCACCATTCACTTTAATTGTCACTTTCATTTTCATTTTATCCCTTACATCCCCTAACATCTTTCATGTTCCACAGAAGAAAGAAGGCCAAACAGATTTAAAACAACATGAGAGTGAGTAAATTATAGAAGTGTCATTTTTGGGCATCTATTATGTTGTTAATATTTATCAAACAATAATATTAACATGAAAAAGAGAACCACTCACTGCTCTTAATTTATATCTTTGTTATTTATTACTGACTGCTTACTTGAATAATTCATTTTAAAACTTGAAGCAATTTTTATTTAAGGAATGCTTGACTAAGGCTGCATGTTAGAACATCTGTAAGCAGCCAGTTTAACACATAAGAACATGAGAGACATCCAAATGCAGTTAAGCCTCTGCACTAAAGAGCGTGTTTAAGTTTGTGATTAGTTAAGAGACTTTACTTGGATGTGATTCATAGCCGTAGGAGGGTGAGTCAAGTCACATTATAAGATTCGCACATTTGTCTCCTTGGCATTTAGTTAAAGGTACAAGCAGGAGGAGAAATGTTTAATGATTCACTGCAGGATATGGGCCGTATTTAAAATTAAACAAATTTTGCATGTGTTGCTTCTGGTTATGCGTAAGTGCTGATCGTATTCGCTAAGTAAATGCACTTGAGTTTCAGTTTGACGTTCAAACGTACACAAATGTGTTGCTCATCAATCAAAAATATTTCAGAAAGATTGCGTGAAGAGCAATTTTAATCTCAGCCACTATAATTGAACCTACACAATAGAGTTTACGCTGAAAATCCCTTGATTTCAATGGGGATGGCTTATCGCAAGGACGTAGTGGAAAAACGCGAGAGTTTGCGAAAGTGATTCTTCATCATGCAGTCAAAAGTTGAGAAAATGTTAAAACGTTAACATATACCTGCACTTGTATTTCTATTAATTTTGTTATTTATTTTGTTATATAATTCTACTTCTTCTTTTTTTCTTTTTTTTTACTGAGAAAAGGTAATCAATAATTGTGTCTATTGAAAGGAATGTAAATGAAATGTACTATGTAATGAGAAATATATTGAACAGGTAAACATAGTATAAAAAAATAATTAAGTTGAGAAATTGTTAACTTTTACTGCAACAAAAAACACAAAAAAAAACAATACATTTTCAAATTTGGGGTAAGATAAATAAACTTTTTACCATAACTTTTTACCTATAAATTAAGTTGCTTTGTCTTACACCAGATATCTTAGTCAGAATAGATGCTATATAAAATTTTACGCACATGAAAACGAGGCTATAAGAGATAACCTTACAATGACACGCACTGTATAAATGCCTTAGATTGCATCTATTTTTCACAACTCGTGTTTTCTTGAGTATTTTGTTTTTGCAATTTTTTGTCATCTAATCAGTCAACACCAATTTAAACAACAGTCAAAAATGAAATATGGAGCTACTTTGACTAAGATCCATAGGCAAACAGTTTTTTTCTTGTTTTAAGCATAAACCTCTATAGAAAACTTTATTTAGTTAGGTTTCTCTTAAAACAAGACTTAATATGCTGAGCCGTTTTGCTTCTCATGTAAATTTTGTTTGAAAGGAAAGGTTCACACAGAAATGAAAATTCTGTCATCAATAACATACAGTGATGTCGTTCCAAACTCAGATGACTTTCCTATGTCCGTGAACCACAAAAGAAGGTTTTAGGCTAAAGTTTAGCATCAATCACCATTCACTTTAATTGCATCTTAATAGACCTTATTCATAGTAGCAACATCTTTGGTTTTTAGTGGGAATGACAATGAGGCTGTGAGCGATAGACTTACTGTACATCTCTTCAATGGTACGTATGGTATAAAGCTGTAAAAAGCTCCTAGATCACATCTGATTTTCCACAACTCATGTTGTCTGGAGTTTTTTGTCTACTGAATGTTTTTCAATGTTTTGTCCACGGAATGATCCAAAAACACTTCAAACAACAGTACAACCCATTGAAGAGACTGTATGTCTATCCTCACAGCCTCATTGTCTTTCCCGTCAAAAATCAAAGATGTCTGTGAATAAGGTCTATTCCAAACAATGAAAGTGAATGTGTCTGAGACTGTGAGTCCCTAACAACCTGCTTAACATCTCCTTTTTGTGTTCTATGGAAGTAAGTCAGTCATACAGGTTTGGAACAACATAAGGGTGAGTAAATGATGACAGAATTTTCAATTTTAGATGAACTTTTACTTTAAGGATATCTAGATATTTTTTATTGGAAAGCAAGACAAAAATTCTGAGTAAAAAAATATTTTTTGCCATGAATTTCAGAGAGGCAGGTCCAGTTGTGCTTTCAGAAATCCAATTCTCTGTCTCTCCGCTTGATTTCAAACTGACCTGACGCTTTCCAAACCTCAAAATACTCTAGTGCTTCTCAAGTGAGTATGTGCCTTAACTGGCTCACCAAAAAAAGTAAAAATCTATTTCTGTAGGATTAAGTGAGCACTGTTGGCCTTAGAAGAAAAGAGCAACTTTTAATCGCATATTAATCATGTAAGTGTTATTTGATTAATGGTATTTTATTTTATTTATTTGCAACCCACACTGTTGCCAACCCACACAACAAAACCGCCACGTGGGAAGTCCACAAACTCGGCTCAGTTGTTTTTTCCCTTCGGCTTAGTAAAAAGATTTGTCACGACAGAGGACGTTCAATCATACTGCTCTTGGCAAACATGAATATAAAAGCCTGATTTTCTCCAGAATGCATTTAATTCAGTTGGGTGAAAATTAATAGTGAAAAAGGTAAAGTGCCTCAGATGTTTAACTTCCTCAGTCGCAGTGGTCCATAAAGACAGTCATTCAGTAAACAATTATACTGCAGGTGGCCTTGCCTCTCACCAGAGTCTGGAAAAGCATGTGAAATGAGAGTGCACTAATGAGAACTCTCTCTCTCTCTTTCTCTCACTCACAGGCATAAAAACAGTCTCTCTTTCTAACTTTCACACAAACACTCGCCACTGTCTCTTTCTCTTAAAGTTGGGCTAATCTAATTCTGTAGTATTTTGATGGACGAACTGGAAGCTGAGCAAAACAAACTTAGACCAGCTACAACAAGCCTATGCAAAATCCCAAATAAAAGTTATATAAAAAACATTAGGGCATTTTAAGCCTTGAGATGAATAAAACATAAATAAATAATTAAAGTGCAAAGGTTTTGGAACAATAGAAAAAAAGACAAAGCTACAAGAATGTGTACTTAACTTCTGATATGAGGGAATCAACTACTCATCCCATTAAGGCTGACATAATCGGATCAGCAATGACAATATACTATAATACTACTAACTACAAATAATTCATTTTAATTATAAAAGATGATATGTATGATTCAAAGACATTCATAAAGTTCTGTTGGAGTGGGTGGTCCATGTTGAGCTCTATTGAGCACCCGCCCACTTTTCCAGCCATCTTGAGCTGTATTTTTCCTAATTATATCTTCCATTGGAGTTTTATAAAATTCTTTTAATAAACTTTTTTTTTTTTCTAGAAGAGTTCTAAGCCATGAACCAAACCAGTCAGCTCTGAGGTGAATCACAACATTACAAACTTTGATTTAAGCATAAATATATTTGAAAATTGGACAAAAAAAAACAAAAAAAAAACAAGGGTATGCTTAACATCTTTTATGAGGGCATGAACTAAAATATCATAAGGCACTGGGAATGACGTAATTGATTTAAAAATGATGGAAAAAATCCTTTGATTTAAATATGTTGACTATAAGCATAGAAACAATATATTTTTATTTTATTGCAAAATATTCAGGAATTTGTAAATATACAAGTAGTCTTAGAGTGTAGGGAGACTCGATTGTGTCATTCACAGTTTGTCATAGAAGTGGGCGGTCACTGCGGAGCTCTTTTGGCGCACCTTGTTGTCAGTCAACCTGACTGATGGATTATTTGCCTTCAGGATCATGGGTAGTGAAGTTATTTACCAGAAGTTCCACTATTAAACACATTTATTTATTTATTTATTTATTTTTATGAAGATGAAATAATGTGGACTGATAGCTTCAACGGGAGCATTTACAATCAATTAACCTTGGAGCTCACAGTGGGTCTGTCTTTAAAGGTTTATACGTTATCATTGAGAATCAGTTACACTATGGAGAAAATGAATGGGATTTTTACTTCTGCAAGCAGATGGTTACACTCTAACAGTAACTTCTCTGATTGGTGGATTTTACCAACTCGGGTATTATAGTAGTTTACTTGAATTCAACAATTACACATTTTTTATGTATTTTTTATCTTTATTTTTTTTTATGCCAGGTTACAAATGTGTGAAACAATTATCCATGCATAATAATGATAATAATTTTGATGCCTGATTTCACTTACATTTCTAGACAGAAATAGTGCAGATTAATATCTATAGTCTAAATGTACATATATATATATATAAAACATGGTGTATATAAAACACCAGCCACAATATAAATTATCAGCCAGACAAAATGATTATAGGCAATAAGTATTGCCCGAAATGTCAATATTTCTGTATCCTTATTAAAGGGATAGTTAATCTAGAAATACAAATTCTATCATCATTTACTCACCACTTTACTTATTCCAAACCTGTAATTCCAAATGACTTTTTCCTCTCTAGAACACAAAAGGATATATTAGGCAGAATATTAGCTTCAGTCACTATTTACTTTCATTGCATAGACAAAAAGATGCAATGAAAGTGAATAGTGACTGAAACTAACATTCTGTGTAATATCTTCTTTTTGTGTTTCACAGAAGAAAGAGAGTCATACGAGTTTGGAACAACGTGAGGCTGAGTAAATGATGACAGAATTTCCATTTTTGTGTCAAACTATCCTTTTATAAACTATCAATTTAGGCAAAGAACACTGTTACAAGATGAATTTAAAGTTTGTCAAAGTAAATATAAAAAGTCAAATTTACATTGTGAATTGTCTAAATGTGATACAGTATATGCTACAGCCCTTTCACTGCGCATACACAGTTAAAGGGATACTTTTGCTGTAAACTAGTTATTGAGGTTTCACATCTCAGTTGCTGTGTGTCTGGCAGGATGGAAGCCTGTCTTTGCCAGTATTTCAAGCCTGATTACCGATATTGATTACTAAGCAAAACGGCAGCATTCTCATCATAAAGAGGCTTGCCTGATTCCACTGGGCTGCGTGATTGACAGGGGAACTGATGTATTACAGGTACATCCATTATGTGTTTGACTTGGGCAATGGGCCGTCGCTCATGAAGGGCAACTCTGACAAGCCACTCAATGACAACCAGTGGCACAACGTGATGGTGTCCCGCGATGACAGCAATGTGCACACACTTAAGATTGACTCCCGCACCGTCACACAGCACTCCAATGGAGCCCGAAACCTTGACCTCAAAGGTACGATTAACTCTCACCCAGACTGTTCACAATACTTTTTTGTTCCTTCAGTTTGAGTTATTATCACTCATATCTTCCATCCTTAGTTTACTAGTCCAGAGTGCCCATGGTCATGGAAAACCTGAAAATATTAGAGAATTCTTAAATTATATTTTCCAGACCTGGAACAGTCATGGAAGTTAATACAAACTTAAAAGTCATGTAAAGGGCATGGACATTTCTTTAGTGAATATGTGTTTTTCTAGTTATGTGCTGCTCTAAAATATTTAATCAGCTGGATTTTTCTCTTGTGTAGAGCTTGAGCTGTATCCAAATGATTTTTGAGAATCCTTATTTAGTAAACACAAATGACAGGAAAGGTCATGCAAAAATGTCTCGTTAATTAGCGTTCCTTTCAAGTTACTGTATAACCGTATTGTCAAAATTATTATTATTATTAAGTTCACCCTGAAGAATGAGCAGTCCACAAATTCAATTTTTGCCAAGCCAAATCAGACTTCAGACACTCTGATTTGTTTCCAGAAAAATGTTGCCAACTTTATTGCAAGGGTTTGCTTTGGTTTGTGTGGTACTATTCCAATTTTTCATCTCAATGAGGATGTCAGAACATGACCAGATTGATCACTATTTTGTGCAGTCTGACCAAATAAATAAATGAATAAATAATCATTTGATATGGCACAGTCTGCCTTGGCTTTAATGCAAGATCTCTTCGGGGTCATATCTGACTAGCCACAAATGTAAATAACAAAAAAAAAAAAAAAAAAATACTGCACAATGTGCCACCGGCTTTTGAGACATTAGACCATAAATGGTATCGCAAGTCTTAATCACAAATGTAATCTCATTCTTAGAGATGCTTAGATACATATTTGCTGTCTTACTCTAATTTTGTGTTTGGTCTCAACCTCTTACAGAAATAATGAATAGTCTTTCCTGATGGGTATTTACATAGCTCCCAGCTTCCTGTAGAAATGATGCTGCTTCTGAAAATCTACAGTACCTTGCAGTACTTCTCAAGTAGCTGTCGTTTCCCCCTTTTTCGGCTGTAATTAGAAGAACAAAGAGCAGTGCTACAGGGAAAAGAGAGAAAAAACATCAACAACAACATGCCACTGACTTTGCATAATTTGGTGCTTTCAAACCAGCAAACCTGCTTTTTCCACCTTAAGCAGGTGTTGCTTGACCCCAGGCACCAAAACCAGTCATGTTTACTTCACCAACAGGACATGAAATTAAGGGCCATCAATTTATGGAACACTTCACACATGGATATTCAGTTTTTTTTTCTTCTTTTTTTTCTTCTATGTGTTTATTGATATAAAATACTTTTATTGAAAAGATGGAAATTATTGCCATTTCCACAGCAATATCTGAGGCTTTTTTGCCTTTTCGCTATTCCCAGTTATTGCCGGCATAATAAACATCTTGACAGTTGGTACTTAATTATGTGCCTTAGTCGACACAAGAAGAAAACTGACTTCATAACAGAAAACTGAACCCACTTTGTCAAGACCAGACAATGTATCCACTAAACAAGTAGGACAACATGGCAATAATGTATTTTTCCAGTGCCTACTGCTTTTGTCGCTGAAACTGTCTCTGTCCAGTGACCGGCTAGCAATTATGGCAGAGGCTTTGTAGACTTAGTGTAAAGGAAGGTAGATGCTATTTACTCTAAGAGTGAATAGTGACAAAGGATATTTGCACCCCGGTGTAAATACTAACATGCACTATTTGCATTTTGTCTAGTCTAATTATTATAAAACTGTATTAGATTTGTCTTAAGATGGCTATTTTATATGTTCTGCTTTAGTGTGTCAGCAGGAAATTACTATTTTAGATTTCCAAACATTCCTTCTGCAAATAGAATAGAAGTTGAACAAGGGGTGCTGCAACATATGGCATGGCCCCCACAGAGTCCTAATCTCAAAATCGTTGAGTCGGTCTGGGATTACATGAAAAGACAGAAGCAACTGAGATAGCCTAAATACATACAGCTGTGACAAGTTCTCCAAGATGCTTGGAACATCCTATCTGCAGACAACTTTGAAAAACAAGTGTTCCTAGGAGAATTGTTCTTGTTTTAAAGGCATAGGGTGGGAGCATACTAAGTGATAAATAAAAATTATTCATGCTTTTTATATACAACCCCTATTCCAAAAACCTTGGGACAGTATGAAAAATGCTAATAAAAACAAAAATTATAATCACCATTTGCTATATTGAAAGCTCTACAACTACACTTTGTATGATGTTTTACCCTGTGAATTTCATATTTTTTTTTTAATTGTTTTTTTTTTTTTTTGTCTTTGGGGAACATTGTTCTCAAAGTGCTGGATTATTTGCTGAAGCATCTGTTGGCAAATTGACAAGTCTTGAACGATCCTTGAAGGACTAGGCTGTTTTTTGGAGGCTCCTTAGACAGTATACAGTACTCAATTTGTTTAACATCTCCATGTGAGGAGGTTTGTTGGGTGGGAAAGGAGGAAACGGGAAACTTGGGATTTCAACTCAAAAGGTAAGACTTTAATTAAACAAACTCAAAATAGCTTTTCAGCACAATACTCAGGGTCACACAACAGGCCTGCTTTTCAGCAGTTACAACTCAGTACAGTCCTTTGGGTCTGGTAGCTCTCTCTCACTGTCTCGTCGCTGGCGTGGTCACTTTATACCGCTCTCCCCACTGTTACTGCAACTAGAAACAGGTGTTAGACATTATCAGGCTCAGGTGTGTGCACCTTTATCGCTTTCAATCTCTCCGGACGAATGCTCGACCACACTCCTTCCGCCACACTCCTGTTTCACATTGCCTTGTTATTTCAACTTGTCAAATTGTTATTAGTCTTAAATTGCCCCTGTCTCAACTTTTTTGGAGCATGGTGCAATGATCTGATTTGAAATTACTGTACATAAAAAAAATAAATAAAAAAAAATCACAAGGTAAAACATCATATTTGTTGTTGTGGTGCTTTCAATATAGCAAAGGGTGAATATAATTCACAAATCACTCCTTTTTTTATTAGCAGTTTTCATATTGTTCCAACTTTTTCAGAATTGGGGGTGTGTGTGTGTGTGTGTGTGTGTGTGTATATATATATATAGTTGGAGTCCAACTATATATATATATATAGTTGGAGTCACCTTAGCCAAATACATTTAAACTCTGTTTTTCACAATTCCTGACATTTAATCGTAGAAAACATTCCATGTCTTAGGTTAGTTAGGATCACTAATTTATTTTAAGAATGTGAAATGTCAGAATAATAGTAGAGAAAATTATTTATTTCAACTTTTATTTCTTTCATCACATTCCCAGTGGGTCAGAAGTGTACATACAATTTGTTAGTATTTGGTAGCATTGCCTTTAAATTGTTTAACTTGGGTCAAACGTTTTGGGTAGCCTTCCACAAGCTTCTCACAATAAGTTGCTGGAATTTTTTTACCATTCCTCCAGACAGAACTGGTGTAACTGAGTCAGGTTTGTAGGTCTCCTTGCTCACACACGCTTTTTCAGTTCTGCCCACAAATTTTATATCAGACTGAGGCCAGGGCTTTGAGATGGCCATTCCAATACATTGACTTTGATGTCCTTAAGCCATTTTGCCACAACTTTGGAGGTATGCTTGGGGTCATTGTACATTTGGAAGACCCATTTGCGACCGAGCTTTAACTTTATGGCTGATGTCTTGAGATGTTGCTTAAATATTGCTACATAATTATTCTTCCTCATGATGCCATCTATTTTGTGAAGTGCACCTGTCCCTCCTGCAGCAAAGCACCCCCACAACATGATGTTGCCACCCCCATGCTTCACGGTTGGGATGGTGTTCTTTGGCTTGCAAGCCTCACGCTTTTTCCTTCAAACATAACGATGGTCATTATGGCCAAAAAGTTACATTTTTGTTTCATTAGACCAGAGGAAATTTCTCCAAAAAGTAAGATCTTTGTCCCCATGTACACTTGCAAACTGTAGTCTGGCTTTTTTATAGCGGTTTTGGAGCATTGGCTTCTTCCTTGCTAAGCAGGTTATGTCGATATATAGGACTCATTTTACTGTGGATATAGATACTCATCTACCTGTTTCCTCCAGCATCTTCACAAGTTCCTTTGCTGATGTTCCGGGATTGATTTGCACTTTTCGCACCAAACTACGTTCATTTCTAGGAGCTAAAATGCATCTCCTTCCTGAGCGGAATGATGGCTGCGTGGTCCCATGGTGTTTATACTTGTGTACTATTATTTGTACAGATGAACATGGTACCTTCAGGCGTTTGGAAATTGCTCGCAAGTATTAACCAGACTTGTGGAGGTCCACAATTTCTTTTCTGAGGTCTTGGCTGATTTCTTTTAATTTTTCCATGATGTCAAGCAAAGAGGCACTGAGTTTGAAGGTAGGCCTTAAAATACAGCCACAGGTACACCTCCAATTCAGTACACCTCCTATCAGAAGCTAATTGGCTAATTGTTTAAAGGCTTGACATAATTTTCTGGAATTTTCCAAGCTGCTTAAAGGCACAGTTAACTTAGTATATGTAAACGTCCGACCCACTGGAATTGTGATATAGTCAATTAAAAGTGAAACAATCTGTCTGTAAACAATTGTTGGAAAAATTACTTGTGTCATGCACAAAGTAGATGTCCTAAATGACTTGCCAAAACTATAGTTTGCTAATGTTAAATCTGTGGAGTGGTTAAAAAAAGAGTTTTAATGACTTCAGCTTAAGTGTATTTAAACCTCTGACTTCAACTGTATCAAGTTTATTATTTAATAATATAAATGACAGTAATGCACCATAAAATATACAGTCATCAAAATTACATCCAGTAAAGCCTGAAACGTGGTTACTGTACTTTTTACGGTGAATTTCTGGAAACCACAGCTGCCAGTTTTTTACCATAAATTTAACAGGATTTTTTTTACAGTGTATATACTTATATATAGTTTAATAGCGTCCGAATTGTTGATACTATTTTACTCTTAATCATGATGCTCAGATAAAGGCAGTGAGAAAGAAAAAGGAGTCTCCAGCACAAAAGATCACTGATTGACTAAATCTAACTATAAGTCAACTTGCTGCTTGAAATACAAGTGTAATAAAGCCCAAATGAAAAAAGGCTATAAACTGCTAACTCCAGCTGTAAAACTCCAAGGGCCCTTATTTTATTCGGCTACCCCAGAATAATTCCTTTAAACATCAGAAGAACAACTTCACAGTATGTGTCAGTTGTAATTGATCAAGCAATTATGCCAGAGAGAATGGAGAGTGGCGCAGCAATCCCCAGAGTCCAGTGCTCTTCTGTGAAGTGTAAAATGAACATCCTCAGACAGGAAGGTGCCGGGATGTGCTGTTGTGCTCAGTGAGGGAGCCAATGGAATGTGATGCTTGATTTGTTATATGTGTTGAAATGAGCATATGTGGAGAGCGCTCATGACAAGCTGCCTTCTGAGCTGGCGATAATTACGTTTTTTCTTCCTCAAGGAATTGCTATCCAGACCCTGTAAATGTTTTGCTGAAAATTTGTTTTATCGACTTGGAATTGAAATGCATTCATTTCCCCCATGGCATGGGGAAAATTCAGGGGTTAGGTTGAAATGTGAATGTCAATGAGTTCAGTAATGAGCAGTTGGTGGCCAATGTTTTAGTCAATGGAAAGAGATTCAAGGATTGAGTGTCCTGTGAACATGCACACACCTCTCATTAGTGATGCTTGCAACCAACCACAACACCTTAGCGTCTTGGTGGTGATTTTTGTACTGACAAGCACTAAAAAATCTAGTTGACTTTTGTTCTTAAAGGAATATTTTACCTAAAAAAGTTCTGTGAGAGAAGCTCGTTCAAAATGACGTTGTTGAGCGCTAAAAACAATGCAAGTTCTTTGTGTGGACATGCATGCCACTGTGAACGAGCTCAAAAATACACAACGGATGTTGAGTGTTTCACTGCAAAATTACTTAATGTGGCAGCGGGGGCGTGGTCAAGCATTTCTCCGGAGAGAGAGAAAGCGGTACGTGCGCTTACACCTGAGCTAAATTATGTCTAACACCTGTCTCTAATTTCAGTGAGCACGGGGAGGGCGGCATAAAAGAGCCACACCGTCAGTATACGAGAGAGAGAGATTGGCACAAGGAAGGCCACGCCGTCATATGTTGTTATGTAGATGAAGTGGGACTATCTAATTAACTATTTGTTTGTGAAACTGTGGAGTGTGTGGAACTGTAGACGACAGGGTGCTCAATTAAACGCCTACCTGAACCAGGAAACCTTGCTTCTTGCCTCCTCCTTCCACTGAGAAGTGTGACACTTAAATTTAGTGTTTTTTTCTCACTACAACGTATTGTATGCCTTCAGAAGACTGGCAATATGACTGGGGGGCAAAAGTTGCATTGATTATTATTATTATACTTTTTGGTCCTATGATATTCATTAAAAGAGACTTATTATGCCCCTTTTTACAAGATGTAATATAAGTCTCAGGTGTCCCCAGAATGTGTCTGTGAAGTTTCAGCTCAAAATACCCCACGGATCATTTATTATACCTTGTTGTAAATGCCTCTTTTTGGGTGGAATCAAAAACACGCTGTTTTCGTGTGTGTCTCTTTAAATGCAAATGAGCTGCTGCTTCCTGCCCCCTTTCCGGAAGAGGGCTGTGCCTTTACGGCTCGTGCTTCGGATACTATAGCAACAACAAATCAGAACCAATATGACTGACACCGTCTGACCCCAGAGATCAGCCATATATGTATGAGCAACCGTAAACGACGCAAAACATAGGCATTTTGAGTTTGTGATAGTGCTTCTTATGTAGAAAATCACTTCCTGCCCTCCATCTGCATTTCACGCCACAGCAATGCAGTGACGTGACATCATGTGCAAACAAGCTATAAGGACATAGCTCTGGTCTCCGTGAATACAATCAGAGACAATGGTAACTTTAGCTGCATTAGCCGTGGAATCAGCTAACAAGCACTTTCGGAAAGGCGATTTGCAAACATTCACAAAATATAAAGTGCGATACTTACATCTTCAGGATATAAAGCTAGAACATGAACAGTTGGTACTGATCCATGCTTGAGAGTCAAATTTTTTAACATCCTGCTTTATATTGACCCTCATTCACAAAGCAGTCCGGTGTAAAATGATTTGCACAAACATACATGAATTTTGGTATGTTTTGGGGCACATTTTCTTCAAAAACAAAACTTGTCCACTGCGTCTTCAGTGGCTCTGATGACGGGATTACATGAAGACTCTTATGTTCACTTTTACAGCCAACAACAGAACACTTATGACACTTACGAAGTTGAGACATTATTCTTCTCACTGTAGCTGCTCCAGCGCGGAAAAAAATGGCAGACTGTGTGTCAATCACTCAGGGGAGGATCTATGATAATAGGGTGGAGTCCGTCACCAGTCGTGGGCGTGGCCTGCTCTAAAGTGACGTCACTTTAGAGCAGATACGAAAACCAGTCATTTTGAGACACTGTTTTTGATTAATAGAAATATAAGAAAGAGGAGTGGGTGGACTTTTAACATTGTAGGGTGGTTGTGCACACACACTGCCGACTCACATTTATGTTCAAACACCATGTAAAAGTGAATTTTGCATAATAGGTCCCCTTTAAAAAATCTATTTTGTGTTCCTCATAAGAATGAAACGCATACGGGTCCAGAACAACATGAGGGTGACAGTATTTCCATATTTGGGTCAACTATTCCTTTAAAGAAAGCCATTAAAATAACTAAAGACTACCCCTAATCCAAACCTTACCCTAAATTTTTATTTGTTTTATGAAGATTCCCTTTATGAAGCTCTGCTTTGCAGGATATTGTCACTATGTCTGTTGTGGAGACACAATAATTTGACATGATTTTAAAGTTTTGGGCAGTAGCAGCGGAGTGTGTTATATTTATACTAGGAGATGTAATCCTTCTCTCAAGGCCAGTGGTCATGGAGCACAGCCAAAGATGTTTATTTTTTGCTTTTCTCTGTCCTCCATTTTTATCCAGCAGGGACATTACTTCGTGATTACTCAACAGAGATGCATGACTGGAGATGTCATTTTTGCAATCTCTCTACAGTTCCTTCATATGAAAGCAATTGATTTTCCTCCCTCTCACTCACAAAAGGAGCTCTGCTCACCCACTGCCCAGCCATCCATTGAATGACTAATGAAAAAAACTATTGGGTGTATAATTGAATATTGTGACTGAAGTCTCTTTAATAGTCTTTGCATAACAGTGAGACATGCAGAGCTAATAAGCATGCATGGGCTATTCTCTGTGAAGCCGTAAGCTTGTCTACCCTGTGCTCAACGCATGATTCTGTGCTGTGAGCTAGAAGTTATTTCATTTTCAATCGATGCACCCGATTACTATTAACTATATCCTCGTGTGACCCCGCATACACATGCGTGGACGTTGTATTTTGGTTTCGCTATACGCAGCGTATAATTTAAATTAATTTAAACCAACTGATCTCAGTTCAGAAGACTTTGGGGTGTCAGTAAAGGGTTAAACTTTCGATGTACGGAGTCATGTGACAAAACAACATGCCACCGATCACAGCGGAGTTTCCTAACAAAACTAAATCTGGTAAGAAAACTAATAATGTTTTCACATTGAAACCTGTATGAATCAAAAGATTACAGTTTTTAGTTTCATCTGATATGCCATTTTTGAAATTTGAGCAACTACTAAGCACAATGTACACTAATGTGCTCTTTTTTTCCTTAGAAATCCAATATTTTCAAAAGCTTTATATGGAGTAAGGATGAAAATAAGGTGCATTTTGAGCTGTTCTGGAGGTTAAGTCATACTGGAGGTTAAGTCATCCACTAAATAGAGAGTAAGGGAGTATCCTATAGCTCTCTATGCAGTGCATTTACTCCTAAAATCTGACCAAAAGCTCAGTTTCAGGTTTCAGTTTCATGTTTAGCAGACATGGGTCAATGGTAATCAGTACATAGATTCAGAATTTATAATGTATAATTTTATTTTAACATGGTTGGCAGTGATTGGATGATATTGGCCATTACTTTGAATCAGAATTAATTATGCTAATTTCTGATTTAATGTCTGTAATGTCTCAAAGACATGAATAACCGACACTCCTGGAAACATAATAAACAATTGTATTTAAATAAATCTGACTTTCTATAGCTTGGTTTTATTTAAAACTTCACAACTTAGTCCTGCTATCCACACGTTGCCATCAATTTTTAGGAAAAATATTTGCTCTAGAATTTATTAGGTGCTAGTAGTTCAAAATCAAAAAGGGAAATAGAAAATGCACACAGCAGTCAATATATATATACACTATATTGCCAAAAGTATTCGCTCATCTGCCTTTAGACGCATATGAACTTAAGTGACATCCCATTCTTAATCCATAGGTTTTAATATGATGTCAGCCCACCCTTTGCAGCTATAACAGCTTCAACTCTTCTGGGAAGGCTTTCCACAAGGTTTAGGAGTGTGTTTATGGGAATTTTTGACCATTCTTCCAGAAGCGCATTTGTGAGGTCAGACACTGATGTTGGACGAGAAGGCCTGGCTCGCAGTCTTCGCTCTAATTCATCCTAAAGGTGCTCTATCGGGTTGAGGTCAGGACTCTGTGCAAGCCAGTCAAGTTCTTCCACACCAAACTCGCTCATCCATGTCTTTATGGACCTTGCTTTGTGCACTGGTGCGCAGTCATGTTGGAACAGGAAGGGGCCATCCCCAAACTGTTCCCACAAAGTTGGGAGTGTGGAATTGTCCAAAATCTCTTGGTATACTGAAGCATTCAGTGTTCCTTTCACTGGAACTAAGGGGCCAAGCCCAGCTCCTGAAAAACAACCCCACACCATAATCCCCCCTCCACCAAACTTCACAGTTGGCACAATGCAGTCAGACAAGTACCGTTCTCCTGGCAACCGCCAAACCCAGACTCGTCCATCAGATTGCCAGATGGAGAAGCATGATTCGTCACTCCAGAGAATGCATCTCCACTGCTCTAGAGTCCAGTGGCGGCGTGCTTTACATCACTGCATCCCACGCTTTGCATTGCACTTGGTGATGTATGGCTTGGATGCAGCTGCTCGGCCATGGAAACCCATTCCACGAAGCTCTCTATGCACTGTTCTTGAGCTAATCTGAAGGCCACATGAACTTTGGAGGTCTGTAGCGATTGACTCTGCAGAAAGTTGGCGACCTCTGCGCGCTATGCGCCTCAGCATCCGCTGACCCCGCTGTCATTTTACGTGGCCTACCACTTCGTGGCTGAGTTGCTGTCATTCCCAATCGCTTCCACTTTGTTATAATACCACTGACAGTTGACTGTGGAATATTTAGTAGCGAGGAAATTTCACGACTGGACTTGTTGCACAGGTGGCATCCTATCACAGTACCACGCTGGAATTCACTGAGCTCCTGAGAGCGGCCCATTCATTCACAAATGTTTGTAGAAGCAGTCTGCATGCCTAGGTGCTTCATTTTATACACCTGTGGCCATGGAAGTGATTGGAACACCTGAATTCAATTATTTGGATGGGTGAGCGAATACTTTTGGCAATATAGTGTGTGTATATATATATATATATATATATATATATATATATATATATATATATATATATATATATATATATACAGTTGTGCTCAAAAGTTTGCATACCCTGGCAGAAATTGTGAAATTTTGGCATTGATTTTGAAAATTTTATTTAAGGATAGTTATCATATGAAGCCATTTATTATCACATAGTTGTTTGGCTCCTTTTTAAATCATAATGATAACAGAAATCACCCAAATGACCCTGATCAAAAGTTTACGTACCCTTGAATGTTTGGCCTTGTTACAGACACACAAGGTGACACACACAGGTTTAAATGGCAATTAAAGGTTAATTTCCCACACCTGTAGCTTTTCAAATTGCAATTAGTGTCTGTGTATAAATAGTCAATGAGTTTGTTAGCTCTCACATGGATGCACTGAGCAGGCTAGATACTGAGCCATGGGGAGCAGAAGAGAACTGTCAAAAGACCTACGTAACAAGGTAATGGAACTTTATTAAGATTGAAAAGGATATAAAAAGATATCCAAAGCCTTGAAAATGCCAGTCAATGCTGTTCAATCACCTTTTAAGAAGTGGAAAATTCGGGGATCTCTTGATACCAAGCCAAGGTCAGGTAGACCAAGAAAGATTTCAGCCACAACTGCCAGAAGAATTGTTCGGGATACAAAGAAAAACCCACAGGTAACCTCCTGTATTTCACAGGTAAGAAATACAGGAAAAAGATGCTGTGGTTGTTTCAAGGAGCACAATACTTGTTGACCCCTCTCCAAACATAGCGCTTATGGTTGTGACCATAACTCCAAATTACAGTGTGCCAGAAGCTGTGAGGCGTGTCAAGGTGTTGTCGGGCATATTGTAACCGGGCTTTTTTGTGGCATTGGCTTCTTTCTGGAAACGCTACCATGCAGCTCATTTTTGTTCAAGTATTGTCGTATTGTGCTCCTTGAAACAACCACACCGTCTTTTTCCAGAGCAGCCTGTATTTCTCCTGAGGTTACCTGTGGGTTTTTCTTTGTATCCTGAACATTTCTTCTGGCAGTTGTGGCTGAAATCTTTCTTGGTCTACCTGACTTTGGCTTGGTATCAAGAGATCACTTCTTAAGTGATTGAACAGTACTGATTGGCATTTTCAAGGCTTTGGATATCTTTTTATATCCTTTTCCATCTTTATAAAGTTCCATTACCTTGTTACACAGTTCTTTTCTGCTCCCCATGGCAAAAGTATCTAGCCTGCTCAGTGCATCCACATGAGAGCTAACAAACTCATTGACTATTTATACACAGACACTAATTGCAATTTGAAAAGCTACAGGTGTGGGAAATTAACCTTTAATTGCCATTTAAACCTATGTGTGTCACCTTGTGTGTCTGTAACAAGGCCAAACATTCAAGGGTATATAAACTTTTGATCAGGGCCATTTGGGTGATTTCTGTTACCATTATGATTTAAAAAGGAGCCAAACAACTACAGTATGTGATAATAAATGGCTTCATCTGACCACTATCCTTAAATAAAATACTTTTTTTGCATGATCAGTCATATTTTCAAAATCAATGCCAAAATTTCACAATTTCTGCCAGGGTATGCAAACTTTTGAGCACAACTGTATATATATATATATATATATATATATATGTTTTTTTTATTTTTTTTAAGCCCCCAAAAATTCTATATGCAGTGTATCAATTGTAGATTGGTACTCTTGAAGTCCTGATTAAGAGGCTACACTTTAGACTTACTTGACAAAAATATCAATACTTTTTTTTTATAAAATATGATTTGAGGAACTTGATTGACTGGAACATGCTAAATGGACAATGACAGTCAATGCTGAGAAAAGCTGCTTGTTATATCTCATTTTAGAATGTGTATTTACTTTTTTATTTGATTTCATAAAATAATTTTAATATAAAATGTTAAAAAAAAAAAAACATATTTATGCAAAAGGTTTTAAAACACTGGAAAAATGTCGAGAACGAGTAGAGAGCATTAGATTCTCACTTTTATAAGTGCAGCACATTGATCAATTAAACTTAAACATACCAATTTATTGTGAACTGGGAAGCTAACTCAACTCTGCCATCTCCTTGTTGCAGACTTGTGTTGTAACATCGGGGAGGTTGTTATTGTATGCCAATTTACAGTCAAAAATTTGGCGTGTTGAGTAAAAGAAATATCGGTTGACTATACAGGTCTGGAAAGCAGATGTGTTGAAGGGCTTGTGTGATTGCTTCATACAGGTGAACAAATGGAGAGGATTTACAGATGCTGTCAGACTACAAAAGACTCAGAGTCAGGTTGATGATCGTTAAGATGCAGTCATTTTATAATCCTTTTGTAAATTGCATTAGTGCTGTTAGGCTTCTGAAATGTGTAGTTCAGTGGTCGAGGAAATATACACAGTCCGAAAATATCAACCAGTTTCCCCGAAAGGAATTGACTCCAGCTCTGGAGTCAATTCCAACGTTTTGAGTCGATTCTTGATTCGATTCTTGATACCCAACACCTTGGAATCGATGAATCTATTCTTTTTGGAATCGATTTCCAGACCTAATCCTAACAGGCAGAGCTTTAGCCTCTCCAAACAGATACTAAGACCGTCACTGCGTTGAAGAGGCACTGAGGGCAATTACAGGTAGTTAGTTGAAGTGAGCCAGATTGAGGGGCCATTAATTAAAGCGAAAAGTTAGAACGAAAGAATACAATTTATCTCTAGCAAGATCAAATTAAATTAAATAGTGCAAAGGTTTAAATGAAGGGGGCTTTTAATGGTTGTCTAATTGGGTGTATTCAGCTGGAGTGGAAAAAGAGCATATTTCAGCAAACAGAGAGAGAGTGCACTCTTCGACCGTGGGACGAAAATTGCCATATGTGTTCTTGCTTGTCAGTTTTAACTTGTAATTGCCTGTCTTGCTGCCAGAGCTCAGTTGGAAATTGCATTTTACTCAAAAACAATGCTCTCTAAACATGGTTTGCTCAGTGAATGTTTATCTAAAGGTCCCTGAAAGTCTTTGATGTTTTCCCGCATTATGTATTTGCAGAATGAAAAAATTAAATAATAAAAGAGTAGAATGAAAGCAACATGTACCTCAAAGAACATGACAATGCTTAAATATAGAAATACTGCACTAATATTGTAACTGTGAATATGTTTACTGTATATCTGTACACATCTGTTATCTAATTTCTCTAAACCACCCAGAAAAAAGAGCTGTTTTTTACTCCCCTAATAACAGCACATTTTTCCACAATGTGACACCATAAAACTCAGTTATTATATTTTTGAACGTCATACTTATCTTTATGTATTCTGACTAAAATATCAATATTGCAGTCATTATACCTCTTCTTTGGTATTATGTTACCTATATAAGGACACTTCATATGCATTTACAATTAAATAAGGCGTGTAAATCAGTAAAAAAAAAAAAAAAAAAAAATTATCAAATGAATTTGATATGCTAATGAATTAATACAATTAATTACATTTAATTGCATATAGAGTTGAAGTCAGAAGTTTACATATACTTAGGTTGAAGTCATTAAAACTCCTTTTTTAACCATTCCACAGATTTCATATAAGCAAACTATAGTTTTGGCAAGTCGTTTAGTACATCTACTTTGTGCAAGACACAAGTAATTTTTTCCAACAATTGTTTACAGACAGATTGTTTCACTTTTAAATGACAATATCACAATTCCATTGGGTCAGAAGTTTACATACACTAATGGGGCTTTTCCACTGCACTGCACAGTACGGCTCGACTCGACTCGACTCAACTCTGCTCGCTTTTTGGGGGTTTTCCACTGTGGATAGTACCTGGTACCTGGTCCTTTTTTAGTACCACCTCGGTCGAGGTTCCAAGCGAGACGAGCCGATACTAAATGTGATGACAAAACCCTGCAGATCACCGATTGGTCAGAGAGAATCTATAAGCTAGATGGCAAGTTAGCTTAGCCTCGTGCGTCGTCGAGCTAACACAGTGATGTCCTCGTCTGCGCTTTGGTGTATGATTTCTCAAACTCTCCTGTTTTTTTTTTATGGTATTTTGTCTTGCTGCCGTCAGCCTCTTTTGAAACAAAGTTTGTCGTCTTGCTGTGAAAAACAGCCACATGCCGAGAATCAAGAACACCATTCCTTCAATATCCTCCATTGTTCCTTTGTTGTATGTTTGTGTCACATTTAAGATGATGTCACGGCAGTAGAGGCGGCGCAACTATGACGATCAGCCTATAATCCCACCCACGTTGAGGTGGCACTAAACTGCAGTGGAAAAGCAAGCTCAGAAAAGTAAAGCGAGCAGAGTCGAGTCGAGTCGAACCGTAACGTGCAGTGGAAAAGTGCCATAAGTTAACTCTGCCTTTAATCAGCTTGTAAAAATTCCAGAAAATGATGTCATGCCTTTAGACAATTAGCCATTTAGCTTCTGTTAGGAGGTGTACTGAATTGGAGGTGTACCTGTAGATGTATTTGAAGGCCTACCATCAAACTCAGTGCCTCTTTGCTTGACATCATGTGAAAATCAAAATAAATCAGCCAAGACCTCAGAAAAAAATTTAAATAATTGTGGATGTCCACAAGTCTGGTTCATCCTTGGGAGCAATTTCCAAACGCCTGACCACGCAGCCATCATACCACTCAGGAAGGAGACACATTCTGTCTCCTAGAGATGAACGTAGTTTGGTGCGAAAAGTGAAAATCAATCCCAGAACAACAGCAAAAGACCCTGTGAAGATGCTGGAGGAAACAGGTAGACAAGTATCTATATCCACAGTAAAATGAGATCTATATCAATATAACCTGAAAGGGTGCTTAGCAAGGAAGAACCCACTGCTTCAAAACTGCCATAAAAAAGCCAGACTACATTTTGCAAGTGCACATGGGGACAAAGATCTTACTTTTTGGAGAAATGTCCTCTGGTCTAATGAAACAAAAATGTAACTGTTTGGCAATAATGACCATTGTTATGTTTGGAGGAAAAAGGGTGATACTTGCAAGCCAAAGAACACCATCCCAACCGTGAAGCATGGGGGTGGCAGCATCGTGTTGTGGGGGTGCTTTGCTGCAGAAGGGACTGGTGCACTTCACAAAATAGATGGCATCATGAGGAAGAAAAATTAAGTGGCTATACTGAAGCAACATCTCAAGACATCAGCCAGAAAGTTAAAGCTCAGTCGCAAATGGGTCTTCCAAATGGACAATGACCCCAAGCATACCTCCAAAGTTGTGGCAATAATGGCTTAAGGACAACAAAGTCAAGGTATTGAAGTGACCCTGACCTCAATCCGATTGAAAATTTGTGGGCAGAACTGAAAAAGCGTGTGCGAGCAAGGAGACCTACAAACCTGACACATTTACACCAGTTCTGTCTGGAGGAATGGTACAAAATTCCAGCAACTTACTGTGAGAAGCTTATGGAAGGCTACCCAAAATATTGACCCAAGTTAAACAATTTAAAGGCAATGCTACCAAATACTAACAAAGTGTATGTAAACTTCTGACCCACTGGGAATGTGATGAAAGAAATAAAAGCTGAAATAAATCATTTTCTCTATTATTATTCTGATATTTCACATTCTTAAAATAAAGTAGTGATCTGAACTGACAAAAGACAGGGAATGTTTTCTACGATTACATGTCAAGAATTGTGAAAAACTGAGTTTAAATGTATTTGGCAAGGTGAATGTAAACTTCAACTCTATGTGAATATGTGGTGAGAAAACCCCCCATATGCAGATGATTTGAAGAAATTAATGATTGTGACAGATAAATGCATTGAAAAGGTATAACAAAAAGTAGCTTTAGAAGTCTATTAATTGTTATTTCCATATCATTCAACATTGAACAACCTATTACTGACCTACAATCCACAGCAATCGATTTGTCAGTGGTAGACTTAGGACCGTTCACGCAGAACGCTTTCTCGCATTCCACCTGTGATATTTTTTTATTGTTTGTCTATGTACACATGTGGACTGATGTCTATTGCTTTCCGTCTGAGGTATTTTGTGTCTTGTCTTGCTTTTTTCAGTGTCTCATGAGCTTGCTTTTTTGAGTTCCACATTTTTAAGACTCCATGGCAAATAAAATCAGTTTGAATGTGTCTTGAAACCCTTCCAATCTGTTCTGTTCCATTCCATTGTGCTCCATCTAACTGTTTTTGAATGCAATAATGCTTCATGTGTGAATGTCTTCGCCTGCACTGTTATATGATAAACATCTAATGAACATTAAAACATAAAAAAATGACCAATTTAGTCAGATTCACCTTAACAAGCATTTAAAGAATTTATGGTTTATTTTATATATATCATTTTTTATTTATACATCACTGAACAAAATCTAACTTTTTTTTTATTTTATTGTTTTATTATATTTATATATATATATATATATATATATATATATATATATATATATATATATATATATATATACAGATTATAAATATCTTAAAGTTTTAAAGGTGGCTTTGGTGCCCCATAGATCAAATTAAGCTATACATAGAATTTACATTATAGCTCACAATATTCAAACCGTTAAGTTGAATTCTCACAGTATTTTACCATTTCAGTATGTATTCTACAGTGATTCCTCACAACACTGTTGCATCAGTCAGCTTCTGACAACCAGAGGCAGGGACATGTTGTACTGTGTTAAAGGGCTCAGTCATTTCAATTCTCCACCTCTCTTCTCTATTCCCAAATCATTGTCTGAGCGCTCTCCACTGCCATACACCCAAACAACACAGATGCGCATTGTGACGGAGCGTATAGCAAGAGACATGTCTATATTGTTTTTCCTTCATCCTCACATATGTCTATCCACATGTTCTCTTCCTTCAAGGCTCAAGGGCAACTTTGAAGTTACATAATTATATGCCATTTTATGACAGCTATGTTTTTCTTTTTGTTCTGCACATCAAAGGTCCATTGGTATTAGCCTTCATCAGCAGGGAATTAGCTTTAAAAAGAGAACCACACATATTCTGCTCATCATAGAATAACACACACGATCAGCCCACCTTATGAAGCTCAAATTAACATTAGGAAGAGAATTCAAATGCAAGGCATAATCATTGGTGTATGCTTTATATCTTTTCTTTCTCTGTGTTGTATAGGAGAGCTTTATGTTGGAGGTGTGGGTAAGAGCATGTACAACAGTCTGCCCAAGCTCATAGCATCTCGGGATGGCTACCAGGGTTGCCTGGCCTCAGTTGATCTAAATGGCAGGCTTCCCGACCTCATCGCAGATGCCCTGCACCGGGTTGGCCAGGTGGAGCGAGGCTGTAAAGGTTTGTGTACTGTCTGATAAGTTAACCAGTAATTTTCTGAATTACAATTATAACAGCATTTGATTCCTGTCTTAAAACACATTGCTTAAGGCACTTTCCACTGATAGGGTACTCTTTGGTGTCCCATTAAATTTTTTGTCACTGTTGCCGGCTGCCCATTGTGAAACATCAATTGGTTGACTGTCATGAACGAAGTCCTGTCATGTACATTCTCTGCTGAATTGTTGAATGCACAATAAATCAAATAAAAATTGCAATATGTCCTAGTGTGAACAGAGCAGAGAGCAGAACGCCCTGAAATGTGCAGCACATACAGACTTTATATTTATGTAATGAAATTAAACTCCCAGTTACCTAAAGTCTCTCTAATGTTGCATGCGACGTTTGCACACTGTGTTTGTTTATTTGGAATCCTACAGAAACCCTACACATAAACCTAATTCTAAACTTAACCCTACCACTAAATTCAAACCTAAACCTAACCTAAGTAACAGCAAATGAGACTCTCGTGAGACTGGGTGTTACCTTCTAGACTCAGCCGCTTTTGGGGGTTTAATAATCACACTAGGCCATGTAGCGAACTGCTTATCTGGAGTTGAGAAACTACCATCAAAAACACACAGAAACATTTACATTTATTCATTTGGCAGACGCTTTTATCCAAAGCTACTTACAAAAGCGGAACACATAAGCGAATCATCTTAAGGAGACAGTGGTACGAAAAGTGCCATATTACAAAATTTCACTAGCATCAGAATAGCATTCAAAACAGATTAAAGTGCAACAAGGAAATATTAAGTGCTCATGGAAAAGATGTGTTTTAGCCATTTTTTGAAGACAGAAAGTGAGTCAGCTTCAAGGATGGAGTTGGGAAGTTCATTCCACCAACGTGGTATGATGAAGCTGAAAGTCCGGGAAAGTGTTTTGGTGCCTCTTTGTACTGGTACAACAAGGCGACGTTCCTTAGCTGACCGCAGGCTTCTAGTGGGCGCATAGCTCTGCAGAAATGATTTTAGGTATGCTGGAGCAGACCCAGTGACTGTTTTGTATGCCAGCATTAGAGCCTTGAACTTGATACGTGCATCAACCGGCAGCCAGTGAAGAGAGACAAGGAGTGGTGTAACATGCGCTCTCTTTGGTTGATTAAAGACCAGACGTGCTGCTGCATTCTGGATCATTTGCAGGGGTCTTATTGCACATGCAGGGAGGCCTGCAATGAGAGTGTTACAGTAGTCCAGTCTAGTTATGACAAGTGACTGAACAAGAAGTTGTGTCGCATGTTCAAAGAGGAAGGGTCTTATCTTCCTGATATTGTAGAGTGTAAATCTACATGATCTTGCAGTCTTTGAGATGTGGTCTGTGAAATGTAGTTTGTTATAGATGGTTACCCCTAGATTTCTGACCGTTTTGGAAGGCATTACTGTGGTTGCAGCCAGCTGCATGGTGATGTGTTCAACAGCAGGGTTGGCTGGAACGACAAGGAAATCGGTCTTGGCTGGGTTAAGTTACAGGTGGTGTTCCCTTATCCAGGCTGAGATGTCTGCCAGGCAGGCAGAGATTCAAGCAGTCACTGTGGTGTCGTTGGGCTGGAAAGACAAGTAGAGTCACGTGTCATCAGCATAGCAATGGTAAGAGAAACCATGTGCCTGAATGATGGGTCCCAGTGATGTTGTGTATATAGAGAAGTGGCCCAAGCACTGAACCCTGAGGTACCCCAGTAAGTAGCTGATGTGGCTTGGACACCTCACCTCTCCAGGCTACCTTGAAGGACCTACCTGAGTGATAGGAATTAAACCAGTCAAGCACAGTTCCTGTGATGCCCAGCGAAGAGAGGGTGGAAAGTAAGATCTGATGGTTGACTGTGTCGAAGGCTGTAGAAAGGTCCAGTAGAATCAGGACGGATGATCTGGATTCAGCTTTCGCCTGTCTCAGCGACTCAGTGACAGACAGCAGGGCAGTCTTGGTGGAGTGTCCACTTTTGAAGCCTGACTGATTGTCATCCAGCAGCTTGTTCTGTGCGAGATAGGCAGAGATTTGATTGAAAACTGCTCTTTCAAGTGTTTTTTTCCATGAATGGGATGAGAGAGACTGGTCTGTAGTGTTCTATTTGTGTGGGGTTAAGTGCGGGTTTCTTCAGCAGCTGGGTTACTCGAGCCTGCTTAAATGTAGTGGGAAAAGTGCCTGTAAGTAGAGATGTGTTAATTATGTGAGTGAGTGCAGGTAAGATGGACGGAGAGATGGCCTGGAAAAGGTGAGAAGGAATGGGGTCAAGGGAACAGGTGGTGGGGTAGTTGGAGAGGAGAGACCTCAGTGTCAGTCAGAGGAGAGAAAATAGAGACAGAGGAGTTGCATACAGGAGACGGGTGTTTGACAGGATGAGGTGCTGAGAGTGTATTGCTGATGGTTGAAACCATATTAATAAAGAATGTGGCAAAGACATCTGTTGTCTGTGATGTGTAAGGTGGTTGAAGAGGAGGGCAGAGAAGTGTGTTGAATGTTCTAAACAAGCTGTGAGTGTCTGTGCTGCTGTTGATCTTGTTCTGGTAGTAGTACGTTTTTGCAGATTTAACGTTATCTGAAAAAGTTGCAAGCAGAGACTGATACTTACCTAGATCTGCTGGATCTTTAGATTTCCACCATCTCCTCTCAGCTGCCCTGAGGTCAGTCCGATGTTCAGGAAGGATGTCAAAGAGCCAGGGGCTGGGTGGTGTAGTACATGCTGGCCTTGAGGAGAGAGGACAGATGTTGTCTAGACATGTTGTTAAAGTAGAGCTTAGAGTGTCTGTGGCAGTGTTTACATTACAAAATAAATTTTGTGTGGGAAGAGAGTTAGAGACAGCAGTGGAAAGGCGAGAGGGTGAAAGAGAACAGAGGTTACGGCGAAAGGAAACCAAAGGTGGAGTCTGTTTTAATGTAGATGGGAGAGTCATGTTGAACTGAACAAAGTAGTGCTCAGAGACATGTAAATGAGTAATAAGAATATTTGAGATGATACAGTTATGTGTAAAAATGAGGTCCAGCTGGTTGCCCGATCTGTGATTTGCTGTGGTGCTTGGTCTTTCTAAGTCAAATGAGGCCAGAAGAGCATTCAGTTCAGTGGCCTGGGTCTTTTTTTGGTGTATGTTGAAATCACCAAGAACCACAAGTGGCTTACCATCCTCCGGGAAGGAGGACAGCAAGACATCCAACTCCTCGAGAAAGTTTGCCAGCTGACCTGGACGGCGATAAATGACAACAACATGTATTTGTGTGGGTTGCATTGTAGTAATAGCATGGAATTCAAAAGTAGTATTGTTACTAGAGAAGAATGTGGTGAAAAAGTCCAGTTGTTATGAATGAGTAAACCTATTCCCCCGCCCCTACCGTGTGCCGAGGGGTGTGAGAGAAGGAGAAGTTGTTGGAGAGAGCAGCAGGTGTTGCTGTATCCTCTGGAATTATCCATGTTTCTGTCAGTGCCAGGATGCTGAGGGTGGACTGTGTGGCAAAGGCTGGAATGAAGTCTGTTTTGTCCAGAGTCCCACTGAGAGAGCGGAGCAGGTGCTGAAGTGCAAAGTGGCCGTAGGTTGTGTGGGTTGCGTTTTGTCTTGCATCTATATCGTGTAAATGGACTGTAACAGATAACAGGGGTGTGCTTGAAGGCATGTTATTCGTGAATTAGATATGTTAGTATGTACAAGGAAAATAAGAAAAGAGATAAAATTAAAAGATACTTAAGCGCTATGGTGAGTGGCACCTTGTCGGTGTCCTTGCTCGGTGGACTCGCACAGGTAGACTCGCTGGTCTTTACACAAGTAGGTCTTCACACGAGGGCTACCACTTATTCATGTCAAATATACACTACCGGTCAAAAGTTTTGAAACACTTGACCAAAATGTTTCTCATGATCTTAAAAATCTTTTGATCTGAAGGCGTATGTTTAAATGTTTGAAATTAGTTTTGTAGACAAAAATATAATTGCGCCACCATATTAATTTATTTCATTATAAATCAAAATTTAATCAAAATAAAAAAAATTGCGTGAAATTGATGACTTGGACCAAATAATAAAGAAAAGCAGCCAATAAGTGCCCAGCATATAGATGGGAACTCCTTCAATACTGTTTAAAAAGTATCCCAGGGTGATACCTCAAGAAGTTGGTTGAGAAAATGTCAAGAGTACATTTCTGCAAAATCTAGGCAAAGGGTGACTACTTTGAAGATGCTAAAATATAACACAGTTTTGATTTATTTTGGATTTTGTTTAGTCACAACATAATTCCCATAGTTCCATTTATGTTATTCCATAGTTTTAATGACCATAGTTTTTATATTTCTAAAATGTAAATATTTATTTTTTTTATAAAGAATGATTAAGTGTTTACACCGGTAGTGTATACATGATGCTAACGAGCCGTACAGTGAAAAAAGCAGGACATGCCTTAATGCTACTTAGCACAAAGCAAGTCGTGTGGGCAGCCGAAACTACGAGTCGCGCGAGGTGAACAGCGCTGAACAAACGTGACTTCAGTACACCGCAAATAAATTATGCTACACTCTAGCAATAAAAAATACTCTAAAACAAGTGAAGCACTGTTTATAGACACTAAAAACAATGATGGTTTTACACACACACTGGACAAACAACTCTAAATATAGCAGTGAATACCCTGGGACAAGTCAAAACAATATAGCACACACATCAACACACGTTTAAGCGATGCGAGTTCAAGCCAGTAACAAACAGCACAATACTAGCAATGAATACCACTCAACAACAAAGTAAAACAATGAAATAAACACACACACACACAACTGCAGACTCCTGTAGATAAATCGCTTCTCCTGGAATGACTATGGATCCCGCGGTTTAAATATCTTACCTGGTACTGCACATGCCTTAATGCTACTTAGCACAAAGCTAGTCATGTGGGCAGTCGAAACTACGGGTCGCGTGAGGTGAACAGCGCGGGAACAAACTGATTTCAGTACACCGCAAATAAATTATGCTACTTTTTAGCAATAAATAATACTCTAAAACAAGTGAAGCACTGTTTATAGACACTAAAAACAAAGATGATTTTACACACATTGGGCAAACAACTGTAAATCTAGCAGTGAATAGCCTGGGACAAGTCAAAATAATATAGCACACACACCAACACATGTTTAAGCGATGTGAGTTCAAGCCAGTAAACAAACAGCACAAGTCTAGCAATGAAAACCACTCTACAACAAAGTAAAACAATGACATAAACACACTTACACACAACTGCAGACTCCTTTAGAAATGGCAAAATAAAAGCTCGATTGAAATGGAGGGTTAAAAAAGACAAAAATATATTACTACTGTGTATAGTAATGTAATGTTTACTATCATTAAAAAATAATAATTATGTATTAAAGCAATATATCACATCTGTGATGTTCTGTTGTTTACTCTGTTAAGCATTTTCAGTGTTGTTTATTTTCAATGTTGTTTCGGAGTGTGCTCTGAGGATTTTGAATAAAAGCACTTAAATTGACAAAAAAAAAAAAAATAATAATAATTATATAAAAATAAATAATGCAATATTATATGAAAAATTTTATTAAAATAATTACATTTTTATTTGATTAAAATGTTTTTGAATTTATTTTATTAGACACCATTTTGATAATACAATTTAATTAAACTGTCAAATACAGAATAAAAAGAAAAATAACCATCCAATAACCACAATATACTGTACATCATGTGTTTTTGCTTAAATATTGCACCTGTTGGGCACATAAAATGTCCTTGAAATTATCTGGAAAATTGTGCTTTGAAAATAGTGTAAATGTTTTTTGTAGTGAGAACTTTCTGATACGTTAGATAAATTATTATCCAACATACAATTTATAGAGGAGGAATATTGGGTTGTTTTAAACACAACATATTATATATAAATATATAGATAATATATATAAACACAATATTTATAATATATTGATATATGTTGTGTATATATCTTTTGGTTATTATTATTATTTATTTATTTATTTATTCATTTAATGTTTACTGTTGAGAAAAAGTAAACAAAACAAAAAAGAGTTTAAAACCCCAAACTGTGGTAACAGAGTTGCATAAGTTGCAAACCTTATATAAAATAAATACAAAATAAAAGCTTATATACAGTACTACTTTGTTTTATCTACTAAGATTGATCACCATATTTTCTGAAGTTTAAGCACCTCCTTTTTACTAATCATTTGTTGAAAAAGAGTTTCAGGCCCTAATTTGGACACTATTTGTGGAAAGTGCAGCATGCAATTAAAGATGTGACTGTCAGTCAAGCTTCTTTGCGTATCCTGTTTGTTTCAGCTGGACCTGGTACAACCTGCACAGAGGACTCCTGCTCCAATCAGGGGGTGTGTCTGCAACAGTGGGAGGGGTTTACCTGTGACTGCACCATGACGACATACGGAGGTCCCCTCTGCAGTGACCGTGAGTACCGTTTTGCTTTTTGTTGGGATTAAACAGATTTATAAAAGAGTTTTGTTTGACCACATTAATAAGCCTTTCAAGCCTCCTCTTTTGTTAATCACCAAGGTAAGTGTTTGAAGCTACTTAACGATGGTGCATTGCAATGCAGTCTTTTTTAATGTGGAGATAAGGCAGAACACCCTAATTAGTGGGAGCCACAAGATAATGTTCATAAAAAGCTGGTAATGTTTCAAGTGACCCCTAAACTGACTGCAGGAAGATATGCAATTTGGGTTGCATCTCAAATGTTTTAATTATTACAAAGCTTGGAGGTGAAACTGTGGGTTTTTAATATCTGAGATAATCTACGCACAGCAAAACATCCAACTCTGCTTTGCCTGCAAAAAGAACCTGGCATTGCTCAGATGGCAGATTCTGTTTGCTTTAATAATATTCCCTTATTTTTGACAATAATGCTGTGGCAACCAGCCTGATGAGCTAAATGAAGATGAATAGGGTTAGCTTTCCTAAACAAACCAAGGCAATAACAGAGGTCTGTGTGTTTAAACAGCTTTGCCTATACTTGTGAGGGAAATGTTTGAAAATGTCCTCACTAATATCATGAATCTAAATAAAAACCGACTTGTGAGGACATTTTCATTCTGGTCATTCTGACATCAAATATTTACTTTGCTTGTTACCAACACAATGATTATAAGTGACCATTGCACAAGCTGCATACATAAACATTTTCAAACTTTATCAAGGATGCATTATAATGACGTGAAGTTTGTTGATGCAGCAGATCTATGTGTACAAAACCTCCACCCTATTAATTCAGTTACCGGTACTGCTCTCCACCATAATGTCACAGCACTGGATACCTACCACACTTTAAAACATCTCAACCTCAGTCATGGAACTGATAATAAAGTTGTGAAAATGATTATGCATAGATACACTGTACATATAATATCATTTAGAAAAGAGCTTAAATAAAGGAAAAAAATGGAGGTTTAAATAGAAGAATAAAAAGCTAATGATGTATGTCACGGAAACATTGTGAAGGCCGTCTGAAGGCATTTTTTTTTAGCAGAGGGAGTGCGTAATAATATTATTTCAAGAACCTTGAAATAAGGGTGTGTGGGGGGAGTATTTAACGGTGAAATTATTTTGGAGCTCTTTAGTATGGGATTAGGTGACATACAAATGTGATGTAGTCCAGCTGCTAAGACTCGATTTACTAAGATATCCTTAAATTGATAAACAAACAATTATTCTTTCTTAAGACGTGGTTTAAACTGGCAAGATATGTCCTAATTTAGACAAAAATCATTCATGTCCGTCCTTTCTTTTCACATTGGATTCTTTGCCATTAAACTGTGCATACAGGAAAAATGATGTGAACCCTTGGATTTACAATGGATTTTTGTATAAATTAGTAGTACAATTTGACCCAAACTTAAACTAAGTCGCAACAAAAGACCAACACAGTCTGATTCATACAGTGATTGTGTGTTATAACCAGGCCCAGTCAGAATCTTCAGACTTCAGACCCCACATTTTCTGCACTGACTTTTGGGAAAATATATGGACTGCTGCAGGATGGATTTAAACATGATAAAATGTGTCAAAGGGATCATTCAACCAAAAATGAAAATTCTCTCATCATTTACTCACCCTCATGCCATCCCAGATGTGTATGACTTTCTTCTGCTAAATGCAAACTATGGTTCATACAATGCAAGTGAATGGTGACCAGAACTCCAAAAGCTCCAAAAAGGAGATAAAGTCAGCATAAAAGTAATCCACAAGACTCCAGTGGTTTAATCAATGTCTTCTGAAGCGATCCAGTTGGGATTGGGTGAGAACAGACCAAAATATAACTCCTTTTTCACTTTATATCTTGTCATTGCAGTCTTAAGGCACGATCATAAGTTCAAGCTCGATTACACTTCCTAGTACTTGGCACTTTAGGAAGTGTAATCAAGATTGAAATCATGATCGCCAAGGATACTGCTGTCAAGATGTACAGTGAAAAAGGAGTTATATTTTGGTCTGTTCTCACCCAATCCCAACTGGATCGCTTCTGAAGACATGGATTAAACCACTGGAGTCTTAAGGCTGATTTATACTTCTGCATCAAACATACAGTGTAGGCTCTGCGTAGTGGCCAACGCGTTGGTTTGCATTTATAGTTCTGTGTTGGTGTGTCTGCATTGTTTTTTTTGAGTACACAGCCAAAATGCTATTGTATTGAGACAAAAATGCCTTAATTTCTGAAATAACTGTACATTTAGTACTGTAAATAATCAAGGCAATGCAAGGTTATTTTTGAATTCAAAAGTATTTATGACATTGCTAAAGCATTAAAAATGAGTTCATTAATTTATGTTTTAAGCCTATCTAAGTACATATAATTTATTATACATGTTGCCTGCCATGCAAAGAGACAATAAATCAGGTCTAGACTGTGTGCTTGCTTTTGAGTTGCTTAAATAATAAATAAATAAATAACGTGGCATACTTTGACACACGTGCTGAAGAAAAAATATTCAAATGAATCAGTAACTGCTTGCTTATCCATCATACACGGGTGTTGTTTTAAAGCTTAAAATTTTTGCTATGCATTTAGGCAAAATAACCAACTCTTGTAAACAGATAACTTTTCGCTGACGCAATGCACAGTTACATTTTTGAAGAGGTGCACGTGCATAGGGGGCGGGGGAGCTCGCTACCATCCACCAGGAGGCGGAGCAGCCATTGACGTCTATCGGGAGGCGGAGGAGCTCGTTGCCATCCGCCAGAAGGTGAGATCCAGTGCAATTGCCCAGCCTCGCGGAGGACTGCTGCCCAGCTGGCCGAGGACCGAATGCTGGCGTGGTTGGGGACCGGAGTGTTTTTTTTTTTTTTTTTTCTCTCTCTCTCCTTTTTTTCTCTTTCTCTGTCTCTCCCCCAGCTCTTTCCCTCTCCCTCCCCTCGTCTCTCCCAGAGTCCAAAGAGGTGGGGAAGACCTGCCGGCAGAAGGATGGCCGGAAGGGCAACACCTCCCCTCCAGGAAAGGGAGGGGAGGGGAGTACGTCAAGCCGGAGGTTTCCCTGGCCTGAATCGGGCAGTGGAGGAGTATGACGAGGAGGAGGGCATGGCCACGCCGTGAGGGTGCGTGCCCGGCACTGAATCGGCTCAATCAGCCAGGAGAGGGATAAAGAGGAGCCAGGGACGCCAGTGAGAGAGAGAGAGGGAGAGACACACACGTGCCTGTGTGTGTGTGTCGTTATGTTTCAGTTCAGCGTTTTATGTCAAATTAAAGTTCTGTTGATTGTTCACTCCGATTTTCGCTTCCTCCTTGGTAGGGAAGGCAGAGTCTGCCACACGCATTCAAAAGGGTTTTGCAATCCCCGCTGCGAATCTCACTGGCTCACAAACGCATTTAAAATAGTCTGTGCGGTTGAGACCAGTCCGTGAATTACCTCACCTGCTCTGCGCTCATGCTGCTTTATCCATGATTGAGCTGTGTTGATAATTGACCCGTGCAGCTTTAGAAGCAAGCAAAATGCGCTCCAAAACATACAGATGATTAATATTCAAGAGGAAAGCGTTAACTGATTGTTCAGTGAAACATTGCAATCCCCTGCCATCCTACGTTTCAGAAATTAGCTCACGGGTCACTTGAAATAAAGCGAGTTTGACACGTGTGCTACGCGATGACATCACTGTGAGTTTGTGCGTGTATTTGTGTGTGGTGCGGTCTCTTTCGCAGTGTAGAAAGCACACAGCTGACTGGGTCTGGCAAGCATTATGTTGCGTCAAGAATATTAATTATTAATATTAACGTGGGATTAATGTGAAATCCCAGCTCATAATTCAGCAGTGGGGCAGCATCGCTGCAAAATGCATGTAGGGGAAACACTGGATTACTTTTATGCTTAATAAAAGTAATAATATCTTTTTTGAAGCTTCTAAGTTCTGGTCATAATTCGCTTGCACTGTGTGGACCTACAGAGATGAGATATTCTTAAAACAATCTTTGTTTTCAGTAGAGTAAATTATGAGAGAATTTTAATTTTTGGGTAAACTAACCCTTTAAATGGAGCAGAGATTGTATTATTATTAGTGCTGTCGGTCGATTAAAATTTTAAATCGTGATTAATCAAATATTTTTTTTTTTTTTTTTTTTTTTTAGTTAATCGTGATTAATCACAGATTTTAAAAGTGCTGAAATTTGACACAATATATACTTGTCAAAATTCATTTATTTCCATTTTAGGAAAGAAAACATAATGCTTAATTAACATTTTCTAAACAAAGCCTTCCACAATATTAATCTGTCGGTAGACTGTGCCTATCCGCTTTGTTACAGCAATCGTGAAGCTGCGTTCATGATTCACATCAGAGTGCCAGCGTAGAGAGTGTGCTTTGAACTCAGCATGAAAAGCGCTTGCAGACAAAAACGTCTCATTCTACGTTTTGGTGATGGGTAAAATTTGGTGTGCTTCTGTTAGAATTCAAATCTGCCTTCATAGGCTGAAAAATGCTTGTTTTGTACATCAAATAGTGTTAAGATCTCCTTTCTTCACCATTTTATTATTTACAGGGAAGCGCTGTCAGAGATTATTTTATTTACTGAGATAACAACCTCCAAGACTCTATCATAGGAGAGTGTTACAACAGTACCGCCCATAGGACGTCTATGGGACCGCCGTGTTATGCTGTTTTATGCTAAGCTTGTAGGCTCCTCTTGGTAGAAGGGCTGTAGTGCTGTTGTGTGTATGTAAGAGTAATGACTCCGGGCGGACACATTACAAAGTTTCCGCCCTTCACACCAGTGTTTATGCTGTATTAACGGTAAATGCGTTAATCACGATTAAGAAAAATTAACGCATTAAACTTTTTTGATTAATCACATACGTTAATGTTAATTCTGACAGCTCTAATTATTATATAGAGTATATTATACTTTTGTTGGTAATGGTAGCTGAACCCATTCTCAAATTATGCAAAATATTAAATAAACAAACATGCAAGGCGTGGGGATGTGTAGAAATTTACGAATGATGGCCATTTAAATTCTGCTGAGTTTTCTGTGAGGTGCAGACCTGTTACGATTCCTTGTGGGTCTGGTTATGACTGTGTTTGCCTATTGTTGAGACTTAGTTTAAGATCAGATCAAATTTTAGGACCAATTTAAGCAGAAATCCATGATAAATCCATGGGTTTACATACTTTTCTTGCAACTATAGATGACTTTATGTGGAAGTGTTTTTTTTTTTTTTGTTTTTTTTTTGTTTTTTTTTTTTGGCACATTGAAAAATGAATATCGCAAAACATGGGAGATAACGCAAAACTTGAACACATAGCTATATTACAGTCTGAAATAAACGGAACAAGAACCAACAATGAACAGAGGAAAACAGGGATTAAATACACAGAGACTAATGATTAAACGAGGGACAACTGACACTAATGAACACAAGGACCAATGAACAAAGACCACGAAAAACAACTGCAAAACCCATAATCAAATGAAATACGCTAAATGAACCATAAACATACACATCGACCCATGGTGGTCACCCAGGTAATCCTTACAGAGCCCCCCATCTAAGGAGTGGAACCGAAAGAGGTGGAGGCTCAGGGGGCAGAGCCGCAGGAGGCTTAGGAGAGGGCGATACAGGAGGCAAGGGCTCAGAGGTTATGGCATCTGGGGATTCAGAGGGCTCAGAGATCAAGTCAACATGGGACTCAAAGGGTTTAGAGTGGCTGGGACTCAGAGAGCAAGGCACTAGGGGACTCAGAGAGCAAGGCACTAAGTGACTCAGAGAGGACAGAGCCATGGAAGACTTGAGGGGCGGAGCCATGGAAGACTCGAGGGGCGGAGCCTCTGGACAGGGGTCAGCAGACTGGGTGGTGGCCGCTGGACAGGTGTCATACTGGAAGTGGGCAGCCGCTGGGCACTGAACAGACTGGTAGCTTGTGTCTGACAGGTGCTGACCATTGGGCTGAGCAACAGACTGGTCAATGGCTGCTGGGGACTGGACCGGATCGTCAACGGCCTCAGAGAACTGGACAGGCGTGTCAACAGCCTCAGGGAACTGGACAGGTTCGTCGATGGCCACCGTGGCTGGGAGCACTGGCAGCTATTGGGGAACGGCCTCTGTGGCCATGAGCGGCAGCAGGGGAACGACCTCTGGCCGTGAGGGCTGGCAGAGGCAGGGGAACGACCTCCATGGCCATGAGCACTGGGAGCGACAGGAGAACAACCTCCATGGCCATGAACGCCGGCAGGGGAATGACCTCTGTGGCCGTGAGCACTGGCAGCAGCAGGGGAACGACCTCTGTGGCCGTGAGCACTGGCAGCAGCAGGGGAACGACCTCTGTGGCCGTGAGCACTGGCAGCAGCAGGGGAACGACCTCTGTGGCCGTGAGCACTGGCAGCAGCAGGGGAACGACCTCCGTGGCCGTGAGCATTGGCAGTGACAGGGGAATGGCCTCTGTGGCTGTGAGCACTGGCAGCAGCAGGGGAATGGCCTCTGTGGCTGTGAGCACTGACAGTGATGGGAACGGCTTCTGTGGCCATGATCACAGACAGTGACAGGGGAATGGCCTCCATGGCCGTGAGCAGTGGCAGGGGAATGACCTCCGTGACCTTGAGCACTGGCAGTGACGGGAGTGGCCTCCATGCCCGTGAGCACTGGCAGTGGCAGGGGAACGACCTCCGTGGCCTTGAGCACTGGCAGTGACAGGGGAATGGCCTCCATGGCAGTGAGTGCTAGCAGCGACTGGGGAACGATCTCTGTGGCCGTAAGCGCTGGCAGCAATTGGGGAAACACCTCTGGGGCCGTGAGCACTGGCATCAACTGGGAAGCAGGAGCCCTTCTCCTCCTCATCTTACAGACAGCTGGGAGGTTTTGAGGGGTATATTGATTGTCAGAAACATCTCATAGCTACCAAACTGATACAACACTGCAATGCTATTTTTACGATAATCAAAAGAGTGTGTAATTAACCGTGTTTTGAACCGTTGTCTCTGCAAAATGTTTGCTAAACATGTTTTATTATCATTTCATGTAAGAATTAAATGGAAATTAAAACTAAATGTTTGATACTGACTGTAAACCTCCCTGCCCTGCGTGAAGTAACACGCACCTGCATCTCGACGAAATGGATTTCTGCACAAGTTTCCAAGGTAGATGTCCAATATAAGGTGTCAGTCTGTTGCACTTTCCCCAGTTGAAATGTGGAAATTCAGACTCTTCGAGTTGAACGGAACGCTTCATGAATCACAGCAACAACAATACAGAGCATCGCGGCTTTCCACACAAGAGCGAACATTTGGGGACACACACACACACACACACACACACACACACACGCACCAGGCGCGTGGCAGTGGACTCAACACGCTGAAGCAACACATATACAGCAGGCGAGTGTTTCAAACAGCTAGACAGAGTGCAGCTAAATGGAACACAAGGCAGCGTCTTCAAACTGAACTTCAATTTAGCATGCATATTAAAAACGCAATGGTTATGGCGTCTCCTGTTATTTTAAAATAGGTTCAGACAGTCACTAAAAAAACTGGTGCATGCTTACTAAGGTTACTACGGTAACCTGAAGGAAGAACAGACAGACGTGTGTTGGGCACATTCTTTCAGAGTTGGACAGCAAATCTTCACATAATGATAAAATATGATGCATTATATTTTGACACTTTTGCACATTTTGTAACATATTATTTTATACCAGCCTATAATAATGAATAGACGATACACTGGAACACCAAGGCACAATGCAGCAGCCATAGATATTTGTCAGACATGTTATTATATATACAGTTATGAACATGTAATTGCCCCTTGAGTACTCGACAAGTACTCAAGTAATTAGTCCGAGTACTCGAGTAGACAAAATGACCAAAATGCCCATCCCTAGTTTATACCCGTCCTAATGAAAGACTATGGGACTGGCTGCAGGTGTGATGAGAAAAACAATGTTTCAAAAGTCATTTTCACGCGATCAACATGCAATCCGGTGGGCAGCCACAAAGAGCGGGAGCAAATTCACTAATGTATGACTCATTCCCTTCCTCAAACAGTGTGACAAAGGCAGTCATTCATCCTTTATCCCTATCCCCTAAAACACACACCAATAGAAACTGTATGAGGGTGATTTTTCCAGACAGCAGGCATATGGGGAGAATAATTTTGGTTGACCTTGGTAATTAGCAAAGATTATTTAGGAATATCATTATCACAAATTACGCCTTCTGCCAGTGTGACATCTCGCACATTTTCAACGACTTTTTGTGTGCAGCAGTTTTTATTAGGAGGCTTGCTTTTAGTAACAGGAAATGTGAGCTGCAGACAGTCATCCGATCCTGTCCAGACTTTATCTGAATACACGGTGAATGACAAGCAAATCCCTTAGTATGTCCTGGTTGTATTGCATACATTAAGTCTCATGTTGCAGAATAAGGCTAATTAACTTATAAAAGCTCAGGGGCCACAAAGCTGGATCCCTGTAGCCTCAAGGGCCGCACTCTTAATATTTATAGTAATTTATATTTATAATATACTAATACATATGCTTATTTAGTTACACACACACACACGCCAGACAAATCGCCAGACAGCACTAATATATATATATATATATATATATATATATATATATATATATATATATATATATATATATATATATATATACTAGTGCTGTCTGGCGATTACAATTTTTAATCACAATTAATTGCATAATTTTTAGTAGATAATAGTAGATTTTAGTAGACACCATTTATACTATAAACAATATATACAATAAAATGCTTTATTAAAATTTTCAAAAACAAAGCTTTCCACAGTATAAAGACTAAAATAGCACCAGTTCAAGTAACATAAACGTTTCCCAAAATTTTATTGGGTGTTACTAATTGAAAGATCTAGTCTCCCCATAGGTTTCATTTTCATTGCAATGGGCATTAAATGTCTTCAAATCAAATACTCCACAATATTATTCTGCCGGTAGACTGTGGCTATCCGCTATCCATCAGCAATCGTGAAGCTGATAGAAATAGAAAGTAACGTGTTAAACTTTTTTAATTAATCGCATGCGTTAACGCGTTAATTCTGACAGCTCTAATATATACAACACGCACACACACACACACACATACACACACATACATATATATATATATATATATATATATATATATATATACAGTATATGTTACATACATATATAGTACATACGTATATAAAAAAACAAACAAAAATTTGCTCGGATTGGACTGATAAGCCATCTCCGGACACACAAAGGCTACTGATCGAGAAACGCGTGTGGGTGTGGTCATCATCATATATATCTATCTATCTATCTATCTATCTATCATATATATATATATATATATATATATATATATATATATATATATATATATATTAAAAACAATTTCTAGTAAGAATTATTAATTGTATAGTATTTATTTTATACATTATATATAGCCTATAAATTAGGGGTGCAACAGTTAAATTTTCTTATTGTTTGGTTTTTAATTTTTCAAAGAGCCACTTTCTACCACAATTCTTTTATTGCAATATAGAAAACAGATATGATCAGTTCTGTTGTCACTGTCAGTGACACTGTCAACTAATACACACCATGAGTGTTCATCATCACACTCACCAGAGATACATTAAAAAACATGAGAGATATATTGAATATTAACTCCGAAACTGCTCCAGTGAATCATTGTCATAAAGTCATAAAGATTTGTTCACCCTCTCTAGCTTTTTGTGGTGAAGTAATGCAGATCACTAATATGCATTTGTGCAAAGGCATCTTATTGCTATTAGTACAGGGTAAACTACCTGAACAATTTTTTACTTTGATGACTGTTATCATGACAAACATGTATCTTCGTTGAGCTATTCAAACTGTTTGACACAGATTCGGGCTGATGAGTGAATCTCAGGTGAGTTTGAGATTGCTCATGTTTAAGTGATAGATCATGCGTACTGTTTCCATGAACACGCACAGACTTGCACAGATATTCTTTGTTGATTATTTCAATCGTTACATCCTTTTGCAGTTTATTTTCCTCTCTAACTGTGCTGTGATTCAGCAATACAGATAACTACGATAAATACTCAATTCTAAACATTTGATATTGATGAATGTTTTTGATGATGAAATCATAACACGTGCGGCAAAAGATGGCTCGAGGCCTGCATGCGGCTTGCTGGCCACATATTGAGTAGTGCTGTTTTAGAACACTGTAGGAATTTATGCACTATGGTCCTAATAAAGTTCCCAACATTGTCTTCTGCTATTGTAGCCCATCTGCCGACGTGTTTTGCATTCTGAGATGCTATTCTGCTCACTACAATTGTACAGAGTGGTTACCTGAGTTGCCATAGCCTTTCTGTCAGCTCAAACCAGTCTGGCCATTCTCCACTGACCTCACTCATGTCAAGTCATTTTTATTTGTATAGAGCTTTACACAACGCACATCGTTTCACAACAACTTCATCATGCATTAACAGAAAATGAAACCGTAATATCTATAAAGTCTTAGAGTCATCATTGTATAGTTTGATTAAATAAGATTGTAAATTGTGTATAAAAATAAATAATTAAATAATAATTGTATTTAGAACCCCAGTGAGCAAGCCAAAGGCAACTGTGGCAAGGAACATAAAACACCATAAAATGTTAGTTAATGGAGAAAAATAACCTTGGAAGAAACCAGGCTCACTGTAGGCACCAGTTCCCTTCTGGCTAAACAGCATGAATATAATGCCAATATTAGTTATTTATGTGCAGTGCAAGTCATGGTTTAAAATTAGTGAACTAAGTAAGTGTTAAGGGCCAGTGTTTAAACCATAATTTTGTGTGAACTGTAAGATTAATGATTAATGTCTTTGAAGTTCATCCTGGATTAACTACAGAAGTTCACATAGATGCATTGTCCTTTGTAAGTTGGCTGAAGAAGGCTCTTGTTGGCAACTAAGAGTGTAGTCCATCATTAGACCAAGGTGATGCAGGCAGAGATCAGTGAGGTGCATTGCAGTTCAACCAGCAAGTCATTTCGGTGAAATCTTTCCTAACCTCTGGATATGAATAGAAACAAATACAATAATATTAGCGTAGATGCCATTGATTTTTTTTTTGCAGAGTTATAGATTAGGATAAATGTTTCTGGTTCCAGCAGGCCTAACTAAAGCAGCCAAATTGTAAGTTGATGGATACATTAGGTGTATGCCTGGCTAAATAGATGAGTCTTTAGTCTGAACTTAAACTGAGTGAGTGTGTCTGCATCCAAAACAATGTTAGGAAGAATATTCCATAGTTTAGGAGGCAAACAGGAAAAAGATCTACCTCCTTTTGTGGATTTTGATGTTCTAGGAACTATTAATACAGAACTGTGCAATCGTAATGAACGTGATGGCATATAGCATGGTAGAAGGTCACTTAAGTACTGCGGAGCTAGACCATTCAAAGCTTTGTAAGTAGTTAACAAAATTTAAATTTAATTAATACGAAATTTAACAAGTAGCCAATGTAACAATGATAAAATAGGGCTAATATGATCATATTTCTTGGTTCTAGTCAGCACCCTGGCTGCTACATTTTGAACCAATTGAAGTTTATTTATTGAACTTGCAGGACATCCTCCCAGTAATACATTACAATAATCTAGTCTTGAGGTCATGAATGCATTAATTTGTTTTTCGGCATCAGCAACAGAGAGCGTGTGTTGTAACTTAGCAATATTTCTGAGTTGGAAGAATGCTGATCTACAAACATTGGAAATTTGATTTTCAAAGTACAGATTGGTATCAAATATAACACCTAAGTTCTTCTCTGTAGAAGACAATGTAACAGTACATCCATCAAGAGTTAAATTATATTTTAGCGGCTTAATTTTAGAGGTTTTTGGTCCAATAATTAGTACCTCTGTTTTGTTGTAATTGAGTAGAAGGAAATTTCTGGCCATCCAAACTTTGATTTCATTGAAACACTTTGCTAATTTGGAGAATTGTGAAATTACGGCACCGTCGGCATATCAGTGGAAACTTATTCCATGATTTCTGATAATTTCTCCCAGGGGAAGCATATATAAGGAGAAAAGCAGAGGCCCTAAAACTGATCCCTGTGGCACTCCATACTTAACTTTTGTTTGATTTGACAATTCCTCGTTTACACTGACAAAGTTGTAGTGGTCTGCTTAATAGGACCTGAACCATGCTAATGCAAGTCCACAAATGCCAACATAATTCTCAAGCATATTCAAGAGAATGTTGTGATCTATGGTGTCGAAGGCAGCACTCAGATCTAAAAGCACTAGAAGAGAAATGCAGCCACGATCAGATGATAAGAGCAAGATATTTGTAACTCTGATAAGTGCAGTCTCTGTACTGTGATAGGGCCTAAATCCTGACTGAAATTGTTCATATATTCTGTTTCTCTGTTAACATAGAAATTAACATAGTTGGGAGGACACTACCTTTTCTAGTATTTTTGACATAAATGGGAGATTTTAAATTGGTCTATAATTAGCCAATTCTCCAGGATCAAGCTGTGGCTTCTTATAAGCGGTTTGATAACTGCCATTTTAAAGTTATTTGGGACATGTCCTAAGGATAGCGAGGAGTTAATAATATTAAGAAGAGGTTCTGAGATTACAGGGAATACCTATTTTAAGAGCTTAGTTGGTATTAGATCTAGCATACACTAGCGGTCAAAAGTTTAGAATAATGTACGGATTTTGCTCTTATGGAAAGAAATCTGTACTTTTATTCACCAAAGTGGCATTCAACTGATCGCAGTGTATAGTCAAGACATTAATAATGTGAAAAATTACTATTACAATTTGAAAAAAAAAAAAAAACATTCTTAAACTACTTCAAAGAGTTCTCATCAAAAAATCCTCCACATGCAGCATTGACAGCTTTTCAGATCCTTGGCATTCTAGCTGTCAGTTTGTCCAGATTCTCAGGTGACATTTCACCCCACACTTCCTGTAGCACTTGCCATAGATGTGGCTGTCTTGTCGGGCACTTCTCACGCACCGTACAGTCTAGCTAATCCCACAAAATCTCAACGGAGTTAAGATCAATATCACTCTTTTCCAATTATCTGTTGTCCAATGTCTGTTTCTTTGCCCACTCTAACCTTCTCTTTTTGTTTTTATGTTTCAAAAGTGGCTTTCTCTTTGCAATTCTTCCCATAAGGCCTGCACCCCAGAGCCTTCCCTTTACTGTTGTACATGAAACTGGTGTTCAATGAAGCTATCAGCTGAGGATATGTGAGGCGTCTATTTCTCAAACTAGAGACTCTGATGTACTTATCCTCTTGTTTAGTTGTACATCAGGCCTTCCACATCTCTTTCAGTCCTTGTTAGAGCCAGTTGTCCTTTGTCTTTGAAGACTAGTGTACAAATTGTATGAAATCTTCAGTTTTTTGGCAATTTCAAGCATTGTAAAGCCTTCATTCCTCAAAACAATGATTGACTGATGAGTTTCTAGAGAAAGCTGTTTCTTTTTTGCCATGTTTGACCTATTATTGACCTTAAGACATGCCAGTCTATTGCATACTGTGGCAACTCAAAAACAAAAACAAAGACAATGTTAAGCTTCATTTAATGAACCAAATAGCTTTCAACTATGTTTGATATAATGGCAAGTGATTTTCTAGTAACAAATTAGCAATTTAGCATGATTACTCAAGGATAAGTTATTGGAGTGATGGCTGCTGGAAATGGGGCCTGTCTAGATTTGATCAAAAATGACTTTTTTCAAATTGTGATGGTGCTGTTTTTTACATCAGTAATGTCCTGACTATACTTTGTGATCATTTGAATGCCACTTTGGTGAATTAAAGTACCAATTTCCTTCCGAAACAGCAAAATCTTTACATTATTCCTAGCTTTTGGCTGCCAGTGTACATGTTGTGGCTTTTGATGTTTCGCTAAGTTTTGATAGCTCTTCATGACGTATGAGAGTGAAGGATTGAAGTTGCTTGTGAGGAAAATTATGAGACACTGTTTTTTGAGGTTCTGTGACAGACGATTGCATAATTCCAATTTTATTTCTGATTATTTCAATTTTATCAGTAAAGAAATTCAAGAAGTCATTACTATTGTACTGCGATGGAATATCTGGCTCAGTCGAGGCTTTATTCCTAACCAATTTAGCCACAGTACTGAATAAACACCTAGGATTGTTGTGGTTATTTTCTGTGAGATTGCTAAAATATGCTGACCTGGCAGCTTTAGCTGTAGCTACAGACACTATCCTTCCATGCACCACGAAATATCTCTAATTTTGTATTCTTCCACTTGCGCTCCATTTTCCGAGCTGCTCTCTTGAGAGCATGGGTGTGATCATTGTTCCATGGTGCGGGACTTTTTCCTTAATTTTTTTTAATTGAAGTGGGGCGACACTATCAAAAGTGTTAGAGAAGACTGTATTTATATTTTCTGTTATTACATCAAGTTCTTCTAGACTTTTTGGCTTATTGAGTATATGAGATAAATCTGGAAGATTATTAATGAATCTATCTTTAGTGGTCGAAAGAATAGTTCTTCCTGAACAACAGCATGGTGTAGATTGAGTTACATTAGCTGATCGCAGCATACAAGAGACGAGGAAATGATCTGAGATGTCATTGCTCTGTGGAATAATTTCTATAGTATCAACATCAACTCCATATGACAGAATTAAATCTAGCGTATGATTATGGCGACGAGTTGGACATGAGTTCCTGTCACATTTTGTAGCCACGATCAGATGAAATCACTAAAATACAATTTTTTTTTCCCCATTCTGATGATTGATGTGAACATTAACTGTTCCTGACCCGTATATGCATTATTTTATGCATTACACTGCTGCCACACAATTGGCTGATTAGATAATCGCACGAATAAGTAGGTGTACAGGTGTTCCTAATAAAGTGCTCAGTGAGTGTATATAATGCAGCGCTTTAAGTGTAAACCTGGATTGCGGGTGGTTGGTGAATAAGGATGAAATATCATGAACAAAAGTGGCACAACTGGTGAATTTGCCCCTTTATGTACGTATCTGGAAAGGTTTCAATCTTTGATTCCCTGTGACCAGCCACATCCATCACTGGAGGTCTAATTAACCTCCAGTGATGGAATTGGTGGGTTTTTGTTAAATGTGAGCCAAAATCATCAGAATTAAAAGAACCAAAGACTTAAACTACTTCAGTCTGTGTGCATTGAATTTATTTAATACACGAGTTTCACAATTTGAGTTGAATTACTGAAATAAATGAACTTTTCCACGACATTCTAATTTATTGAGATGCACCTGTATATATATATATATATATAATTTACTCAAGTAGAAGTAAAAGTAGTAATGTTAAAAATGATTTGAGTAAGAGTAAGAAAGTATCCAATAAAAAGAATACTCAAGTAGTGAGTAACTAGTTACTTTCACATATAACGTAATGGATGTTTACTCTCCTATATTCCAGTACATGAGACACATTTAACATTACAGAATGATTAATAATAATATTGTAAATAATGGAAACTGTCATCATTCACCACCATGTTGTTCTAAACCCATATGACTTATTTCTTTCATACATCAAATTAAAGGGATAGTTCACCAAAAAATTCAAATGCCCTAATTTTCCCACCCTCATGCCATCCCAGATGTATATGAATTTCTTTCTTCTGTATAACACAAATGAAGATTTTTAGAAGAATATCTCAGCTATGTTGGTCCATACAATGCAAGTGAATGGTGAACAGAACTTTTAAGCTCCAAAAAGCAGATAGAGGCAGCATAAAACTAATTTGTACGACTCCAGTGATTTTCAGAAGCAATATTATGAGTGAGATGAGTGTATGGGTGAGAAACAGATACATATCTATAACTTTATAATATATAAGGTCCTTTTTTTTTTTTTTACTATGTATTCTCCTCCTTGCCCAGTAGGTGGCGATATGCACAAATAATTGAATCACCAAAAACACAAGAAGAAGTATGTGAAAATGGAGACTTATTTGTAAAAAAGGATTTAAATATTGATCTGTTTCTCACTCACACTTATATCCTTTCTGAAGACACAGCTTGAACCAGTGTCATTTGAATTCCTTTAATGCTGCCTTCATGTGCTTTCTGAGCTTCAATGTTTTGGTACCCATTCTAGTAAACTAACAGAGCTGAGATATTCTTCTAAAAATCTTTGTGTTCAGCAGCAGAAGAAAAAAAGCAAATCTGTGATGGCATGAGGGTGAGGCTGAACTATCACTTTAAGGATGCTTCTCAAATCCATTGCATATAAAACCCCACTGAATGAGTGTCATGCAATGGTTTTGATACATACAGTGGTCTTCCTGTGCCTTCAATGAACTATTAGTTAGCCTCTAATCAATTTCCCTGATGCTTTTTTTTTATTATTATTGTTTTATTGGTATTTAAAGTGTCTGAGTACTGTAAAAGTGTCTGAGTACTGTACTACTTTAAAGTGTCTGAGTACTGTATTCTGTTCCACAGACCATAAGTAAGAAAGATCTAGGCCTATGTTTGATTGAAGCATTAAAATTTACTTGGTGTCCCCTTACAAATGAATCCCTGAGTGTGACATTTTCTGAAAGATAATAGGTTACTAGAGTCAGTTGATCAGTGTATCAGACTCCTACCCCGTTGAGCACACTTATTCTACGCTATGTGTTTTTACACTTGGGAAATGCTCCAGTAGGGAGAAGAATATGGAATCGACATTTATAGGTCACCAAGGGTGAGACCTGAACAGATTAGTAAAATCCTATAACCACAGCATCACTATTTCAAGCAGTTGACTGACATTAGCTGTTTTCTTTTTTTGTGTGTGTGTTTTTTATTGAATATTGAATATGGTTTCATAAATGATAAATTGCCTGACCTACGTCTCATGAGATTACGCCACGTAAGTATTTTGAAAGCACTGCACCTTACATCTACAGATATATGTTGAGCTGCAGGGCTTTTCGATGACATCTTCAACCTGAAAGCTGATCTTAGGTGTCATGAGTTTCCACTGACATCTCGAAACAAAGCAGTTTCACTGGGCATAGCGAGAAGTGGAATGGAATGGTATTATTTATTTATTTATTTTTATTCTTAGAAATGTTTCTATGCCGCAAGCGTTTGAATGACAACACTAAGCAGTTGTTGATTCCTACCCTGCTGAAAAAAAAAAAAAAAAAAACAGCATACAGTATGTGTGGATGCTGCTCCACCAGCTAGACCAGCACTGAACCAGCACTAACCAAGATAAAGCAGCATGGGATGCTGGTCCTCCAGCTAGACAAGCACAAACCAACATAAACCAGCATGACTCAGCATGGGATGCTGGTCCTCCAGCTAGATGAGCACTGAACCAGCACTAACCAACTTAAACCTGCATGTCCCAGCATGGGATGCTTTCCCACTAGCTAGACCAGCACTAACCAACAAACCAGTATGACCCAGCATGGGATGCTGGTCCTCTAGCTAGACCAGCACTGAACCAGCACTAACCAACACAAACCAGCCTGGACCAGCATGACTCAATATGGAAGGCTGGTGTGCTGGTGTCCTTTACAGCCTTTTTGACTAGCTTATCTAGCAAGAGTTCCTTGGTCAGCCAGCTTCACCAGAAAGAAAATGTTGGTCGACCAGCTATGCTAGCCAAGTTTTGCTGGTGAACAGCATGGCTATGCTGGTCTACCTGCTAGACCAGCACTAAACCAACATAAACCAGCTTTGACCAGCCTGGAAATTCCTACTGGTCTAAGCTGGGCTTTTCAGCAGGATTGCCACCAAGGAAAAATTCATTCTTTAAAAACATTCCTTTTACTAAAAATGTTCAACCATGTGAAGCAAGGTAAGGCATATTTTTGAGTAATGGATGCTGGTGATAAGTTTGGTCACATTCTTTTTTAAGGATGAGATTAATTAGATTAAGGCAGATATCTCTACTTTCAGTAAGGAGAGTTGTATTAGGCTATACGTCTATGCTCGTCTTTTTCTGTTACATTCTTTCATTGTCCCTTGCGGGCATGTTATTCTTCTACATAAGCAGCCATTCATCCGCAGGTAGACAAGTTTTAACAGTCACTGCCCTTCGGTACTGGCAGCTACTCCCTCAATGTGACATCGTGGTAGGCCCCAAGGTGCTGGCTGCCGGTCTGACTCCTAATTACTTCATTAGAGAGCAAACAAAGTGTGAATGTCTTGTAATTGTATAGCAGGACGTGCCTGGGCCAAAAAAAATTTAAATACTGAGATGCAATTTAATAAGATATTTTGAAAGATATTTTAATAAGAGAAGACTGAAAGGTCACTGTGGCAATGTGGGCATGGCCGAGCAACATCTGTGGAGAGTGAGGCTGGGAGAGGAAGAGCGGTAAGGATTGACACCTGTGGGAAATCACCTCTAACAGCTGTTTGTGTTGCAAATAAAGCTGGAGGGGGTTAAAAGGGCAGTCCAGACTGCCGAAGGAGAGAGAGAGAGACACACACGCAGCCAAGTTCATGTGTGTGTGCATTCATTTATGTTGTGCTGAAATTTGTTACGCTGAAAAGTTTGTAATAAAAAGACTTACGTTGGACATTTATCCAGCCCTCGCTTCCTCCTTAAGAAGAAAACTTGAGATCTATCACAGCGGTGCCGAAACCCGGGAATTTGGAGGAAGTTATGGCGTCATGGAGTCCTCGCTCTTTGCCAATCTGATCAAGACCCTCGTCAGCATCCACCAAACGCAACATCAAGCTCTGCTTGAGCTGCGGCAGGAACAGGTGCAGTGATTCCAGGTCATCCTTCAAGCTCAAGCAGAGGACCGGCAGGTGCTACAGAGTTAGATACCCCGGGGGACTTCCACTGGCACGACCTCAGCCGCCGCCCCACCATAACCCACATCACGCTTACCAAGTTGGGGCTAGAGGATGACCCGGAGGCGTTCGAGGAGCTGTTTGAGCATGCAGCAGAAGCAGCGGGATGACCGCTGTTGTTGGGAGAAGCGCAACTGGCAGCCCAACAACTACACATTGCCAACCTCCTGGGGTATCAGGACTTGAAACGTGCCATCTTTCAATGGGTCGGCCGCAGTGCAGAGCAGCACCACCTGCACTTCTGCTCACTGACGCTTGGCGAGCTTGGCTGCCCGTTTGCTTTTGCCCAACAGTACTGTGACTCCTGCCAGCGGTGGCTGCTGGCAGCAGAATGCGACGCCGCGGCCATAGTCGACCTGGTGGTGCTGGAGCAGCTGATCAACCGACTACCGAAAGGGATGGTGGAATGGGTCCAGTGCCACCGCCTGGTGTTACTGTATGTGGCGATCCAGTAACACCAGGCGGGACCATATGGTGGCGTATTCTGGGGCCGGCTAGCCATCTTCTTCTCTCTGTCTCTCTCTCTCTCCTCCCTCCCCCTCTCCTTCCCCTCATCCTGTTCTTATTCACTGGCAACTGGGAATTCTTACTCCAAAACCGGTTCCCCGGTCCCATGGGCCATTCAACCTGCTGGTGTCTCCCAACCCTTTCCGCTCTCCCCCACAGGCTGGTGAATCTTCTGCCACGGGTGTGGCCGTGAAGTCTGGGCTGGTCTGCTGGAGCTGCGGGTAACCTGAAAATTTCCAGGACCAATGTCCCATGATGGAGGTGGAGCACTTCTGATTTACCACCTCAACCTCCTAAAACCGTGGAGAGAGGAGGTCCCTGTGACTTTGGTGACGGTGGTTACGGAGAGGGAGGAGGTTGGGCCGGACTTGTGGAGACCACCTCTCACCATCCCAAATCACGGAGGTTGCCAGGTTGCAAGGAGAATTCTCTGACGTGTTCTCGCCTCTTCCCGGTCGTATGAATCTCATTGAGCACCATATCGAGACGACCCAAGGGGTAGTGGTATGTAGTCATCCCTACCAATTACCTGAGCACAAAAAAAGTGGTTTGGGAAGAATTAAGGGCCATGCTGGATATGGGAATAATAGAAGAATGGGAGGAGAAGGGAGTAAGTGGCAGGCCGGATGGCTCTCCAGCCTGAGTCGGGCGATGAGTGTATGTGGTGATGTGGGTTTGGCCAAGCAACGTCTGTGGAGAGCGAGGCCGGGAGAGGAAGAGTGGTAAGGATTGACACCTGTGGGAAATCACCTCTAACAGCTGTTTTGTGTGGCAGTGAGAGCTGGGGGGGTGGGGTTAAAAGGGCAGTCCAGACCACTGGAAGAGAGAGAGAGAGAGAAACTCACGCAGCTGAGTTCATGTGTGTGTGCATTCATTTATGTTGTGCTGAAGTTTGTTACACTGAAAAGTGTGTAATAAAAAGACTTGTGTTGGACATTTACCCGGCCCTCGCTTCCTCCTTGAGAAGAGAACTTGTGATCTATCTCAGTCACCCTCTGTCCAGAAGCAGGAAGGGATAAAGTAACTGGAGGGGAGAAAGACAGTGTTTGCAGTGAAATGTCAACACAAAGGAAGCCGAAGAGGGTCCATAATCAGGGTCTTTTGCCTCGCGTACCTCCACGTCCTTCAAGATGGGTGTACACTGTTTGATTTCTTTCTGTCTTTCACAATTGTCGCTTGTCAGATTGTACGATATGACCCTGATGAGATCTTGGGTGAAAGCCAAGACAGACTGTGTGTCTTATATGTCAGAATGTGCGATACATATCTTAAGATTTTAAGCATGATTGACAGTGTTGACTTGGGATTTTACATCATTTATCGTGTCACATTCTGACATACTCAGTGACATGCAAAATTGAAATGGTAGCACACAAACCCAAGTAAGCTCTTGCACTAAAATTGGTAATGTTTTGCCTGCAAAAGAAAAATAAAGTAGTCTGGAGTCTGTCGTGGATGACAAACGAGTGAATTTGTGGACTACTCATTCTTCAGCATCACTCAACAAAATGTTGCGATCATAACATTAAATACACGAAATAATTAATAAAAAATAATTATGTTGTGTATCTTATAGACAAGAAAGCATCTCTCTGTCACACATGCGCACATCATCATTTGCTGTGCACCTATTGGTTTTTTATTAGACTGCCGTTAGAGTGGCAGTCACACCCAAACATTTTCACTTCGTCGGAGGCTAAGATTCATCACAAAGGCACATGATTGGCTGTTGGTGAGCATGTCACACAAACACCATGTCAGACGCCAAGCAGATTGCTCTCATTATAATCACTGATACTGTCTATCCTGTGTAGACAGCCTTAAGCCGCTGCGGTGCGACATGACATCAGTTACGTATAGCGTATATGGTGTAAGCAATCAAAGACTGTCAAGCTAAATAAATGAGGGGGTGGAGGGGGGTGGGGGGGTGTTGCACAGTGTGCACCGGTTTTAGACAACCACAGACTGAGACATCACAGGCTTCTAGCTGCCGCTTTGGAGAATGTCACTCATTCAGTGACATGGGAGAGTAGACGCTGACAGAATTAGGACGAATTTAAGACGGGTTTCCATCAGCTGCACCCTCTCATTGCGACTCATTCTCATGCTTTTAGTGTGCTGTCCTTGACTGAGATGCATTCACTGCAGGAAAGATGAGACTGAACCTGCCTGTTCAGTTCATCACAGCAGGATGTTTGCACACATCATCAAAAGTACCAAACTTAGAACACATATGTTCTGTCCCTTGAAGGAATAGTTCACCCAAAATGAAAATTATCTCATCGCTTACTCACCCTCATGCCATCCCAGATGTGTATGACTTTCTTCTGCTGAACACAAATAAAGATTTTTAGAAGAATTTCTCAGCTCTGTTGGTCCATACAATGCAAGTGAATTGGTACCAACATTCTGAAGCTCCAAAAGCACATAACGGCAGAATGAAAGTAATCCATAAGACTCCAGTGGTTAGATCCATGTCTTCAGAAGCTATATGATAATTGTGGGTGAGAACAGATTAATATTTAAGTCATTTTTTACTATCAATCTCCTCTTTCACTTTCACATTCTTTTGTTTTTGGCGATCCACATTCTTCACGCATATCACCACCAAATGGGCAAGGAGGAGAATTTATAGAAACAAAGGACTTAAATATTGATCTGTTGATCTCAAACTTTTGGTACTCAATCACCTGCATTGTGAGGACCTAAAGAGTAAAAAAAACCAAATCTTCAAAAGTGTTTCGTTTGTGTTCAGAAAGCAAGTCATACACATCTGGGATGGCACGAGGGTAAGTAAATGATGAGAGAATTTTCATTTTTGGCTGAACTAACCTTTTAAAGGGATAGTTCACCTAAAAATGCAAATTCTATTGTCATATACCTACCCTCATGTCATTCCAAACATTACTTACTTTCTGGAATGGCTTCCTTCCTGCAATCAAAGTAAGTGTCAACTGAGGCCATTTTGTGTTCTATCGCAGAAGATTTACAGGTTTGAAACAACATAAGGTGAGTAAATGATGAAAGAATTTTCATTTTTGTGTGAACTATTCTTAAACTCCTTCTAGTTCTAAAATGGTAACATGCAATGTCTATCCTTTGTTAATATTGCATGTTTGTAAAATCTTACATTCCCATGAGTGTGTGAAAGCGATATGAATAAGCTGTTTCTGACAAAACTGCAGGGTGGATTCAGGTGATGTTTTCTATTTTCAAAGTGACACGCACAGTCACGACAAACATCATTTTTTGTTAGATAGAACTGTGTGAATGGAAACTGCTGAAGATGCTGCTTCATCTCTCTGTCACATCACACATTAAAGGCAATGCTATTTCCAATACTGCACTCACTAGAAATAACATCCAGCAAACAAGAGCAATGATTACCCTGTTTGCAAAGGCAAGAGGCATACTGAGTGACAGTAAAATGAATGATATTTATACACAGAGCACTAAAGTCCGACTGCTTCCATTTATGTCTTTTTTCACAGCTTGTGCTGGGAGCTGAGTAATTACACAGAGTGTCTGAAAACACCCAAAAGCCCCTTAGTGAGCTGCTGTTTAGAACGCCTGATTTTCTGTTGAAGTTTTGGCTTGTATAAAGCATTCACTGTGTGGTGGAGAGTTTTGATATAGGAATGGAACACTTAAGATGGCTAAATAACAATTACAAATTAGAGGCTCGAAGGATGTTTCTAATGCGAGTATTACGTAACAGTGAAGTGTCTGTAAGGACCAGATTTAATTTGTCAAAATAAATCTATTTACTCTTGAAATATTTTTCAGGCTTTTGAAAACATTCAATCTCATTGTTTATTTAATTGCTCTGAAATGGCTTTACACGGTGATTTTCCTTTCAATGTGATTCAAATTGTTTTAAAATGTTTAATGTTAGAAATAAAACAGTAAAAATATAGTTAATTATAATGAAGGCATGTCATCCACACTGTTTTTCACTGGAAGAATGTGTAACCATTTGTATTTACATGCACTTATATTACAGTAAATAGGAACAAACAACAATATTTATCTACATATATTTGTATTGAAATACTTTAATGTATTGAAAATGCTAAAAGTGACAAATAGTTGAAGAAGAGATGCAATTAAAACATCTGTCTTTCTCATCCTCGAGAGGTGGCAAGACAAGGAAAATGCAAAACATGATATGGTCTTTAGGAAACATAATGGCCAAATATGAAGCGCATTAAAATCATTGCACAATTTTCATGATGTTTCTTATTTTTATGAAGCCTGTAAAATCAAAAATAAATATTGTGAATATTATATACAGTACTGTGCAAATGTACATGGTTATTTATATCTTTAGCTGTAGTGTGTCAATAGGTAATATACATTTTAGACTCCCAAACATTCCTTCTGCAAATAGAATAGAATAGAATAGAAGAACATGTAGCCCTGCAACAGATGGCATGGCCCCACAGAGACCCCCACTGAACATCAAGTCAGTCTGGGATTACATAAAGAGACAGAAGCAATTGAGACAGCCTAAATAGACAGAAGAACTGTGGCGAATTCTCCAAGAAGCTTGGAAAATCCTACCAATGTATGTATATATATATATATATATATATATATATATATATATATATATATATATATATATATATATTTAACCCAGGCCTAGTCTTGAAAGATCTGTTTATTCTGTCATGGGTTAAGGACTATAATTGTGAAACAATTCAAACAAGCAATTGAACGAATTAATGTAGTCGTTACATTGTGGAAATGTTTCAAAATGCACAAAATGTGCTAGTTCCAAAAACAAAAGTAATTTTTAAAGATCAGATGGAGAAATAGTTCCTTAAGGAAACAACTGTCCATATTCAATTTCTGTAGTTTAACACTGTCTATGTTTTTGTTTGAGACTGTGAAACCCTTTTGTGGTGGCTCATGTTTAAATACCTCAAAGAATTGTATTGAGCGGCTATATGTGAAGCAAGCGCTCCAGCCTCGCCAATTATCAGATTTGGCGCCTGCATCTTCCGTGGCCTTTAAAGACCTTTGTGCGACCTGTCATGAGGGTGATTAGTCTGCTGTAGGGAGATGATTTACCTTTTCTCATTAAATCACAGAGATGGAATGTTCTGAGGTACAGCACAGTATTTGAAGAAAAAAAAATAAAAAAAAATAAAAACATTTTAAAAAGTGAAAATGTGCGGTTGTTATCTTAAGTAGCTATTTCTAACTGACCTGAACTTTAAAATAGCTTTCATTAGTATAGCCTAATGTAATCAAGTTGGTGAAAATATTGTCATGATTTACTCACACTTATGTTGTTCCAAACCTGTATGACTTTCTTTTTTCTGTGGAACATAAAGGGAGATGTTAGGCAGAGTGTCAGGGACTGAAAGCCTCAGTCATCATTCACCTTTAGTGTATCTTTTTGCCGTACAATGAAAGTGAATCACAAATGTGACATCACAGTCTGTCTGTTGGTCTGTCTGCCTATCTATCACTTTCTTTTCTGTCTGTCTGTCCATCCATCCATCATCCATCTGTAGGTGTTATAGCACCATACTTGGCTTTTTCGTGAATGCACATGGACGATTTCTCGCAAATTCACAATAAGGACTTTCACCTTCATGATTGGAACTTATCAGAAACAGTCTCTTTCCGAGAGAGTGAATCATGGAGAATTCAATTGCTTTTTTCTTCTACTTTCTCGCCCTCTTTATTCTGACATGTTCGGTAAAGCAGCGTGCCATTTTTAATTTTCTGTCTTCACTTGGAGTGTTTATTTTCTCATTAGCAATCAACTGGCTGTGCTATTTTGATTTATTGAGCTGGCTCAATCAAGAGAACGCAAATTCATTTTAAATTGGCAGCAACCTGCAAACTGTAAATTTGTTTCCTGCTTGCCTATGTGATGTGCTTGTGTTAAAGGAATCATATCATACATTTTTATTTTTTATTTCTTTAAATCCACTTATAATGTCAGTAAAGTCAGTAAAGCACCATCCTTTAATAACAGCTGCTTCACTGAATTTTGACTCCCAAACTGTTAAAATTTACACTGAAATGTTCAGTTTCAGTGTTTTCTAACTTTGGGATCCTTTCAAAGGATATGCAGAGTGGTTGGTGCTACACACAGCCAGAAACTGCACAATGACTTTCATTTATTCTCTGATAGTTAGTTATTCTGGTGTTTTGGTAGCATCTATCTGGCTTTATCCTTGTTACCCTGTGAGCGGGTAGGCAAAGTTTCTGACCTCAGATTGCGCTAAGGAGACCATACCTGCTAAATGATAAGTAGTTCACTTCTGTTTTCATTCTATTCTGAGCACATTCATATATTGGTAACAGAGGAAACAGAAATCATAAATATTATGATTCAGAAAGGTAATCCCAACATATTTACGAACATTTCCACATTGTAGGTTAAAAAATGATTTTTGTTTGTTGATATTTGAAGTGTTGTATCTGATGGCACCTATAACTGTGTCATTTGGCAGTTGGCCTCCAATGTCATTTAGCGAACAGTGGCTCTGGAATGTGGCTCTCTGCTGGTAATGCATCATTTCCTCCTACGAAAGAATAATAATGAGGCACATGCATAGACATTCTAGCATGCAACTAATGACTTGCTCTCTGTGCGAGTCACATTGAAAACAATGCAGCTGATGGCACCAAGTCAAACCTTGGAAATGTGATAATGTTTCAAAAATGACACATCGGAATGGCCACAGTGTATGTGTAGTTTCTGATGCTTTTATTTTGAAAACAAGTAGAGAATCCAAAAGAAAGAGCACTGTTTTGATTTCATGGATGTTCTAAACTGGTGTGAACTTTGCCTATCTCACAAATTCACAATAAGGACTTTCACCTTCATGATTGGAACTTATCAGAAGCAGTTTCTTTCCGAGAGAGTGAATCATGGAGAATTCAATTGCTTTTTTTCTTCTACTTTCTCACCCTCTTTATTCTGACATGTTCAGTAAAGCAGCGTGCCATTTTTTCACTGTACACGACAATACAAAACAGCAACAAGACTTTTAAAAAATAATTAAAAATTTAATACAAAATAAATAAATATATATATAAATAAATAAATATAATAAAATAAATTTCACGTTCATGATGGCGCTGCGGATGGCCTCCTCGGTGTGGAGCACTCCTATTGTTTTGTTGTTTTTGTTTGTTTGTCCTGTGTTTAGTAAACTTTTTCCAGTCAGTTTTACCAGAGACGAACTGCTGAACATTCGACAGCATATACCAGACAATCGTTTCCCGGTTTTTGAATGTTCAGACATTTTGCTGGACATTTTAGTTGGAGGCGCGGCTGTGTTGTTCAAGAGACACAGGCGAGGGAGACGAGCAGGCACGCTGGTCAAGCTCCATCAGCGCGACTTTCGAACAGCGCTGCCGAGTATTTATCTTGCAAATCTCTGCTCTCTTCCTAACAAAACGGACGAACTACATCTCCTCACCCACACAAACAAGGACTTTTCAACCTCTGCTGCCTTGTGCTTCACAGAAACCTGGCTGAGTGAAGCCATTCCGGGCAGCGCGTTACATCTGCCGAGCTTTCAGCTGTTCAGAGCGGATCGCATCGCGGAGTTAACGGGGAAAACGAGAGGCGGTGGAACATGCTTTTACATCAATGAAAGCTGGTGTACAGATGTAACAACATTAAAGAAGATGTGCTGTCCTAATTTGGAAGCGCTCTTTATTAACTATAAGCCTTTCTACTCGCCACGGGAGTTTTCCTCGTTTATTCTGGTGAGTGTTTACATCGCGCCAAATGCGTGTTTGAATGTCACGCTGCAACAGCTGGCTGATCAAATCACAGACATGGAACAACAATACCCGGACTCAGTTATTATTATTCTTGGGGATTTGAACAAAGCAAACCTCACACGTGAACTGCCCAAATACAGACAGCAAATTACATGCCCCACCAGAGACAGAAATATACTGGATCACTGCTACACAACAATAAAGGATGCATATCACTATATCCTGCAACATCTGGACAGACCAGGGACAAATGCAAGGATCCTTTTTGTGGACTTCAGTTCGACTTTCAACACCATCATCCCAGCTATTCTCCGGACTAAATTACACCAACTCTCTGTTCCCATGTCTATCTGTCAGTGGATTACCAGCTTTCTGTCAGACAGGCAGCAGCTTGTGAGACAGGGGAAATTCACTTCCAGCACCTGTACAATCAGCACTGATGCCTCCCAGGGATGTGTGCTCTCCCCACTACTCTTCTCCCTCTACACTAATGACTGCATCACCAAGGACCCCTCTGTCAAGCTCCTGAAGTTTGCAGACGACACCACTGTCATCGGCCTCATCTGAGATGACGATGAGTCTGCATACACAAGGGAGGTTATACAGCTGGCTGTCTGGTGCAGTCAAAATAACCTTGAGCTGAACACGCTCAGAACGGTGGAGATGATTGTGGACTTTAGGAGGAACACCCCAACACTGTCCCCCCTCACCATTCTAAACAGCACTGTGGCAGCAGTGGAGTCATTCAGGTTCCTGGGCACTACCATCTCACAGGACCTAAAGTGGGAGACCCACATTGACTCCATTGTGAAAAAGGCCCAGCAAAGGTTGTACTTCCTTCGCCAGTTGAGGAAGTTCAACCTGGCACAGGCGCTGCTGATACAGATCTACTCAGCAGTCATTGAGTGTGTCCTCTGCACTTCTATAACTGTCTGATTTGGTTCAGCTATGAAATCAGATATCGGAAGACTACAAAGGTCAGTTCGGACTGCTGAGAGGATTATTGGTTGCCCCCTGCTCTCCCTTCAAGAACTATACACTTCCAGAGTGAGGAAAAAGGCTGGAAAAATCCCTCTGCCCACTACCTTTTTGAACTGTTGCCTTCTGGCCGACGCTTCAGAGCTCCTGAGCACCAGAACCATCAGGCACAGGAACAGTTTTTTGCCCCAGGCTATCCATCTCATGAACAGTTAAAACTGCCCCATTGAGCAATAATTACTGTGCAATACACAGCTTAGTCTTTTTATATTATCCAACACATCCAACCTCTTCTGCCATTACATTCCCCTTGCACTGTATATAACCGATTTGTATTTAGATTTGCACTACGTATGTGTATATGTATGTATGTGTGTGTCTGTGTGTGTATGTATGTATGTATATGTATGTATATATGTGTATGTATGTATGTATGTATATATATGTGTATGTGTGTATATGTATGTATGAATGTATGTATATATGTGTGTATATGTATGCATATATATATATATATATTGTCTATTGTGTATTCTATATATACTTTTTTCTTTTCAATATTTATTTATTTTTTATTAAATTTTTTATTATTTTTTGAAAGTATTGTTGCTGTTTTGTATTGTTGTGTACTGGAAGCTCCTGTCACCAGACAAATTCCTTGTATGTGTAAGCATACTTGGCAATAAAGCTCATTCTTCTTCATTCTTCTTCTATCTTTTATTATTATTATTATTATTATTTATTTATTATGGCTGTCAATCGATTTAACATTCTTTATTGCGGAATTCACATACAGTCAGAGAACATGATTAATTTTATTAACTTTCAATGCTCTATTTTTGTATAAAATGAGTCATACTGAACTGACACATTAAACTGACAAACATATTATTTAGTTGATTATTTATTAGTTTATTTATTTGTACTTTTATATATATATATATATATATATATATATATATATATATATATATATATATATATATATATAATATATATTTAGGATTATAAATGTTTTACAATTTACCCAAAATCAACTGCCTTGGTGAGGGGAAAAAAAGAGAAAATATTCAAGGATATTGAGGAAGGTATTCACCTTGGTCTGTCAATTTTCAGAAATAAATTTTTATGAAATGCACAAAAATGCATTATACTGTACCTTTATAAACTGTTCATAAATACCAGTCTAAGTGGTGTATTGGGCATTTGTGTGCTTTTAAGAGCCCTAGCCAAGAATCTTTTAGCCTCCTTTCTCTCTCTCTCTCTCTCTCTCTCTCTCTCTCCTTCCCATTTTCGATACCTCCCTCTCTCTTTCTCACGAGCATTCAGGCAAACCCTCTAACTCAGTTCTCTCCTTGCTCCCCTCTTCTACCCTGCATACATTTTCTGAGAGAGAGAGAGAAAGAGAGAGAGAGAGAGAGAAAGAGACAGCCAGACAGAACCAGAGAGAGAGAGAGATAGGATATGTGCATTCTCTCCTCTTACCTGGGGAAGTTCATTTGCTGTAAAGCAAGTATTTTATTGGTGTGAAACAACCGCCAATTGCACTCAGACACTCAAAACAACAATAAAACACATTCTCTGCCTTTCATTCGTTCTTATCTTTCACCTCCAAAGGAGAGCCAAGCATTAAATGGAAAGTTAACCAAAGAAATGAAAATGTGGAACACAAACTGATATATTTTAAGAAGAATGTTAGCCTTGGTCACCATTTACTTTCATTGTATGGAAAAATTGCAATGAAAGTTAATGGTGACTGAGGTTAACATACTGCCTAACATCTCCTTTTGTGTTCCACTAATGAAATAAAGAAAGGTTTGGAACAACATGAGGGTGACTAAATGATGGCAGAATTGTCATTTTTGGGTGAACTATCCCTTTAATGCTCCATACTTCCTTTTTGTTAAATGTCACTTTCATTAATAGCCATTGCATGCATCACAATCCCCTGCTAGTCTCTCCCTGCCCTTCTTGTAAAGGGTAAGGTGGTCAAAAAATATTGAGATAAATATTGTCCCCATGTGCCCTTGTCATATGCTTTTAGGCTGCTGCAAAGGCTGACAATAGATGTCTTCCCCATGCCATCAGATAGATTACAGTTTTACTAAAGTATCATATCTGAAGACATGACCAGAATAATAAAGATGCTCTCTTGAGTTATCTATCTACTTATGAACTGCAATCTGAGATTTGATTGCTGGAATTGCTCAATGGCTACACTATTCAAAAATGTTTGAATCAGGATCCAAATTAACACTTACTAGTGCCAAATGCGATTAAAAATGTGACTTTGGTAAGTCATTAAAGCACAGTTATTTGGCCTACAACGTACTGTAAGTCATGGTTTAAATTGAATTGCAAGAATGATAGTCTGACCTTGACTTATGAAATAAAATGCACAATCAGCCATGTTGTTAAAGGTGCAATTTCACTAAAACTGTCTCATCACGTATATAATATTGTAAGTCGCACAATGCGTGCAAAAACAAAAATAAAAAACGGTAATCTCAGTGCTATAGAGACAATATACATTTTAAAGATATATTACAAAAAGATATGAACAATACAAAATACAGTTTCATGGCTAGTAAGAAATATGCATTGTCCAGTAAATTTTCTTAATTCAACTCCATCGGGCAGGTGTGTCAAAAAGTTAATATTGGATCCTTGTTTGTAGCAACATAATGTAATTACAATTTATTCTAATTAATTTAATTTACTGTTGGAGGCAAGTGAACATCTCACGCCTGCAATCTTTATGTAAAAATTATTAATAAGTTATATTTCACCTTTTTTCCTTTGACTGTCAGTATGCTGTAACATGTTTGAGCTTTGAGCTGCCTTCAGGAGCTGCTGCTGGCTCACGTTTGCGCTGTGAATGAATAGTGACAAATTGTTAAAACTGGGCATGTCATAATGAGTCAAAAAATCATTTAGCATTGAAATGCATTTGCTTTCTATTTTTTTCAGACAAAGAGGAAAGAAAAGGCAGGATCTTTATTCTGACTGCTGCACTGTTGTGTGTTTATTGTTTAAATATAACCTAGTATATCATTGGAATCATTTATTTGATGTAAAATTGTTGTTCATATTCATCCCTGGGTTGAAAGGAATCATTGCACAGTGGGATCATTGTACTGTTAGAGGTTGTAAGCAATGTCCAAACACAGCCTGAACAGGCAGTGAAATGTTGCATCAGCTCAGAATCGCCAGTGGCAGTTTATTCCAGAGAAATCTTGGGTTATAGTTATGTGCCATTTGCTCAAAGAGCCACGGGAACAGTAGACTTGCTGTTTGGGTTTTACAAATAAGGCATGACTATCTATAATGTAGATATGTCCTTTTTTCCCCCCATTTTATTTCTGGTTTGTGTTCATTTCTCTCTAATGCTTTATATATATATATGGATATAGATTGTTTATGATCAAAGGGCTATGTAAGGCTAATGTGGGTGTTACCCTTTTCCACAGTAAAAATCATGCGCTTGTATGAGCCAGTAGCATACATTAAATTAATTTCGATCCATCTGTTTCATAACAGAGGAGGAACCATTCCTCTCATTTTAATCTCTCCTCTCATCTCCTCTCTATCACAACAGTTCTGAGGTAAAATGTCCACTGTGTGCAGTTTAAAATCAACACAACCTAACTCGCTACCTTAAACCTAAATCTAACTAATAGTGTCATAAAAAACGAATGTGAAATTAAAAACAGATGAGGTTTTAAATGTCAATGCTCCATCAAGTTTTAAATCAACAAAACATACCTCCCTACCCTAAACCTTAATCCTAATTCTAATTCTAACCAATAGTGTCATAAAAAAAAAAAAAAAAACGCAAGCAACATTGTCATTTTGTGGAGCTTCTTTGACACTTCAGGTTCATGTGTCGACATAGTTTTCCTCAGTCCTTATTCATACCTCAGTCCTTTGCATTGCATGTGCAACTATCAGTGATAACTGCACAATTTGATCATGTTACAACAAGCTTGTAAATGTAGTTGGTTTTGTAATGCAAATGTTAAACAGAGGTGTAAAGTACCGAATTACAACTACTCTCGGTACAGTACTTGAGTTGATTAAAAGTGAAGTATTCAACATCACTACAGTTGTTTTTCACCACAATTACAAAATAATACATAATATTTCTGAATTTTTGGGAAGAAGAAATGGGCAACTTATAAGCACTAAATCTGTTTATAAACTAAAATGTGCTGTGTGCGGCACGACAGAATCCCGCAGGGCGCAGCATCATGAGCACAGCAGCTTGCATAAACTGCTGCCGGTGTCCTCTCTTCTCTAGCTTCTCCAAGACTTTCTGCCCTGTCACTATACAAGAAATGTAATACTGTGATTTTCTGCATATTTCACGTTATTCTGGAAAGGAACCATTCATTAAGGTACGAGGGAACCATCTGAACACGTTTAACCACTGATCAAATTTCACTTGTTTTTAAGGTAGGCAATGTTTTAACTGTGTCAAACATTAACACAATGTAGTTTGACATATATATGGGGATATCTTGTTTACTTGCTACTATATGTCTAAAATCAAAATTTGTAATACCTTAGAAAAATACAATGCCAATAGTGTCAGAAATTAATGGGGAATTGGTGCAAAAATGCTACCGAAATTGAAGAAAATATCCCTGAAATTCAAAATATGGGGGCAAAAAATGCCCACGCAACAAGTTCCCATGTTTTATTAATGATATCTGATATAGTTACAATTACATACATTGCGATCTTCTTTTGACTTTTCACTGAACATTATTTTTTTCCCCGCCATATGGTTCCTTGCACCATTGTGCACACAGACGGGCTGTTTGCTTCTATCAGTCCGCATCAGTTCAGTATTGTACTCCCGCATTAAATTCCGTAACCGTTCGCCCCTCTTGTTAAAAAACAAAAAACAAAAAACTGTCCTAGCGGGTAACACTCTCGCTCAGGGTGCTGTACTGTACTTACCTGCCCTGTCTCACCCGCTAGAGGCCAAAAGTGCGCAAGGGATGGATGTTATATAAAGAAGGTTTGAGAAATCACAAAACATAATGTTACCAAATGCTCCAATTTACTTAATATCTCAATATGTTAAATAACCATAATGTTAATTAAGACTTTATTATTACAACTGTAATACAATAATACATACAGTATATAGAACAACCACTTTTAGTGTTTGAATCAAACATATCTTTTACTTGCACTGTGTGAAATGTTTATTTTTGCCTTATTCTATTCAGTTGGAATGTAGGAGTTGATAACAGGTTGCTTAATAATCTCATTCTATATCTGGATAATTGCTGCAATGTCATAGAGGATACATTTCTTCTTCTATGATATTGCATTATATTAGTTTTGTACAGTATGTTAACTTAATAGCCAAAATACTTGGACAAGTGAATGAGAATAAACCTGAAATAGGAAAGTGTTTCAGTCACAATGCACAATATGTAGTTTAGAGACGATTTAGATACATTTATAATGTTACAAATGGCTATTTCTATTTAAATAAATGTTGTATTCTTAAAATTAATCTTTGTACAATAATCCTCTTGCAGCAATGCAGGTCTTTGGCATTTAGAAGCTGCTAGTTTAGGACCTGTGAGGAGTCTGTTTCTCAAACCAGATACTGTGATTTACTTGTCTTTTTGTTGTGCATTTGGGCCATCCACTTCCCTCTCTGTACTGGTTAGAGATTCTTTTTATTCAAAACAGTAATGCATGGAATAGCCTTCATCTCTCTAAAACAATATTTTTTAAAAGAAAATGTGTTTCATTTAGCCTATTTTTAAAACCAAAATTTTACTTGCAAGTATAAAGCAACTTGTAAAAACTCAATACCTCAGCAAATGAGGAAAAAACCCACTGTATTGTAATTTCCACATGGTAGAACAACCATTTTCAATTGTTCTAATAATAAGAAAATTTTCTTGAGTACCAAATTAGCACTTTAGAATGCTTTTGTAAGGAATAGGTGGCACAGTATATGTTTGCCATCATAGGTAAAGAAAAAATGGAATAAATACCACTTAAAACAATTTTTTCAAACCGTAATAATAATTTGCAATTAATGGTTTTGGCAGTATTTGATCAATTTAATGCATCCTTGGTGAAAGGAAGCATCAAATTCTTTCAAGAACAAAAATATCTTTGTGTTCTAAAAATGAAAGCGTATATTCTATATGTAATATAATTTTCATAAAGTAATTTGTAATGTAATTTCTCAGGGGGCAGTGGTGGCTCAGCGGTTAAGGCTCTGGGTTACTGACCAGAAGGTCAGGAGTTCAAACCCCAGCACCGCCAAGATGCCACTGTTGGGCCCTTGAGCAAGGCCCTTGACCCTGTCTGCTCCAGGGGCACTGCATCATGGCTGACCCTGCACTCTGACCCCAGCTTAGCTGGGATATGTGAAAAAAAAAAAAGAATTTCACTGTATATGTGCAAATGTATATGTGTGATAAATAAATATAATTAAATTAATTACTCAAGTGAATTCTTTCTTCAGTAGCAGTACTTTTACTTAAGTAAAAGTTCCACCACTCTTTCCACCACTGATGTCAAAATGTTTTGCGTTACAATGTATGCACTACAGTAAAAGTATTTAGATGTCAAATTATAGCATTGTGTGAGGAACGGGGGAAAAGTAAGAGGGGAATTCACTAAAAATTAAATGCACCTGGTAAAAGCACATTTTTTTGCACACTCTGTCTGCGCTGGTTTAACACCAATTCACTAAAGGAATTATGCAGATCAGGCAACGGTGCAAAAGTGGCCTGGCTGGAGTCACTCAGCACGCCCTGGGATTTGAACTAGCAGCATATTTTACCACTGAACTACCCAGGCCCCCCCGACAATGAATATGATTCCATGAGACCAGTTTGTAAATTCATTACGGCAACGAAAGTGATGATGCACCAATGCATATGGAGAATTTACCATTAACTCCTGTTGTAATTTAAAAAATAAATAAATAAATAAATAATAATAATAATTATATATATATATATATATATATATATATATATATATATATATATATATATATATATATATAATGTGATTTAAATATAATGCATCAAAGAGTTAAACGGTAACCTGCCTTATCTATCTTCTCCTCATATGTGGTTATCAGAGACACACTAGCTTCACTGACAATCATGCGGAATAGTATCATCTTTGCAACAAATGATTATCTAAGACCTTCTCTAAGCACACATACACATGCACACACACTGCCATTTGAGATCTAACTACAAACCTAAGGCTAAATTCAACAAAGAAAACAGTGGTAGAGAAGTATTATGTTTCTCTCCTAAACGATGCATTACGATTCATCACCCGCCCATACTACCTGCATCCTCTCTGCGATCCAAGAAGACAACCTCTCTCCTCTTCTCCCCCTGCGCCTCTGGCCTTGGACGACATTACATTTAAATTTAAATGCCCTCACTCAACCATTAATCGATCTCTCTCTCTCTGTATCTGTGGTGGTGCCAGCTTCACTTTTTGAGCACCAGCTATCTCTCTCTCACTGCTGTCCTGGCCTGGTTCAAACTCTGACACTTTTCTGGCCGCTGTGTGACTGACTGCCCTTAGTCTATTTTTGGAGAGGTACCAGCGGTTATGATGAAGGGCTATTTGCAGGTGCGTATGAGCCTGTGCACTCGCCTGTGCCTGGCAGAGGTCTTTCATGGTTCCCTCAGTAAGGTGAAACAGAAGTCGTGTGTTTGATGAGTGTGAAGCCTGGGCAATCCCACCTCTTCTGCTTGCCTTATGAGAATAGTAGGGACAGCAATCATTCCTCTAGGTCTCCTTCAGGCAGTGACAGTGGTCCAGGTTTGGGAGAGCACTGGGACTTAGGCAGCACACGGGTTGCATGCTAAGCAGCTTTTCCACAGCCCTTTGTGTTTCACCCTGCATCCCTGCACTGTGTAATGACTCATTTTACACCCAGTTCCGCCAGCCGAATTAGGGCTGGGAGCAACGCATTTGTCTCTCTCTTTCGCTTTCTCTCTCTTGTATTCTGTTTGGCTACATTAGTCTTCACAATTTCTCTGTCTCACTTTCACACGCTCTCTCTCACTGCATACGCTCTGTCTCACCAATCTTATGGCTCTGTTCCATTGTGAGCTGCCTCGCGGCCTATAGAGCTCAACAGTCTGGTTCTGAAAGTAAAAAATCCCATTCATTCTTTTTCCCCCCATAGGGTAATTGACTTTTAATGATAACTTACATTTACATTTGGCAGACGCTTTTATCCAAAGCGACTTACAGTCCATTCAAGGTATACATTATATGAATTTGTCAATTTGACAACTTATAAACCTTTAAAGACTTAGCTACCGTGAGCTCAGAGGTTATTAATCAATTGTATATGCTCCTGTTGAAACCACTTGTCCACATTATTTCAACTTTAAAAATGTTTTATTTAATAGTGCAGTTTCTAGTGAAGAACTACACTACCCATAATCCTGAAGATAAACAACTCACCAATCAGAGAATCACGGAAAACAAACCATGACATACAACCTCTGCAGCGCCCACAGCCATGACACAATGTGAATTACGCAATCAAGTCGGTCTCCCTACACTCTCAAACTACTTGTATTTGTACTTAATATATTTGAATATTTTGCAGGATACTCGACATATAATGATTCTATACTTATAATCAACTTTATATCAATATTTTTATATATTTTCATCATTTTAATAATGCCTTTTGCAATGCTTCATGGGACTGTAGTTCATTCCTTCATTTAAGACATTAAATATGTCTTGTACATTCGTCTTTTTGTCAGATTGTCAAAAACGTTTTTGCTTTTAATCAAAGCGTGTAATCTTGTGATTCATCTCGGAGATGTTTGGTTTGGTTTATGGCTTAGAATGCTTTTAGAAGACTTATGAATTCCCTATGGAAAAAAATGAATGGGAAAAACACTTTCAGAACCAAGACGCTTGAAAAGGTTGGCAGGCAATATATTGCCTATATAGGCAACTTCCTTTCTAAGGCTGCATCCTAGCTCAAATGGAATCTCACATGTGATTTACATAAGTGGCATACTTTGTGCATCATACAAATAGCATTGTTCACGTTAAGTGCATTGGATACTTGGCGATGCCATTTCAATATGACATGTTCATTTCAATATGATGTGAGAGGAATTACACACTAATAAGCATAAATACACATAGCACACACAAATCTTGGGTTACATTTTGTATTAATTTGAAAACATTTGTATTAATGCTTTTCAGTATTAAATTAATTATATTTATTATCTCATTTCATTATAGTCTTGTTTCATTTTACATTTGTATTTATTTCCACTGAGCATGTCGCAATTCTGGGATTACCTTTTCTGCGAAGGATACATACGATGCTATCTTAAGGGGGTTGCACACAGGATGCAACTGGCGGACAACACAAAGCGTCCTACAGTTAGAAACAACTGCTTTCTATGAATGTACTTATACCGGTGGTGCCATTCATTCAACGACAACACACAACTAAGGGCAGCTCAAAATTCCACACCCCTGAGTGCCACTAACTCAGTTTTCCATTTAATTCAATCCAGGTCGTTGTCATGGAACACTTTGTTCATTCTTGAAGAAGTTCGAAGCCTGGGCTTTTTCCTATCTGTGATGCAATCATGTTGCGACATGACACTTCTTGTCCGGTGTGTGACCGACTTTAGAATTTGGCTGAAATTTTATGAAGGAATATAATTAAGTTGCCTACTTTTCGAACAGCCTTCGGGCCAGGAGCATGTCTATGATGCCTTGCCTATGAGGCAGCTCACTAGCTTTTGGAATACAGTGTGTATCTCTATTGGTCCATCATCTCCCTTTCTCACTCCTTTCCTCTAGAGACAACAGGATTTGCCTGCCAAAAAGGTGAGCTTTAACATGGCAATTATTCATATGACTGCACTGCATCACGCTGGATTCGTGGGTGCCAGTCACACCTGATCCGATGCTCAGGGCTCTCTCTCCTCACGTAAAAGGAGGACAGGCCATCAGTGGCTATTTACTACCCATGGGTTCATTGGTCAGAGAGAGAAATGCTAGTTGATAGCCCCTCCAGGGGTTTGAGAGAAAGAGAGGTATGCTGGTAGACAGCAGGGACAACAGCTACATCCAGAATAATATAGGCAGCCATTGATAGGTGAGAGTCATTCAGGGACATAACTACTACTGCAAAAAATTTACCTGAAATTAAAGAAATGTTCCGGGTTCAGTTCAAGTTAAGTTCAATCCACAGCATTTGTGGTATAATGTTGATTACCACAAATATTTATTTTGCTTTGTACTTTTTTCTTTTAAAAAGTTGCAGTAAGGCACTTACTATGGAAGTGAAGGGTTATAAGCTTATAATTTTATAAAAGCACAAAGTAAATATGTTAAAACTTGTGTATTATGTGAACTGTAAAGTTGTTAAAATCATACTTTTTACAGTCGTTTTAGTGTTTACGTGTCATATTGTTACGTGGTCATGGCAACAAATTTGTAAAATTGGATATAACTTTACACAGAAAAGGTGAGTAAGCTATTTTATCACACTAAAATCATGTTAACATGCATACTGTATTGTTTACGTCTTGTGGCTATACTTTTGAAACAGTGAGTATTTTAACATTTACAGATTGGCCGCATTCACTTCCAGTGTAAGTGCCTCACTGTTACCATCATGGTTACTTGCGTAACCTCCGTTCCCTGATGGAGGGAACGAGACGTTGTGTTGATGTAGTGACACTAGGGGTCACTCTTGGGAGCTGATCTTTGATAAAAGGCCAATGAAAATTGGCGAGTGGTATTTGCATGCCACTCCCCCCCCCGAACAAACGGGTATAAAAGGAGCTGGTATGCAACCACTCATTTAGGTTTTATGCTGAGGAGCTGAGACAAGGTCCGGCCATTTCAGCGGGTAGTTCAGCGTTGTGGCAGGAGGGACACAACTTCTCGTTCCCTCCATCAGGGAATGGAGGTTACGCAAGTAACCATGACATTCCCTATCTGTCACTCACTCGACGTTGTGTCAATTTAGTGACACTAGGGGTCCATATACAAAACGCCGCAACTGGCTGAACTGTGTTACGTGAACTGGCGGTGTGTGATGGGCAGACAACTGTGTGCCTCGTAGCCAGCGCACCAGGCTGACATGTAACCTCCCCCAACATAGTTATGAGTGTCGAACGGCCCTTTGGGGACAAGTCGACTACCCAAAAGATAGAGACAGGCTAGCCCAGTCGTGGTCTCTTTTCCCCTTCTTTTTTTCCACTCCCTAAAAAGGGGGATTATCCGAGTGGGCCGACCAGGTCAAGTCGGGGGGTGTCCCTCCCAAGGGGAGGACACCGCGGAGACCACACCTCACCCAGAGAGAGGGGGGATATTTAAGTGGAAAATATGTCATATGGTCTTGCCGATCATGTGGAGAAGTCTCATGGTAGATCCTACCCAACGGGGGAGGAGTTACTACAAACATGGAGACTGTGGCAGAGGGGCCTCTGCCCAAGGAAGACGCAGTTTGCCAACAGGGAAACAAATTAGCAGAAGATATATATCACATGGGGTTGCCTACAGGGAACTGCCACATGCGGAGCACCTACCCCAGAACAGGGCTTTTAGTTAGCACGCATACTGGGCCGGCAGCGAGTCTCTCTGAAAACTTGACTGCCACAGGGCTCGGAGGAAATCAACCAGGGAACATAGTTTGTGAATACTACTGGGAGTTAATGGCGTACGTCTTCAGCTCAGAGGAGGTGAAAGGCACTATGTGCAAGTGATACACCTGGCCGGCTATCCTGGGCTTATCTGCTTGTATTGCATGCCACTACCTGGGACGAAACCGGTTCCACCCAGAGGTTGTAGAACCTCGCAAAGGTGTTGGGTGTTGCCCAGCCTGCTGCTCTGCAAATGTCTGTTAGAGAGGCACCCCTGGCCAGGGCCCAGGAGGCCGCTACACCCCTGGTAGAATGGGCTCGTAGCGCTACCAGGGGCGGCACATCCTGCACGTGATATGCCATAACTATGGTGTCAATGAGCCAGTGGGTGATCCTCTGCTTAGAGACAGCGCTTCCTTTTCGCTGTGCACCAAAGCAGACAAAGAGCTGCTCAGAGATCTGGGCTGGGTCTGCCTCCTCCTAGGGCAGCGCTCGCAGGTTCACCACCTGGTCCCTAAAAGGGGTCTTGGGAACCTTGGGCACATAGCCCGGTCGGGGTCTCAGGATCACGTGAGAGTAGCCTGGACCGAACTCCAGGCATGTTTTGCTGACAGAGAAACTTTGCAGGTCTCCTACCCTCTTGATGGAGGTGAGCGCATTCAGGAGGGCAGTCTTCAAGGAGAGTGCCTTAAGCTCAGCTGACTGCAAAGGCTCAAAGGGGGCTCTCTGTAGACCCTGAAGAACTACAGAGAGGTCCCATGAGGGAACAAGGCAAGGTCTGGAGGGGTTCAGCCTCCTGGTGCCTCAGGAACCTGATGATCCGGTCGTGCTTCCCTAAGGACTTACCGTCCACTGTGGTGTGTTTCTATTGCGGCAATGTACACCTTCAAGGTGGAAGGGGACAGCCGCCCTTCCAACCTCTCTTGCAGGAAGGAGAACACCTATCTGACTGCGCATCTCTGGGGGTCTTCCCGTCGGGAAGAACACTACTTAGTGAACAGACGCCACTTAAAGGCATACAGGCGCCTCGTAGAGGGTGCCCTAGCCTGAGTGATCGCTGGTGGTAGACCGCTTAGGTCTTCCATGTCCTGTCCAGGGGCCAGACATGGAGATTCCAGAGGGCTGGTCGCGGGTGCCAGATGGTGCCCCATCCCTGAGAAAGAAGGTCCTTCCTCAGGGGAATTCGCCTGGGGGGGGGGCCTGTCGCGAGGAGCATGAGGTCCGAAAACCACGTCTGGGTGGGCCAGTAGGGTGCTACTAGGACGACCAGCTCCTCGTCCTCCCTGACCTTGCACAGAGTCTGTGCAAGTAGGCTCACTGGGGGAAATGCATATTTGCGCAGGCCAGGGGGCCAGTTGTGTGCCAGCGCGTCTATACCAAGAGGTGCCTCGGTCAGGGCGTACCAGAGCGGGCAGTGGGAGGATTCTTGGGAGGCGAACAGGTCTACCTGTGCCTGTCCGAATCGACTCCAGATCAACTGGACCACCTGAGGGTGGAGTCTCCACTCTCCCCTGAGGGTAACCTGCCGTGACAGCGCGTCCACTGCAGTGTTAAGGTCGCCCGGGATGTGAGTGGCTTGCAGCGACTTGAGGTGCTGCTGACTCCAGAGGAGGAGACGGCGGGCGAGTTGTTACATACAACGAGAGCGCAGACCGCAGACCGCCTTGGCGGTTGACATATGCTACCGTTGCCGTGTTGTCTGTCCGAACTAACACGTGCCTGCCCTGGATCAACGGCCGGAACCTCCGCAGGGTGAGCAGAATTGCCAGCAACTTGAGGCAGTTGATGTGCCAACACAGCCGCGGACCCGTCCTTAAGCCGGCGGCTGCGTGCCCGTTGCAAACAGTGCCCCAGTCCGTTTTGGAGGCATATGTTGTGACCACGACGTGCCTGGAGACCTGCTTTATTGGAAAGCCTACACGTAGAAACGTGAGGTCGGTCCAAGGGCTGAAGAGGCGGTGACAGACCGGTGTGATGACCACGCGATGTGTCCCGTGGCGCCATGCCCATCTCGGGACTCGAGTCTGAAGCCAGTGCTGAAGCGGTCTCATATGCATCAACCAGAGCGGAGTGGCCACCGCTGAGGATGCCATATGCTCCATGAGCCTCTGAAAAAATTTCAGTGGAACTGCTGTTTTCTTTTTGAACACCTTCAAACAGGTCAGCACCGACTGTGCATGCTCTTTCGTGAGGCGCGCCATCAACGAGACTGAGGCCAACTCCAAACCGAGAAAAGAGATGCTCTAAATCGGGAGGAGCTTGCTCTTTTCCCAGTTGACCCGAAGCCCTAGTTGGCTGAGGTGCGAGAGCACCAGGTCCCTGTATGCACACATCACATCCCGAGAGTGAGCTAGAATTAGCCAACCGTCGGGATAGTTGAGGATGCGAATGCCCACTTCCCTTAGCGGGGCAAGGGCTGCCTCTGCGACATTCGTGAAGACGTGAGGGAACAAGGACAGACCGAAAGGGAGGACCTTGTACTGATACACCCAACCCTCGAATACAAACCGCAGGAAGGGTGTGTGTCGAGGTAGAATCGAGATGTGGAAGTATTTGTCCTTCAGGTCTACCGCCGCGAACCAATCTTGATGCCGGATGCTGAGTGCGTCTTTGCATCAGCATCTAGGACGGGAGTCTATGTAAAGCCCAGTTCAGTACTCGCAGGTCCAAGATTGGCCGCAACCCACCGCCTTTTTTCGGTACAATGAAGTAGGGGCTGTAAAACCCCTTCTTCATCTCGGCCAAAGGGACAATCTCGTCAGCCGTACCAGCGGGTGGGGCCTCACGGCAGGGCGGAGCCTGAGGTGCCACACCGTGTCATGGCCGTGCTGAGTTCATGGACATCGAAGTACTTACCTGGCTCCTTGTGACCACCCCCGGAACAGCCTGGGATGGGGAGGAAGAGGCCTGTCCTCATGACCTGTGGAGACTGTCACATTGGGGGTGCATTTGTGCCTCAGCTGGGCGCTCGGGCAGGGAGACCGCCGCTGGAGCGCCAAATAGAGTGGTGGACGGTGATCGTGATGATGGCCGTGCACACCAGATATGTGACCCAGGGAACAAGGAAACCGCTCTTGCTGAACTCTTGGGTATTGCAGCCCCTTGGGCATGCAGCGCAATTAAATGCAAAGGTAACAAAAGATTCTTCTCCCGGCCCTCGACCGGGAGATGGAGTGGTCTGTTACCAGCTCCAGAGCAGCGGGTTTCGTCCCTGGGTCGCCCATCTCAGGGGCGCTTCGAAGCCTTTTGCGGGTTCTTGGCGGCCGCGAGACGGGTGGCATCTGCTTTCTGCGGTGTGCTCCACGCCGGGGCTGGGCTGCAGGGGCGGGCTGCAGCGGAGCTGATGCAGTCACCGCAGGGGAACGCCCTTGGTGACGGGGTGCGGGATCTTGAGCCGCACCGGGGAAGGATGTGCCGGATAACCTCCGTCTGCTGCTTCACCGCTGAGAACTGCTGGGCAAAGTCCTCTGTGTCGCCGGACTGGCCAACTTGGGAAATGGGGGCAGCAAGGAACTGCCTTGTCTGCCTTTCCCATCTCGACCAGTTTGAGCCAAAGGTAGTGCTCCTGGACCACCAAGGTGGACATCACCCGCCCGAGAGACTGCACCATGACCTTCGTCTCCCGGAGAGCGAGGTCGGTCACCGAGCACAGCTCCTGCATCAATCCCGGGGCAGAACTACCCTCATGCAGTTTCTTTAGCCCCTTGGCGGACTTACAAGAGAGCCATGGCGTGCAGGGCGGAGGCGGCTTGTCCAGCGGCACTGTAGGCCTTGGCCGTCAGAGACGACGTAAACCTACAGGCCTTGGATGGGAGCTTTGGGCGCCCGCGCCAGGTGGCGGTGCTCTGCGGGCATAGGTGCACTTCGAGCACCTTTATCCACCGGGGGATTGCCGAATAGCCCTTGGCCGCCCCACCATCGAGGGTAGTGAGGGTGGGGAAGCTGAAAGATCGGGACCGGGCAGTAAAAAGTGCCTCCTACGACCTTGTCAGCTCTTCATGCACTTCTTGGAAGAAAGGAACGGGGGCGGGGCGTGGCTTTGAGCAGCGCCGCGAGCCCAGGAACCAATCATCGAGCCGCGAGGGTTCAGGGGAGAGTGGAGGGTTTCACTCTAGCCCGACGCTCGTGGCTGCACGGGAAAGCATGTCGTCATCTCCGCGTCAGCCTGTGACTGGGCGACCGCACCCAAAGGGAGGAGCCCAGCTGAGGTTTCCACGTCCGACTGGATGAGCCCGCTCTCCGATGCTGCGCTCGAGAGCTCATCACTTTTGCGGGCTCCGAATAAGAGGTCGATCTCACTGTGAGACGAGCCGGCGGACTCATCAGGAAGCCCGATCAGGGCAGACGAGCATGCTGGGGAATGGGAGGTCCATGGGGGGATACCCGGTGGAGGTGGTCCCATTGGGGTCCCCAAATCGCCCCCAGTGCTATGGACATGTCCCACTGCAGGACATGTCAACTTCCTAAAAGTATTTCATGTCAACATCCTATATACTGGATATTGTATATACAGTATCCTATCATATATATTGGACATGTATATTGGATATATTCAACTGTTCTACATTACATATTTGACTCATTCAGATGATTAGGGTTCTTTCTTTGAAAACATATTAGCACCTCAATTATGTTGATCAAATTTGATTTGTATTCCAGAAACATCACCTGGCTCCAGATAAAGCAATTCAATTAAAAGTAATAAATTAGAAGTGTGTCGAAGGAATAACAATAAGCTCAGCTGTTTTATTTCTAAATTTAGTGTAGAATTAAACTCTTTCACAGTATGATTAAATCTTAGGTGCTCGTTGAGTAGCGTGTGGGATTGTACAGAGTCATCAGCTTCTGGGAACAGGATTGACATTTACATAAATTCTATTTAGATCTATCAACTGTCAACTTTAATCTACAGGTCAGTGGTCCACAATTACAATGGTCACAGAGGACCCCTGACACATTCTAACTGTCAACCAATAAAAACAAAGCTTAACCTATTGTTTGCTCCCTCAGAACTTTGTTTTTTCTTTCTAGTTGTTGACAAATTAATTGATTTTGAAGCTTGTAACACTTCCTATTAACTGGCTTTATTTTTAAGTTACAGTATTGTTGTGGGAAGTTTCATTTATCTTTATTTAAGTCAAATTTACAAACAGTGTGTGATGATCAAAACCTTTGCAAAGCTTATTATGAGAATTCTAACTTTGTCACCTGAAGTGCAGTCAGAGTTGTTCCCAAAGCACCCAGTTTCAGAACATCCACTTAATAACATGAAACAAAGAATTCACAGTGTCCAAGGAAACAAATCCTTATCAGCTAACCTTGAAGATAAGACACTTTAGCACAGAGAAACTCTCCTTGGTACCAGAAGAAATTAATGAAACTGCAATAAGGAATTTAGTGAGCTAAAATCAATCTAAATGTAAAATAGCAATAATATAAATAAAAGTAGAAACATAACACAAAAAAATCACTTTGTTATAACAATATCATTGTCACAATAATTTCTGTCATTTCTAATGGATTGTATGAGTTGTCAGTTCCAACTTTATTTTCTTCTTCTGTAGGTCAATTCAAAGTGGTCAAAAAAGTGAAATGAACTGAATAACTGCATTTTTTTTTTTTTTTTGGCACCATTTTGATTTACTTAAAGGGTTCATGACATGAGTAATCAAATTTTACTTGACTTTTGACATATAAGAGGTCATTGTACTATAAAAACGTGCTGTAAGTTTCAGAACTGAAAACAATTCTCCTTAATAGAAAAAAAGCATTTATTTAAACCAAGCTGCAAAAATGGCTTGTTTTGAATTTGTGGAACTTGTGACATCACAAGGACCAAATACTTCATATGCAACACCTATTTTTCCGTCATTGCACCCTTGGCCCCACCCACTGGTGCTCAGTCAGTCACACAGTTGAAGTGGAGAGAGATGAGTCCTGTAATGGGAGATACATCCTAAGTGGACTTACACAGAACACCTTCATGTGCCTGTCTGGATTAAAATTTTGTCTACATAAACATGCCCAGACAGACGTCTTTGACCGCTTGATACATATCTCGGGCCACTTTTAAAAGACACTGTGTCAAGTTACAACCCTAAAGAGGAGAAGCTCTCTGTCATTCAGCTGAGCACAAATGCATCATAGATGCCCATCTGCACTATTTTTAGTTGTTAGTGTATAAAAACATGAAGGAATTATACTGGAAACTGGATGTAGATATGTCTTCAGCGTATTTTAGAGTGGATTGTATGTTCGGATCATACCAGTCATAATATGATTCAAGCTTTGAAAAGAAACTTTTATTGTAGAATGGGGCAGTTGGACGCGATTGCAAAAACCATAAATAAACATTTTCATTCATGAGTATTTCATTTGTCATGACTGTGTGATAGTTTATGATGCTGACATCCTGTTTACACCTGGCGCGTCTGTTGACGCGACACGATGCAATGGCATGAGGCTGTCTACACTGGGCGTGTCGACCCAAACTTTTAAAACCATTTATTTGTGTTGCTGGCAGTAGTGGCGCCACTGCATGCAGCACAAAATGGAATGGGACATCTGTTTACTGTTGGTGCAACGCACCGCAACGGACACTTCCATGGTAGCATCATTGATTATAATGGGTTCTATTGCTTTTGACACGACTCTCGCGTCCAGTGTAGACAGGGTGTGAGTGTTAACAGTTGTGCTTGAGATAAACAGTTTAATATATTCGGATGCGATGTTGGATGGCCGTTATGTGTAAACCCTGACATTTAGTTTTATAATGTTGTTGAGCTGGTTCATTCTCTTCTGACTGAGTTTCAAAAATGGCTGTATTCGAGGGGCTGCACAATGTTAGCCAATCATAACAGTGGGCATTTATGTTGAAGTTTTAAGGAGGTGCTTAGACCAAAACTGAGCATTTCATACAGAGGGCCAAAAACAGTGTGGAAAATTATAATTTATTACTAAATTAATTTCATTTTCAGTGGACCTCAGGGAAGATAATAAAACTATAAAAAAAAGAGCATTTCATGACCCCTTTAAAACTTAGCTGCAAGTTTTCCTTTTTTTTTTATTTGTATTTTTTTTATACAGTTTGGGACTTAGATCGGCTTCTATAGCTTATACCAACCAATGCTGCCTTTCTCCATAGGACTGTATTCCGCTGCTGTCTCTACAGCATTAGTACCACCCGATCTGCTGTTAAGAAGGTCAACAGAAGTGATAAATCAACTCTAGTAAAAAACAAAAGCGTAAATGGACTTGAATAAACATAATTGCATTCATGATAGAATATTATGCCTGTATCCAGCCATGCCAGCTTGTCAACACTGGTTTAAATCAGTAGTTTACGGTAATTAGATTTATCTTACTCCACTAGCTTTTCATGTAGGCCTCTAAAAAGCTGAGTGCATCTTTTCCAGAAGTCAGCTCCACTCTTGTTTTCAATGAATAACCCTCTCACGTGTTGAGCCAAGTGGAAAACAACGTAGACATCATCTTTCAAAACAATGGGTGTCTAGGCCCGACTTACCATCAGCACAAAGGAGCTCAAATTCTCACACAAATACACAAACACACACCCGTGCTGTAGCTGAAAAAGGTAAAAATGTTTACTGTGTGTGGTGATTGATGGCTGGCTTTGTTCGGTTGTGTTTATTCTCAATGCTGTAATGGGTTTTTGATCATTATTACAAATGAGAAATTAGAGCAAGGCAGTAGTGGGCCTATACAAACAGAGAGAGATGGTCAGAAAGTCACTATTAACACAAGATGCTCTGGAGCTGAGCAACAGAAGCGCTGCTTTAATGTTCTGGCCTCTGAAAGCCGAAAATACTAATGCCATCATTCAACCAGAGTCAGACAATGTTGCTTTGCATCCTTCACCTCTAACACAAGGAAGTCAATGTAGGGGTGGGTGGTATAAATAATATCTTATATCATGGTATGAGTATATTTTCTATTACGGTTTTGTCAAAATATTGTTATTTTTCTCTGAAAATTGAACTCAAAATGTTTTGTATATTACATAACCATGTGACAGTGCCTATTTTTGACTAAACCAGCGAATTACAAACATTACAAATGAAGGGTACTTTATCTCATTTTATTAGTTTGTCTTTGTATTTGGAACTTGGACACAAAAAATATAAGATTATTCATAACTAATAAATTATAAATCTGGCATTATGCGCAAAAACTGCTTTATATTATGTGACCCTTAAAGTTGAAAACTAAAGACTCAAAAAACAGTAATATATTATAATAAATATACAATATTTTATTAGCTTATAAACAGGATTGTAAAATTGTGCACAAGACTGAATTCTATATTAAATGTGCTGCAAGTGATGCTAGTCATTCTGGAACTTCTGCCAGACATAGGCCACATCCACACCAATTTGTTTTCAGTTTCCTAACATCATCGTTTTCCAAAGTAGGTGGAAATGGAGAGCATTTTTTTAAATTTTTCATTTTCGTTGGAGGAAAACACTGTTCTAGTGTAGATGAAAGGTGTAACTTGGCAATTTTTTTGTTTTAGTGTGGACATAGCATAAGCCAATAGGTTAGACATGCCCCCTCTTTCCAAAACCCTGGCCTAAAACGATGTAGTTGAGACCACTTTAATCAGAGATGGAGCATCTCAATGTTTTCAAAAGCAACGGTTACATGACAGAATTTTCACAAATTGACAACTGGTTATGAAGCATAAAAATGGCATCAATGGCATTTCTACCACTGTGCAGTATATAACATCATACCCCCCAGCCCTAAGTCAAAGCATCAGGTGGACATGGTCCATATCTCAGTCCACTGACAGAACAATACTGGCCCTTACGAAGAATTATGTGCTCTCATTAATGTGATCACAGTTGCATATAAATACACGAGGTACAATGATACTTAATGCCCTTCTCAGGTGTCTGAACTAACAAAGTGCACTCAAAGAAATCAATGGCACAAAGCATAGCATAAATGTATTTGTTATTATGGAATCGTTAAGCACCACAGCATGCTGTCCAAAGAGCTGCTGCAGAATGGTGTGGCGGAGAATATAGAGTGTGTTTTGTGTGTGTGTGTGTGTGTGTGTGTGTGTGTGTTTAACAGAAGATACCTCTTTCAGTATGTTTGTCCCTATCTCATACTGCTGGTGTGAAGAGGCCTCCTGGTTTGGGTTTGTTTATGTTCGATTTCATCAGCCGGTCCCCCACTTGTCTGCACACACTGAGCTGGGTTTAGGGTGAGCTGCTTTATTGGAGCGCTGTAGGGACAGTCACACTTCTTTTTTCATCCGTCTCAAAATGGAGAGAGTTCTTGCTGTGCTGCCTCTTATTCCTGTGTTATTCCTTCTCTTTCTCTTTCTCTTTCTTTCTATCTTACTCTTTCTAAATGATCATTTTTATACAAGATAATACAGTATTTTATATAAAAAGTTAGTCAATATTTGTCATGTCCTTAATTAATTTTAGTCCATTTTATTTTTTTTTGTAGACGAAAATGTTTTAGTTGATGATGATATGCACAATTATGAAAATGTGTCAAACTGTAACAGACCAAGCGTTAAACAAATTTTCAACATAAATTAATTTAAACATGTATAAAACTTTAAAAATGTATGTATGTATATATATATATATATATATATATATATATATATATATATAAATCAACATAAACAAAATACAACATGTGAACACTGTCCTTGTTGTGAAAATCTGCACTCTTAGAAAAATAGTACAATATACAGTATAATGTGTACATTGTATTGTATAAAGTATTGTCTCCTTTTTTGAAGTAACTGTTCCCTTGTTTTAGAGACTGTTTAGGAGGTTTTATTGCATGCAGCATGTTGTAATGGCAAAAGCATATTCACAATGTGAGTTATGCATTCTGACTACGTAACTAGAAGTTCACCTGTGCATTCACTTTATTGTCTGTGCAGATGCAAGTTGTAATGTTTGAGTGAGGTAATTAACCTACTATCAAAAGCCAAACAGTTCTGAGCATCGTATGGATTGGTTACAGTAGCATTTCCACTTGATCATGGTTTGGTCCTGCACGATTACAAACCATTCTCGGCCCGGAATTCTCAGCACAGTTAGCTAACCAATTGTCAATTTGCCAATGCCAAGGTAACTTATAACACATTTAGTTGTTTCTAGCTTGCCAAGTTTGCTAATATTTGGCTGAAGTTAATAAAATGTAATAAAATGTTTTGTTTGTTTTGTGTATTTCATGATTTTATGATGATGATTTAACTAGTATTATTGCCCACATTTATTTTTATTTTTCATTAGGGAAGTAGGCTAGATTACTAGCTCATTAAAACTCATAATGTCTCAATATATACTCACATACTATTTTCATAATAATACTTATATAATAGTTTGTCAATAAACGTCCTTTTTAGCTAGTCTGGAAACTTTTTCCTTTTTGTATGTTCGTGTCCTGTGGCATACACAAGCCCTCATGATGATAATAAACCTCTCGCCTTTTTCTCTTTGCTTTCCTCTTTCAACATGGACCGTACCTTTCCTGTGCTTTTGCAGAGTAAAACCAAGAAAGAATAAGAACTGTTCGGCCCGATGGTGGAAAAGCAGCTAATGTAATTCCGTGGCAGACTATTGACAAGAATGGTTCTGCTCCTGAAATTGGTCTATGAAATTCAAACACTGCCCCCAGTAGCTGAAGCTGAAAGTGTGGTTAAATGTATGGGCACACGTGAGCTCTAGTTTCCAGGTGAATTGTCCACAGAGTGGCGCCAAAAGTGAGTTGTATTTTTAAATGATGTAATACAGTCAACAGGAATGCATATTTTATTAACCGTATGCCCTAACCCAACCCCCAAACATAACCATCAGTGGAGTAAAAAAGTAACTTTAGAGGGAAAATCAACCTCCAAATCTTGCTCATCATTGATTTTGTGAACGCAATTACTTCCTGGTTTCCAAGGGACCAGAACTCATGTCTCTGAGGTTGCTTGCACAATGCGCTATCAGTAGTGCCACAGGAAAAGGTAAATACATTTGAATTGAAGCAAAACTGCCTGATGGGAGATGGCGTTTGTCAGTAATTCAGCAGAATGGGGTCGATTTTTTTAGGGCATTAGATCATTCGGTAGCAACATGTTGATTTCCCATGTGATCATATTGTCAGTTTACCAGATTTAATCCCCAACATGCTACAGTTTGATTATTTGAATAATTTCTTTCTACATTTTTCATCTTCTAAAGCATTGTTAGTGCATGGTTAATGTCTTGCAGAGTATTTTTTTTTTCCGTTACATTTTCATTTTAATAAAATTGTTCAACTATCACCATAGAGTCTTTTTGATCTCATCTTCTCTCTCTCTGTTTGAGGGGCTTGTTTTTGTATCATTGTCAGGGTGTTGGCACGGCTCCGGCCTTGTAATCGGTCTGTCTCTCTCTGTCCTCTCCTCTCTTATCACCTCACAGATCTCAGGCAAGTGGGAATCAGAGTGCTAAACACTGACCCACGTGAGTAGCAGGGTGGCTCAGATTTTCATATTTGAATTGCTAATTTTGCAATTGTACTTCAGTTATCTGCAACCCAAACATTTATTGAACTTACCAGACAAGGATTTTAAGCTCTCTCTGTCTTTAGTCAAGGGTTCAGTTGAAGTTTTTTTATTTTTTATTTTATTTATTAATGTATTGCTAAAATGACTCTCTTAAATGGATCATTAAAAGGAAGAAATCCTCATCTACCTCCAACATTTATCCTTTGATAAGCACCCACACACAATACATCAAAAAGCACTTGCTCCCGTGCCCTTTGCACGCTGCTAATTGGAGAGGAGCTTAAACGACTGCCAGACTTGCCACGGAAAAGTTACTCAGTGATGAGAGTCCTATTAGGGGAATGAGAGATGACTGCAGTCCCTCAGAGCCCTTATCTGCTGTCTCTCTGACTCACAGCCTTAAAGGGGACATATTATACAAAATCCACTTTTAAATTTTTTTTGAACATAATTATGTGTCCCCAGTGTGTGTGGACAACCACAAAATATGGTAAAAGACCATCCCCTCATTTTTTTCCTTTCCCCATCAATAAAAAACAGTGTCTCGGAACTAGCAGTTCACGTTTGCAGCCCCTTATGATGTCAAAAGGGGAAAGGTACCGCCCACGGCTGGTGAAGAGATCTGCCCAAGTAGCTTAGATCCGCCCTCATTAAAACCTGAGTGAGCAGTCACATTCCGCCATATTTATATCCGCACTAGAGTCGCTTGTGCTAACTTGAGAATGTCCCAGCTACAAGGTAAACATGGCAAATGTTCTGTTGTTTGTTGCAAGAATGAACACAAGAGTCTTCATGTACTCCTGGCATCTGAGCCACTGAAGACCAAGTGGATTAGTTTTATTTTTGATGGCAATGTGCCCACAACAATAGTAAAATCCCTTTATGTTTGTGCAAACCATTTTACGTCGGACTGCTTCATCAACGAGGGTCAACACAAGGCTGGATTTGCTTCCAAGCTAAGGATCAAGGATGGATCGATACCAACTCTTTGTGACCCAACTTCAGATTTGCAAGTCGCACTTTATACTTTTTAATGTTTGCAATTTGGCTTTCTGAATTTTCTTGTTTGCACGTTGCACAAAAAACGCTTGTGAAAACATTGTGCTTTGTGTAACGTAGCAACTCTGTAGGCTTCATTTCACAGTTTCCACATGAACACCTGTACCAAAATTTAAAAAATTGTGTTATACTAAATGTATCATGCCACTATATTGTGCTTAGCAAACATCATTACAGTACTTAATGTGTGTTGCCTATTGAAGTAGTACTGTTCCCTACAATGGAAAGCGGAGAAAGCTAAAGTTGCCGTTAGACACCGAACAACACATTATCCATCGTAGCAAAACTACAAAAGTTACACAAATTCGTCAAACATGTACGGCTGAACTCCGGTGTTTTCAGTAGCAGCCATATTGGTTCTCCTGCATTGTTGTCCCTGGGGTATCCATGGCACCAGCAGGAAAGGCACAGCCCACCTCCAGAAAGGGGTGTGGGGAGCAGCAGCGCATTTGCATTTAAAGCAACAGACACTAAAACAGCCCGTTTGGAACAGGGCTTCAAAACAGGGGTATAAAGGCATGGTAGAATAAATGATCTGTGAGGTATTTTGAGCTGAAACTTGACAGACACATTCTGGGGACACCTGAGACTTATATTACATTGTGTAAAAAGGGGCATAATATGTCCCCTTTAATGTTCTCATACAAGCATTATAATCTCAGACCACTGCCCTTGGAAATAAAATGGCCAGATTAAGCGGCGGTGGCGGTGTGTGTTTTTGTGTTTGTTTGTGTGTGTGTTTACGAGGCGTAGACATTACTGTGTGGGCTGGAAAATGTCAAGGCCCCTTATTTTGTCAAGCTAATGAGCACAATAGCCAGCTAATGGTGCAAGTGTGCAGCCTGTTGTAAACTGCAGTACTGTGTTGAATATACTCTCTTAGTTAAGAGGCCTTGAAGCGCCAAGCATTCCTTCACCTTCACGACATTGTAGGATCACTGTGACACTGAAATTTGCCTAAATGCATTTTAAAAAGTGCAGAGAAAAGAGTGACACTGTTATACTCTAGACTGCACAGATTTACATACAGAAAAGCTATGTTGTATATGGATTGGTGTAGTCACAAATTGTTTTTATTGTTCATTTCACTGTTTTGGGCTGGTTTGACGGTAATCACAATATGTTTGGAACAGCTCATGTTCACTGCGGTGAAAATGTTCTGCATAAATCATCAAGACAGAACACTTACATTTATTCAGTTAGATGTGTATTCAAATCAAATTTGCAACAACTGCTTGCTACAACCATGCTATAGTAAAACAAATTGAAGATGCAGTTCTTAGAAACATTGGACTACTACACACCAGGGACGGGTCAAAATGGTCTATTCGGCTAGTTGTCCAACAATTAATTAGTCAGCTGGGCGCCTTCCAGTGGCCCAAATAGGGCATTAAGTATTTGGGTATTTTATTCCCAGCAAATTTGTGTGATTTACTTAGAGTTCATTTTGACCCCTTAATAAAAAGATTTTCGAGTGATGTGGGCAGGTGGGCTTCATTACATTTATCTATGACTGGGAATGTTAATGTTATTAAAATGAATTGTATTTCAAAATTCAACTACCTGCTACAATCTCTCCCTATAGATGTCCTCCTCTCTTATTTCAAGCAATTTGATAGCATAGTGAACTCCTTCATTTAGAATGGAAAAATGTCCCAGATTACACTTCAGTAAGTTACATCGGCCAATTGACAAAGGTGGGCTAGGCCTACCCAAGATTTTGTTTTATTATTATGCATTCGGTCTCAGATATTTGGCTCATTGGTCACTTCCACCTGAGAGAGCCCCTCCCTGGTTTTGTATTGAACAGGAAGTTCTCACCATTGCAAAGTCTTTCTATCAAACTAACCGGAGAAGTTAGGTTACACCCCGTTATCTCGCATTTGCATGCGGTATGGACAAAAGTGTCCAGAATGTTTAATTCAGACATTTATTTAAATGTTGCTTTGAGCAGATGGCTGAACCCAAAATTATGTATTGAAAAGTCCCCTTTCTGCTGGACAGAGTGGATTGTGAGGGAGATTAATACGCTCGGTGGCCTATATGAGAGTGGAGTGTTGAGATCCTTTGAAAATATGGTTCAACATTTTGGGATTCCCAGGTCTCAATTCTTTAGATATTTACAACTGCACCACCTGCTCTGTACTATTTCTGGGAGTAGCATATACCCCCATAAAGTGGCAGACACTCTGGGAGTGGTGATTACTGCCTTTGGAAAAGGTCATGAGGCATCAGTTTATTACTCCCTGCTAATTCAGAGTTTGGGGGATGGAGCTTCAACTTCTCTCAAGAGATTATGGGAGAAAGATTTAAACTTGGTATTGGAGGAGGGAGTGTGGGTTAGGATCCTAAAAAACTTCGTTTACATCTAGAGATGCAAGGGTGCACCTTATGCAATTTAAGATTTTACATAGATTCTATTGGACCCTCTCTAGATTGTATAGGCTTGGTCTTAAAGACACACCCACCTGCTGGCGATGCCAATTAGAAGATGGGGACACAACCCATGTTTTTTGGTGGTGTGTTGAGATCCAAGAATTTTGGTTGAGGGTTCAGAGTTTTATATGTGACATATTGGGCACTCAGATTTCATTTTGCCCCAGACTCTGTATTTTAGGCGATGGGGCAGTCATTAATATAGGGGATAAATACATAAGAAATTGTGCCCTAGCCAGTGTTATGATTGGCAGACAGATTATCCTAAGGGGATGGAGGTCGGCTGGAGCGCTCTCATTTTAGGAGTGGTGCACGGAGATGGGCAGGGTGGCAGCATCTGAAGAAATGTCAGATAGAAGGCTAGAAGGTTTCTTTGTGTGTGTATTTTAGCTTTGACCACAGGGATGTTTGTTGGGGGTCAGGGTGGGGGTGGGGATGGTGATTGGGAGGGGGAAAGGGAATAATGGGGGTTAAAAGTTGATTCTGTACATATATGTTTTGTTTCATTTGTTGGAGTCAATAAAAAGTGTTAATCGAGAAAAAAAACAACTAATTAGTTGATTAGTTTATCTAGATTTTTTCTTAAAGCTTTTTTTTATTTTTTATTATTTGATATTTTTAGCAGCAGTGCTTTACTTACTAACCCTCTTTAAAGCACTGGCATTCCAAATGTACACATTAAACGGATGTCTTTGGCCTTTATTTCAAGTCTCACACTGGTTTTTGAACGTCCCATGTTAAAAACACTTTTAAGTGTTTTTTAAGTGCATTCTGTTCAATTCCATTACACTCCATCTAGCTGTTTTTGAATGCAAGTTTTATGTAAACACCAGTGTTGAGGAGTAACTAAACTGTAGTTTCTGGAGACTAAACTGTTGTCTGGTGTAAGCCAATCTTCTCTTAGCCTACTCGCCATATCTTCATGAGGTTGGCCCCCAAGTCACTAAAAGACAAGGTTCTTCCTGATGACTACATCCTACAGCATTTCGCCAGTCTCAATCAATTTAAATTTTAAGTTTGATCTAATTTAAAGTAATTAATACTTATCAGTTTTAATCTTGCCTAATTATTTTACAGCTAAAATGAAAGAGTAACTAATAAAACAACAATGTAATGTTCCCCCTCTAGGGTGAATTTCTTTGCATCCTAAACTCATTTCTAAACCCTTTTGTGCAGCCTAAGTCCAAACCATGCAATACATCAAAACAAAATCCCATAACGACATTAATCGACCTGTGATAACCTAAAAAGAACTCAGCCTAGATCTTTATTAGCTGAATAGATATTAATGGAACTAATATAAGAGCATCTACCAATGTTTCACCAATCATATTTAACAAATCATATTAAAACAATATCGGAATCAATATTTAGTGGCATTTCCCATCTGGGAATGATGTCTTAAACCAGTAATTTAGCAATAAAGTAGAAATGTCTTCCTAGTTTGTTTTTTTTTTTTTTTTTTGCTTTGTTTTTTCAGCAAATCACTTTGTGATTTTCTTAGCACTTTTCTAACCCATTTTGAAAACAAGTCAACAATGACCAAAACTCTAGTAACTCTTACTGTAAGAAAGGGTAATGGCATCCCATTGCAATTCATGAACAATTCACAAAACTATTCATAGAACAGCCCAGAAAACATCTTGGTTACTGTCGTAACCTCCGTTCCCTGATGGAGGGAACGAGATGTTTTGCCTAGGGGTCGCTCCTGGGAGCCCCAGACATCTCTGATCTTTGAGAAAAGTATTTTTTTTTAAAAGGAATTTGCATGGCACTTCCCCGGACATACGGGTATAAAAGGAGCTGGAATGCAACCACTCATTCAGGTTTTGCACTGAGGAGCAGAGACAAGGTCCCGGCCCATTCAGTGGGTAGTTCGGCGTTGTGTCAGGAGGGACACAACGTCTCGTTCCCTCCATCAGGGAATGGAGGTTATGACAGTAACCGAGACGTTCCCCTTCTGTCACTCACTCGACGTTGTGTCAATGAAGTGACACTAGGGGTCCCTATACAAAACGCCATGGGCAGGATATGTTGTATGGCCTCTGTCTGCTTCCTTACCGTCGAAAACTGCCAAGCAAAGTCTTCGACGGCGTCGCCGAATATGCCAGCCTCTCTCGAACTTTATCAGCCTCTCTCGACTCGACCAGGTTGAGCCAAAGGTGGCGTTCCTGGACCACCAAGGTGGACATCATCTGCCCGAGAGACCGCGCCGTCACCTTCGTCACCCGGAGGGTGGAGGGTTCCACTCCAGCCCGACACTCGCGGCTGCCTGGGCAAGCATGGCTGCCAGCTCCGCGACCGCCTGCGACTGGACCACCGTACCCAAGGGTGGGAGTCCAGCCGAGTCTTCCGCGTCAGACACGGCTAGCCCGCTCTCCGATGCTGCAATGGATATCTCATTCCTTTCTGACGAAAGAAAGCCGCGACCGCAACGTAGCCATGGTCATGTTCTCGCAATGAGGACATGAACCATCCACAAACGATGTCTCCGCGTGGCAAGCACCCAAACACGAGAAGCGGAGAGATAGCGACCGCAACCAGGAAGGATACACAAACTAAAAGTTATCTTGATAAAGACGCTCTCGTGAGTGGCACTCTTTTAGTTGAAAATATTCTCTTTTAGAGAGAAAATATACTCTTTTTTTTCTCGCTGTTGAGCCCAGGGATGTACTCTGCACGACGCCGGTGCAAGAGGGGGAGAACCGCTGTAATGCACTGTAAGACCAACAGCTCATGAGAGCAAGAGAGATGAATGGACCAGTAGTAGTTCAGCTTGAATGAACACAACCAATCGGCTCCGAAGAAGAAATCTGAATGAGTAGTTGCATTCCAGCTCCTTTTATACCTATATGTCCGGGGGAGTGGCATGCAAATTCCACTCGCCAATTCTCATTGGCCTTTTCTCAAAGATCAGAGATGTATGGGGCTCCCAGGAGTGACCCCTAGTGTCACTTCATCGACACAACGTCGAGTGTGTAACAGAAGGGGAACAATTCACAAAACAGCCCAGAGATTGCAGTGGTTCATTTAGCAACTAAAATAATAAGGGGTGCCGAATTGTGTTTTTCACATGTCATGCATCCAGTCACTATTTCTCCATGTTTCTTAAATCCCCTCACCATATTGTATAGTAAAGTGTGAACATATTTGAGAGACATCTAAGTGTCGTACACTCCTACACTGTGTATCTGTGTGACCAGATTAAGAAACAAGGTTTTCGGAGCTACAATTCATCTTATAATTTAGAAAAAAAAATTTAAAAATAAAATGCTATTCACTTTGAGCTGTGAGCATTGATGTGTGATGACCCGCAAATGACATGCCTGAGCAGTTGAGATTTCTGCCGTTCATGCGGCGGTGACCGTAGCTGTCTGGTCAGCAGGGAAATTCCCCTTGATATGAGCCGTCACACCACAACTTTCTGTGGGAGCTGCAGGACCCATAATAATCCTCCACTTCTCCACCATTCTTATGGAAGTACCTGCCTTTGTGAGAGAACCCCTTTGCTGCCAACCTGCTCTGAGGTCATACACAACACATAAGGCTTAAGGGAGGTTGTAGATTTTAGCTGTAGATTTTCAATTCTCTCTACTCTGATTCTTTTCCCAATCTATAGTCCAAAGACTTTTTTTAAAACCTAAATTTCAGTTTTTGTTAGAATCTGAGACTAACTTAAAGTTCAGTGTTTTTATTTTTCTTGTTCGTGATTTAAAATGGACATTTATGTATCTTTTTTTTTTTTTTTATAATTTACATGTAAAGCACTTTGAATTTCCACTGTGTATGAAATGTGCTATATAAATAAATTTGCCTTGCCTTTCCTTAACTGTAATTGAACTAATTAATTGAATCAAATGCTATGCAAAAGAATTCACTTTTTCAAAGCACTCAAAACATCAAAACATTGATGCACTTTGAACACATCTAGTGGTCACAGGCGTTAAAATGCAATAAGACTTGTGGCTGCTGTGGGTCAATTGTTTCTAAAAGAGAAGGTGCTATAACAATGACGGTGACATGTGAAATATGAGTTTTTCCTGATGCAACGATCTGGTGGAAATTTAAAGAAAACCAAATCTCTAATATTCTGTAGGAAACGAGGTGTTTCAACCCTACAAACAAAGACAGGTGCATGCATGAGAACTGTTTGAATGAGAGACACTCTTTATTAATCGGTAGCCTATCCTTCAGAATCCAAGAGGAGTATCTTGGAAAATGCAAATATGTGTTATATATTTTAGGCATTTCAATTGTCACTCTACGTTTTGCCTCCTGTTGCTTACTCAATCGAAAATTAATTGGGAGCTCTCTGTAACTGCGTACCATATAAAATTCTGGATCAAACCCGCAGATCTGAGCAGGTGCATTGTGCATCTTAATATCAGCTGTGCATCATGTGATACGTCAATTCCTGTGATTTCCATGTAAATATGTTGATGATCTTACCATTATTAATGCATATAAATGATGATTTTATTGACCGTATACAGATAGCAATCAGAGACAATACACACTTGCTGTACATGTTACAGACGCGCCCTAAAACAGCAACTCATTGGGCACTGAGCAGATTTCTTCCATGCCAGTGGATACGTATGTAGAGTGGAGGGAGACGGCGGGTAGACCAAAGGAGAGTAGTTTGGTTAGAAACAGGTTAATGACGTGTTGATCTGGCAATGATAATTCCAAATGAATAGGCGTGTCTCTCTCTCTGTCTCTCTCTCTCTCTATCTATCTATCTATCTCTCTCCCCCTTTTTCCACCCTCCCTGAGCTGCTTTGTTTGGCTATTTATATGCGCCCGGTGCTGAATAAATCAAGCTCCTATCGCCAACATCCACGCGTTTGTATTAATTGATACTGGATCATTTCACGTGAGTGCGCTGCTTTTTGTAAAAGTGTCTTTTATGAGATCTGTTGAAGTTGCAGTTTCTGTTCAGAGTCCCGGATATTTTGGACATTTTGGAAAATAGTCTGTACAGGTGTGGTCACTCTATGTACACAGAGTTACAGAGATATAAAATTACCTAAACAGTGATAAAAGATTTTGGTCATTTTCCCACCTTCAAGTCATTCATTCAATAGAGATATTTAATTTCCTATTCGAAGTGCTCTACTCATAGGTACATTTTACATGTTTTCAATGCACGCCCACACCCACCTGTGGCTATATTTCAAGGATTTCATTTTTTCAACCACAAGATGTCACTGTGGCCTCCAAGCCTCACTATAGAGCGCTCAGTTGTTATGCCTGAAGTAGAAAGCATGGCCCCTCATTACCGTACGGACACAGAAATGTAGAAATACATAAATGTGGGGGGCCTGGGTAGCTCAGCGAGTAAAGACGCTGACTACCACTCCTGGAGCGAGTTCGAATCCAGGGTGTGCTGAGTGACTCCAGCCAGGTCTCCTTAGCAATCAAATTGGCCCGGTTGCTAGGGAGGGTAGAGTCACATGGGGTAACCTCCTTGTGGTCACTATAATGTGGTTCTCGCTCTCGGTGGGGCGCGTGGTGAGTTGTGCGTGGATGCCATGGAGAATAGCGTGAAACCTCCACACATGCTCCGTGGTAATGCAGTCAACAAGCCACGTGATAAGATGTGTGGATTGACGGTCGTAGACGCGGTGGCAACTGAGATTCGTCCTCCACCACCCAGATTGTGGCAAGTCACTGCGCATTGGGAATTGGGCATTCCAAATTGGGGAGAAAAGGGAAGAGGAAAAAAAAAGAAATACATAAATGTGGAAATAAAAAATATGGAAAAATATAAACATACATAAATAAATGTAGAAATAAATACATGTGGAAATAAATAAATGTAGAAATAAATACATGTGGAAATAAATAAATGTAGAAATAAATACATGAGGAAATAATACATTTGGAAATAAATTAATGGGGAAATAAATAAAACAGTAATACATAAGGAAATAAAAGTGCAAATACTCATTTATGTCAGATTTAAAAATTTATTTAAATGTACACTTTATTCATTTTTTTTTACATTTCTTTGCAAATATGTTTATTTGTTTATTTATTTCTAATATTGTCACATTTGGCCCTCCATACTCACGTGATGTAAAGGTGCATTGGCAAGTTCACACGAGAACTGATGTTGTAAATACGGAAGCGCAGTTTTGTTTACAATAGAGGAGCGTAGAGATTTATACATAGATGGATTGGATACGTCAACTGTGGTGTATGGCCATCTTGGAATGGTCAACAAGGAGAGCTGTTTGAATCTGTTTGAATGCAAGTGAATGGAGGAGATGCCTCAGACAGAGCTCCTTGCTCAGACCGCTGCATAAATTGCTTTTGTGTGGAAACAGTATTGTAGTCTATAAGAACAGCTGCTAATATGGTATCCACATATGAATATAAATGCAGAGGAGGCTTTCATGCTTACGTCATGCAAGAGGCAGTTTAAATTCCACCCTTGTCAACGACCTGGCCTGAAGCTATCATTTTGAGTAATTAAAATTTTTTTTTAAATATTGATCTATTTCTTTTAGAATTAATCCGCTGGAGTCGTATGGATAACTTTAATGACGACTATATGTGCTTTTTGGAGCTTCAAAAATTTGGCACCCATTCACTTGCATTTTATGGACCTACATAGCTGAAATATTCTTCTAAATCTTTGTTTGTGTTCTGCAGAATAGAGACAGTCATACACATCTGGGATGGCATGAGGGTGTGTAAAAGAGAATTTTAATTTTTGGGTGATCTATTCCTTTTAGATTAGTTTGCTACTTGTTCAGGCAACCTACCGACTAGTTGATTTTGAAAATATGTAATTTTGCACTTTCCTACTGAACACATGACCAACAAGTCTGAAACCCACATTTGTAACAGTTCTTTTCTCTTTATCATGTGGTGAGTGGTGTTGATGACATATTCTGCACACCCCACGGAGGTGCACGATCACCACCCCCTCAAACAAGTGAGATTTTGCCAGCAGTCATAACACTTGCCGTGTGTGTGTGTTTGCATTGTGTGCTTGTGTGGTGCATGCTGGGGCAGTGTAATGTGTTCTGGGAGAGTTCAATTGGCCATAAAATCCTCAGTGGAGAGACGCATTCTGAATGTGTGGTCAGGCATGGTGGAATCGAGCAGAAGACAGTGGGGCGGCTCAGGGCACATGTTTCTCAGCACTACCAAAATAAGCAAACACACATGCACCCTGCAGTCCTGCAGTCCCCCTGCAACCACAATTGTGTGTGCTTAACAATCCGCAAACACAAGAGAAGGAGAAAATTATGACACCTTGAGCACTAAACACAGAGATGGCTTAACATGAGAATGGAGGAGAAACTGCATGTTTATACTAATGCAGTAGTATCATTATTAATAATCTGTACATTAGGGGTGTGCCCAAAGCCGAATACCTTATTCAGTAAAGCACAAATAATGGCTTAAAAAACTAAGGAATAAACCTGACTAATAGACAACATTTTCATTAGACTGATGATCTAAGCAAAACATATATTTTCAATCAATAACATTAATAGATAAAATGTCTTGGAAGTCAACAATATCAAAGTCTGTACTTTCCCCATAAATACTGTGATAATCATCTACCCTAATGTAAATATCTGCAGTGTCCTATTTCATCATGGCCATAAATCAAGGTTACAGTGAGGCACTTACAATGGAAGTATAAAATTGGATAGAATCTTACACAGAAAATGTTAGTAAGCTATTTTATCACACAAAATCATAATAACACGCATATTGTTTATGTCTTGTTGCTATACTTTTGAAACAGTGAGTATTTTAACGTTTATGGATTGGCCCCATTCACTTCCATTGTAAGTGCCTCACTGTAATCCAGATTTTTGCTTTTTTTTAAAGAAAAGGAGGCACAAGTTTAAATGATTTTTTTGCGGTTATCGACATTAGGCCACAAATGGTGTTGATTGAGCTTAACTTGTAATGAACCCTGAATATTCCTTTTTGTCCATGTTTAAAACACAGTTTCTCAAACTATGGGGCTTGTCTTGTTGGTCTTTAGCATTGAGCCAAATAAACATTCAACGGCAGTGCTGCACATTTGATTAACTTTAGTGGAGATACACTAGTCATGTTGCTAAAGTGGCATTTTTAAACATTTATATGTAGATATGCTTAAGGCATATGTGCTTTGCTACTATATATAACTATTTATAAATATAAAATAGGCATTTCGTTTAGTTTTGACCAGCTTCTGTGTTAAGCCACACCCACTTTCGGTTCTATCTGTAGACAGATACAAATAAATAACATTATGTCATCTTAACAGATACAGATAATGACTCTGCTGCTCCTCCCTACTATTCTGAAGATTTGACTGAGAACAAAGTGGACAGCATATTTTCTCAGATATCATGCAGAAATGTAGCTCAGCGTCAAGGCTGTGATTCACGCAGTGAAAGATAAACATTTTCCACTTTTCGAAGAAATATGTCAAGGACGTCAGTCTCACCTGCCTGTGGTGGATGTCAACAAGTCCTGTAGTCGATACCAAAACTTTCTTTCCACACAGCCCTAAGAAACACAAGTGGATTCAACTTTCTGTACTGATACAAATGCAATAGAATTTATTCCAAACTTTGTTGGCTGGTCAGTTGATGATTGTCAAAGATGCATAAAATCCCAGCTATACCCATACTAATGTGTTAAAATAACACACAACTACCGGTACATCACCGTGAATATCTCTCATTCAGAAGTTACACATGTTTGTGTTGTTTTCTGCTCTGATTTGGTCACAATATTACAAAACGTCTGTGATGATCCCGTCTGTATGAATGTAAGAGCTGCTTTTGACTCATGAAGAATACACAGAAATCAACTGAGGCATATTAGTGAATAAGACTAATGTTTACATTGTAGTCTGGTGGTTTAAATAAATTCTGTGCTTCATGGTCTTATGATGTGTTGTTTATTGACTAACCTTAGAATATACACATTAAATATAAACTATATATTCACATTACAGTGCTTTTTATTTATTACAGTGGGTTAAAATTATGACATACTGTGTTATTTAAGAATAACATCGTACTATGTGCAGTTCCAGTTTAATTGTATCCGAATCGATTCATTCATCCCTTAATTGCTGCTTGACTTTGGCGAAATGAAGCAGTGTCACTTGAAATATAAAGCATTATTAAAAGAAAATTACATTTTGGCTCTGGTAATTAAACAGCTGTATCACCTTTTCATGATTTATGATTAGAAACAAAAATTTTGCCAGCTTTTGTCGCATCCGACATCACAGCACAGTGAAGGTAGATGCAGAACCCTTCTTACATAGACTACAAGCTTAGCCTAAAATAGCATAACGTGGCGGTCCCACATTCTATGGTCGGTACACTGGCAAGGAACAAAAGGCCGTTTTTTTTAATGGATGTCTATGTAGGAGATGCTTCATAACACTGAATAAACTGCTTCTGTGATGAAACAGCTCATCATTTAGTGAATTGAATGCCTGTACACTAATCTTCAACATGTTTTACACTAAACAATCCTTTTGGAATTAACTGTGTGTGGAGTTTACCACAATAAAATTGCTGTTTTAAAAAAGAAAGACACGGAAAATCCTGCGACAGGTAAGTGTCAGTTTACGGCTCTCCCAATTCATTTGTATGGTATCCGCAAACAGTGACTTACTGACGTAACACGCTAGTTGACCGTTACGCTCTCTCCAATGTTAAGAAAGCAGAGGTTGTTGTCTCTGTATAGAAGATTTCTGGTATATTGGAATTTTGGTCACAAACATGGCGAGGCGGTCATACAGTGACGTGAATTGGTATAAAGAAAAACATGCTACAATGTCAGCCTTTTTCAATAATCGAAAACAGTTGCTTCACATGTATTAGTTATTTAATTATCCTCCTGAAAATCAAAATGAAAATACATTGTGAACATTTGTAATTTTATTTGTTAGCCCTATTGAAAAAAAACATTAACGCTTTTAACCCATGTTGGACTGTAAATGACACGGTAGTAGTTAGTCATGTTCTTCGAATATAAACATATGGACTGATAGGTCAGTGGTAGCATGCTCGGCACTCTAGCAAAAGATCGTCGGATAGAATTACGCTTTTCTTATCTTATTGTTTGTTTGGAATAAATACACATTTGTTCATATATAGTAACATTTGATATTGCTGAAGTGAATTTCAACATTCGAAACAAATGCAGATATTATTTCAGCATTGCATGGTTTTTAACTTGCATTTCATTCCATTTTGCACTGTGGTTGGTTCTGACTCTGTGTCCTTTAAGATTATTGTTGTTCGTTTGTTTTTATACTGTATATAATTCATACAATTAACCTTATATTTGTCACCACCAGAGGCGTCATGCCCATTCAGATATTTGAGCCAAGAGGATTTTAAATGGATTATTTGAACTTCCAAAAACATATTTTTACCTTTAATTAAATTGAAAGATTGTTACATGTAAAAAAAAAAAAAAAGTCAGTTCAATTGAGTCATATGTTCTGCTAAAGGCGACGTACCGCGGCTGCCTTGGATCGCGCTCACGGGGAAGGTCGAGCACATATGGGAAAGCACGATGTTAAGCTAATTAATTAAATCAACTTATGTGAAGTTAACCTTTCCTAAGTGGAAAAGTCTTTTTTTTTTTTTTCATAGTCTAATATAGATTATATCAATATTATTGTTTGTTCTGTTAATTTCCTTTGATGGTGGAATGCGTTTGACTGGTTTTGCAGTGTAACGCTCTTTTTTCGTCATTTTAAAGAAAGCAGCAGTTCCTCTCCTTTCCAGTCATTATAAAAACTGTTCTTTCTTTCTTTCTTTATTTATTTATTTATTTTAAGAAATGAAAGGCAGTTTTACTTGGTTCCTCTGTAGCAGCAGACTTTGTATCCATTGAGAAAGGCAGCGGGCGGCTGAACGGATCGAGACGACCCGCGCTGTTTATATTCTCTTTCTAGGGGAAAACTGTAATGTGTCAAACTGGCATGATGAAGAGACAGTATTCCGTGTTTTCTTGGCATGTTTCAGAAGTCGAAAGACAAACAGATATGGTTTGCTTTCCGACATTTCCACAGTATTCGTCCAATCACTGCTATTGTAAACGGTGCAGCGACTGTCTCGTCTATGGGTTCTTCTCTTTTATAAAATTGTACATCCTCGTTCCCTTTCCTTGCATCATTTCTTCGCGAATTTTGTGTGAAATATCGAGAATATTTTTATTATTTACTGTGTGCATTTTTGGGCAGAACCTTGTTATTTTCTTTTTTATTCTCTCATGAATAAAATAATAATAATAATTCTTTGCGGATTATAAAAAGCTGGCATTTAAAACACATTTCATTTTAACGTGGTGAGGCCTGTGTTTAAAATTTGATGCCCTGTTCAGTTCTTTATTTATTTTAAATGAATCGACAGATTATTTATTAGATTTTTTTTATAGCCTACATATGAGCCATTCATTTATTATCCTAGTATTTTAAAACACTGACGTTCGACCTGGAATTTAGACTCTTAGACTATCATCTAAGAGTGAGTTAGGCTACCTTTTGTAAATTAATGTTTGGTTTGATGGTTCTAAAGTTGATATTTGATACATTTTATGTGTCATTTTATTTCTGTATTTGGATTTTTTTAAGTGTAGGTTTAAATACTCTGTAGTTGAAACTAGAGGTCAAACTAAAGTATGTAGCCCTTGGAATTCATTTATGAAATAGAGTTAGGCTAAATTTGCGCCCCATTAAATAGCATGACATTATTTCAGGCCTTTGTAAATATACTATTACACCATATATATTGTTTTATAATGTTATTAGTGCTCTCTTATTTCTTGTTTCGTACTTAGTTAATACACCTGAACGTATATATCACGATGATTTTATGAGCAGCTATGCGTAATGTTACTACCCACACACTGTTTTAGCCATTCTAGGTGTTTTTATTTGTTCTATTGCTTTTACTTCGTTTATATTAAAATTTTTGAATTTTACTCGTTATGTAATGAAGACACAAACAAAAAGAGGTATTGATAAAACATGCATCTAAGAGTGAAAAACACTGCTACACCAAACAAAACACCACAACAATATTTTACTATATTTGTACTATTTTACTATAGTTTTCCGCTCAGATTTTGATGACTTTAACAATTTTGTGCAAACAAAGGTTATAGTTACTAAGCGTATTTATTTTTTGAATGTCTGTTATCCTATTGAAGGGCTTTGACTAATCATCGACATAACCCATGACTAGTCGATTTTGAAATTATGCCGTTTTACACATCCCTAGCCATTGTGATGTTGAAATTAAATTAATTTATATAGTCATTATAAATCCTAATAACTCATGATGCACTGTTGTATGTGAAAATTATAGTTTTATTAAAACCACAAAGGTGAAACCAGATGATGGCCCAACAATGCCCTCTTAAAATGTAAAAAAATGCCCATGATAAACAACTCCAGGGGTCAAATATTGCCCCTTAATGGAAAGGTTAATATATATCACTCTGGTATGTACTCAATAAAATAAAAAATGTCAACCTAGGGAACATGCCCGGCCCCCTTGTCAATAAGGGTACATTTCTTTTCTTGGTCAGTTTGTTGTGCATACCCTGAAATTAAATCCCGCAGGAATGCGATTTATTTTTATAAAATAGAATGTAATTGTAATAGATACATGTAAAAAAAAAAGAAAATAAAAAAAAGCTAATATTACTTTAGAGTGCTTTTAAGTGTCAACCAAGCCCCCCAGCCATGACACCTACAGTATTTCAAATGTACTGAGTTTGCATGGATGATTTAAAGAGAAATTCAAGACACAAAATACAAACCATTATATTTGGTTAATTTTCTTTTAGTAAGGTTAGTTAGTTAGTTTTATTATCTGTAACTTACACTGAACATGGAAAACTACATTTACAGTTATCGCCTCATTCAGGGGAAGGTAAATGTTCACCTTCTTTAGAGATAGGCTTCAGCTCACTCTCCATTGAGCTGAGACACATTTTGCACTGCCTCTTATGTCGTGTATGGAAATTATGTGCACAAGAAAGCGATGTAAAACTGTCTGAAGATGTAAAACTGCAATCGAGTGCAACCATTACTGATACAATTACTGATTAAAACAGGTGTTTTATACCATTTCCTGTGATTTATACTGCTTGTTGCAGCAATATGAACTTTGCATAAATGGCAGTGGTGGGTTGGGTTTGGTTGACCCTGGTGCCCCCTCAAAAAAATTAGGTGCATGATGCCCCTGGTCACCACGATTGTGTGGCAGCTTTCATGATTAGATGATAAAGTTGATATTTCATCTTAATTACATTAATACAGAACAATAGCGTGAGGGTAGTTCATTTATATTTTTAATCTTTTGGAGTGTCACAATCCCCCACCACATTACCTTTGTCTGTGTTCACATGGGGGATGGGGTAGATAATAGCCTAGCTTTAACAGCCACCTCAAGCATTCGATTTTCACCAGAGGACTCCGTTATCTCATAACTTGAAGTAAAATGTACCCAGCTGACAAGTGACATGCCTTTATTTGCATAAATACACATTTATTCACAAAATTAAACATGCTTAATTATTAATATATTAACACCATATTACTGTAGTAACAATGGTTAATTGCATCAAAACTGTTTTTTAAAACATTAAGAGTGGAGACAGGAAACAGAATGGGAAAATTTAAACTACATGCGCTGCAAGCAAAAGGAGACCATTCATTTTCAATGAGAGATTGTGACTTTCGGCGACCCGAGCAACAGCAACCGTTGGCAACAGGATGTGGGCATCAAGTGATGAGACAAAACTGAGAAATGCTTGATACAAATGCAGAGCGATATCGCACAACAACAGCCAATGAAAAAAGACAGTGAAGCTCACGTCATCTGTCTCCTGTGACATAATGGAGACGAGTGCAGGAAAGATGGAGGAGTTGTTGTTGTTGTCATCAATTTCACTGTTCTATATCATGTTTCTGTAACAGCTTACAGGGATATAATAAAACAGTGATGTGTGGAAAACCATGTCAGAAATTGTCAGCATTCTGAGTGAGTTTGATGCATTGAAAGATCTATCTTTGTGTTGATATAATGCATTGAGTAGTGATGCAGTTTATAACACTTTCTCATCCAGAATGCTCATTTTTAGTGGCAAGTAAACTGTTCGTCTTGTTCATGATAGGATGCATTGAGCACAGCTGTAGTTTATATAAAAGGACACTCCCCTGCAGAATGTTCATTATTAGAGGCAAAACAAATGATTCATTGTCCAATAAGAATGATATATTTATTTTCTGGCAATCTAGCTCATCTGTGATCAGAGTTTCTGAAGCTATGGCCAGTTGTGCAGCCAACCAATAACGATAGAGTGACAGCAGTAGGTACACCCATTAGCGACAAGAAATACAGAGACTAGCGACATCTAGTGACAAAATCGTTGACAGTGTGAACAGGGCTTTACGCTTCTCGCCACTGGAACGACACTCTCAATGCAGTTTGTCATGTATTTCTATGTTGCCATGAGACTGTTGTGGTGCGAACAGCTATTTACAGATGCTATTTACACATGGGTGCAAACACTCATTCCGAAAAATGATCAATATTATCGAGCTTTGTGGCAATATCGTTTAATAGCAACTACTAATAAAATATTAGACAAATAATGAATAACAAAGCACGTAACCTACATTTTTAAACTGCATAGCATTTCTGGTTATTACATGGAGCATAAAACTCAAACGTATGTATTGATACATATATTATTCAAATAATGTAATGACAACACTTCCAGCCTAACACGTGTAATGGAAAATTGCGTTTCTTATTAAAATATTTTACAATATTTCATTTGATGCTTCCATGAAGAATGATTCTGTTCATGTTTTCTTTCATTTTTTTGCCAAGGTAATATAATATACAGTATGATACAATGGTTCACAAATAAATGAATTAATTCACATTTGATAATCCTGTTTACAAAAAAGGAAAATTTGGGCTAGCCCATCGGCACATTAAAAGAAAGCACAGGTTTAGAGTCTTCACAGTTTTTGGAAGTTGTTTGAATATGCAGCCTATATGATGCTGTATAAAAATACTCACAAATGATAATTCTCTCTAATGAATTGTGAATGGATAGATGGAAACAAATAAGTCCTGATGCGTGGGGGTCCTCGTGAAATGCTGAATGTTGCAGGAAAGTGTTTATCATGGTCTCCATTGCTGTGTCCCTCCAGCAAATCAGTGTTAGTTCTTCTTATTTCTTGTTCTTCCTCCTCTTTTTCTTCTCTTTTATGGCAGTTGGCAAAACAAGCTTAACTTGCCCTTGCCGCCTCCAACTTAATGGTCATTACGTTGGGAGAAAGAGCTCTGAGGCCTTCAGCTCTGCCCTGTTGAAATTCTATGGTTGTAGTGGCCCTTAGCAGGTTAGAGATGCTAATGACCCAGTCACGCTGTGATCGCGGTGGTAGAAAGCCTATTCTGAATGGATAACCACTGTAGTATAAATACTGTGCACAGTATGCAAATTTTGTAATGCCCGCATGAGCTACTAGTTTCCTAAATGAGCATTATTCAACCAAGCACACTGCATGGAATACTGTATCCCATCATATAGTGCACTCAACTTGACCTTCCATTTTCATTGTGATGAATAAATGGGAATCAGTTACTACTACATATTTTAAAATTATATTTTTCTTTGCATTGTCGAAAACAAGTGCATTTCCAATATAGATTTCCAATTGCATTTATTTATTTGCTGGTGAATAACATAGCCATACTGGTCCACCAGCTAGGCCAGCACTAAACCAGCAACTAACCAGTATGAACCTGCTTGAACCAGCCTGGAAATTAATTGCTGGTCTTTGCAGCAGGGTAGCTACATACCCCATATTGTTAACCTAATTGTGTGCCAGCAGTTGGCAAGCTTGGTGATTAGGATTGGGTTGTTGGAGACTCTTCAGTTGCAAAATATAAAGATATTTGCATGTTTGGGCATTAGTGTATTTATAAAGCCTCCGTCTCCTCATACAGCAGTGCTCAGCATTATAAATGCTGTGAGGAGTCTGGTGGAGAAATGGAGGGCTTAAGCTGGTGGGGCCACATTATGGAAGGGGAGCAGCAGCAGGCCAAGTGGAGTCAGCCACAGTGGTGCTACTGGTGCACTATTCTGCATTGTTTCCTTTCACCTCTGCCAAGCTATCCCACTAAATCACTTTAACACCAGAGTTTTGCTCTGAATGGACTCATAAGAGCATAATAAGCCACAGGCTGCGGCAGCCGAGGGGAGAAATCCTTTCAGCCCAGCGTCTGGATTCTAGCGAACAGAAAATGGTCCAATTCTGAGCTGTTAATTTAATACCAGCACGGCTTGAGAATATGAGATGGAGAGTGGCAAAAGTAAATACAGTGTTTGTAAAGTCCGACCACCCATGGGGATCTTCGTCTGTTAACTGATGCATCTGAATGTGAGGTGACAGAGAAATTTAAAGGTGTAATGTACAGTTACTAACCTTATGCCTTTCTCGGTATGTGGTCTGTCACAGAAGTAGTCGGTAGTGTGGTTTATAAGCATTGATTGAAACAGATTGATTTTTTTATAAATTTTCTCAACTTCTGCTTGTTTTCAAAAGAAGTTTGAAACTCTAAATCTCACTTGATTTTACTTTGGACATCAAGTGGTGGCACAGTACCAGATATGTTTATTGTAAAAATGTAAGGAAACACGTCCTTAAAATCAAACAGTGAAATGTGTAAATATGCATGAACTGCAAAGGCCCAAATATATGCAAAATTATTAACATGACAGTGGCTGAATACAAAAATATTTTAGCGGTATTAGGCATATTCCTATGTGACATTATTTTGCACCAAAATTCCATAAAGTTTGATTGGACACATGGCTTTCTACACCAACAGCAAAAGCCTTTTTAAAGTGATAAATAGCTAAATCACATGAGAAAGAGTGCTGTTGTTCCGTATATCCGCATGGCTGTACTATACGGTATGTGCTGATATTAGGAAAAACAGCAAGATTGCAATAGGGATATTGCTTTTATATAACAGTTCAATAAACAGGTATATAATATTAAATAATCTGTGTTTCATTCCAAATAAAAAAATGCCCAGTTAGTTTGTGCATTTGTTTTCCACCTGCAAAAATTGTTCCATAAGAAGCCAAAGCAGCCAGCATAACTCCTTACAACTCAATACTATGTTTTGAACTACACAACAAAAAAAAATAATAATAATAATTTTGGTTTACCTTAATTCAATTGTGAACATATATATATATATATATATATATATATATTAAATTAAAATGTGGGCTCGGGGGGCCTGGGTAGCTCAGTGGTAAAGATGCTGGCTACCATCCCTGGAGTTCGCTAGTTCGTATCCCAGGGCATGCTGAGTGACTCCAGCCAGGTCTTCTAAGCAACCAAATTGGCCCGGTTGCTAGGGAGGGTAGAGTCACATGGGGGAACCTCCTCGTGATTGCTATAATGTGGTATGTTCTCAGTGGGGAGCGTGGTGAGTTGGATGCCACGGTGGATGGCGTGAAGCCTCCACACGCGCTATGTCTCCGTGGCAACGTGCTCAACAAGCCATGTGATAAGAGGCGGGGGTTGACGATCTCAGACACGGAGGCAACTGAGATTCGTCCTCCGCCACCCGGACTGAGGCGAATCACTACGTGACCACGAGGACTTAAAAGCACATTGGGAATTGGCCATTCCAAATTGGGAGAAAAAGGGAAGAAAAAAATTAATTAAAAATGTGGCCTCTACTCAAATACTTTGTGTAGGAAAAACCTGAATGAAATGATTTAACCTAACTTAAATTTGATGTGTGTAAATATTTCTATTGAACCTTGCAGTTTGTTGCTAGCTAGCAACACACACACATTAGCATACTGAGAGTTTATAGATTCCCAATCATTCATTATACTGATGATCCCTCATCATTTTCTTCATGAGAAATGAAATAGATACTGATTTATCAGTAGTAATGTACCCAACCTCAACCTAACCATTAGCTCCACTCTTCTCCAAAAAATGTAACATGACAGAAACTCCTCTAAATCCCAACATAACAGAACATTAAACACTAACAAGTCTCCTACTTGTTTCATTTTGCATAGAAATACATTAAAATAACACTTAATCAAATAATTTACCCAATATGGTCCCATGCAAAGCATGTTGGGAACTGGAAATCCCCTGCCCGGTTACAGCAAGACATTGATGCAATGTTTTATTCACATAGTCTTAACACAACTGGATTAAGTGAACATAAATGGATAGTACACAATGAAATTAAGTTGACACCAAATGCTAAAGAATTATGTTGCATTAGCTCATTTTAAATAAGTTAATTGAGCAAGCAGTAAAAATCCCATTGAGTGAACATCATCTGTTAGAAGTCTGAATCCATTTGAACATTTCAAAGCAATGTGATCATATCACTTTTTGATGACTGTGTTGAATAGCACTTGGACTTTACGCAATATAATTATGTTCTCATCTTAAATATAAATATATTAATTTGATTTCTAGTGTACTGGCTTAGTATTTTCAATAGAGCTGATTTTACCTTTTTTCAGTGTAGTGGTGTTTTGTTCATGAACGAATCAGTGTTTTTGAACAAATCTTTTTAAGTTAACAAATCGCCCTCTTTCACTTTCATTGCTTTGGTGAGGAACAAAGTATCAGTTGAGTCAATGATTAAATGACTGACTCATAACATAAAAGATGCTCATTTTTCACCACACACTAGCATAAATATGCAATCTCCAGAAATGGTTACTGAATGAATCATTTAATGAAATCAAAATGAATGGTGAATCAAATTCCCACAACTATTTGTAAAGCCATGAATACATAGAAGCAGAGTGATGCAAATATTAAAGCATCCCAGTGCTGCTGGACTGTTTATCAGCACTCCTGGAATGCTGCATGTCCAATCAGATTTGAGAACCGGAACTAACTGTTGTATAATTGATGATAGTTTATTTGTTTTGCTATACTAACTACGCACAATTATATGGTTAGTTGGATTTCATTATTTGCTATTGTTTTTCCAAACAGACCTGAATCACTGTTCTGAACTGAAACCTCACACCTATAATTTCTGTCAAATGTTGCATCGCTACTGAAAATCATTGGGGAAACAGGTGCAACCATTGTCCATCAGAGTCCACTCAGTGGCATTAATGGATTCACGTACTCTCTGGAGCCTGCAACAAAAGCAGAATAATGTGATTCTGTCTGATCGCCATGGCTATTCAATGCACATTACCACTAATGATAAAAAGTAGCATTTGTTTGTGCTTCTTAATAGCATGCACAAACCAGAGCACCTGATCTCACAATCTGTGGGTGCTTTTAGTGCAGTTTCCTGGTTTGTCCGAAGCCAGCATGGTAGCTGGATTTCTCTCCTTACACAGCTGCCACGGCTGGCCTTTCTCCAGGTTCAGCATAAACATGTCTGCTTCTCCTGGTGACACATACACAGGTCATTATGTGTAAACAGGCCTCTTGGCCACTTACTCAGCAAAAATAGGAGAAACTTCCTTACACGATAGCTTTTATAGATCACCCTGGTAGCGCACTTACTCAATCCAATGAATAATAAAAATGATTCCAGTGTTGAGGCCACGGTGAATAACGCTGATTCTCTGTGTTGTATATTTCATTGCAGATGAAGTTATAATCAAGGTAATGGTATATTCATAGCATTCGTTGTCTCATACAAATGACTGCAACAGATAAATTATGCATAAAGGCATTCCATCAAGTCTGTCATCTGACCTCAGGTTACAGCAGGAGGAGAGGAAAGTGCTGCAATCCCATTTATAATCTATTTCTCGTTACCTCAAATCAGGCCACCAAGTGGTTATGGACTTTGAGCAAGTTTAAATAAGTCATAATTTGTAGTTACATTGATTATTATTAATTTATTAATTAATTTTTTTATTATTTATTTATTTATTTTTAATGCAGAACTACAGTACTGTGCAAAAGTTTTAGGCACTTGTGAAAAATGTTGCATTGTGAGGTTAATCAATATTTCTGAGACCACCTTTGCTTTCATAACAGCCTCAATTCTCCTAGGTCACCTGAACACAGTTTTTATTGGTTGGTGGCAGATAGGATGTTCCAAGCTTTTGGGGGAATCACCACAGTTCTTCTGTCTATTTAGTCTCAATTGCTTCTATCTCTTCATGTAATAACAGATTGACTCGATGTTCAGGGGGGCTCTGTGGGGGTCATGCCATCTGTTGCTGGGCTCCCTGTGCTTCTATTCTAATCTATTCTATTTGCAAAAGGAATATTTAGGAGTCTAAAATATTTTATTTCCTGTTGGCACACTAAAGCTGAAGATATAAATAACCATCTTAAAGGAATAGTTCACCCAAAATAATCCACACGACTCCAGTCGACAAATAAAGTTCTTCTGAACCCAAATGATTGATTATTTTTAGAAACAAAACAATACTTATATACGCTCCTTCTCTTGTAAACAATAACGCACTTCCTGCCTCCTCCTCCACGTGACGCGTGACTTTACCAACGAGCTTACGTCATCCCTCTCATGAGCGTGTGTCACAGAGGTGTACGGAAGCGAACATTTGTAGTTAAAAAGTATATAAATATTTTTTGGTTTCTAAAAATAATCAATCGTTTGGGTTCAGAAGAACTTTATTTGTCCACTGGAGTCGTGTGGATTATTTTGATGCACCTTAAATATGCATTTTGGACCATCAAAAAATGGAGGACATTCACTTGAATTGTTTAAAGGAGGAGGCCTGAAATGAAGTCCTAAAAATCTTAAATTCAGTTTTGATGAAGAAAGAAACTCAGATACATCTTGGATGGCCTGAGGGTGAGTAAATTATTGGCAAATTTTCATTTTTGGGTGAACTATTCCTTTAAGACAAATGTTTTTATGAAACATCTTATGTGCCTAATACTTTTGCACAGTGCTGTACACGCTGAAACAGATGTCACATATTCTTAAAGGTATAGGTACCACGAAAACAAAAATTCTGGCTATTTACTCACCCTCATGTCGTTCCAAACCCGTATGACTTTCTTTCTTCCATGGACACAAAAGGAGATGTTAGGCAGAACGTCACCATTCACTTTCATTGTATTTTTATTTATTTTTATATTTTTCAAATGAATGGTAACTGAGGCTGTCAGTCTCTAACATTTTACCTAACATCTCCCATTGTCTTCCGATGAAGAAAGAAAGTAATACAGGTTTGAAACAACATGATGGTGAGAAAATAATAAAATAATGTTTATTTTTGGGTGAACTATCCCTTTAAGATGTGTACGGTGTGAAAAGACATTCTTAAGACTCTGCTTTCTCCTTGCCATTTTTAATTCAAAAAGAATTTTAATTCCAATACCTTCATTAGTGTGTTTGTTGTCATCTACTTTGTCAGAGCACTGTGCATGCCATGTGATCAACCTGTGCCTTGGGGATTTTGGATTTTACCTTTATGGAAGCATCTTGTGCATCAGCCTAATGTGTGTGTACAGCCATCCCATTGGATAAGCAACTGTTAATGCATGATTATTTAATTTACTTTCAACGAGGTCCAATCTAATTTGGGAGCAGAATAATTACCTGGCAATCAGACTCTTAATAGACTGTGACGAGGTGTTGATTCAAAACCCAAGCGAAGGCTGCTACCCCTTTAGCTACAGGATTTCCAAGACTAATGTAATGCCTCTGGAGAGCAGTGGAGGGGAAACTTCATGGTATTTATGTGTTACTTATATATTCTTTGGAACACGAAAGCACACTTAGAGGTCTGCCTTAGAAGGAGGGCATATCACATTTACCAGCAGTTCCACAATATATGTGAACATGGATCCATGAATAGCCACTACCGCCACATTGTGTAGCAATTCAAATACACAATGGCAGGAACTCCACAGCCCAGATTTGTTTATCTGGAGTTTAAAGGGATAGTTCACCAAAAAATGAAAATTCTGTCATTATTTATTCACTCTTGTGTTTTTTTCTAAACCTGAATGACTTTGAATGCAGGTTTGGAACAACTTGAGGGTGAGTAAATTATGAATTTTCATTTTTGGGTGAACTATCCCTTTAAATACCACAATATAAGAACTCCCATGCATTACAAATCTGCTGAACACAAGACAATATATTCTAAACACTAAGTATCAAATATATATATCTGCATTATAATTGGGATTGTAAATGGAAGAGCAGGCGATTATTGTGGATTGGAAGAGATGCAAGGTTTTAGTCTGATGCATACATCATATATCTAGGAGATGCTATTTCTCCACGGCCACCTAAAAATATCCCAGCTTGAGCTAGATCTACATCTCCGATGGCTTTTTGATGGAGTGTTTCAGAGAACCAACCATCATTGCCCCACTCCAAGTGAGGAGCAATGAGGACACCTGCCCAGTGGGTCTTGCTCTGTCCTCCTCCCATTTATAGCGGCATCTTCACTCTCCTCGTCCTCTGTTCGGCCTCTGAGTCACTCGTTACCATCCCGCTATCCTCTTCATTTCCTCTCACGTCAAAAACCTTGGGCAGAGATTGGCCCAACTCTGGGCCCAGCGTGAGGAAGGGGCTGCAGAGAACCTGGTTGCCTCTAATTGGAAAGCTAATGTGTTTGTGTGCACCGCTAGGTGACATGACTCACTGTGCCTGCTAGCGTCAAGTCTAGCCAGGGCTGTTTACAGCAGCGGCCCAAAGCCCTCACCTCCACCCACTCATGCATTTCAAACCCTCCATCAGCAGTATGGAGATGCTTTGTAGATACATAATAGTATGCATGAACGTAACCTCAAACAATAGCCTGGTGAGTTGCAATTCGCTTCCTCTCACGGTTACATGGTCACAGGCCAATGACCCTGAATGTTTTTGACAGTCTTGCCAATAGTTTCTAAGAGAGTGACACATTGAGCGGTCTCCATCAGAGAGAGCGGTATGATTTATAGAGGCTGGGTAATGATCGGCCAAACAGGGATGAGGTTCAAGCCTGGCAGGACACTCGGAGGAAATGAGAGATGCAAGGAACGCTGATGCTGCAGATGTACAGCACAATGCAGCGAGAGGTGGGGGTGGGAAGCACCTGGGAATTGTAGGAGCTGCTCTGTGTTCAGCTACCTACATGTTAACCCAATGTGTACTGGTAGCTTGGAATGTCTTTTTTTATATAAATGCCACTTGTTTACTGTGGCAATGGTGATGTTATACTTAAAGTGATTTGAGGGTGTTTTCAGACAGCTTTTGGTGTAGACCAAGTCTGAGTCTGTTTGACATCAGAGTTCTTTTCGCTTTGTAGGTATGAAAGCTATATATATATATATATATATATATATATATACAGTCCTATTGTTCTAAATCCCATAAGTGAACTGCAATTGATTATGTATAATTTGCACCTTTCATGCTCCCTGTCACATTTATTATAGTATAATGCATCTCTCACAACTGCTTGTCTCTGAATAAATTGCCTTTGTAGAGCAGCTCACATTCTTCGCATCTCTTGCAAAGCATCTGTAGCAGATAAAGGTAAATGGTGTTTTGCATGTGAAGTTGTAATGGCAAATTCAAAGGTAAAAAAATTGGCAAACTGGCATCTCCTCCTCCTGGATTGTTACTTTGTTGGTGATAAACATCTGCCATAGTATTCAAGATGAAATTCAAATTGATGATGCAAATATATCTCAGTTCGGACCCAAAAGTACAATGAGGAAAGAAACCAGCGGAGGTAGGAGGAAACGGGAAAAATTAAACACCGGTTTGTGTGTGAAAGCAGCCTAAAGGGGTGGTCTCTGTACACTTCACACTCCATTCACTCCCATTTAAATGCATCCAAATGCAGAAGACCGGAAACTCAAGCTCATGTGAAGAAATTTCATACGATGCTGCGTACCAAATTTGGATGACGAGAGGACGCGTAACCAATAGAAAATCGAAACGTCACTCACTGAGCTCTTGGCTATTTGGGAAATTGTATTTACTTAAGCCAGAAAGCCTCCCGCATGACATCATTTCCTGGTCAGTTGCATGTTCAAAGCCTAGTGTGACCGCCCCTTTAAAGGGATAGATTACCCAAAAATGAAAATTCTGTCATCTTTTACTCACCTTCAAGTGGTTCCAAACCCTTATGTCTTTATTTTCTTTAATGGAACACAAAAGGTGATTTAAGGCAGAATGTTAGCCTCAGTCACCATCCATTTTAATTGCATTTTTTTTCACACAATGAATGTGAAAGGTAACTGGGCCTGTCAGTCCCTAACATACAATGTAACATCTCCTTTTGGCTACTGTGGAAGAATGAAATTCATACAGCCTTGGAACAACTTGAAGGTGAGTAAATGATTACGTAATTTTCATTTTTGGGTGAACTAACCTTTGAAAGTGCATTCAAATGCAAAGACTGTTTTTCTTACGTTCTGTTTGTTGTGGGCTGTGTGTGGTTGCTGAGGAGTGAGAACATTATATTTAGTGCATCCATCATGCACACCCCCACAGTCGTGGCCTGGGAGGAATTGTATTTTAGTATCAGTATCAGGCCCACTGCAGGTGCCTGATGAATGAACCCTCTGTGATGCTGGCCCTTCCCATCCCTCTTCCCGTACTCCTTGCATTAGCAGTGATCTGCTCAGACTGATTATAAATGCGTCTGACCCAGCACTTAGCACCCGCGTTCTCGACATGAGATGGATAGAATGTCTTCCACAGGTCAATGGTGAGATGTTACCCGGTCATGTTAAGGAAAAGACAGGTGTAATTTTTCTCCTCTCCACTGTGGACAAGGCCATTACAAAGATGATTGAGGCTGTTTGGCCATGTAGCGGACAGGGTTGTGTTTGTCACCTCAGCGCAATGTCAGTGGGCCGGTTGATGTCAGGAGGACAGCAGTGCAGACAGGTTGTCCAGTGTGCTCCTCCTCAGCCGGAATGTGCTGGACTTCTGCTGGACTTTATGCAGGGCCCCAGCTACACCTGATTTACACATCACTGGACTCTGCTGCTGGCTCAACTTGGCTGACAGAGCCACCCGTAGCCCACCAGGCAGCCCTCGGCCACCCACCCCCTCCTTCCATGTACATAAACACACACACAAGAGTGTGAATCAGGTGCAGGATGCTTTTACAAGGGTAAACACATGCACACACTCTCATGTGGCTTCATATAGAATGCTCTGTCTTGCTTGGATGGAATCCATAGTGCTCTCAGATCCAGACATCAACTATAACAGTTGATTATATCACATTTTAATCATTCACAATGCAAAATATTATAAATCTGACAAATGACTGAACATGCATCATGATAATGATATAAATCATATTTGAGTGGTTAAAACACTTTTTATTGGATTGCTATTTAAAGAGTCCATATTGAAATTCTGGGATTCAAAATCTGATTTAAACCTGGAAATAAAGAACATATTATTAATGTTACGATGCAAAATGAACAGTGTTGGGTGTTAATGTACTACATGTAATCTGGATTACCTAATCAGATTGCAAAAAGCAAGTACTTGTAATTAGATTACATTATATTTCAAATATGCATAATCAGAAGTTACTTTTTATGGATTAAATAATGAATTACATATTGTTTGCATTAGGGGGATCTCAGGAACTGACAAATGGCAGAATGTTTTTAATTCTTGTTTACTATTGTTTAAGGAAAGGAGTGTAAATTGGTTCTTAATACATGTAAAATTAAACTTTCAGCAAAACACGCAGTAAGTAATTTCAAAGTAATTAAAAATTAATCTCAGAATACAGATTACAGAAATAATCTACCCAACATCAGGTTTTGCACTAACCCGTGTTGTGCATGCCAGCTCAAGTGAATGCTATCATTGAAGAAAAAGGTGGCATGAAATTGTAAAATTCATGTACATTTTTCAATTAAACTTTTCATTCATTATTATGCTCATAATAGAATTAGCAAAAGAAAAAAATATATATTAAATTAGAAAAATGCAAAATAATAGCACAAGTGGACACAAGTGAATTGTACACTGTATATTGCTCACCTAGAAAATTGCTAATTTGCTTCTGCTTCCAAATGTTGCCGTACTGCTACACATTTTTGCACAGTTATGTTAAGTCAAAACTGGGGATGTCCTGATGCTTTTTTTTTTTTTTTTTTTTTTTTTTTTTTGAGAACGAGTTTAAGTATCAATACTTTTTTTGTTTTTGTTTTTTACTCCATATCAACAGTTTATTTCAATTTTATCATCAAAACTGTGTTTAAATAAATACATTCATTAAAACTTTAATCAAATAAAAGTGTAACAATACATTTTCAACATGATATTGTATTATTTTTTTCAAATGAATAATACAAGTGATAAAATAATTAAAAAATTGAGCCTAACAACACAATCCAAATACAACATTTGAATTTTTTTTTCTTCATATAAAGTGCTGCATAACAGAGCATCACAGATGTGAGAATGCTTACATATAATAAAATTACTTTTGATTTATTTTTATTAGTAGTAGTATTAGTAGTATTAAAACAGTGAATATTACATAACTATACAGTAGTGATCTGTTTCTGTCATACTTTTTTCATTTAAATTGAGTTTTATTTTGGCAGAGCTTTTATTTTTGTGATTTAACATTTATTTTTTATTTTTATTGATTCATACATTAAACAAAGTAAAGCAAAACATAAATAAACAGTATCAATATTAAACCCCCACTATTACTCCTCCCAATCCCCAACCCCACCCTGACCCTCAACAAACCTTCCTGTGGTCACATATGAGTATATACACAAAAAATTAAAAACATATATTATATATTATATAACACACATTAACAACTATACTTCTCTCTCCACTGCCCCTCCCCGAGAGTCTAGATGACCCTTTTTCGAAAGGCGCCACCCTCCCCATCTCCGAGCACCACTCCTGAAATGGGGGTGCTCCAGCTGACTTCCATCCCCTTAAAACAATTTGTCTGGTGATCATGACACTGGTTAGGACCCAATTTTTTATGTGTTTATTCCCTATATTGATGACCTCCCCATCGCCTAAAATACAGAGCCAAATATGTCACACATAAAACTCTGAACCTTCAACAAAGATTCTTGGATCTTAACACCACCAAAAAAACGGGTTGTGCCTCCATCTTCTGATTGGCATCGCCAGCAGGTGGGTGTGTCTTTAAGACCAAACCTACACAATCTAAAGGGGGTCCAATAGAATCGATGTAAAATCTTGAATTGCATAAGGCTCACCCTTGCATCTCTAGATGCAGACTTGACGTTTTTTAGTTATCCAAGCCCACACTCCCTCCTCCAGTACCAGGTTTAAATATTTCTCCCATAATCAGTTTAATAGAAGTTAAAGCTCCGTCCCCCAGACTGAATTAGCAGGGAGTAATACTGATGCCACATGACCTTTTCCAAAAGCAGTGTCTGCCACTGTAGAGGGGTGTATGCTACTCCCAAAATTAGTACAGAGCAGGTGGCGCAGCTGGAAATACCTAAAAAACTGAGATCTGGGAATCCCAAAATGTTGAACCAAATTTTCAAAGGATCTCAACATTCCATTCTCATATATGTCACCGAATGTAGTAACCCCCCTCACAATCCACTCTGACCAGCAGAAAGGGGACTTACTAATACAACATTTTGGGTTCAGCCATATGCTCGAGGCCACATTTAAATAAATGTCCAAATTAAACACTCTGGACAATTTTGAGTGCAAATGCGAGATAACGGGGTGTAACTTAACTTCTCCGGTTAGTTTGGTAGAAATGTTTGCAATGGCGAAATAGGGGCAAGAACTTCCTATTCAATATAAAACCAGGGAGGGGCTCTCTCAGGTGGGAGCGACCAGTGAGCCAAATGTCTGAGACCGAATGCATAATAATAAAACAAAATATTGGGTAGGCCTAGCCCACCTTTGTCAATCGGCCTATGCAGCTTACTGAAATGTAATCTGGGACGTTTACCATTCCAAATGAAGGACTTTGCTATGCTATCAAATTGCTTGAAATAAGAGAGGGTGACATCTATAGGGAAAGACTATATCAGGTAGTACAATTCATTTTAATAACATTAACCTTCCCAATCATAGATAAATGTAATGAAGCCCACCTGCCCACATCTCTCGAAAACCTTTTTATTAAAGGGTCAAAATTAACTCTGACTAAATCACACAAATTTGCTGGGAATAAAATACCCAAATACTTAATGTCCTGTTTGGGCCACTGAAAGGCGCCCGGCTGAAAAGCCGTTACCAGGCAGTATGCTGTCAGAGCCAAAGCTGCAGGTTTAGACCAATTAAATCTGTATCCCTAGAATTTAGAAAGGGAATTAATAATTATGTGGAGGCAAGGCACATACCTAGTTGGGTCGGAGATGAATAATAAATATAATCTGAGTAAAGCAAAAGCTTATGCACCACACCTCCCACCACTACCCCTGGAAAATCATCCTCCTTTCTTATCGTGGCTGCTAATGGTTCCAGGGCAAGACAGAACAATAATGGGGAAAGAGGGCAACCCTGCCAGGTGCCCCTATCCAGAGTAAAATAATCTGAAATTAATCCATTAGTTTGTACCGCTGCTACCGGGTGTCTATAAAGTAGCTTAATCCAACCTATAAAAATATTCCCGAACCCATACATTTACAAAATCTTAAAAAGATAATCCCATTCTACCATATCAAATGCTTTTTGGCATCAAGTGAGATGGCAGCGACCGGAGTCTGATAATTCGCCACTGACCACATGATATTGATGAAACGCCTAATTTTATCAGAAGAGCTACAGCCCCGAATAAACCCCACCTGATCTATATGTATAAGAGATGTCATAACTTTACTTAATCGATTAGCCAAATTTTTGACAATATTTTAACGTCTAGCTGGATCAGGGAAATTGGATGGTAACTCTTACACTCGCTTGGATCTTTGTCCTTTTTAAGAATCAGACTGATCCGGGCTTGCATCATGGTTGGTGGAAGCTATCCATTCTTTAATGATTCCATATCAATTTCTAGAAAAAGTGGAGCCAATTCTGTAGCATAAGATCTAAAAAACTCAGCGGCAAAGCAATCTGGCCCCGGAGCCTTGCCTGTAGGCAAGGTCTTAATTACCTTGCCAAGCTCCTCCAAGATTATCTCAGAATCAAGAGAATTTTTAACTGTCCCGAAGGTGTGTTCCTCCATAAAACAAACTCCGGCAGACCAGCACAAAAAAAAGTTTCCTCGGACAGTCAAACGAATGTTCAGTGAGATGGCCCATTTGGCTGCCACATGAGTGCAACAAATGACCTAATCACTCCAATGACTTGCAAGAAATACTTCACAAAACAATCTCCAGCCACTAGGCTGAACTAGCACAAAAAGAAACAAAAAAGGTGCTCAGTTTCCTCAGTCAGTCAAGTGGATATTCAGTGAGTCGGTCCATTCATCTGCAATGTGAGTACCACAAAGTAATTTACTCAGTCCATTGACTTTATGAAGGACATCGCTTGCTGGGGACATGTAAATATTTTACGGCCATCCTTAGCATCTATTCTCAATTTGACCTGGATCATCAGTGCAAAAGCGACCTTCCATTGATGTAAGAGTTTCTTGCATTCCTTGAATCGATCACATTTCTCTCTTGTCGAATTCGCAAAGTCTGGAAACAAGAAAATGCTGTGGTTCTTCCAAGAGCCCGTCCAGGAATTTCACCATATCCTGACCCTCTGCTCCTTCAGGAATTCCAACAAGACAGACGTTATTCCACCGGTTACGGTTCTCCATATCTTCCAACTTCTCCCAGACATGCTCCAAATCCACCTTGGTCGCTAGTGAATTAGCAGATAATTCCCTCTCCGATGAGCACGTAAGTGTCTTTTAATGTCTCCAGAGCCTGAGGATTTTGAATTCTTTGAGATATTGTCCTCCTAGAACAGTTGTGGAACAGTGTGTATTGAATCTCACCAGTTTATGACATTAATAGTGTTAAAACTAGCAAAGTGTGCAGAGCCCGCCGTTCACACGTCCGAACCTTGCATGGCGTCACGTCTTTTCCCAGAGCTTTTATTTTGAAGTGTTTCTGTGTTGGTATGACCTAGGAGCTCTGACGTTATGACGGTAGCTTCCCACTCTGGAAAAGCCGGTCGCTACATGACTCAAAGTGATTACTAAACTGCAAAAGGCTACTATTTAAATAAACAAATACATGTACACTACCAGTCAAAAGTTTTGAAACACTTGACTGAAATGTTTCTCATGATCTTAAAAATATTTTGATCTGAAGGCGTATGCTTATATGTTTGAAATTAGTTTTGTAGACAAAAATATAATTGTGCCACCATATTAATTTATTTCATAATAAAACTAATATTAATTAAAAAAAAAAAAGTTTTTGAAATTGATAAATTGGACCAAATAATAAAGCAGCCAATAAGTGCCCAACATAGACGGGAACTCCTTCAATACTGTTTAAAAAGCATCCCAGGGTGATACCTCAAGAAGTTGGTTGAGAAAATGTCAAGAGTACATGTCTGCAAATTCTAGGCAAAGGGTGACTACTTTGAAGATGCTAAACTATAACACAGTTTTGATTTATTTTGGATTTTGTTTAGTCACAACATAATTCCCATAGTTCCATTTATGTTATTCCATAGTTTTGATGACTTTACTATTATTCTAAAATGTGAAAAAAAAATATAATAAAGAATGAGTAAATGTTTCAAAGCTTTTGACCTGTAGTGTATGTCAGATGGTATCGTTCGCGGTATTGGAGCATTTTTTTACGAACTTGAGTACAAGTACATGAGCATGGTATCGGACCCGAATGCGATACCTATATCGGTATCGGGACATCCCTAGTTATAACCCAATTATTATGATGATATATCACTTGGCCCCACCCCTCTGAACCTGCCACCTCCCTCTGCACAGCCCCACGTTCACCGTAAGCAGTACAACGGTAACACCACGCCCCTTTATGTTTTCCCATGAACTCTTTAATCCCCTTTTTAATTAGTATTTTTATTTCAAACAAAATCTTCTCCAAGGAGTGTCACCACCAATTTCACTGTTTGTGTTCACTCGATTTCATGCAAAAATGAAAATGTACAACAATATTTAACTAATTTTTTTAAGTCACGCCAGTTGCTCTTGGTCATTTTCTTATGGAAATGATTCATCATTCCCTCAGTGACAATTTGCTGTCACTTTCCCAAGGTATAAAAGTATGCAGCGTTAATGGATTTTAGACTCTATACTTCTCTGCACCGTTTAGAAGTTTTTTTTTTTTTTTTTTTTTTATGTCATCCAGCCCTTTGAAGAAGTTTTGGTCTACAGAAGGAGCACGAATCAATGGACTTTATCTGACACCGAGATCAACTTTATGTGTACTAGACAGGTGTGCTGTTGTAAACAGTGCAGAGAGTTTTAGAGCGAGTCTGGCTGTATCTTGACTCAGCACCTGCCTTTGGCTGGTTTCAGATGCCTTCCTGAATTACTGAATGTTCCACATGAAAAGATTTAATCTCTCACCTCTAAGTGGATTCATTTAAATAATTTGCTAATTAGATCATTTCATGGGCTTTTCAGAGGTTTTTGCGACCCACAGCAGTAAATTCAAATGATCAAGAAATGGAAGAATATAATGCACTCCCTATTGACTGGAACTTGCAGCCAACCAGTATATTATCATGCTGTAAAACCCCAATCGAATATTGGACGCATAAATGCTACATGTAAAAAAAGTGAATGGATTTTTCATGCTTTTTTTTTTTTTTTTTTTTGGAGATACCCAAAACAATTTAGATGATGTAACACAAGATGTATCTCATCAATTCCACACCCTTACCGTATCAACGGACAAGTCCACACATCCACTGCAGTGCTTCACTCTCTAACCCAACTTTTAAAATGGCAATAGGGCTGTTATCACCCCTATATCCATAAAATTGGCTCAGTTATTTCAAGCTTAATCACATCAGGGGGGAAAAGATGAGACACAGCTTGCATATAGTCTATAGACCTTCATCCCCCTCACCCCACCCCCAAACTAAGAGGATTATACAGCATCTGATAAGGCAGATGATGACAGTACTACCATGGGTTATGAGCTCAGGATGTGATTGGCATAAACAGAGGATGTTTAGGGCTCTGGGGATTCATAATTTTTCAAATTTAAAGAAATTACTTATATTTAGGTGTTCATCTTTTCTGGCTTAACATTGTTGCAGTGAGGAAGCTTACTACTTGTGTAGGTTGGCTGACATTTATGATAACCATGTTACCATTTGGCATTCAGCATTGTTTAGCTGATTTAAAGCTGAAGTTTGTCGTTTTTTTTCACCTTTCCATAAGTAATATACAGAGACAACTAATAAGTCATTTTATGCTTGTGCAAAAGTCCCCGCTTCACGCATGCGCGAGGCGAAGCAGTCTGTTTAGTTTGGCACATGCGTGTATTCTCAGTTCTGCATCTTCAGTGTGAGAGAGTTACACAGTCTCCTGGCTTCGTCTTTATTTGTTTAAAAGTCTGTTTTTCCGTTGTGTGGTGTTGCTGTGTGTTTTGATGACTTGGACCAAATAATAAAGAAAAGCAGCCAATAAGTGCCCAACATAGATGTGAACTCCTTCAATACTGTTTAAAAACATCCCAGGGTGATACCTCAAGAAGTTGGTTGAGAAAATGTCAAGAGAACAAGTCTGCAAATTCTAGGCAAAGGGTGACTACTTTGAAGATGCTAAAATATAACACAGTTTTGATTTATTTTGGATTTTGTTTAGTCACAACATAATTCCCATAGTTCCATTTATGTTATTCCACAGTTTTGATGACTTTACTATTATTCTAAAATGTGAAAAAAAAAAAAAAAAAAAATTATAATAAAGAATGAGTAAGTATTTCAAAACTTTTGACCGGTAGTGTGTGTGTATTTATATATATATATATATATATATATATATATATCAACTCTGATTTCAACGAGATGCAGTTGCGTGACGTCACGCAAATATATCGGCACCTAGGTAGATTTACACAGTGAATTACACGCATTCTCTTTTATCCAAACAAATGATAAAAGTAGCAATTGAAATTGGAACTTGCAAAAATTAGTCCAAGTTCCTACATTTGTTGATCATAAAACTTGTTTAACAAATGTTTGCAGAGACAGATGGGTAAAATACGGTACATACTCTCTTTTGATAATCGTACACCTGTAGAACAAATGCTAGCATTGCACAGAATAATTTTTCCACAGCAATTTGGTCGCTAGGAGATGTCTCTGTACACCTGCTTCCTTGTCCGTCATCTTAATAAATGGAGTGCATTTATAGTCGGAGATCGGAGGTATCAGGAATCGAGAATATCCCACATCTGACTTTAAGAATGCAGCATTAGACAGAGAAGATGCTGGATCTGAGGGATAGAAGAACGGTTTGTCATACTTGTTTACTAAGGTGTCATTTCTTTAGCTGATAATACTTTAAAAAAAAGATAAGCATTTAAACAGAAGGATAAAAAAAATCCCTGTGGATTATGAAAATTGGTAACCTAGGGCCTAAGTCGAATATATTGAATGGAAAACATGGTCTCATGTCCATTTACATCAAATTTGATATGACTACTACTCTACTATTAAATTCCTTCACTAAAATACCCTTGAAAGGAAAGGAAATGCGCAGTGATTGGTGTCTTGCTCTTTAAATGCTTCAGTGGAGATAGTACTTTAACATTGTGCCCTCAGATGTATCTGTCCAGTATTGCTACTGAGGACAAATGTGAGCTGTCCTAATTGAAATTAAAGCCAACTGCTGCTGGAGTGGATCCCACCATGCCAAAGGGCTGGCTTTTGCACAGGTGGGCCTTTACAGTTCACATAATGGGGAGAAGTATTTCTGTCACAGATGGTTGAGTTAATTTCTGGTGGCACCTGGCCCCCAGACACACACCCCCACACTCACACACATGCTTGTTGTACAGTCTCTTCGCCCTTCTTGTGCCACCCACCATGATTGATGAGGCTCCTGGTACGCTGACACCATGTGGGCAGGCCTGCAGAACACATGGACAGCAGCATGCTGCTTATCACACACTCTTCACTGCCCGCCACCATCCATGCGTCATGACTATGATTACTGTTTGCTCTGCTCTGCAAGTTGATGGGAAACTGCTCTTGTCTGATCAGCCTTGCTTGGCCCAGTGCTAATGGTTTTCAATGCTGGGCTCTTACAGGAATTTATTTGTTACCCATGAGTGAGTTCTTTTGTCTCAGGTCATTAACCACTGGGGTTAATGTTTGCCAGAGTTGCTGTATTTAAAAATTGCAGTTGTCTTGAACCGATTAAAGGAACTGCATGATTAAAAACAAGATTAAATATCAGAATTGTGATACTCAAAGAAATATGTTAGTAAGTAAGATATTATCAACAATCAACTGGTCACGTGTTGCGGAAGGGTCTTGTATCGCCCTGAAGGGTGTTATTGTAAATAGCGGCCTAAATGTTGTTATTATAAGGCTTCACAACACTTCAGAAGATATAATGCAAGTCATACCTATATAAACTACAGTACTTTATAGGGTTATTTTGTCCTTTTTGGAGCTTGACAACCCCTTGGTCATTATATGTTTTCATTGTATGAAAAAGCAACATGAGCATTGTTCAAACGCATATATTTGTGTTCCACATAAGAAAACAAGGGTTTGGGATAGCATGAAGGAGAGTAAATGATTACTGAAATTTCATTTTTCTGTAAGCTATTTCTTTATGGTGCTAGGATCCATATCCTGTCGGTTTAATGTTGTTTGCTTTAATATAGTCTCATCGGACAGGAACAGAACTAGCTCAGGCAGCATTTGTTCTGATAAGCGAGAATCCACTATAGATGGCACTCGTATCATTTCCTGAGTTCTTAATACCTTCCCCCTTATCTTTTGTGCCACAGACAAAGAAAAATATCATCTACATTTTCATGTATCAAGACATAATAGAAGTCCTTTGTTAAGGCAGAAACCTCAAACGCAAACTTACCTTTGCCAGATAAATAACAGGCAATCTACTTAACCTGACAGATGATCTCTGTACTGCAGTGTCTATGGGTGAGTTCTCTAGGGTGCAGCCGAGCATGTATTCACACTTCCCTTTCTCTCCTAAAGAGCAATGTGAGGTGCTGTCGCTTTAAGTTGAATTAAATCCAGCAGATATCTCAACCGCGGGCCATTAGTTCCAGAGGAGGCAGGCATTATGAGTAATTATACCAAAACTGCCATTATTAATCCGGCCTCATCTTCCCCGGGGGCCACTGCACAAATGTCTTGGGTGGAAAAGCTCAGGATGCAGGAAAGTGAAGATGATGTCTCTTCTTCTGATACTTATCCTTATGGTACTTATGGAACTTATGGAGTGGTGGTGGCATAGTGGACTAAAGCACTGAACTGGTAAGCAAAAGGTTGTTGGTTCAATTCCCACAGCCACCACCATTGTGTCCTTGAGCAAGGTACTTAACTCCAGGTTGCTCCAGGGGGATTGTCCCTGTAATAAGGGCACTGTAAGTCACTTTGGATAAAAGCGTCTGCCAAATGCATACATGTAAATGTAAATGTTATTCTCACATTCTCATTATGCTGTTGGTTTTTGCCTCATGAATTACACAATATTAAGGATTAAACTAGATTCTTCAATGACTTCTGTGATCGGTCCTCCAGACCAGCAGGGAATTTTACAAAAGATTAGTTATTAGTGTGTCAGAGTAAACAAAAAGCTGTGCTAACATCACCAACAACATAAAAAATGGGCACTGCATCTAGCATCAAGGACAGGTTCGATGTGAATGGGCCCCTACGTCACACAGTTAAAAATGTCTGAATGTCTTTGCATTAGATGCTAAATTTCAAACCAAGTACCACCTGTAAACAAATGATACTAGATGATTTTTTTTTGCAATTACTTTCAACCATCTGGTCCCAATATGATTTTTAGTAGATGTATGAAGTCAGTGTCCAAATACCTTTTGTCTTTAACAACATGAACAATATGTAAATTATACAGTAGATAGGTAGGTAGGTAGATAGATAGATAGATAGATAGACTGCAGCATTTTGTTTATAACTTCAACTCAGTGTCTGATAACAACAGTGTGCTTTAATACTGTAAGTAGTTCAGGTTCTGAAGCCAACAAAATGTACGTGATTGGTGCTTTACCTCCTTGTGAGCACCTTTATCACATGTGCTGTGTGCTGTCTGAACCCTCTGACTCTGAGTGTGCAGAGTGAAGATGGCCAACAGCAAACACTGCCTGGTGGCAGATGGTTAAACTCAGGGACGCCTCAAACCCAGAAGCACATGCAGCCTAGATATTATCGTCTCTTATCATGCTGAGCAACCCCAGGGTTGACAAATTGATTAATACCAGCCTTTAATCTCAGAGAACCCTTGTGAAGATATCATCACTGCTGAGGAGAATGTACCCAATCCACCCTTCTGACAGTGGATGACACCTCCTATGAATTACAGTCCCCCTAATTCTGCTTCAGCCTTCATCATCATTAAGCTTTGATTTTATCTGAGCCTCATTACGTAACTAACGATGATCTATCTGGAGCTGGATGTGTCACCTACCTCTATGCCCAAAAGCACCACAAGACTAAACTTATAAATATACTGTATAGGCCAGTTCACACTGCCCCAACAAATGTCAACAGACACCAACACTTCAAACATTCTAAAGTTGAATATTTTATTTAGAATGTTGAGAAACATAACTGTCGTGTTCACACTGATCCAACAAACACCAACAAACCTGCATGTCATTGTTCGCCTTTGAAGAAGATGACTGACTAGGAAGAGATTGAGGATGAAGCCAAACATGCACAATTATATATAATAATATTATGTGCTATTAATATTATTAATTAAACATGTTTAGCATGTATGACATTAGGCTATAACCCAGTAAACACACCTACATTGTAAAAATATTTTGTGTTTGTTAGGAACATATTCATTCTGAGAGTTCCGTCGGAGGACAGCAATTCAACGGCAAAAAAATATTTTACAGATGAGATTATGTCCGTATGAGGGGAAAGTATTATTATTATTGTTGCATTTTCTATGTGATTTGATGCCATTTGAGAAATAAAGAAACTGTTTTTCATGCGAGTGAGAGAATATCTGTCCGAGACACAAACTCTGCGTCTTGCATATTTGTACATATTCCCTCACGAGTGTCATCCATACAAACTGCTGAACCCAACACTAACATATCATTTTGTTTTCTTTTATTAAGAAAGGAATGGAAAGTTCACTACAAAAATGTTATTAATCGTGATCGACTGTGTTTCTGCTGAGCTACCAATGCAGTTGTGGCCGCGCACGTTCATTTTCTACGAGTTCACTTACCTCATTGTCAGGGAAACTGTTCGTGCTGAAGTCAGATTAAGTCAGAGTTTGATGCAGTTTGTTGGCAAATCAGACCAGACTGCTCAAACATTCCAAGACCCAACAAACACGATTGAACATCTTCAATCGGAGAAAAAAGATGCTAACAAATGCTAATAGGGTAAACACTCTGATCCGACAAAACCCCACTACTGTTGGATGTTGATGTTTGTTGGTGTTTGTTGTCGTTTGTTGGGGCTGTGTAAATTGGCCTTAAAACAAAGACTAGCATCATTGATTATTTTTCAAAACCATCCTAAAAGGGATAATTCACCTTAAAATGTAAATTCTGTGATATTTACTCACCCTCATGTCGTTCCAAACCTGTATGACATAAAAGAAGATTTTTGGCAGAAGGTTCAGTAAATCTCCTTTTGTGTTCCACAGTAAGACATGAGGAACAATATGAGGGTGAATAAATGGTGACCGAATTTCCATTTTTGGGTGAACTTTGCCTTTAATACAATTGCATTCTATCAATGCATACCAGATCCTTCAGTATGGATGTTTTTGTGCATATTCGAAGCATGTCACCTAATCTCAAGGTTATCTCCTGTGTATCTGGAGCGCTCAGTATGCAGAGAAATGAGAATCGATTACAGTGCGATGGGCATCTCTCTCGGCTTGCCCCGAGGCTAAATCACGATGAGCAGGCCTTCGTGTTCATTTGAGCAGAGTCGACATTGTGGTTAACTGTGGCTGTTAGCAGTGCCTGACGTCAAGGATTTACAGGCTGCTGTTTGCCGTGACATGAAGTTGCCCCCTCCTCTGCTCCATTCTGTTCAATCAACCCAGCTCATTGGCGGTAGCCAGCCCCCCTCTCTCCCTCTCTCTGTCTGAGTAATGGCCTGCTTCTCCCCTCCTGTCACCATGAAAGGTGGCTCTGGCTCTTTTCTGTTCTGCCTTTTTTTTCCACGCATGTCCTTTCAACCAGTAAGGCAATCCCAACTGAGATCTCTATCCTAGGTGATTTATCTGATGTATGGTGTACAGATTCAGTCCATCTCTCTCTCTCACACACACTTTGATAGAGGGATAATCATTTGTAGTGTCCATACATTTTTACTGATCAAAAACTTGTGCTCTTACAAGTACTGTAATAAGATTGCTTAAAAGGTATAGTTTACCCAATAATGAATATTCTGTCATCATTTACCCACCCTAATGTTGTTCTATACCCATATGACTTTCTATCTTCTGGATCTGTTTGGCATAATACAAAAGGAGATGTTAGACAGAATGATAGTCTCAATCACTATTCACTTCATATTTTTTTCTTCCATAAAGTGAAAGTAAATTGTGCCATTTCCTTGTCATACTGTTTTTGGAACAACATAAAGGTAAGCAAATTATGATGGAAATAAAAATTTTGGGTGAACTATCCCTTTATCTTAATTGTATGACAATTTATTACAATGAATCTTCAGAAATACACACACACACACACACACACATACATACACACACACACACATAAAACATAATTTCAGCAAACACCTTGTTGTAAATAAAAAGTTCTATGTGAATGAATACACCTTCAATAGAAACAACTTAAACAAACATGCAAAAAAATGGACCCATTTAAAAACAATGGAAGAATCTAAACCTTTTATAAAACAATAGAAGAAAAAGACAGATGGAGGGATTTGTCATCAAATTTGGTCTTGTACTAAATTATTCATCAAGATCGGGAACCAACTACTGCTATCTTGGTCGCTAGGGGGTGGGTTGCATCTGGCACTAGCAAGTGTTGTCAGCTCTTCTGTGCATTTTTTTCCACACCAACTAAAAATAGACCACCTGTAAAATGCAAAAACACCATTTCTAAACCTTTCCTTTTTGCAACACTTAAGCCTTTCATGTTGCATTATTACAAGCATAAGCACTGTCTTCCATTTCCGCTTTCACTTGTCAAGTTCTTTTCACTGCAGTGTCAGGCTCTGGTGAACATGTACAGGGCTGTGAATTTGTATTCTCGGGTGTATATGTGCACCCATGCAACTCATTCTTTTTCTTCTCCATCTTTTGGCTTCTTTCAATGTCTGCATGTGTGCTCATGCACTACGATCACCCGCTCTCTCCGCACCCCTCCCTTCTCTCTCTCTGTCTCTCTCTCTTTTCCTCAGACACACACTGCACCGCTCTCCTTCTCACCCTCTCTCTCTCTTCATCTCTGTAGCAATCTCTGGTTGAGCATCCAGAAGGAGCACAGTGCGCCCTGCCCCGCACACTTGCAGCAAGCAACGGTTGTTTTTTTCTGTTTTTTCCTCCCCTATCTTCTTTGCTCTCAGTCCCAGCAATCCCAGGAGAAAAGCTATCGAGGACCACAAGGAGTGGATGCTCTAGCCGTTCCTTATTTAAACAGCATGCATTTCACCACAGCGATGCACGCTAGGATTTTGGTCTTTCACACTTTGGCTGTGAGAGGCTGTTTTTGCTGGTAATATTGTCAGATTGAGCATATTAGCAGTTGAATGCTTTTCGTAGAGGGGGTGGGGAAAAAGAGAGAGGAGAAGAGAGGGATAAAATGCAGTTCTAATCAATACAGCTTTGTCATGTCAGTGGCTGAGACAACAATCCAAGAGAAAGAGAGATCGGGATGCTGGTGAAAAACTGATCGTCAGCCAGCTCTGCTCTGGGTCTTCCACTTAAAGAGGAGTACACGGCGGAAAAGATTTGCACTGTGTCTGCAGCCAGCACATCAGGAGTTATAACCAGATTTATTTATTTATTTGCTGGTTTCTCCCTCTACCATGTTGCAGCAGACTTCTCTCTCCTCTACATATCTTTTAGTCTTCGAAAAAGCAACGTGAGTGTTCCATCCTGCAGTCTCCCTTCATCAAGTCAGGGTCAGTGTCCTTCTTTCTCTGTTTCCTGCATCTTTTTCATTAGTATTAGAATAATCCTTTAGCCACTAGGATGCTTCTTATCACTTCTTCCGCAAGAGAGGAGCTGCCCTCTGAGGTAGAGTGGTCTAAGTAGCATGTAAGCTGTACCTAAAGCTTGGGAGCAAAGGAATGAGAACAAGAAAAGGAGGCGCCTCCTGGCATCTCTTAACCTGGTACATTTCTCCTTTCCTCAATTGAGTCAAAATCTGCATCCAGAAATATTGATTGGTGTTGCTGTGATTAGAATGCTTTTGGAAGTTGCAGCGCAGATGATTATTGCCCTGACTTGATTGAGCCTACCATCCTCTTCACAGGTTTTTTTCTCTCGTTCTTTTTTTTATAGTCGCTGAGCATAAAAACCAAGAACTGCCCTTGGGAAGAAAGCAGTAGGTTTTTCTCCTTGGATTTTGAAGCCAGACTTGAAAGGGATTTGTTTTTTGTTTTTGTTTTTTGAGGATTTTATCATCTCTTTGGGAGCCTTCTGTGAAAGCCTTGGGGCTTTGGGTATCGTAGAACTACAATCCCCATCACTGTTTTCTTCTCAATTATATGGATAATGATGGACATGGGTAGCCCTCTTTGAGATGCACTCTTTCCAACGGATGGGACAAATGGGGTGTGAAAGGGTCTGCGGTGGGCCCTCCTGCCCTAGGCTAGAGGTGGTGTTGCTGGGCTGGGAATGTGGTGGAACCAGTTGGCTGGGCCTTGGCTCTTGGTGGAGACTGGCATTATCTCTGGCCTTGTTGGTCTCATTGCCGGACAGAACAGCCAGTGCCCGTGTGTCTTCCAGCCTGAGCACCACACGCCATGTCCATCACTTCCATAACAAGCATGGTGCTGTACCAATTAACATCAACAGGATGCATTTCCTCACAAGAGGAGGCCACGGTAAGTTCTCTACCTTATAAAGCTCTTCAGGTGTAACGTCAATTTGTAGGCCAATCTGGACGTCTAATTCACCATGGTTCCTGGAATTTCCTATTGGTTTTTAGAATGGCTTTTGGATTTATGAGCAATATAAAGTCTTTGACTAAAATTACTTGAAGAGACTTTCACATTTTGCTCTATAACATAAATTATACAGTCTTACCTCAAATTCGAATTTTGAAGTCGCTTTTTAAAGTGTGTTGCTGGCAAGTTGCTAAATAAGGACTATACCTACCACATGGATGTGAGTGACGTGCCTGATAAACAGACAACTATTGAGTGTGCTTACATGCACACGATTATGCTTATTACTACCAAAAATCAGCTTTTTCAAAAAATCTGACAACGCAAGAAAACATAAAACAATAATCAGATTTTTCATTGCTTTTAACATTAAAATGTAAACAGCATGCCGACAACACTTGGGCAAACCAGTAAGAATAGTGGTAAAGGTTTGCATGCAACGTGAAATTGCCATAATTGGCAAAAATATAGGTGTGCAAATCGATTTATGCTTAAACAGTTTATGACCTTACCCTGATAGAAAAACATTGTTTAAGCATTTACATGACCACACACTTTCTCGGCTTATTAAGCATAATTGTAAGAGTGTGCATGTAAACACTCTCTTTAAAGTCCTTATTTAGCAACATGTTAGCTACATATTTTTACAAATTACAGCAGCTTCAAAATTGGCATTTGAGGTATGACACAAAATGTGAAAGTCTCCTCACATAATTTTAATCACAGACCTTATTTTATTCATAAATACAAAACTGGCATTCTAAAAGCACATAGGAAATTCATGAGGGAACCCAAATGCTGATTGTCTTCCAGGTTTTAGGACTACAACCTGAATAGCTCTTCCCATGTCTTTCCACACAAACTTTTCCTCAGTATTGACAGGGCTACTCACTAATAGTTCCTGGGTTTAAAAAGCTTTGATTTGATTATGGAGTATTATTACATTGGAAAGCTGGATGTTAATGTGGCACATTGATGTTTCCAGGCATGCGCTGAACAGAGTTTCACTTAGAACGTCATGCATATGCTTTGATCTCTTTCTTTATTGATCACATGGAGAGTGGCGCTTACTGCAGATCTAGAGAAAAGATGCGTTTTGTTGGAAGAAAGTGTAGACAAGATGTGCACCTTTTCATGATAAGCTCATGCTATTGAATTACTGCTCCTTTCCAGGGATCTTTACTGACACTTCTGTCAATCAAATACTGTGTGGAGCATTGACGACCTGTCTTCCTGCTAAGCTCTGGCATATGTTGAGGGGCCAGTGAGCTTGTCATATTATAGCAATAATGCTAAAATAAAGCTCAAAGAGCTTGCCTGTGTCACATGCTTTTGCCATTTATTTGTAGTTTCTTGCTAGCTAAGTGTACCATGGTGTGTGTATATATATTGTATATATATATATATATATATATATATATATATATATATATATATATATATATTTATTATTATTATTATTATTATTATTATTATTATTATAGCATCTTTTTATGTTTCTTGGACAACCGTTATGAAGCAACATGTATCATAGGTCATGCATCATCTATATTAGGTTAAAGTCTTTGTTTATTTATTTTTGTTGTGTTCTTTTCCCACCAAAATTTGTTGACAGAAGATTTCAGTTATTTTCAATTCAGTTTATTTCAGTTCAAATAAGAATATGAAGCGGAATGTACAGTAATATTTAGCCATTAATATCTGATTGCAAACACACAATTATCACACCGCACTCGTTTTTTTTTTTTTTCGTTTGTTTTTCAGACACTTGCTTTACTGTTCCTCAACTCAACATTGTGTAGAACACAGCAGCTTAACAGAGCTTAGTGTTGCCAGTTGTCACATCTGCATGCACTCTAAGAAGTCTGTGCCGATCTAGTTGACTGGAGCAAATGGGGAAACAGAGCCTGTGATTGTTTTAGACATTTGATTTTCTCTGACCATTGAATGTTTCCAAAATTCCATTTACAAAACTTACTTGAAGTAAAGAACTGATGATTGTTACCTTCAGTGTGATTAAAGGCATGTTCACACCAAGTCCAATCCAACTAAATAACTCTAAATATCAACTAAATATTAAATATTCACTAAATAGTTCACTCTGACATAATATCAGATACCCAAATTAATTGTTCAACATCCACTTAGCTGCTGGGGGGAAAAAAACAATAATAACAGATTATCACTAAACAATACTTTGGATTTAATCTCAAGGATTTAATGCACATTTTTATGCTGAAAAAAATCTGGGACTTGGTGTGAACAGGCCACTTTTGTCTGCCTTTTTCTTATCACTCTAATGGATTTTATGAAAGTGAACCTACCAATAGGTTGAACTTTTGTATTGCCTAAACAGATAAAGAAATGCCTTGCCAGAATGCGTCGACTATAATGAAGATGGGTAAAACCAACAACATGGCTTTTGTTGTAGTAGCTCATCAATTAAGCAGTCATGTTGTTGTGTTGTTTTTTTTTAAATGAATGGCTGCTGGACACAGTAATTTAGTGTAACAGGGAGAGAAAGAGAGCGGGGGACATTGGATAGCCACAATCACCTCCCACACAATGCAAAGTTATAGCCAAGCTCTCCATCTGAACAGTCTGGGAGGACAGTGCTAAATGATCCTTTTAAACAGAGAGGGTTACAGTGATCAGTCCTTCATCCCCAATGACAAGTAGTTCAGCAGAGGAATGTGATCCTGCACCATAATGGGATCATCAAGGCAACTGTTAGCAGAATCATGGCCCTTTGTCAGTTTTTTATTACAACTGGTATTGTCAGTCCGATTCACTGCTTCCCCCTCGACATTAATCTCACCTGCTCTCCTGTCTGTCTGCTGCAAAATATGCAATGCATTTGCAGTGTTCTTATCGCGCAGGAACAGGGCTCACAATTCCGACGGAGCTGAGGTTAAGCAGACACGTCTTGAATTACATCACTGCTCTTGTAGGTATCTCCACAGCCATTACGGGAGTTTCACAACTGTCTGTTCTGAATGCGGCTGTCAGTGTGTCCAACCCTGCCTCAATAAAAGCTGATAAAGTTACACTTGCTTACAAAACTGACAGGTCAGTTTTATGACTGTATGACTCAGCAACGTTTTCTGTCCTTTTATTTAACAGGGATGTGATTCAGGTCCTTTCCTTTTATTTTTTTCACAGAAATCATACCTGTTAGTTTCAATTTCAGACCTGCATTGCTATAATCTCAGAGAAAAATTCACTAAAGGCTAGGATATACTTCCGCCTGCTGCTCTATTATACTCTTTTGACCGTGAACCAATATGGATGCGTACGGACTGCTTTGTGATACTCTTCTAGTGCAGTCAATGGTGTGCAATGATTTGTGTGAGATAATTCAGTGCAGTATCCTGTGTTTTATTTGTTAACCACCCGCAATCCTGTTTAAACAGGCACTTAATGCACTGGAATAGCAATGTGTTGTAAGTACTTAAATTACATCAATGCCATTCTTTTTCAGTACCAAATTATGTCTCCTGCAAACATGTAAATCAGGCTTATAGATTGAGCTTTATTCATAAAACAGTCGTCATATTTTTACCACTCATGTAAATTATGCGGTAAACAGAATTTTATTTTACAGTGAGGTTTGTTGAAGTTATAAAGTCCATTTCCAGAGCAGATTCAGATGCCAGGATCACAGTGGTGTAGCGATGCTTTATAGTTCATACAGTATTCCATTGCGTTAAGGCAAGGGTATACTTTGTACATGGTCAAGAAATCAGCCTTTCAAAGTATACTCTTTTAACCATGAGCCCACACGGACACGCTCAGCGCATGCACACTATGATTGCTTTATGATACACTTTTAGTACTGCAAATTTCATCATCAGGAGCCCAGGTTTTGTTTCTTTCTTCTTTTTTTTTTCTTTCTAGAAAAAGTATAATTTGGCCTTAGTCTGCTGCATCCTCCAACACCAAGCAGTCAGAACCTACCCTCAAGATCGGTATTGCGTTTCATCCAGCACAAATTTTTGGCCATGTTTGCACCGTTAACTGATCTGCATAATTGTTTTAGCTAAAGGAATATTCCAAGTTCAATACAAGTTAAGCACAATTGACAACATTTGTGGCCTAATATTGATTACCACAAAAATCTATTTTGACTTGCCCCTCCTTTTCTTTAAAAGAAAGCAAAAAACAAGGTTACAGTGAGGCACTTACACTCACCGGCAACTTTATTAGGTACACCTGTACATCTACTTATTCATGCAGTTATCTAATCAGCCAATCATGAGGCAACAGTGTAATGTATAAAATCATGCAGATGGGTCAGGAGCTTCAGTTAATGTTCACATCAACCATCAGAATGGAGAAAAAATTTGATCTCAGTGATCTTTAGTGATCTATTACGGCACCAAGAGCCTTGCCTCCGTCTCATGGCAGTGACATTTCCACGAGACACTCATCATTTGTGCATCTAATGCCATTTGAAGAGCCTTTGGCAAAACACTTGAGACACTAGACAAAAGCTCTCACACGCTTTTGTTTATCTTGCACAGGGCTGTGTCTACAATTCTGGTTTATGTGTTTAGGTTTATTTTATAATACTTTTTTAAATAGCCATAAAATCATACTTCATTTTCCACCTTTATTCTTTAAAAATGAAATGTGTATTTTCTGCACCACTAGCGTCACCGATTGGAATTGCAAAAATAATGATTGTTTTCAAACAGGTTTCATGAACCTCCCAACTTTTCAGCAGATCATCATACAAATGGCTCACTTACATTTGTCTTTCCATATTAAAGGAATAGTTCACCCCAAAAAAAGTAATTCTGTCATATTTACTCAGCCTCATTTAGTTCCAAATCTGTATTTCTTTCTTCGTGGGACACAAATGGAGATGTTAGGCAAGATGATAGCCTTAGTCACTATTCACTTTGATTGAATGTAAAAAAGATCCAATGACAGTGAATGGTGACAGAGCCTGTCAGTCCCTATTATTCTGCTTAACATCTTAGGGTGAGTAAATGATGACAGAATTTTAATTTGTGGGTGAACTATCCATTTAAACTGGGATAAGAAGTATTTTAACATTAAAATTAAAAACTACACACTCCAGCTTCAATATCATTGCTTTAGACATTTCAGTATACATTATTCTTGAGTTTAAAAGCATTGATCATGCATGTCTTTAACATTATTTTCTGCTTCTGTTTGCTTTTGTTCTGAGCTGTGTTTGGCTTCAAGTCCACACTAACCCAGCTATGACTTTTTCCACACTTGTCAGGATTCTTGAACTCCTACCCCTCGAACTTTAATCACTCAGCCGTCACCCCTGACTATACCTACAGGCCGCCTGCCCTGCTACTGACCCATTCATCCATGGATTCTGTGGCCTGATGCATTTTCACCATTTTATTTGACAATCTGTCCACAGCAGACATCTAATATCACTTTCTCAATCTCCATCTTGTTTTTGTCATCATCTCATTGAAATGCGGGCTACATCCCTCCCTCCCTGATGGAGGCATGATGTTTAACAAGCAGCAGGTTCTGTTTGTTCACTCATGCCTGCTTCTGCTTGCCGATGTGGGGTTTCCCAGATCACCACCATATACGGCAAAGATGCAGCCTCTCTGCTTCATTTTCAGATCAAACACTCATTTTCCCTGTGGCTGAAGGGCACACCTTGATCTAAACAAGGGCATCTCCTAATGCACAGCCACTTGAGAAAGCCATGATGGATGCAGCCCCACATCGGTGAAAAGGGGCTATCCTTTGTGGATCACTGGTGTGTACACTATAGATTGGACCCCATCAACAGCAGTTTGCTTCAGTGAAAGCCACAATCCATTACTGTCTCCGAGCCAAAAGTGTAGGGAAAGCGAATAGGAATAATTGATCACTGGCTGAAAACAGTGATTTGGGAGTGTTTCCATTGTTTGCCTTCAATAGCCAAAATGTGGGGCAGTAATGAGAGGGCATTTAACTGTGACCTCCTCGTTCTCTGTACCGCTAGTGTTATTGAAAACAAGAGTTCTTCACAATTTGTCCCTCCTTGAAGGAGTCGGCTTTATGTGAAGCCATCACATCAAGTGCATGTGTCAATGCAGCAACGGTTCTTAGAATAGACCAACTGCAGTACAATCAATGTGTCGGGCAGAGCAGTTAAACAATAAACTAGTGGACTGTGGTTTGGATCAAACAAACCTTAAGCCACTGAGCTATTGGCTCTCTGTGAGTGGTCAGCTGTTGAAGTTGTGGTTGGACAGCCCATGGGTATTGTGAACTTAAAGGATTAGAATTTTTTTTTAGTTTTTTTGTTTTTGTTTTTTCAATAAAAATTCAGCCATTGTTTACTCACCCCTGTGTTGTTACAAACCTATTTGACTTTCTTTTTCTTAACACAAAGGGGAGAAATTCTGAAAAAAAATAAATAATAATAATTCTCAGTGATGTCATAAAATGGCAGTTTATGGTGACCACCTCTTCAAGCTTCAAAAGGACACAAAAGTATAATTCAGAAGTCTAATAAATTATTCTATGGACTAACAATGCACAATCGTATTTTCATAAATTAACATTTACCAAGATGAATAAATTCTGTAATAAAATAATGTTCTTTGTTAGATCATGATACCCAGGGTCTGAAATTTTCTTTTTAGCCCACCAGCCAAGATGGCTAGTAGATGAAAAAATTACCAGCCAGTCAGATTTCTTAAAGGCCAATTTATTTATTTTTTAATTGCATTTTACAAGTGGATTTTACAGACATGAGAGACAAATAAACAATACTGTAAGCATCTTTAAAATTAAACTGCTTTTTTAAAGAATTGTATTGTTTTATTTTATTATTTATGAAATATTTAATCGCCAGATAGTCCATATAGATTTATTTTTCAGATTATTTCCTTATTACAACAAAACTAAATTTGTATTTTAAACTACATGTTGTCATATGAACAACCAGTAAGTAACACTTATAAGCCTCCTGAGCCTTAAGTACATATAACAAAGTAACAGTTCTTGGTTTATTTGGAGTGAGTTAATTCAGTCAGCTCCAACTGATTATTTGATTCACTAAAAAGAGCCGACTCAGATTCGTTCATTTAGGAATTGGACAACACTGGTAGTGCTGTAGTTGTTGATTCACTAAATCAGACTACACTGTCGCATGTTGTGTCTCGTGCTGTAGAGCAAAAGAACTGCCTCAAAGGAGTCATTTGATTGGGCATCGGTCTACTCTGGTAGAGCTTTATGTCTCGTGCTAAAGAAGCAGTGAGGGTTGCTGCGGTTGCTGCTGCGCTTAATGATAGTACAGGAAACACTGAGTATTTTATTCCAGTTTTCTGTCCCCATCGCCGGAAGAATGCAAAACCAAACGTCATGAAAATCATTCGGTTTCTGTAGTATAATGCAATCATTACCAGAGAATTTGTATGTGTGGTGGTGGGTTATTAAAACGTACTCGCTCATCCACTGGTAATCCGAAAATGGCCTTCCCTTCACCCCGATGGCATGAACGCTGACATTATCTTGCTTCTAGATTTACAGCTAACTGAGACTATCGATGAGCAGTGGTACTAGTTAACAGGAGCCGTTCTATGTAAACACCTGCAACATTACTGGTTGTATGCCTACAGAGTTACATTATTTTACAAGCACCCGCCAGAATGGTGTGTGACACTGTGAAATTCACCGGCCAAATAGGAAATGTACGTGCATTTGGCGCTTGACGGGTGTTAATTTCGGACCCTGATGATGCATAATGGATTTACTAATGTTAACAAATATAACCTTATTCTAAAGTGTTACAATTTAGTTTAAAGGTAAAACAAGTATTTTTTCTTGTTTAAGACTTCACTACATATTCTTAGATTTCCCTGAAACAAGACTTATAATCTAATAAAATTTTGCTTCACAAGTAAACTTATATTGTCTTAAAGATGTTTAGATATTTTTTACTCGAGAACAAGACAAAAATTCTGAGTAAGAAAATGATTTCTGCAGTGTATGAGTTTGGAACAACATGAGGGTGAGTAATTAATGACATAAATTTTATTTTAGGTGAACTATCCCTATAAAAGTTGGAACCAAAATGTTTGCTAGGTCTAAAAGCACAGCTTTGTCTCATTGGTTTGTTCCCACACCTTCCAGAAAGGCATTATGTACTAGATTAATAACAGACTCTGTAATGCTCAGTAAATGCACCAGCAGGGTTAAAGTTACTCCCATTTCTTATCGCTTCCTTTCCAAGTTCAGACCTGTGGTGTATGTTTTACTAAATGTGATACTGAGGAGAAATAGCCCTCGCTAAAGGGAGACAGCCATGCTGCGATCTGTGAGGGGTGAAATCATTCTCCTGGTGCCTGGATTCCTCCTCTTACATCTGCACTAAAACTAGCTCAACCGTGCAAAAACCATTCCAGGGCTGTTGCTACAAAGCACCCCTTAACTTTGCTATGAGACCAGCTTTCCACCCAGGTAAATTCAAACTGTCTAGAGACAGAAAGTGAAAATAATCTACTATGGTTTTAAAAAAAAAAAAAAATTACAATTTAAAGGTGCACTTTGTAATTTTTTCCTCATTAAAAAAAAAAAAAAATAACTCCTAAAGACATGAATTGCAATTTTGCAAAGTACATAGGAAGTCATGACCACTCACATTAAAGTGAAGACTCCAGTCATATCAGTAACCTTATAAAAGCTGTTTTATTCTATATGGAGAGGGTTCCCACATGGGGGCTGCCATATTAGAATCGGCATAGAAAGTGGCGCGTAAAACTCGGTTTGCAAAAATGTAGTTGTAGTAACGTTCATTCTATGAGACTAGGTTGCAATTGACATACTGCTTTTGGCATTCAATAGATTAGGGAAGCATTCACATTCAGACTTGGGGGATGGAGTTTTTGTTGCAGTTGATGAATATTGATGATATGTCATTTTGCTAGTCAAAGCTAAATGTTTAAATATCAATTATCTAAATTTCTGACTTTAGATCTACACAGTTTCTTGGAAGAGTTTGAATAAATCTCAAGCCAAAATTTATATTAATCTGTGTATTTTTTATGGAGCTTCAACTTCCCTTAAGAGATTGTGGGAGAAAGATTTAAACTTGGTATTGGAGGAGGAAGTGTGGGCTAGGATTCTAAATAACATCAAGTCTGCATCTGGAGAAGCAAGGGTTCACCTTATGCAATTCAAGATTTTACATAGAGCCTATTAGAACCCCTCTAGATTGTATAGTCTTGGTCTTAAAGACACACCCACCTGCTGGTGATCTTTTGTGGATGTGTTAAGATCCAAGAATTTTGGTTGAAGATTCAGAGTTTTATGTGTGAGGTATTGGGGCAATAGTGAGGGTTAAATAATGATTCTGTTTGTATATGTTTTGCATTTCTTTGTTTACTAGATTAATCAATAAAAAAAAGTAATAACTAATCTGTGTATTTTTTAAAGCAGAACATTCATCTGTGTAGTAAACTTGGCAAGCTGTTTTGTGAATCCTAGATAAATAAATAAAAATGTAACAGTTTTATGAAACCTAATTGAACTTGATGATTTCTGATAGCTTTGTGTATGGTGTATTGGTATCCACAAAGACTCAACATTTGGCTACTCCAACTTTCACTGACAAAATCCCATATTTCTACTTAAGCTTCAACATCACTGCATGAAAAAAATCAAGGGCCTCTTAATTTTTAATTATGTTCTTTGTGCAACCATGTGCGACAACTTTGATGGTGTGCATTATTGTATCCCAGACATGCCAGACAGTCTTTTCTTCTCACAATGGAACATCTTAAATGTCCAGAATATTTCTCCTCTGTCTTTGAATCCTGAAAGTTAATTTAATATCTGTACTCTATTTTTGCCTAGTCTTATTCAAATGTTCTCTTCAAACTTCCAGAATTTATAACAGCAGTACACTCATTAGCTCTTCATGCCGTTAGAGTGCTGTTGACAGGTGATAACCTCACTGATATCCATCTAAGAATAGAGTGTTATTTGTAGCACGTTGAATACCAGCAACAACAGCGATGAGAAGTGCTCTTGGAGCCCCGAGTCCCCAAGTCTTGAATGCGCAAGCCCAGACAGAGAACATCCCTGTGCTCTTCCTGAAATAACCCAGTCTGTCCTCACAAAATGGAGATGCTTCCGCAAGAATCTCTAGTTTTAGGATTGGAATCATTTTTTATCTCTGTCACAAACCTGAACTAGGGCTTTTGCACATTCCTTTTTTAAATAACTGAAGACTTCAGAGGCAAGCTAAAAATAAAAATACAAAAACATATATCTCGGTCATATTTACAAAAGTTTAGCACAGTTATTTTTAGGCAACATTTGACAATATTGGGGATTGGGACTTTTGCAAGAACTGGTTTAAGCTCATTTTGCTATTTAGAGAGATAATAAAATTATTCCTGGCAATATCTCTAAGGATTACACAATTTCACAGATAGACGAGCACACAGCGAGCACACACAGCGATGATAATATTGGCGTCAGACATGTGATTCATGCCCTCGCATAAGGGGAATTGCAGCAGCATTCTGTTTTACGGCTTTGCTTTCGGGGCACCTCAATAAATAATAAATGGACATCAAATTAAATATTGAAAGCTAATACTAAAGCCTTTCTTAAAGGAATATACCAGGTTCAAAAAGTTAAGTTCAGTTGACAGCATTTGTGGCATAATATTGATTACTAGAAAAATAAATTTTGACCTGCAAAAATCTGGGTTACAGTGAGGCACTTACAATGGAAGTAAATGGGGCCAATTCGTAATCTTTAAAATACTCACTGTTTCAAAAGTAAAGCCACAAGACATTAAAAATACACGTGTTAACATGATTTTAGTGTAATAAAATCACTTACTAACCTTTTCTGTGTAAAGTTATAGCCAATTTTACAACTTCGTTGCCATGATAATATAATGTCAACAAACCCTAAAACAACTGTAAAATGACGATATAAACAACCTTACAGCTCAAATAATACATGAGTTTAAACAGAAGAATTAATATAAGTTATTTTATAAAACTATAAGCTTCACATTTCTGCCTTTTAAACCCTCCAAAAATTGGCCCCATTCATATCCATTGTAAGTGTTTCACTGTAACCTCAATTTTTACTTTTTTTAAGAAAAGGACGGGCAAGTCAAAGTAATTTTTTGGTGGTAATCAACATTATGCCACAAATACTTTCGATTGAGCTTAACTGTCACGGCTCTGGTGAGTTTGCTGGTTTGTTTTGTATGTTTTGTCATTTTCTCTCCCTCATGTCTCGCAGGCACGGCCAGCATGCATGAGTGCCGTTTCACTGATCATGCCACTGATTAGCATGCCGAGCAACACCTGTTCTCCTCTAATTCACTCCCTTCTTAAGCCCTTTGTGTTCTCAGTATCTAGATTGTTGTTTGATGTGAAGTAACTAACCTCACACTCTCTGCCTAGTTGATCTTGTCTCGTGTATCTGTTGGTTGCCCGCGTGTCGGGTGTGTGGTTGCCTTCCAATTTTGCTGCATGTCAGCTGGTTTTCCATGGAGGATACCTCATCTCTGTCCACGTCTCGGGAGTAAGATTGCCCATTTCAGCTGGGTGTTGTTCTGCACCTCAATAAGCTTCAACGGAGGATTCTATGAATCTATACCTGAATTCCACAATGCACACACTCATTCTATGAACACACTCTTCATGGATTGCCCCTTGAGCGGCCACGGCACGCAAGCTTCTCTGAGATCGCCTCCCGCTGCTGCAGCCTGTGCTGGAATTCTCGACATTCTTCAGCTCAGTGACCGTTTTTTTATTTTGTGAATAAATCCTTTGAACTGTTCCTCTGTTCTTGGGTCTGTTTGTCTCGCTATCGCTCATTACATTAACTTGTATTGATCTTTACAATTCTTACACATGTAGTTTGACCTCTCATTTTTGAGGGTCTAGTAGATTAAAATCAAAATAGAAAATGTAGACATATGTAGAGTTAACAAAATTTGTTCGTTTTAATGTATATTCGCAATATATTTGCAACAATTTTTCTTGTAACATAAAATTAAGCAACATTGAATATTACTACTACTAATAATGTGCTATTTATTTGGCCATTAAGTTTCTTAAAGACTGTGTGGGAGTTGATAAGTATGATTCAGTTCAAACCGTTCAATAAATCAATTCAAAACTCTAACTCAACTATTTGTTTGTTTTTGGAAAAAAAATATACATACATTTTGCTACCATGCATTGTTATAATGGTGCATATAAATAAAATGATTAAATATAATTATGCCCATTTTGTGAAAAATAGTGCCTTGTAGGGTTGCAATGGTATGAGATTTTCACGGTACGATAACCGTCTCAGAAAAGATCACGGTTTCACAGTATACGGTATTACACAATTACTATTATCAGTTACAATGACCCTTAAAGGAGTGAAAACAGAAGGATTTTTTTTTTTTTTTTTTTTTTTTTAAGCAAAAAAAAAAAAGCTTTTAAAGTAATGTCCTATGATTATTAACAATTAACATATACTGTAGGTGTGTGACAGCACAGCCAGACTGCTCCTGTCTGTACCTTTAACTCAGTAGTTCTCAACTGGTATTGTTTCAGGACCAGATTTTACATTGGAAGTCAAGTGGCGACCCACCATAGTAAAAACAAACCTGTATTTAATGTATCCTGGGTCGCATTTCCTTTTATGTTGCATAGTTCTGTTCATGGTTTTCAAGTATAAGGGCATGCATCAAGTGACATTATTTTTGTTGTTGATGTCAACAACAAAAGTGACAGGAACTTTTCTCTCCCACCTTTTAAAAATTGAAGAGCATGTTTACTTCTAAGAGCCCATTATTATCCAGTTTGTTTCTTAATTTCGAACATAATTCAAACAGAACATACATATTACACAGGAGGAAAGGCTCCTCATTACCATGGTTAGGTCAGTGTAGCTAGTCTTAAATAATAGTAATAATAATAACAAATTATAGTATTTATGAAAAAATAAATACTAGCTGAAACACATCTTGAAACTTTAACTACAAATGCCACTGTTGATATAAAATGAGGTCTAATAGATTCTACCTTTAGATTATTTCATATGAAACTATTACATTTTGTCAAAATATAACAGTTACTTTTACTCATGTAGAATCGTGAAAAAAAAATTTAACGCTGAAAATAAAAAATAAAAAACCATTTGCGCATAACACAGTATTGCTCTTTTCCTCCTCAGTGCTGTTTGGCAATTTGTCAATTTTCATACCGTGGTATACCGTGAAACCGGTATACCACTGCAACCCTAGTGTCTTGATTATTTTTAGTACCAGCAGATGCTTTTAGTCTATTTTACTTCTTGCATGTGGTATTTCAGCGCAATTTCCTTTGTTTTATTCATTAACCACCAGCAATCATTTTTAGCGCTGCATCTTCACTATTTAAATGAAGTAATTGTCATTCCTTTCAGCACAAACACACCTCCATTCTATGTAAATTATGCTCATTAAAGATGCACAATTTTCATCGCCTGATTACCACCAAATGAAAGTACATGGTAAAAAATTTTTATTTAAAAGAGATGTTTGTCAACCGATCATTTCAGCTGTAATTAATCAAATACTCATCAAATGATGTTTAAGAGCGTTATAACCTGGCATATATCCAGATGCATGATGTTTAAGAGATGATCCAGGTGTCTGGATCAAAGTGATGATGTTCAGTCCAGGCAGGGTGGGTCAGATACGGTGGTCTGTGGCATCGTTGGCTATATTGCACTCAGAATCGCACCGTAAGTTCAGAATTGTGTGTGCGAATTGCATTCAGCAGCAATTTTGTGGCCGAGTTTGCGCCGTTGCCTGATCTGCATAATTCCTTTAGTGAACCGGGCGCTAAACGAGTGCAGGTATAACGTGCAAAAATACGGCACTTTTAGTGGCCGCAATTCATTCTTTGTGAATCTGCCCCATAGAGTTATATATTGAATATCATAGAAAACCTGAAAAATATTACTACATATCCCACCCCTAATGTACTGTAAATCAAATGTCTCCAATAGTTATGTATGGACTCTGAGCAGAACTTATACACAGAGGAAATTACATAGTGGCCTGACCATCTTCCTGGTGTGATTTACAGCTACTTTAAGGCTTTGAAGTGCATCTGGTGCACTTCAGCACAATGATTTAAGGCTCATTGTTGCTGTGCAGCAGTTTACAGCCCCTTAGATTGGCCAAGGCTGAATTTCTCTTGCTCTCATTATTTTTCCTTTCCACCTTTTGCTCAAATGCCAAATGCCTAATCTCAGTCTCGCTGTACTTTCATTATTTCCATTCTCTGGTCTCTTTGATCTTTACCATGTAATCTTAATTTTGGCTTGTTCCTCACACATGTAGTGAGCAGGTTTCAGCAAGCAGTGTGCTCACCATTCATTCTTCTAATCATCATTGGAGATATTGGCCCACATTCTGAACTTGGAGTGTTTTAGATGTGCAGTGCTTCTCCAGATATGCATTTTAAAGTCATTGTCTTTTATTGAATCTAAGACATTGTTTCATCAAATAAATGGCTAAATTCATTACGAAGACTCCTAAAGGACATTTGAAGTTCATTCTATGAGGTTAGAAAATGGACTGGGCTCAGCCTCGCTCTCGAATGAAAGTGGTCGGCATTCACATTCATCGGGATTACAAAGCATTTTCTCACCTTTCTCTCGAGCTCCTCGGATGGGATCTGCTCTTTACGGGAGAACCCTCAAGCGCTCTCAGAAATCATCAGTGACAGAGACGTAATTAGATCAGCCATGTCTCGAGTCGTGATTGCAGGAGACACTCAAGCCTGTGCAATCAGCCTGGTGCTTCACAGTGAACGCCTTTGCTTTTCCGGACTCCTCAAGACTTGCGCTCATTATGCGTGTATGTGTGTGTAGTCTTCCTCAACACACCCAGTCCTCATTGCCAGCTTTTGACTCTCACGCCTGACTGCTTGCGTGTAGTTGAAAATGGTAAATCCGAGGTGGTGTTTTACAGCATTGCTTAACCTTTGCAGAGATCATGATAATCACCAGATACCTTGAGAGGAGGCTATTTTTTCTCAAGCTGTGCATTTTGATTGTGTTGAACGCTTTGGTGAATGCAGGCAATCAGAGAGCCATTTGGACATATGGTTCATAAGCGCAGTGACTGCCATGCTGCTATTGGAGGGTGCTTTCTCTTTGGTCCGTGTTTATCGCAATCCCCTAATTACCTACATCCTGCTGAAAGAGGCCAGCGTGAGCCACTTTGTGTTGGTCCAATTAATTACATGATTTAATTTCAGTAGCATACAACTGCACTGTCGCACAAGGCAAATGGCTTAATTAGATGATTTGAACGACCCTCGTACTGCCTGTTGTTTCCTTTTTAGCCATGCCGGTAAAATTGTCTTTTAATTTTGTGTACATTAACAATAATACCCTGAATACATTTACTGTACTTGAAAAAACAATTCTCCAGCTACATTGTTCTGTTTAATAGCAAACTCATATTCCTGGTATAATACATGGTTATTTCTGTATGAAATGAGTGAGAGGGACAATCTGTGACAGAAAGGGTTTTAAGCAGTTGGGCAGCTGCAGTGAATAAGACAAATAGGACAGGTGATGATATTAAGCAAGCATATGCATTTGAGCTTAAATTCAACTTAGTGTTGAAGCTTTCACTCTGTGGGACATTTTGTATGGCATTTGCAAGTATATATACTGCAAATGCCTAAAAGAAGTTTTTGGCCCGGTTTCGCATTTCACTGTGTTATGGCATGAGACTGTTGTGCATGAAAATTCCAGGAGATCAGCAGTTACAGAAATACTCAAACCTGCCCATCTGGCACCAACAATCATGACACAGTCCAAATCACTGAGATCACATTTTTCCCCATTCTGATGATTGATGTGAACATTAACTGAAGCTCCTGACCCATATCTGCATGATTTTATGCACTGCACTTCTGCCACTTGATTGGCTGATTAGATAATCACATGGATGATTATTGGTGCCAGACGGGCTGGTTTGAGTATTTCTGTAACTGCTGATCTCCTGGACTTTTCATGCACAACAGTCTCTAGTATTTACTCAGAATGATGCCAAAAACAAAAAACATCCAGTGAGTGGCAGTTCTATGGATGGAAATGCCTTGTTGATGAGAGAGGTCAACAGAGAATGGCCAGACTGGTTCAAACTGACAAGTCTATGGTAACTCAGATAACTGCACTATACAATTGTGGTGAGAAGAATAGCATCTCAGAATGCTATTCTGAGATGCGGGTTGGTGCTGTTTTGGTGGCATAAGGGGAACCTACACAATATTAGGCAGGTGGTTTTTAATGTTGTGGCTGATCGGTGTATATAAATGAGAATATTTGAAAGTGTGCATCCCCCTGCACAGAAGATAATACTTTTGACCTCTACTGCCAACGATCATAAGACATTAACCCTTTTGGTTTTAAGCCTCTCCAGTGGGGCTTTTGCTGTATATTTCAGGTCATTTATCCCAATGCTTTTACAGTTTGCAGTTTCCCCTAGGACATTTCTGTACTTAACTCTATCCATTTCCTTCTATCTTTATGAGTTTCCCAGTCGCTGCTGCAGAAAAGCACCCCCAAAGCATGATGCACTCACAGTGTGATGTGCTGTGGTCAATCTGTGTCAAGCATGGTGCTCTGCACTGCAGACACTAAAATTCAATCCTGGACTCTTGCGAATCTTTCTCTAAACTGTCCAAAAAAGTCTCACATGCCTTTTCCTCCCAACATTTTAAGACTTTCGTTTTGGCTCCCTTTCGTACAAGCCAGGTTTCTGAGTACTCATGTTATCTAATGCTCAATTTCTCTAATCTTTGTGAATGAGGACACAGGCCTGTCCTATTCTTGTCCCAACACTTTTTTTTTGTCCCCTTTTCTCCTCAATTTGGCATTCCCAATGCGCTCTGATTCCTCGTGGTGGTGCAGTTACTTGCCTCAGTCCGGGTGGCAGAGGATGAATCTCTTCTGAGACAGTCAGCCCATGCATCTTATTACGTGGCTTGCTAAGCGCTTTACCGTGGAGACCTAGCGCGTGTGGAAGCTCATGCTATTCACCGTGGCATCTACCCACCCTAGCAACCAGGCCAATTGGTTGCTTTGGAAGCCTGGCTGGAGTCTCTCAACACACCCTGGATTTGAACTCATGATTCCAGAGGTGGTAGTCAGTGCCTTTCCTTGCTGAGCTACCCAGGCCCCCGCCCCAACACTTTATGTAAGATGGCCAGTTCTGTAAAGATTCACAGTTGTTCCATATTTTACCTTTTTTCCATACATGCCTTTTTTAATGACAGATTTTAGTGTGCTTTGATGTACTTTTAAGTAGTAAAATCCTTGCTATTAGGGGTACTTTGAAAGTACTCTTGGCCTTTTCTTTGAAAAGTAGGGATTCTCCTTGACACAGTTTATGTTACAGTATCAGAATATTGTGTTGAGTGTCAAAATCTGTCTGTTAAACACATCAAGGTGTAACATGATACAATGTGAAAAATGTAGGTGTGATTACTTACCATTTATAAGCCTTTAATTAGGAAGTGTAAACTTTGGGAATGTGCCAAATTAATGGAAAGGAAATAATGGATTTAGAAGAGTGTCACCAACACAAATTAAAACTCTCTGCTTGGCGAATTTGCATGCTCCCGTTTAGCAATATTCTCTCTCCACGCTCACCAGATTGAATCAGCTTGCTGCTTGACTTGTTTTGATGTGTATGTGAAAAGAAAGAAAAAAAAATTCACTGTGCAAATCTTAAAGATGTAAAAGCAAGACTTTGATAATATCACCGGAACACCCCCCCCCCCCCATGTCCTAGTTTGTAACCTAGCAACCATTAAGGAGCGGAAATAAATGAATATACTTGATTTTTCACCTCATGCTTGACAAATGAGTATGAGGCTGACATGTATGAGCATGTTAACTTATAAACTTGTTTATATTGAGTCCGTATGGTGGCATCGGTGTTCAACAAATGTTTAGACCAATGTGACAGGCTTTCAGTGGGTAAAATAATAGCAATTCTCAAAGAGCTTGTTGGGGACCAATTCTTTTGTCAGTACTGGACTGAATACATTTTTCTTTTCTCCTGGATACTCTGGTTGCTGTGGCGACAGTCCCCACCTGAAGGAGTAAGAGGTCTTTTCCATTTTCAATTCCGCAGAGGGAGGATGCCCTCGGCAGCCTGCGGGTTCAGTAAGAACACTGTTTGTGTTGCACAGGAGTTTTGAAATACCTCAGAGCAATGTGACAGGGCTTTTTTGCCCCCCTTTGTGCCTCAAGATCTGTTGCTATCATCACAGTTAAAAGAGAATAGTGTCATTATTATTGAAGGACTTTTACTGAAATATTGATGCCGCTGTCCTTTACCCAGGAGGATATTTTTGGCCGCAAAGAAAATTTGTATTCTCTCCGTTCCTCTATACTGCTAATTGCATGTAAGCAGTTTTAGTAATATACTCGGCATGCTTGTTTAGAATTTTGTTGTTATTGTATTTTTTAAACAGACATTTATAGTGTTTTCTAGTTTCTTCCTTCCAAATGCTATTATTTCTTTGAAAAAGAAAGGGTTTTGCTCTTTCAGAATATTTATAACGTTTAGAAGCATTCTAAATTCTGAAAGAAATTTATAATTACTCCTCCCAGAACGTTTTAACTTTGATTGAAGGAATTTAATCAATTTACTGTGATTACTTTTACATTTTCTTTTTACTTCTTAAAGGGATAGTTCACCCCAATATTCTGTCATCATTTACTCACCCTCGTGATGTTCCATACCTCAATGACTGGCTTTCTTCCATGGAACACAAAAGGAGATGTTATGCAAAATGTTAGGGACAGCCTTAGTCACCCCTTTTTTTTTTATTATATGAAAAAAAGATGCAATGAAAGTGAATTTTGACTGGGGCTGACATTCTGCAGAAAGGCATACAGGTTGGAACAACATGAGGGTGATTATGAAAAAAATATTTATTTTTGGGTGAACTATCCAGTATTTTAGAAATATTTGTTCAGTCAGGGAATAAAATGTTGTATCTTTCTTTGTGTTTTAAATTTACTAGTCGCGAAACTGCTGCCACAGCAACTGCTGAGCCATGCCAAAAAACAAATCTAGCACTATTTGTATAATGATAACAACTGGTGGAACAATAATATAGTTGCAAACAGCCTCCCGGAGGACAAGTGTATGTATGTATTTAATCCAATGAAGCGAGGGGTGTCTGACAGTGACTTTAACCCGTTACAGATCCCCAACTGAAAAAGGAATGAAATCATACAAAGATCTTTCCATCTAAACAGGACTAGAGGTACTCGCTGTGTAAATTGGCTTGAGCCATCTAATGGTTTGCTCATCTAAACCTTATTTGGCTGCTTAATGTCTTCATTTGCGTTTTCCCCTCTAAGGTTTTTAATAATAAGATGTGCCTCAGAAACTGTAGCGTTTTCTTTCTTTCTGCAGTGTTATTGAAGACAAGGGAAAGACAAAGGCTTTGTTTGGTAAATGTGCATTCACATTGTGTTGCCAAATGATAAAGCGAGTTCTTTCCAAGCTTGTGCTTTGATTAGCTAGTTGGTCTGTGCTGACGCAGAACTTATTCACCCTTACTCTCTATAACATTGAGTGGGGAATATGCTTAGGCATAATCATCAGCTTCGTAATGCTAGTCTGACACCATTGGTTATTGACGACTCTGTACTTGATTTTCAGAGAAAACTGAAGAATCTCGGTGTGATCTTTGATTCTTCTCTGACGTTTGAACCGCATGTGCAAAATACAGTCAGGACATCATTCTTTTATCTCAGAAACATTGCAAAGTTGCGTCCAATGCTATCCTTTTCTGTTGCTGAAATGTTAATCAATACATTTGTATTCTCACGCATCGATTACTGTAACGCACTCCTTGCTGGGGTTTCAAAGTCTACCTTAAATAAACTGCAGTATGTCCAAAACTCGGCAACCAGGATTTTAACTCGGACTAAAACAGGTGAACATATTACCCCAGTCTTGGAGTCCTTGCACTGGCTCCCTGTTAAGTATCGAGTCAACTTTAAAGTTCTCATGCTTACATATAAAGCACTTCATGGTCTGGCTCCGAATTATCTTTCAGACCTTCTATTTAATTATACTCCAAAGTGTAACCTTCGTTCGTCTCAGCATGGCCCTTTAGTAGTCCCTCAAACACGCATGCGCTCAATGGGTGATAGGGCATTCTTAAATTACGCTCCTAGGCTGTGGAATTTACTTCCAGTTGACATTCGTGAGTCAGAGCCTCTTGGTATTTTCAAATCTTGCCTAAAAACCAATTTTTTGCAAGTTGGCTTTCAGTGGATGTTTTATGTTTACGTAGTGTTTGATTCACTTTTATTGTATATGTGTGTATTTTTATTCTATGGTTATGTGTATTTAGTTGTTTTTGGGTTGTTCTTACTTATGTAAAGCACTTTGAGAAGCCACTTTTAAAGGCGCTATACAAAATAAAAGTTTATTATTATTATTATTATTATTATTATTGTAGCTAGAAAATTATGTCGGTATTATTCAGCCTTTTGACAATATTCAAAACGTATTTCTCTACATACTGTATTTAATAGCTCTGAAATAGCTTAAATGGGTGATTTCTTCTTTTTTTTTTTTTTTTTTCAGAGTAACCATCATTCCAACCATACAACCATTGTTACCAAGTAGATTCAGATTCAGTTTCTCACACTGTTTTTCATTAAATGAACACAAGGAATTTATTTATATGCAACAATATAACAACACATAGCAGTAAACAGCAATATTTGCCTACATATACAATACTTTTTCTAAATCAGTTTCATAAACGAAAAAATTCATGCAGATATTTGCGTAGATACGTGACCTGTACACCTACTTATTCATGCGATGATCATCTAATCATCTAATTTGGCAGCAGTGCATAAAATCATGCAAATATGGGTCTGGAGCTTCAGTTAATGTCCACATCAACCATCAGAATGGGGAAAAAAATGTGGTCTCAGTGATTTCGACCATGGCATGATTGTTGATGCCAGATGGGCTGGTTTGAGTATTTCTGTAATTGCTGATCTCCTGGGATTTTCACACACAACAGTCTCTAGAGTTTACTCAAAATGGTGCCAAAAACATCCAGTGAGTGGCAGTTCTGTGGACAGAAATGCCTTGCTGATGAGAGAGGTCAACGGAGAATGGCCAGACTGGTTCAAGCTGACAGAAAGGCTACGGTAACTCAGATAACCACTCTGTACAATTGTAGTGAGCAGAATAGCATCTCAGAATGCACAACATGTCGAACATTAAGGCAGATGGGCCACAACAGCAGAAGACCATGTCGGAGCATCCTGACTGGCTGCATCACTGCCTGGTACGGCAACAGCACTGCCCTCAACCGCAAAGCACTGCAAAGGGTGGTGCGAACTGCCAGACACATCATCGGAGGTGAGCTTCCCTCCCTCCAGGACATATGTACTACGCAGTGTGTGAATAAAGCTCGGAAGATCATCAGAGACTCCAGCCACCCGAGCCATGGGCTGCTCTAACTGCTACCATCAGGCAGGCGGTATTGCAGCATCAGGACCCGCACCAGCCGACTCCATGACAGCTTCTTCCCCCAAGCAATCAGACTTTTGAACTCTTGATCTCTCACGATCAAAATACATCAGCACTGCACTTTATTAATCTTACACTGGACTGTCAGAAATGATATTCTCTCTTAAAACCACACTGGCAACTGACTATCAACCGACAGCCTGAATGTCAATACAGCACAATACAGCCTATTGTATATTTTATATATACCATTTTTATTGTATATTGTGCATTCTATATTGTGTGTATGTGTATTCTATATTGTGTATATTGTATACTGTACATTGTATATTATTATTTGTATATTGTGTTGTATGTAATTATGTATATATTAGATATGTAAATTGTGTTGTGTAAATCTGATGTTTATTGTAAATTGGTATATGTCTCATCACTTTCATGACTGCTATGTTGCTCGGAACTGCAACCAAGACTTTCACCCACTGTTGCACTTGGCAATATATATGGTTGAGTGACAATAAAGGGATTTGATTTTATTTGATTTGGGTACTTTATTAGGACCATAGTGTTCCTAATAAATTGCTTAATGAGTGTATATGCCGATTCTATGATAAGACAGTTGCACACCCATATAAACAAAGATCCTTTAGTATTAAAACTAAAAAGTACAGACCTTTCCTTATCAGAATGTGCAGATCTCTGTTTCCAACCAAGTTCTCATACTGTCTGGGTGTGAGCACACTTGTGAGGAGATTGAGTGTGGTGGGTTTGTGTGAGTTATCTTAAAAGGGGAGGCAGCGTTGCTCAGAAGCCTGTATTCAGGGACAGAGTCTTTTCCCTGCTGAGGAAATCTGCACTGCATATATTATCATTGTGTATTTAGTGCCTCCGCTGTGCAGGTTGCTCTGCATACATTTGACGCAGCTTGCCTCCTTGATACTCATTTGACAGTAAAGGCGAGATAATGATGAGCTTTTTATAGAAGCACTGGCACATATTGCTGTGTGAAGACATCACAACACTAAGACTTTTAAAGATGCAGTATTTGAACTGTAATAAGGGTTGAAAATTGAGAACTGGTACACATTAAGAATCAGTTCCATTTAAATAAAAAAAAAAACAGTGGAACAGAATGTTTTTCATGACTTTCAGTTCTGTTTAATGGATGCATTCTTGTTTTTATTGGTCAGTTTAATAATGACAGAAGGCTTTATGCCATCAGCCTCCTCCAACATTCAAACCTCACTTGGGCAATCATGGAAGAAAAATAAAAAACATAGTTTTTTCATTAAAGGCATCTGAGTTATGTACATTAGTACAGGGGTTATCTGCGGCCCCCCGACTGCTCCGATGCAGCCCGCGAGATACTTTAGAAATAGAACAGAATTAGGCCCGCTATGGAGAAATTATATGAAATTCATATTCTAAGCACTGGATGTCGCTATGACTGTGCAGCCGCTATTCACGGCGCATCATCTCTTCTAGTGCGTTCTGTGTCGTCACCAGCTTCATCCACTGGCAGAGTTCAACAGGAGTTTGGAATACTCCTTATTTCCAATGATGAAGTGCCACACAAAAAGAATGATGCATTTATTAAAGGATTGACATCAGGTTAGGTACTTTACTCATGTACTTGTTCTTGTTAAAATGTCCCGATACCTCACATCATACAACTGAGTAGAGCTGCTGTTGTGCGAGCGGCTGTACAGAGTTTGAGTGTGCACAGAGATGCGCGAACCGAGCATACTCTTCCAGAATGTCCTCTGTAGCACAGGGAAGTATACTTTAATTAATTGTTTCGTTCTGCTATTTCGTTGAAACAAGAAAAATGATTTACGGGCTTCCCAGTGCCATTTCAGTGAGGACATACTGAAGGAGAGAGCACTTAAAACACTTGCACACCTATGCCTGATGCGCATGCTCAGATTGCACATGCATGTCTACAAAATAAAATGAAGTGCGATAATTTTGATCAAATTAAAATCATATTTTTAATGCAAGTAAAAACAGAAGTTATAATTGTATAGCTATAAAGAGTAATTCCTTGAAAAATAAAGTCATTCCTTGCATCACTTCATAAAGTGATAAAATGTAATCTGATTCTGATTATTGTGATGGGTCACACCCAACACTCAGTAGCAGATCTATATGTTCTTTGCAGTGCCATTGAATGGACATCAAAAAGATGAAAATGCGAATAAATGAGTGTAATATTTTGTATAAGACGCATCACTTTTCCATTATAAGAGTTCTTTGTGAGTGAAATACCCTATCCTTTATTTACATATAGGGCCTACACAAGCATTCCATAGAGCACAAATTATGATTAAAAACATGCATAAGTTACAATATAAAGATTATTCATAGTGGCAATCTAGGATCTTCTAGCCATTTTTTATTTATTTTTTTATCATTACAGCGATGCGGCCTGTGGCACCTTATTTTTTTCTGCATTTGCCCCATACCGAAAATGTTTGGACACCCCTGCATTAGTAGGTACTGTAAATTGATTAAAACAACTGATAATTTGATCACTTTTGTCGTTATATTCATTTTATATACATTTTTTAGGAGGCTCAGCCTCCTTTGCCTCCTCTGACGAGCTGCCACTGGTCACTAGTGTGGTTCTCATGAATGATTGACTCTTATGAGCCAGTTCTTTTCAATAAATTAAAAAACACTTATGAATCAGTAAGAATGGTTACTGAGTAAATCTGATTTAAGTCATTACTTTCAATTACTATTATACTTTTTGGCAACAAACTGGTAAGGGCAGTAAATGCAAAAAGAATTGCATTTCTTGTTTCCAAATATTTCTTCCTGTAAGTACTAAAACAAAATAGTTCTTTTGAATAATTATGGAACCAGAATCATTAAGAGTAAACGGAATTGAATATAGAAAAACTAAAATCCTTATGATTTCCATCCTAGTCTAATATTAAGGATGTTACATACAGTGGCCTTAAAAAGTATTTGGACACTTTAAAATGTATTAATGTAATTTCATTAGATAACAACAAATTTAAACCAAGAGGCATCTATTTGAAAGAAAGAAATCAAGAGCACACTTGTCAGCAAAACATAAAAAATAAGTTTGTTAGGTTTTAAAATATAACCAACAGATAATTTTGTTTAGAATTATAACAGAAGTATTTAGACACTTTCTGGTTGTCAAAAATAGTGAAATATGTCCATAATTAATGTGATAGGGAAAATGGTGCCTGTACGAAAAACAATCCAAATATTCTATCTGAGAAAACTAATGCTGTTCTTTCAATCTTATTAATAGTTACAATATCCATAGCAACATAGTTGGTAAACGTTCATGTTTTGTGTGACCTGAAAGCAAGGAGTTAAAAAATTACTGAAGAGCTGCATTCAATTCATACAGCTGATATAAGTCTTGTAAACATTTGTACTTCAATATGGAACAAGCTAAAGAATACTGAATAATTTGCTGCCATCCAACTTCTTCCAAAAAAGGCAACACAATTACCTATAGTATGGTGACATCCTTTTGTGGTACTACTTTATATATATAGTACTGTGTAAAAGTCTTAGGCACTTGTGAAAAATGTTGCATAGTGAGGTCTTTAGTCTTCAAAGATAATGCCATAAATAGTTTTCATTTATCAGTTTAACGTCCAGTAAACATAAAAAGCTAAATCAATATTTGGTGCTGCACCAATTCTAGATACACCTGGACACAGTTTTTCTTGGTTGTTGGCAGATAAGATGTTTCAAGCTTCTTGGAGAATTCGCCACAGTTATTTAGACTGTCTCAGTTGCTTCTGCCTATTCATGTAATCCCAGACTGACTCGATGTTCAGTGGGGGGCTCTGTTGGGGCCATGCCATCTGTTGAAGGACTCCCTGTTTTTTTTTATTCTATTCTATTTGCAAAAAGAATAATTGAGAGTATAAAATTTATATTTCCTATTAACACACTAAAGCTACAGTAAACAACCATCTTAAGACAAATGTTTTTGTGAAACATCTTATGTGCCTAAAACTTGCACAGTAGAGTACATTCTGTATGTTTGCTAGAAAAAATAAACCGGAGAAAAAATAGCTGGTCAGTTTGGACATTTGGTTGCTTTTCATTTTGTGATTTCACTGGAATGGAGAGCGGTACAAAGATGAGTGATAGGCTACGATCCCACTGCAGCAGAATATGGTTGTCAGCTGTCTGGAGTGCTAAATGTGGTCCTGTTCATATACAGTTCGGTTATGAAAGAAATGTTCAACTGCATTCTATGACTGAAGTGATTTCTTTAATTTTAAGGACTCACAACTGAGCAAGTTCAGTTGATATGAGCTATATGAACTGGGTGTCTGTCTGTGTTCAGCATAAGCTGTGCACTTCCTGGGTTATTTTTTTTCTGTCAATAACTAATGTTAGAGCTGTCAACCTCACTCAGGTTATGACAAATGACAGAAAATAAAATATAGACTACAGGAGAGTGGTCGCAGAGTGAGATAAAACTCCTGTTAAGTGTTTGGACGAAAGAGAAAAAAACAAACTGGTTTGAACTAGCACGTTTTTGACATTCTATCTGAGAGGATGAAATCAGCAGGATTGACTTAACTGTTCTTTCGAAAATTATTCCATCCACTCCTGTCAGTGATTGTGTATACAGTGCAGGGCATCGTTTCCCAGTAACGATTGATCTTAGCGGTTAAAGGAATATTTCACCCAAAAATGAAAATTTGCTGATAATTTACTCACCCTCGGCCCATCCAAGATGTATATGACCTTCTTTCTTCATCAGAACAGGATTTAAGATTTTTAGGAAAGTATCCCAGGTTTTTAGCTTCATCCAATGCAAGTGAATGGACTCCACTTTTTGACGATCCAAAAGTCATATTTAGGCAGCATCAAAGTAATCCATACGACTCCAGTCGATTAAGTAATGTATTCTGAAGTGAATCAATATGTTTGTGTGAAAAACAAATCGCTAATTAAAACGTATTTAACTTTAAATCGATGCTTCTGCCAGCTCTCTGTAGCTGTTTGAATTTACCTAACTCTCGTGTGAAGTACGTTCCTCTGTGGTAAACAGAGTAACTTCTGAATTCTCACGTGAATGCGCCAATGTGATGACGTCACATGACAGTGACATGAGGCATTCAGTGTTTACAAGAAGCGATTTTTTAAAGTTAATAAAGTTTTAATTAGCGATTAGTTTTTCACACAAATGTATAGATTCACTTCAGAAGACATTACTTGATCGGCTAAGTGTGCTTTTTGGACCACCAAAAATTGGTGTCCATTCACTTGCACTGGATGAAGCTAAAAACCTGGGATACTTTCCTATCCTATTATTTTGCATTCCCCAAAACTGCACTTAACATGAACGAGTGAGGATATGCTTTAAGTGCTACTTAAGAGGGTCGCTGTCTGTGTGACTGTGCTGAAATATGACTGTGCAGTGCTGCTCGTCATTGTAACTTCATTATATTTATGTGGAACTTTACAATAATTTATAATTTACCTCGCTAATATTTGTTTACAAATATTTTCGGAAATATTCGACCTAATTAACTATATATTTAGATATTTACTTGTGCAGAACGATCTATTTCTTTTACACAATCTGCTTCCATATTCAGGTGTGCAAGTGTAATATTTAGTTTTCACAAATTTCTCTCGATTTGAAAGCTTCCAGGATTAGTGAAGACAGCGGAGGTCCTTTGTATGATCCTGCTAATTACAAGCATTCATTGAATATTATGAGGTTCACCGTGTTATCATGCAGCGCAAAATAAGGAGACGTTTAGAAGATGCGCTTTAAATACATTCACCAATGAAGCGGAGGTCTGCTCTTTACTCACAAAATTGGTAATGGTACAGCAGTGCTGCATGTGCGGTGCTACACAACTTGTAATGCTGGCGAGAGAGCCTTTGGGTGTCAGATAGGAAGCAGAGACAATGCTGATGAGCCAATATATACTGATGATTTTCATGCAGTTATTGAATTTTTTCTTCTCTCTCTGATTTTAATTTATACAGTTGTCTGCATCAGTAATGCCACCACTTTGCTGTTACCAACTAGTGCACACAAATAACTTTATTTGTTTACTAATTAATTTATTCATCCATTTATATAGACTATCTATTTTATGTATTTCATTATTATTATTATTATTATTATTATTATTATTATTATTATTAGACTTGTCTGTTAAAATAAAATATATAAAACACAGGTATCCTGATATTAAAGTTTTAGCATAAAGTGTATGTATTTAAATTGTATCAGGTGTAATTTCACAATTGTCTATGTGCTTCAAGGCTCTTTGTGCTGTACGAGTACTCCAGAGCGCTCGTAAATCTATGAGCTTTTTCAAGTACTCCTTAAGTTACTATGCCTTGGGAAACGTGCCACAAAACTAAGATGAATCTTAAGACAGATTCTACGATCTACTTAGGCTTATGATGCTTTTGGGTAACGAGGCCCTGGACAATTTGAGAGTCACACCTGTTACTATAGGGTTGTATACGTTAATTTACATTAGTACATTAGTTTATGCAATAGTTTAATTTACATAAAGAAAAAAATAAAAATAAATCCAGAAAGTGTATTGTGTGATAAACAAAAACTGGATTGGAGCATAGATAAAGCATGAAATGGAATGGATTAACTAAAAAACTGCCATTCGTTTTTTTTGTTTTTTTTCAAAGTGGTGGAATGCTATTACGGATCATTCCAGCCCATTTATTTTCATCTGATTCATATGTTTTGTTCTGCCCAGAACCATTTTCAATGTTGTGTACAAACAATTATTTTGCAGGTCGATATTGACCTGTCCAGCAATTGCTTTCTTTGTAACATAAAAATAAAAATATTTCCTTGGCAGTTAGAGAGTTTCAGAATGTCTCAAATTCCCCTTTGACTTGATTTCCAAATATCTACACAGCCATGACAACAGCACCTTTCAGATAGATCGAATCACCCTTCCATTGTGTGGGGAGATTTTCAGGTACTTAACCTTTCCTATTCCCTTATTCTCTTTCACAGAGGTATTGCACCATCGTGTTCTGTTGGTTTTCAGTACAAAGAAAGCAAGACACACCTCTGGACACAGGCCTTTTTTCCTTTTTAAAAATGTGTCCTGGTCCCCTCTCTTTCTTTCTTGATCTCTGTCCCTTTTTTGTCTTTTGCTCTGGTGCATAGCTGCCTCTGAGTCATCAGGGCTCTACGTGCCTTCGACAGAGTCTCTCTCTCACACTTTCCTGGGGGCTATGTACCTGCCTTTGAAACACTGCACTTAGTTAAATGAGAGAGAAAAAAAGAGGAAGAGACAGGGAGAGTGAGATAGAGCTTGATGGAAATATTATGACACAGGTACCATGCAAATGGAACTGGTGTTTCTAGAGAGAGAGAGAAAGAGAGAGGGCAAAGGACAAATCAGACAGTCCTCTGTGGGTACCAGCACTTTTCTGTCTGTTTACTTAAAAACAACAACCGTTTCCACAAGTCCAATGCCTAGTTCACTGTTTAGACACAGTTGGAATGCATTAAATGGCGACATGCTTTTGAGATGGACTCCAGTATGGAGAAAATCACACAGTGGAGACCGAAAACATAATTAAAATCTCTTATTCAGAGAAGGAGAAAACAAAAGATTCTATTAATAGGGTTCCTATGGTCATGGAAAACCTGGAAAATTAAGGGAGTTTGTAGAACTTGAGAAAAGTCTTAAAATGTCATCTTTTGCTAGTTATGGTCAGCTCAAATGTATTGCACTCACTAGAAATGTATCTATACAAAATTATTTTTTAAAATCCTTATATAGTTACCATGATCGACTGGAAAAGTCATTGTAATTCATTGGACAAAAGGTGTGGGAAACCTGTATTATACTTAAAACAAGTAATGATGAGTTTAATATACAGTATGTGCAAATAATATGTAAAAATTACATTTTTGTGTATTTCAATATTTGAGGTAATAAAACAGCAAAATATTACACATCACCATCGCACTGTTTAAGTAACGCAATCTGCTTTTTCTACATTTGTTCATAGAAGTCAGTAGATGCACAGCTCATAGAGCATTACTGAACAAGTGCTTCAGTGGGAGTCTATGGCAGATTAGCATTAGATTTCAGGAGAGTAAAGATCAATGTTCATTGGACGAGAGGTTCCAAACACATCATTTTGGGTCATGCCCAAAATCTCTGTTTGCTTTCAATCAATGTATTTTTTTCCTGTCTAGAAGCCCAGCTTCTCTATATGATGATTGGTCGAGCTTTCAAATGGGCAGGACTTCGCTTCAAACAGCCAATAATTGAAATGGTAATGTACATGAATGACAGTATATCAAATGTAATGCCCTATTTTAAGAGTGCTAGCTCTAAGCGCAGCGCTATGCCATATGTCGTAGGCATGGCCAGGAAGTTTTGGTATTTTCTTGCAAGCATGCGCTAAGTCTAGATGCAAGTGTGTTTGGTGAAAATGTGCACAAAGTGCAAATAGTCTGGGTCAAGTACAATTTAATTCTGAGTTTCTTCTCGGCCACCATCTGTGTCCTACTATACAGTCCATTCTCTGTCAAGCACCAGCGATTTAAACAAAGACAGCACATTCATAAGAAGTAGGTAGTGTAAATGGACTGTACACAATGAATTAGAGGAATAGAAATATAGCTGCAAGCAGCAATGACGGGCCCAAACACCATGGTTCCATTTCCACCTGGTGGCTTTCGGAAAACAATGCAGGTGGACACATGCATTTGGCATTTGACATTATTCTAAACAACTTTGAAGCAAATTTGGTAAATATAAGAGGACTATTTTAAAGTCTGTTGTAAGAGCCACACTTCCTGCTGCCAGGTGGCGGTGCTATGACCGTGACCCAAAAGTAGTCACATCCATGTGTTTAGCCCCCAAGACTAAACAAACATGTCAATTTTGATCTAAATCACACATTGCACACAGAAGAAATGAGACTCTTCCTGTTTCCCATTTTTCCCCATTAATTTAATGCCTTGCCATGGCAACACCGTTCAATATATCAAAACTCTTTTCACAATTTATCATCTTCAATGTCTAGATACAATACTGTCTAAATGTGGTGACAGTCTCATGAATCCCCTAAGAGGAGTATTTAAAAGTTCAGAGACTGCAATATTCAAAATATCCAAAATGTCTGACTTCCTGTTGGGTGGAGCTAATAACTATAATTATGAAAGTTGTCTGGCTTGATGAGAACTATATATGTAACAAGTTTGGTGACTCAAGGTGAAAATGGAGGTGCTACAGAGACCCCATTACATGCCCATTTTAAAGGGGGCTTTACAGAGGCATACAATTAAATGAAATGATGAACGGTGCTTATCTAATCCAACCAACAGCACTTTAGAAAAAAATGTGCTTTTAAAACTTACCAATGAAGTTCACTACGCAGGTCTGCAGTCAAGAGCAGTAACTTCCTATGCTCATGTCAACAGCTGACATAAATGTGATCAAAGCTTTTGATTGGCTCAGGGTCAAAGGCAAACTAGCCCCTCAGGCCGTTGTTGAACGCTCGTTGCACATGTGCATGACATTCTCCAGATCTCTGTTGATTAACATTGAGGATGAAGGGCTAGCCTCATGCATAGCAAATGAGAATGATTAAATGGCTTTTACAAAACATACCTTAATAATAATATAATTTCTCAAAAGAATATATACTTTTTTCTTGTATAATGGACATAAAACACGTTTAAGTTGTGGAAAATACACTATATTGCCAAAAGTATTCGCTCATCTGCCTTTAGACGCATATGACCTTAAGTGACATCCCATTCTTAATCCATAGGGTTTAATATGACGTCGGCCCACCCTTTGCAGCTATAACAGCTTCAACTCTTCTGGGAAGGCTTTCCACAAGGTTTAGGAGTGTGTTTATGGGAATTTTTGACCATTCTTCCAGAAGCGCATTTGTGAGGTCAGACACTGATGTTGGACGAGAAGGCCTGGCTCGCAGTTTTCGCTCTAATTCATACCAAAGGTGCTCTATCGTGTTGAGGTCAGGACTTTGTGCAGGCCAGTCAAGTTCTTCCACACCAAACTTGCTCATCCATGTCTTTATGGACCTTGCTTTGTGCACTGGTGCGCAGTCATGTTGGAACAGGAAGAGGCCATCCCCAAACTGTTCCCACAAAGTTGGGAGCATGGAATTGTCCAAAATCTCTTGGTATGCTGAAGCATTCAGAGTTCCTTTCACTGGAACTAAGGAGCCAAGCCCAGCTCCTGAAAAACCACCCTACACCATAATCCCCCCTCCACCAAACTTCACAGTTGGCACAATGCAGTCAGATAAGTACCGTTCTCCTGGCAACCGCCAAACCCAGACTCGTCCATCAGATTGCCAGATGGAGAAGTGTGATTCGTCACTCCAGAGAACGCTTCTCCACTGCTCTAGAGTCCAGTGGCGGCGTGCTTTTCACCACTGCATCCAACGCTTTGCATTGCACTTGGTGATGTATGGCTTGGATGCAGCTGCTCGGCCATGGAAACCCATTCCATGAAGCTCTCTACGCACTGTTCTTGAGCTAATCTGAAGGCCACATGAACTTTGGAGGTCTGTAGCGATTGACTCTGCAGAAAGTTGGCGACCTCTGCGCACTATGCGCCTCAGCATCCGCTGACCCCGCTCTGTCATTTTACGTGGCCTACCACTTCGTGGCTGAGTTGCTGTCATTCCCAATCGCTTCCACTTTGTTATAATACCACTGACAGTTGACTGTGGAATATTTAGTAGGGAGGAAATTTCACGACTGGACTTGTTGCACAGGTGGCATCCTATCACAGTACCATGCTGGAATTCACTGAGCTCCTGAGAGCGGCCCATTCTTTCACAAATGTTTGTAGAAGCAGTCTGCATGCCTAGGTGCTTCATTTTATACACCTGTGGCCATAGAAGTGATTGGAATACCTGAATTCAATTATTTGGATGGGTGAGCGAATACTTTTGGCAATATAGTGTATATTATTCTTAAAATAAATGTATGATGATGCCATGAAATTTGCACAACAGTGCCACCTCTGGTGGGGCTTAGCCCCACTTGCCCCTAATGTAGAGATGCGGCTGCTAATAATAATAATCCTTAGAAGAAAAATAGGACCTCTGCACTTTCAGTGCTTGGGCCCTAAATATGGACTTACATTCTGTTGTGCATTAAATGCGTCCCTGTTGAATGTCAGGCATATTTCTATGACAGTGACATGCTTCTTGTATACAAATGGAAAATGTAGTTCTCATCAAGATTTGGATGTAGGCTTCATTAAATTATAGGGAATGTAAGTATTATTAATAATTTTCATCTACTGAACACAAATAATGGTTAGTATTAACAGTGATTGTATTGGAACACACTTCACTCCTACAGGTTGATTTTTATTTTGAAAAATGTAATTAATTTATTGAAACACAACAAAATTAAACCAAAATATTTCTAAATTCAAATTACACTTCAAACAAAATGAAAATATAATCAAAATAATGAAGTGGTCAAAAATATACCAAATCAAAACATTTTACTCTTTAAGCTTCTTCCACTGGCCCCTTTTGCAGTGGCTTAATCACTGTACAGCAACAAGTGGAAAAATGCCAATACAAATTAGATCATAAAGACAATTGAAAATATAAGCATAACAATAATAATTTAAAAAACAAACCAAAAACTAAGGATAGTTTAACACAAATCTCATAAATATTTGTTTCATAAATGGCTTTCAGTGCATGTCAGGAACAAAATTTGATATTCCACCATATTTTCAGAGTTTGGACACTTTATTACCATCTTCTGGTGGAATCTCCAAAATGCTAATGAGGGAACTGAGTTAGACTTTGAGTTGCAAACAGACCTGCTTTTGAAAGTCTTAGCGCAATTACCTATTTCTCAGGAAATTAGCAAATTGCTTTGCTTCACTTCATTAACATACAATACACTCTCAGTTTGCTTACATACACCGTCAGATAGCGCAAACACTCCCACCCACGCCTGCTTGCGCTGGCATGAAAATCACACTTATAAATAGCGTTCTTACGAAAATGTTATATGACATTGCGCACGGTCGTAACGTGTAGCGCTGCGCATTGCATACTCAGGAAAATTGAGCCTGTAAAGTCACCACTGTCAAGCGCAAAGTGTTCGGTGACTTGGAGATACATTTATGTCAGCTTTCAAAATCAGATATTTTTCCTGTTATGTTGCAAAAACAGTTTGAGCTTAGTTCATTATTTTCGTTAAGAAATCGTTTGAGTAGTAGTTTAAACAACTTTTGGGAGCAACATTGCAGATAACAAAAATAACAGTCTTTGCTTCCCCACGTTTGAAAAGCACCAGCCGCCACTGAATTACAAAGATTTTCATTTCTTAGATGCATTTACCTCACTGGGAGAAAAAACTTATTGACAGCACCTTGTTCATATTGCTATCCATGTGGCATTGAGTGCACTGCTGACCACAAATAGTCTAAAATCAGAATTAGAAATCACTCCAAATCTTAATCCATTACATTAGAGGTGTTGAGAGGTAAACACGGCTCACTACAAGCATTGTTGCTCAACACAGAGCCAGAGTCCAATTCTATTTTAATGCATTTCTTTTCAGGCAGTGGCAGACCTCCCAGAGTGCACTGGGAGAGCCAGGTGGAACCCATGAGCCCTGTGACTAATGCAGCGACTGTTTGCAGTTATACTCGCAGACCAGCAGTTTCTACATGTCAGCTCTCGCACATTAGCGTTGCATATTTTATGGGTGCCATTATTATTTCATATGTTTCCTTTTTATCTATCTGCTCCATGCACTGGGAAAGGATGAGATGATCTGCAAGTTCAATCCTGGTGTCCTGATCTACGTGGAGATTCATTTATCCTGTTTGATTCTCTGGGCTCATTTAATATTCAAGCAGCCAGATTTGTTCTATGCTCATTTGTGATTATTATGAAGTGAAATGGAACCAAACACGGTCATTCTCTGCTTTAGTTGCTTTCATGTATTTGAACAGTACATACTGCAGATAATAATTGCTTCTAATCAATGGCGAATTCTCAGGGCCAGCAAAGCCTTCTCTGCTGGACTAACATGCCAAATAATTAAATATTTTTCATCCTTTCATTCTCAATCACCTTTCTGCATATGTATTTTTAATCGCTTTCCACTCTTAATTAATCTACAAACAAATAGAGAAAAACGAAAAGTTTATCCAGTCAGAATTTATTCCTTGATGCTTACAAACGAAGCGTGACAGCTGTTTCACAAATCGCATGCCTGAAGCAGCACGTGAGTCTGAGCTCCACCCCCTCAGGCCTTCAGAATTTCTACAGAATCCCTCAACAGTGCAAATGAATGAGCAACTAAAGTCAGATTGTCAGATTCATCAGCCAATCAGATTAATTTATTTGTTCTTGGTGGGTGTGATCTTTAGGATATGTCCCGGTCGAGGCCTTCTAGCTGGCCTTGAGTGACGCAATCACGCTTGTAAGTGATATACATAATTCAAGCGAAAAGCGTAAGATCAAGCTGTCTGACGAGTCGGCTGTCATCACTGCTAGTATTGCTGTTGAGAAAGCGATCCTTATGGATTTAAAAACGTGAGATGTTCTGCAAGACTGTGTGATTGCTTAATTTATTAAACAGGAAAGGAGGACTGATTTTCACTTCAAGCAAATTGGTAAGTGCTTTTTGCATTGTTATTGCAACATCAGGAGTTTTCTAAATGTAAATTAGGCTGCTGGAGAATTCAGTGTCAGATCAAGTTTTGAAAAGTAGTGCTGCGTTCCATTCAACTCAGAAAGTCGGATTTTACAACTTCCTACTAGGAAAAGTGCAATGGATGCATCTTGAAGTCAGAATTGCAACTTGTAGGCTCATGCAGAAATTCTCAACTCCAATTTCACCGAGATGCAGGGGCATGATGTCACACAAACATGTCGACACTCAGGGAGATATACAAAGTAAATGATAAACATTCACTTTATTAAGTAATATCGATAAATGAGTTCATTTCCACATTACATGATATTAAATCTTGTTTAACAAATGCCTGCAGAAACAGGTGTATAAAACATTATAATCTCTTGATAATCGTACACCTGTAGCACAAATGCTAGCACTGCAGCATTGTTTATCAGTTTGGTTGCTAGGAGACATCTCTAATGAGAGTCAAACCCCTGCTAAGCTAACGCGAGCATTGCAGTTTTGTTTCCTTACACGTCATCTTCCGAATATCGGGGAATGGAATAAATTTATGGTCAGAGATATCAAGTAAGAATATCCCACATCCAACTTGAATGGAACGCAGCATAACCGTGTACCCTGACCAAACGAAATTTATTGCAAGCAACATTTAAATCGCAAATATTATTAGATAGATTTTTCCAGGTATTATTGGTAGATTCATATAAAAAAAATTGATTTTTGAATGTCTGTTCGGAAGACGTTCATTTCACAAAACAGTCATGCTGCAGTTAAAATTAGGCTTGCTTGAGCATTAAGTGTCATTTCAAGTTCTGTCTTCCGTGCGTGGACGTGTTTTTAAAATGTCAGTTGGTATTATTAGTTAGCTGCAACATATTATATGATGCCCAAAGGCATAGGGTGTCTTATTCATTGTGAAACTGCGTTTTCTTAATGGCATGAAACACACTGAAGGCCTAGACTTTAAATGCACGGCCCGCCACTGCTTCTAATACATTTTAATGTTGTAGTACATGTTAAGAATTTCACTGTGTTAATGGTTTAATGTTTTGAAAGGCATCTAAAAATTCGACCTAAACGTGGAGTGCTGTTGAAATGAAAACATTGAACATCTTATTTTCAAAACATATTTTAAAAATGGAAATTAACTAAGTTTTAGGATTAAAATAAATCAATAAAATTAAACAAAGAAACACAGAAAATGTATTTTATTTTATTTTATTTTTTTTGTGATTTGTAGTTACTAAAAAATCATTACATATGTGACATTGACCAAGTTAACTCCTTTGTACAAAAGGATTTTATTGCTTCCATTAAAGCATACAAGATGCTTTTTGGAACATTCTCAAATCATGCTGGGATAACAGATCATCAGGTTTTGCACAAACTTGTGGATTCCATGCAGCACTAGTGCACACTTTCATTAGAGCAAAAGTGGGACATACTAAATACGAAGAAATTTTATAATTATTTTTACTAAAATTGTTATGCTGAAAATATAATTTGTAGGGAAAAAATGCAAAATAGAAGTATTTTTACATGTTAACTCAAACTTTAAATGGCACTGTACAGTATACTCTAAACTGAGATGTACTGTATGTACTGGTGTTTTATTTCACCTGAGTGTAACCCAGAGGAGAATTACATTTCTGTGGTTAGCCTTCATAAATAGAAAACAGCTGTGGTGAGGACCTTCTACAAGACAGTTACCAGAGACCAGTGACATAACATCAAATAATCCTTTAGTGGAGATTCCTCAGTTTACCTCATTTTCTCCTCCTTCAACACTGCAAATGGGTTTTAGAATGGTCCTGGTGACCATGTGCCTTGTTTCAGCACCCTACTGGCGGACAGCTCCTGTCAAGATAAGGAAATGTTAACTCGAGACACAATCTCAGTGTCCTGCCTTGTACTTCTCTCTATCACCATCTCACTCTCTCTCTCCCCCAATCTCATTGTTGCCAGCTGTCTTCTACTCTCTCTCTCTCTCCCTCTCTCATTTTCGCTTCCCTCACTCCATTTTCTCTTATGCACTATGGGTTCCCTAGAGTGCTATTTTCTCTCTTCCAAGCTGTTCCTACAAGCCACAGATGTACCTGCCTGGGCCTAACCCTAGTCCAGGCTGTCAGGTTGCATTAACTGCCATTCGTTCAGAGGTGGCAGCACCCACACCCCTACTCCTTCCATTACATTTTAGCAACTTCTGCAGTTTTGTTCCATGTGACACAGGCATGCCGAGACATCATGAATAGCATGCAAGAATCAACATTAATTAGATTCTAGACTTCTCCATGGGTCAGCAAATAGATGACAGGAAATATATTTTAGATCATAAAAGTCAGCTTTAACCCTTATGTTATTCACCTTCTGTTATTTATATTTGAAGTCCCAGAGACCCAGAGAATTTTTCCCCCTTCAGATTATTATTGTTTTTATATTATTTTTATATGTTCCACTGATATAATCAAAACCCATCAAACTTATATTATTAAAGATTTATTGCTCTTTTTACCACGAAGTAGGTATACAATTTTTTAGAAAGTTGATTGTTATCCATTATAGTAACATTACTTCTGTTTCGGCTCAATTTGACCCCGAAAAAAATAAGAAAGTAAACAACTTGCAGTAGTGTACGGCTACAGTGTGTATACTAATCAAGAATATCTTAACCAACCAGCCTGATCTAATGAAAATTTTGTGACAGTGGCAACATTTTTGCTAAATTACATTACGTGGTTCATTACACTTTTCACAGCAGTTCCAGCTCTAAAAGCAAGTTAAATATTCCCCCAAACAGATTAATGGTATATCAAGTTTAAAATCAACAAAATATACCTCCCCACCCCAAACCTAAAACCTATACCTGACCAATAGTGTCGTGAACAGCAAATATGAGATGAAGAACGCAATTGCTAAGGCATTCATTTTGAAGTGCTTCTGTGACAATTTGGATTCACATGTTGACCTATGTGCTTTTCAGGATTTGTACCCAAGTCTTTGACATCACAAGTGTGACGCTCTGTAAGTGTGTTAAGCTACCGTGCAAATCGATAATGTTAATAAGCTTGTAAATGTACTTTGTTATTTAATACAATTGTTAAAATGTAGTAATTTTAGTCATGATAGTTTGTAACTAACATTAGCAAACATAAGTAAATTAGGCTAACATTTTTCATGAAGTATGTTTAAAGGAAGTTATCAGTTTGAAATGTTTGTTTATTATCACTTCTCAAAATAATGAAAAGTCAGTCAATTTCAAGAACTTTCTAAATGAGATTTCATTGTTAAAGGTGAAGTGTGTAATTTCTGCACTACTATTGACACCAAATGGAATTACAAAAATATATTTTTTTAATCAACCTTTGCCAACACGCCTTAGACTCATACGCATTTTGCACTCTCTGATTCCTTATGAATAAATAAGCCATACTTAATAAAAGGTGATAAACAGTAACATCGTAATAAACAAGACCACTGTAATATATCGTCGCTGTCCTATGAAAAACTCTTTCCACTTTTGGCAATTTTGACTTTTTACCATTGACGGATGCGCAGAATATCCTCTTCCTAATGTTTGAATTGTGCATCGAAATGACCAATGAAAAGATGTTTAATCAGACTGTCTGTTTAACAAGTATCTTGTAAGATTGTTTATGAGAAAAAGAGTTTTTCCAAGACGGTGTATAAGCGACTTGCGCAGCGATCTCGTTATTGGTGCTCCCGTCTGCCCGAGTGATCTCATTGGTGGTGGTTGTGGGGTGTGTCGTCCACCTTGTAAATGTGACGCCAATGTTAACTCTGGTTCTCTGTCTCTGTGTCTTTTAGCAAGTCTTCGAATTTTGGCTTTAACATCTATAGACGAAGCTAAATTTCCCCCCAACTGAACAGCTTGTTCTATCAGAAAAGATTTGGGATTAATGGGATTAATATGTAGCGATACTTATATCATTTGGCATAAATCCTGTCCCACGGTTCAGCACTTGGATACATGCTTGAACCGTCAGAACCTGCCGGATGACAGCAGGGGAGTGGAGTTTATGCCCGCACAGGACGGGACCTAAAGTTATAGTGATGGGGTAGAGAGGGGTGAAAACAATGAGAGACAGCTGAGCAGGTTTATGAAGCGGAGGCTGTATTGTGATTGGATGAGATGCCTGATAAAATGAATTCTCTCTTTGGTGTGTGGTATCGTAACACATCCAACTGTGAGACTTCAAAGGAAGCCACACTCATGTCTATTTCCCACCTTAAGGCTTTTTCTGGTCACTGGCTCCTCTTTGGGAACATTGACACCACACAACATGGACATTCTTTTATGGTGAACAGAGTGCCACTTCTTCCAGGCTAACATGGTATTCTTTGCTTGTGTTTTGGATGTGATCACAGTACAGTCTGTCCCCTTTCCCAATCCTTGCTCTCTAGCTGGCTTGTATTTCTGTTCTCGAAGGGAGGGAACATCTGAGTCAGGCAAGGGGGGAGGGAAAAAAAGAGGGCCTGAACTGGGTGGCATACTGAAGTGCCTTTTCACAGTGCGCAGAAGAAACAAAGAACAAGAGACCTGCAGCTGCAGTCAGCCTCCAGGGGGCCAGCCAAGAGAAAGAGTAGATCCCCATCGATAATGAGAAAAGTATGAGAGAGTAAGTGGGTATAAAGGAGAGACCTGCATGAAGATGGAGCTCGGATACTGTCAGCAATGCAAAGCGAACGGATTAATTGGGATGGGATGCACAGGTCATGTTGGCCCCAGCATGTGGGGTGTGATATATCAGAAGTCAGCACTAGTCTATGACAGTCCTAGAAATTTTGATTGACAGTTTGCAAATACCCATCTGTCACACTTTGCCAGAGAGAAGAAATCAGGTGCCCACACCTTCAGATTTTCCTTTTTGTTATTGTTTAATGAAATAGCGTGGGTGAAAGACAAGCTGGAGGGAAAGGGAGACAAATGGACTGAAAGGGTATAGGAGAGGTGGGTTATTTGTATGATACAGGTAAGAATCAGCAGGTACCTCGCAATATGAAAATATAATTATATCTGGGTTGTGATGCGATAATATTGTGATTCTACATGTTTAGTGCATTGTTATTAAAAACTGTGATGTATTGCAATCTTTTACTCATTAATGTTCATTGGACTTTGGTGCTTTTCTCAACAACTGCTGAACTTTCTGCATTACTTCATCATAGAGCCATTAAAGTAGCGCTAAATATCGGCAGGTCAGTATGAGTAAAAAAATAAACAAATAAATTGGGGAAAACTGCACCTTGGTTCCAGCACGTTTAAAGTAGCACAAAAACCCTTTCAGTCTAGTTTTATGGAGGATGTTTACAGACATCATAAAAAACAAGTTATAGACTTATATTCTTCGCTCGTTTTGAGTTTGCAATTCGGTCGAAAAGAAGCATATTTCGTCTTCTTTCACACGTGCCCTTGAGTGGTGCTCAATCTCTTTTTTTTCCCCAAAAAATAAAGGATATTTTTCCCAAAAATGTAAATAGTGTCATAATTTGCTCACCCTTGTGTTGTTCCAAACTCAGATGACTTTCCTTCTTCTGTGGAACACAAAAGGAAATGTATGGGATATAAATGCAGTGAAAGTGAATAGTGACTGAGACTAACATTCTAAACATTCTGAGTAAATCATAATTTTAAAATACGAGATTTTTTTTATTAAATGTTTTATTTTTTGTGAACTATCCCTTTAAAGTTTAAAGGAATAGTTCACCCAAAAATGAAAATTCTCTCATCATTAACTCATCATATTTTGGACCTTTAAAATTCTGGTCACCATTCACTTGCATTGAATGGACCTACAGAGCTAAGATATTTTTCTAAAAATCTTCGTTTGTGTTCAGCAGAAGAAAGAAAGTCATACACATCTAAGATGGCAGGAGGGTGAGTAAATGATGAGAGAATTTTCATTTTGAGGTAAACTATCCCTTAGTAAGAAAACATTTTTTATTCTTGAAAATAGAAAATCGATACAATATTATTAGATAAAATATTGCAATACTTTCAGATAATTTTCCCCACCTCTAATGTATGACATAAATTGGAGGTCATGAGCACTTAAACTACATCAAAACTTCAACTCACCACCCATCTCTGTAGCTCCAGCACTTGGACTAAGATGGTCTCAAGTCAGTGTCACTAAGAATCTCACTTCTTAGCAAACTGCATTAACTGTCTGCATGCATTTACAGCACAAGAGAGAATGGGGCTGTGTGCTGGCCGCACCACTGGGGAGGTGATCTAAATGCTGTCAGTCACCAGGGATTTTTCCTTCTAAATGACATCTAGACTCCATCAGGCGTCCCTCATTATCCTCAGCTGTCAGTCAGAGGCTTAATAAAATCCATCCTTGGACTGCTTCTGAATACAATACAGAAATGATTCATCTACAGCGTGGTAGGAGATATGTGTGGGCACAATCTTGAGGAGGTCATGACCTATATTTAACGTGCTGCAAAATGTGATACTTAATGTGAATTCAACCTTAAATGCGGTGATGTACAGACTTCGCTACACTTCATAACTGTAGGTGAAGAGCAACCGGTGTTGAAGTACCTCTAACACTTTCTCCGATTAGCCTCCTCTTCACTCTTTGCCCCTGTCTGGGGTTGTTCGCACAGGAGGAATTCTTGTGCTTGGAACAAAACATATTTTTTTGCAGGTTTCTTGAGAAACATTTTTCGAAGTTGACTCAGCATCTTAAAAACTTAGTGACTCTAAAAAAAAAAAAACAGCAAAACGTTGTACAGCAGTCAAGTATGTCTGTCGGAGACATTTTTGTGGTAAAAAACATTAAAAAACAGCAAGAACACGTCCTGTGTGAACCACCTCTCTGGCTGCAGGGCGAGTGAAAATTAAACATGAACTCAAACAGCCAATCCGGCCTGTCAGGGTTCAGTTGATTCTATTTTTACACAGCCTCTGTGTTTTTCTCCTACAAAACATCTGCAGGACAGCCTGCATTGCTACTGCTTCGTGGAAATGGAATGTATCTTTCATTTTAATATGTAATATTTTATGTGTTATGATGAAATAATAACAGTCTCCTCCAGACAACATTTAAAATCTCTCCCCACAAAAAGGAAGAGCATGTGACAAATGGCACCAGTCATCTCTCTTTTTTTGTGTGGTTTTTGACACTGCAGGTTATGTAGGATGGGCAATGCACAGGTTATCCAGCAAGAACAGTTGACTTTATGACACAGCTTGAGCGGAATAGGTTTCCCTGCATGGCTCTCTTTACAAATGCATTCTCTAATTATCCAGCTGTGGGGCAAGAGAAAAGAGTTGAGTAAAGTAACATTAATAATATGGATGATTGCAAAAGTGGAATCTAGCGGAAGCTCCCTCACGTGTGCATAGCAAATAATTCAAACAATATGGCTGACAGGAGGGCCAGTTAAAGGGATAGAAATTCTGTCATTATTTACTCACTCTCACACTTCAGACATGTATGACTTACATTTCTTTGGTGGAATGCAATAGGACATGTTAGGCTGCATGTTAGTCTCAGTCACCATTCTTTTTCCTATGCAATGAAAGTGAATGGTGACTGAGGCTGTCATTCAGTTTAATATCTCCTCTTGTGTTTTCCACAGAAAAAGCAAGTCATACAGGTTTGAAACAACATGAGGATGAGTAAATCACAGCAGAATTAGCATTTTTGGGTGAACTATCCCAAGTCAATCTTCCAAACTCTGTAAAGTCTGTTTTTCAGTCGCTCTTGAAATACGTTCTGTCCACTATAATGCATTTGGCAGGCTCTTACCCAATTCTGACTGGAAGAGAAGAGCATCCTGCTTCCAGTGAGATTCCACTTCAATTGAGGAGAGGGGTTGAGGAGAATACAAATGTTGGAGCACAGTCTGGGCTTCCTAATCTCTCTCAGACAGACTCCATGGCCATCACACTGCCAGCATGCCCTTCTCCTCCACACACATATACCACACATGCACTACCTCAACACTTAGCACTGCTAATTTGTGCCCTAATTCCAACCTGGTCTCATAGAAACGCATTACTTTGGCTAGTTGTATGCATCATTCCAGTTTCCAGGTGAAACGAACACTAGAGGCGGTACAACAACAGTGACTTACATTGACTTTCACACAAATCACAAGTAAAACGACAGATTATCACTTCTTAAACACTTATTTTTGTCCTGTTCCTCACACAGTGCTATCTTATGACATGTAAACACTTACTATAGTGCATGACTTGTATGGGCTATACATTTCAACATTTGCATTACATAACCAACTAAATTTATAAACTTGTTCGAGCATGATAAAATTTTGCGGTAGCTTAACTGATAGAGCATTTCACTTGCAATGCACAGGACAGGGTTACAAAACCTGAAGAGAACACATTTCCAGGCATGAGCCAAAAGTGTCAGAAAAGCACCACTAAATGATGTGGTTGCTATAGCAATTGCATTTTTTCATGTCACATTTGCTTTTTTATGACACTATTGGTTAGGTTTAAGGCTTAGGGTAGGGAGGTAGCTCTTAAATTTCTGGAGAGAGCTATCATTTAGCAATCTCATTCATCTGGTGCACAGCTGGCTCAGGGTACCCCAACTCCCCCGGAAGAATGCATGATCTTGGCACCAGTTGTCATGTGACTTGCTCTGCAGCCACAGAAAAATGACATTCTTGCAACACTCATAACACAATGTGCAATGGTGGTAATGGTAGGCTACAGTAATGTTAATGTGGCCTGGGTGATCAAATTGAGCAAGCATTTTTTAAATAAATAACTATAAATAAATTATAGATGGAATTTTATACCAGACCCTGAAGAATGGCGATTACCTCAATTAAAAGCTGTCTTAAAAATGGCATCATTCCAGATTGATGTATCATGATTATGCATTACAAATTAATTCACATTATGTTTTTTAGACTGCAAAAGCAAGAGTTCCCGTTTGTTTATATGACTACTCAGGCTATCAAATGCAAAAGATATGCACATGAAGTGTACCTTATCGTCGGCTTTTGCTCTGTCAAACAAGGATCTTTGTGTTAAGTTTGTTTCAAATCTCACTTGATTGAGTGCTCGTTTGGTGCTTATGCTTCAGGCTCGTGCAAAAATAAATAAACATATGTGACATAAATAATATGAGATGTGAAAAAACAAGTAGATTTCATGCTTTTAGGAGCCTGCCAAAAGAAAAATCGTTCATCTGAAAAAGAAAGATGCAGTGCAATGTAATGAAATATTTCCGATCAAAACTGTTCTTGAAAAAAAAAAAAAAACGATTATTTATTTTTTTTCATCAGAATACATGGTTGTTTTTGAATGTCCATCAATGGGAAAACATGCCCTTGAGCATAGGAGGGTGTAGTTGCTGCATCTACCAACAGGGGCTAATGGAGAAAACCCCATTTAAAACATTAGCATTAGCATTAACCTTAAAAGCCTAATCTCTTTGGGAGAACATTTAACTTGTTTTTAGCATCACTCAGTTGACAATTCACCTTGGAACTGCCACAATACGAGCCACGTAAAATCATTTAGCAAAATGTTGCCACAGACATGTAATTTTAATGAGATCAGGCAACCCAATTCATGTATGCACTGATCAAACTACATGCATACTTAGGAAGTGATAAAATCACTCTGGATTGACAGTAGCGTCTGTTTCCTTGAGTTCACCCATCTGCTGTTGCAGGCTTTTTGGAGGAGGCAGGTTGCTGATTTTTTATTTTCCTCAAAAAGTCGAATGTTCCATTTTCATGCGTTTGGGTGTGATAGACTGGAGAGGAGAAGAAATATAGAGCTCTACTAAATGAGAATTGATTTTTTTACCAATCTTCCAAAAATGTAATGAGCATTTTGTAAATTAATCATTTGATTTTGCAACCCACTAAAATAAGTTGTCTGATTAAGTGACGTTGGATATATCGCTGAGCCACAGAGATGAGGGTTTTTGTTTTGGATTTGGGGGTATTACATTTCCCCATTCTTTTAGGTGCTCATGCCATCACATCTCTTTTCAGAACTGTTAGAGCTTTGTTTTTGTTTTTTTGTTTTTTTTGTTAACATGTTTGTATCCATTATGAATAACTGGATTACAGCAATTGATCTAAAGAGCTCGGTAATTTATGCTCTGATTGCCTATTTAAATCAGCCTCAACCTAAATGCCTTTATATGAAAACAAACCACACAGCAGGCACAGTAACAAATTGTGGTTACTTTAGCCAAACAGCTAATGTACACGTTGCTTGACTAACCATCTTTGTGGTTGAGACCATCTTGTAGGGTAAATATGGATGGTTTTTAATTCAAAAAGGGCTATAGGGGCAATAGTGCTGTGGTCATGCACTGCTTATGTTTTTGTGGCAGGCCTCTCCGCTTCAGTTTCTTTCCAAAACACACTTCCTGCTCTAGATAGTGTCCATTGTTGCTAAATGTTACATTATATGTGGACACTCGAACACCACACCCATATGTGCTTGTTGAACATTTAATTTCAAAACCATTGGCATTTATATGGAGTTGGTCCTCCCTAACAACTTCCACTCTTTCAGGAAGGCTTCCCACTATATGTTGGAACATGGATTACTGGTGTTGAGCAATAGGGCCTGGCTCGCAGTCGGAATTCCAAGTCATCCCAAGGGTGTTCAGGTCTCGGCTTTGTGCAGGCCAATCAAATTCTTCCACATTAGACTTGGTAAACAATTTCTTTATGGACCTCGATTGATGGACAGGGCATTTTCATCCTGGAGCAAAAAATAGTTCTTGCTAAATTGCTGTGACAGTGTTGGAAGCACAATTCTCTACAATGTCATCGTATGTCTTAGCATTGAAATTTGTCTTCACTCGAATAACTGGAATAGCAAACCCATTAATCAAAGGGGGTGTCCACATATTTTTGGCCATTTTGTACTGTATGTGGTGCAGCTAGTCATGCTTGCCAAAATAGGCTTATAGGAAGGGTTAGGGAGAAAATAAGAGGAGAAAGGGGAGGATGGGGAGCATATGAGTTGACACTCTGCAGGTGGAAAGGATGACCTATTTCGATCGTAATCGATTGGGCCTTGGGCTCAGCGTGAGCAAATGCAGGGCAGACTGAATCATGTCCCAGCAGTGCTCCTTCAAAAAAGACAAGGTCAAAGTCTTAGCTGTCCCCATCTCTCTGTCTCTCTCTCTCTCGCTCTCTCTCTCTCACTTTCTATAGCTCTTTATAACCCACTCAATCGCTCATTTTCTCTGTCTTTCTCTTTCTCTTTTACATTCTTGTTGAACCTTTTCTTTCTCCCTGAATATGCTCAGATCCCTTTTAGGCCTATTTTACATTGCATTCACAAACGGTGCGAAAGCAAAGTAGCATAACTACAACAGCAGGTCTTGCTTTGTTTCTTTCACACTGATAGCATTTCAGCTATAAAGAAGGGCTGTGCTAATAAGATTAATCGCAAAAAAAATTCTCACAGTATTGAATCATTACTTTAGATTCCTGTATTGATATTTTTATTGATCAATTTGTGTATTCATATCATGTCTTTCAATTAAATAATGAAGAAGCAGATGGACTTAATAAGCACAAATTCTCAACCCTCCATAGTATAAGCCGCTTAAATAGTCAGGATTCAGGAAAGTGATGGTTGTGTGCCTGTCAGTCACTGCGTGTGAAACTTGCATCAAACCTGATATATATATATATATAGGTTTATAGTGCATAATAGTACTTGAGTTCAGTGTGTAACACTGAAAATAGGCTCAAAACTGAAACACTATTTAATATGCGATATAAAACCGGCCTTAGAGGAAGTGCCTTTGTGAACATATTGTCCTCTGGGCGAAGGGGCCAACTGTCCGCGTAACTTAACACATGGTGTTGGAAGACGCTATGCAAAGACCTACTGTGAGAGTTCATCTAAAAGCTATAGCACAATTCCAAGTCTCCACCCTTCATGCTTGCTTCTCAGTGGGACCTTGTATGTTCTGTGTCAGCATTGCTCAATATCATCTCTAAAAAAAAATGCTGTGAATCCATGCATCAGAACTGCATTGCAACTGCAGTCTATTCCGTCAGGATCTCATATGCAATATGGCATGTTTTTACAACTGGGTCTTTGCCAGGTCTCAATTTAAAACACTTACAGCAGCTAGAACATAGTGTGCCAGTTTCACGGGCTGTTCTGCCAGGCCGAGCTGGACATTTGGAATGGGACAGATGCCACTGAGCAAGCCATAGGTTAAGTGTGCTAAGCTGTCTTGGTTCCCCATCATAAGCACAGCCAGAGTATTCATTAACCTGTGCGTACACTTTATTGGTAACCAACCAAAAAGAGTGCATCCTTTAGGCTAATGAAAGCAGTCATTTTCAGCGTCAGAATAGACTAACACACACACCTGTCTCCAGATTGATGACAATGCCGAGGAACGAAGGCAATCTTGCACTGAAAAGAGCCTTGGCAGGTGTTTTGTGAAGAAGTGGCACTTAAATGATGTCCAAATTTCAGGAGGTATTCAAAAGAATTGACAAAAGCCAAAGATGCACAGAAGCCTTGAAATGCACAGTACAGTTTTCACTTTATGGTACTGCTTAAAGAGAGTGTCGTATGCATGTGTAACAATTAAAGGAGGGGCAAGGAGGAGGCGGGAACTGGCTGAAAAGTAAACAAAGTTTAATGGTAAAACTCAACTTAAAACAACATAAAACAAACATGAACACAGACACACACAACGCGGCCACGTGTGTCTCTCTCTCTCTCGAATTGGCACCTCCGGCTCGTCTTTATCCCCCTCCCAGCTGATTAGACCGATTCAGGGCCGGCTGTGTGTCCTCACATCCCAGCCCCACCCTCCTCCTGGTCACACTCCTCCATCGCCAAACTCAGGCTGGGGAAACCCCCGGCATGACGCACTCCCCTCCCCTCTCTTTCTGGAGGGGGACGTTGTCGTGCTGGCAGGTCTTCCCTGCCTTTCTGGAGCCCTGGGAGAGATGAGGGGATGGAAAGGGGAGAGGGAAAGAGCGAGGCGGAGCGATAGAGAGAGAGAAAGGAGAGAGAAAAACTTGCTTGCCGGTTCCCGAACACGCTAAAGCCAGGTCCTAAATCGCTTCTCCATCCTCTGGTGGATGACAGCTTGCTCCTCCCCCGGCGGACGGCAGCGAGTCCTCCGGACCCTGGCAGATGGAACCGCTCCTCCCCTTCATCTGCAGATTGCAGCGGTTCCTCCAGCTCTCAGCGGCCGGCAGCGACCCCTCCGTTCCCAGGCAGATGGCCGCGGCTGCTCCCCTGGCGGATGGCAGCGGCGAGGACTCCTCAACAGTGCATCCCTCATCCCTCCTGGTTTCAGCACCACTGTAACAGTTAAAGGACGGGCATCTCTCTCTCTCTCAAACTGGCACCTCCGGCTCATCTTTATCCCCCTCCCGGCTGATTAGCCCAATTCAGGGCCAACCGTGTGTCCTCACGGACCGGCCCTGCCCTCCTCCTTGTCACAGCATGTAAAGACAGCAAGAAGCACTCTTACGTTGAAGTACAGGATGTTTTGCATCACACAATGAATGTTCCTTGATAATAGATACGTCACACATTGAAATACATTTCCTTCAACTCAACCACAGCTTTGTTTGAAGCTTTGCCATTGTCGACTTCAAGGTGACACACCATTATAGCACCCCGTTATATAATCAACTTAGATTGTCGGATAAAACGAATATGCCGAAGAAAATTGAAATCAGTGTATAGTATTATTGTTCATTATTTTATTGATCACAGAGGATACATCCAAACATTTATTATGAGGAACAAAAACAGACACAAATGGGACTGGTGTGCAGTCAGCCCCTTCAAACCCTTTCAGAGAAGGGGTGACATATTGAGATGGAAATGTTTTTCATATTATGAAACATTCTTTCCCCCGTTTATTTAACAGTGCATGTGCATTAAATAAATACATTAAAGTACATAAATATATAACTTCAAAAACAACTTAATGTAGTCCATAAATATCTTTGCATTTTTCCTGTTTGACAGAGTGTAAGCAGTCCATGGCAACCAATCTAATGACTTATTGCGCTGTTGCTCTATGTTACTGCGTCCCCCTTCACAGGATATTTTAAAGGGTTCTGTAATTCATTTGTATTAGCAGAGTGACCACAAATCTGACGAATCAAATGCATTATTTTCACCTGGGGGGTTGGATGTCCGCAATCTGCAACTTCAGAGCTCAGATGAGAAGGTGTTTTGAATGCAAGTCAGAAAAGTTTCCCAGCAGCCATTTCTGTCTCTACCTGAGGCTGTGATGAAAAGTAGGGCATGTCCAGCAACAGGCAGAGCAAACAGTCTTAAATCCATGGATGATTTATAGCGAAGAATTTGAATGTCATTTTCTTCAAACAAACTGACAATTTGACAACTTTCCTGCTGTTGAGAGAGAATCTCACAACAGCGAGCAACGTAAAAAGCCTGCTTTTACATAAGATTTGAAATTATTGGATTATTCTCCACTTTTGAAGTCAAAATGTAAACAGTCATGCACACAACACTTTGGATAAGCACATTGGATAAGCAGGTAAGAATGCCAGTAAAGGTGTTTATATTCAATGCAAAATCAGATTGATGGCCAAAAGTCTACGTGTGCCGATCGTTTTTTGCTTAAACCATTTTTAAGCTTACCCGATGAAGAAATGCTGTGTAACGCATTTACTTGACAACGCACGTTTTCGGCTTATTAAGCATAATCGGGGTGAGATTGTCCATGTAAATGCACTCACTGTTGGCATCCCTTCTGAAACTCCAGAGGAGGCACATGTGAGATTATTGGGGAATTTTTATCAGGAGAAACTTTTGAGGAGCAGAAGACTTCAGTAAAGGTCTACATTTGCACTCGGCTTTCTCATTGCTGTCTAGGAGAAACAATAAATATATATTAAAGAGGTCTCACTTGGGATTTCTCTATCTTTGGACTATACTAAATGCTATGTTTCCTGTAAAAGGAAACAGAGGAGCAGTCCTCATGGAAAACTTCAATCTCTTCTCGACTAGCTGTCAGTTCCTTTCCGGCACTGTGGAAAACCCCTGCTGCTTCCCATTGCACTGTGAAGGGCCCAGTAGGAGTGGTGTTAATTGCTGCTTGCACAGTGGGGGCTCAAAAGCTTTCAGCCAGTGGTTGCTGAGCATACAGTGAGTTTAGTTCAGAACCAAACCTCCAGCTCTCAGCTTCTCGCTCATTAGTGCTACTCTGTTTGATGTACTCTTACACCTCATCTGTAAAAGAGATGGCAGAGGAGCAACCATATGCTTTTACTCTGGATGGCGTGGGCCTCCAAATGGGCTTGTTCTTATGACACACTCTGTTCTGAAGTGCATCCCCCCTTCCCATTACATTACCAGGATTATATTACCCGGCCATTATGTCAGCCATTCAGGGAGCATTTTGTAAATAGATTTCTGCTTGGTAATGTTTCACTAAGACTGTGTTTCTCAACTGGTTTTGCTTCAGGACCAAGATTTTACATTTGATATCAAGTGGCAACCCAAGTGACAGATGAATTTGTGCCAATGTACAAAACAGTTTGATTGAATGCACAGCCTTTGAAGTCAACAGCAAAAATAATAATAATTGTTTTCTACCCCCTAAAAGTTGATTAGCCTAGTAATTTTCCTATCATGCTTATGCACAATTATTTGAATTTTAGCTTTTTTAATATTCCCTTGCTGTCCATGGTCCTGTCTGAACAGACCTGCAGCCATTTTGGGTCCCGGAGAACTACTGCTCTCAGATAAAGAGGTTTCGGATTATGAAGCAGTTCTGCTGAGCTCCAGCTTATAAGTGCCTTGCATCTGAAGGCATACTGATGTATTACTTCATTTCAAGCTAACTGATGAGTGGCCAGGTTTTCTGTCCCTGTCTGATGGGTATTGTTTGTTTGGAAATAGCTGCTTCTACCTAGACTTTGGCTTAATTAATAGCTGGAATTCACAGTCAATTGCAAATCAATGGCAGTAATTACATTCTGGAGTCACAGTCGCTGTGTTTTAATGTTTCGCTCTGCCTTAAGCTACATTATTAGAGCAGCATATATCCTATGGTCCCTCTATATATATTTAGTTTATATAGTTTGTGATGTACCTCGGGGAGCTTATCTAGCAACTAAAGATTCAGTTAAAAGAATACATGGGATTCAGTCTGCAGTATTTGTGACATAATATTGATTACCACAAAAATTCATTTTGAGTTGCCCCCCCACCCCAAAAAACCATAAATCTAGGTTACAGTGAGGCACTTACAATGGAAGTGAATGAGGGCCAATCCATAACGTTAAAATACTCACTGTTTCAAAAGTATAGCCACAAGACGTAAACAATATGTGTGTTAATATGATTTTAGTGTGATAAAATCACTTAGTCTCGAATTAACTAAATCCTAAAGAGTAATGGTAATTGCAATTGTGACTATTAGTTTTAGTAGTTATGCTTGTCTCTAATATTTCATTGGCTAGATATTGGTCTTTGTGAGTGCAATTTCTATAACCTGATTTTCAAAAATCCTTATCTAGTAATTACAAACGACTGAAAAAGAACTGGAAAAATCATGGAAGTTAATTGGCCAAAAGCTGTGGGCATCCTGTCATCAGTAAACATGGAGGGTCTGTGGATGGCACACTCGACACAGGGATCTCTAAATCCTCATTAGTCTGCTATAAAACTCTGACAAATGCAATCACAATACACCAAGAAGCTTTGCTATGTCAGAGAGGGTTGCCCAGATGTCAGAAGGAGAGCTGTTCAGTCTCTTGAACACTCAAATCAATGCTCCCTGCCTCTTATTCTTATCCCTCCATTCCTCCTTCCAACATCTGGGAAATTCCCATTCCAGTCTGACTAGTGAAGAGCTTGTTTTAATAAGCAGCTTTTTGGAGAGCAGGGAACATTTGCAGTGGAATTTAACTGTCATATCTGCAGCTCTGGCATCTGTGGAAAGAGCACATCATCAGGCCTGTGTTGAGGCATAAACAGCATATTTCCAGCACCTGCTCTACTAAACAGTGGGAGATCTGCTCTAATGAGGGGACGCTGCCTATTAAATACCCTCAGTGACACTCAAGGAGATGATTTGCATACAGTATGTCATCATGGCCAATGACTTGACTTTTGATTCAGAGCCCATCAGTTCACAGCATGGCCTTTTCTTTGCATACTTAATGTTTTATTTTTTTCTGCAAAGCACTTTTTTGCTCAGGCTTCTAGATGAGCTTAATTAAAGGTGAAGTGTATAATTGATTCGATGTTAAAATACTGTACCTATTCCTGCTTCATTGCAACTACGTGTAAGCCATTCGTAGGGTGATTTCACCTAGAAGTGTAAAACTTTGGCTCTGTGGCATTTTCAAAACATTGCTCTGTTTGTATGAGCATTCCAACCAGCCTGATACAACGACATTGGATCAACCCAGTGGTGTGAGTTTGGGGCTGCTCTGTCTGTTTGTTCAACTAATGGCAGATGGAGGATGTATTCAGAAAGCGATTAGAAAACAATGAGTGTGTTTACATGCACAGCAATACATTGATAACTATGAAAAAAAAAAAAGTTATTAAAATAAAAGGTGTTTACATTGGATTTAAAATTATTGAATTATTCTCTGATTTCAATGTCAAAATAAACAAGCATGCGTACAATACTTGCGCACAATGGATAAGTCGGTAAGAACGGCGGTAAGCTATGTACATGCAACGCAAAATTGTGGTATTGGCCAAAAATCAATGTGTGACGATCGTTTTATGGTTAAACCATATATGATCTTATCCCGATAAAAGAAAATGGTTTAAGGTGTTTATATGACCTTATACATTGTCGGCTTATTAAACATAATTGGTTTAAGATTTTTTAGTTTTTAGTTTTGTTTTTGGTGACACTAGTGTGATAGAATCAAACATTTCAGCTTTAAAATACTTTCTCTTATCCCATTTCATTATGCAGCTATAAGTAAGACATTAGAAGGTTGATTTTACTGAAAATGTAAACACTGTGCCGTTTACAGAACATTGTTCTGTTTGTTTGAGTTTCCCACCCACCTCAAAATGGCAGTTCGTGGGATTATCTTTTTGCCACAACCAATAGCAGATGGGGGCATTGTTTGAAAAGCTAGTGATACAGAGATTACACAGTTTTAAGCTTTTTATTTCAGTAATTTCATGGTATTGTTATACATTGAAACATGACTGCCCAGATAGTAATAATTATGTCTGTAGGTTATAATAAGTGATGTGTAATGGCTGGTGTTTTTCCTCTAGCCATATCATGAAATATAGTGAACATTGATAGACATTTGCCTTTCATTGAGCTGGACACTTCTGGTAATCGAAGTGGTTACTTAGTTATTGTAGCCAGAACTGATCTACTGCAGTAGCTGTAAATGTGCAAAATCCATCATGAAATTGATTTTAACGCCATTCCATGGAAGATAAATGAATTAATTTGACAAGAAGCTTCGGAAGAAACAGGATAATGTACAATGAGCAGAAGTCAACGTAAGTCCCCTTAGGGTGATTAAGAACTCAACATTTTATGTCTGTAGCACATTACCCTATTCAGGTGTATTTTGCAACAATGGGCCTTCTCAATAAACACTATTCCTTACAAAGCATTCATCCACATCGATCCTTTAAGATTGGAGATGCCCTCTTAAATAAAACAAGTAAAAAACATGCCGTTGTGCTGGGATTTACTGGCTTCTTCGACATTTGATGGATGCTTCGTTTTCTCTGCTGACCTTTTAGTCAATTAGCTTTGGCTGAGGTTTTCAGTAATTAACAAGCTGATTCTTTCCCAAGCGTTTTTCGAAAATAATTTTCAGCAAATAATTGAAGGGGAGCCAGCAGTTGTAAGCCCCTTCCCTTTTTTCAGGTAGAAATTATTTGTCAACTGCTTGTGACCTGTTATGTTATAATAATACTTGTATATGGATAATCCAAGCTGGCTTCTTTGGAAAAATCAAAAGTTTTGCTGCTCAAATCACTTAGGGTTACGGTTAGGGTTAACTTAACTGTATTACTGTATGCTTTTTTAAACAAATGGTTCCCATTTTCTGCTTTAATTAAAAGCCCAGAGCATTTATCTGAGTTAATTGAATTTACAAGAGGTGAGCTGAATTCCTTTAGGTGCATGTGAGTGTGTGTTATTTCTTTATTTTGACTATGTGTATGTGGGCTTGCAGTGATGCACATGTGTAGAAGAAAATGGCAAAGGCCCTGCTCTAATTCCTTCACAACTATGATCTCACACTTCAGTGCATGACTGCATCTTGAAGTTGGCCATAATCAATTACTTAAGTGGGCTCTGTACACACTTGCAGTTGTGCTTTCATTGGTTAGGCCTTGTTTGGCTAATGCCATATGCTTACATTGATGTAAATCTATTTTAAACCAACCACTCATTCACTCACTCACCCACCCACCCACACACACACACACACACACACACACAAAGGGCACTAATAGTATCCATAGATCCATTTACACATAGATGACTGAGTCATGGGTATTTACTGTACATATGCACTATAACAAAGCAGACCTGACTGCAGTAGCATAAACATTTAAAATCAAAGTGGCCTCCAAACAAGCTGAGCTGCATTCTCTGCACTCTTTAAAAAGCTTTTAGTTATACCTCCCAGTAGTAATATCATTGGACAAAATAACACTAAGCAAAGCATAACTGCAGCTCATTCATTGCCAGAGACTATATGACAGTGGTCTTAAACCTCTGTACTTTTCTGTCCTGATATTTCCTATTAAAACAGAACGTTTATGGCAGGAAATATCAGAGGGCTCTTGCCTTCAGTAGCTTTAGTTACATCACAGCCATGGACTAAGATTTGTTACTTTCTAGTCAGTAGCAGGTGGTATTAGTGATAGGGACTTAGTAATTCTAAGAGCACTTGATTGTACAAAAATGTGTGTAGGGCAGGATGAGAGATAAATTTGGTCTGTACCACTTGAATACCACACAAAATATGTTACAATAGAGCACTTAAAATGGAAGTGAATAGTCCATAAATGTTCAGACACACGCTGTTTCAGAAGTATAGCCACAAAAGGTAAGGATTATATGTTTTAACATGATTTTAGTGTGGAAAAATAATGTTCTCACCTTACCTGCGTAAAGGTATCTCCAACATTACAACCCTGTAATCTGGTTAATGCTTTAAGACTGCTAAATCTCTGATTATTAAACATTAAAATTATGTTAACATGTAAAAGTGGCCATACATTTTAAACAGTATGTATTTGAATGTTTATGGACTGGCCCCATTCACTTACTATGTAAACCTATGCAGTACTTCTTACTATAACCACAATTTTATTTTTTTATTTTTTTTAAAACAGGGGAAAGTCTAAATAAGTTTTTGTGGTAATCAACATTATGCCATAAATGCAGACGATTGAGCTTCACTTGTATTGAACCCGGAAAATGACTGTTTTGGTGCAAAAACAAACTTCACTAACATTATCAGTGGAACTCAAGGAAGATAATACAAATATAAAATATAGCATTTCATGACCTTTTTAAGGTTCATTTAAACTTTTAGGAGTACTTTAGCATATAGATTACTTCAAAGCTAAGCGGACTAAAAGCCAAATAACTCCAGGAGGAGGCGGGAACCGGCTGAACATTCCATATAAACTTTTAATGCTACAAAGGAACTTAAACATAACATAAACTGCTTTCCAACATAAACAAAACAAAGACGCGCACACACAACATGTGCACCTCTCTCTCTCTCGAACTGGTGTCCCGGGCGCTCCTTATCTATCTCCCGCTGATTAGTCAGCTCAGCGGCAGGTGTGTGTCATCATGGCCCAGCCATGCCCTCCCAGAATGAGAGAGAGTGAGGAGAGTGAGAGAATAAAAATTAAGATGCCGCAACCCGGCATGGCACTGGACAGCGCTTTCTGGCAGACGGCAGTAGCTCATCTGCCTCCTGGCGGCCGGCAGCGAGCTCCTCCGCCCCTGGCAGTGGCTCCTCCAATACAGGTGGCCGGCAGCGAGCTCCTCCGCCCCCTGGCAGACGGCAGTGGCTTCTCCGTCCCCTGGCGTATGGCAGTGGGCTCCTCCGCCTCCTGGCGAACCGCTCCAGTACCGCTGTACCATACCTCCTCAGCATCGCGACCCTTCAACAGCGGCTCTCTGACAGCGCATCCCTCCTCCTTCCCGGATTTCAGCACCAATGTAATGGGTAAAGGATGGGCAAGGAGGAGGCAGTAACCAACAGACCAGTCAACATAACTTTAATTACATAACTGAACTTAAACAAACATAAACACACACAGAGGCCGCGTGTGTCCCCCTCTTTCTCGAACTGTCATCCCCAGCTTCTCTTTATCCCTCTCCCAGCTGATTGGGCTGATTCAGCGCCGGGCGTCCACCATTACGGCCCGGCCACACTCTCCTCCTCATCACACTAGATTTATATCAACCGAAGGCCGATGAAAGCTACCAGAGAGCAGACTTCCCCATTGACCTTCATCTTCACTAAGGCCTTGATGTTTGGTTTGTTGTGAGAGGAATATAAACGCAGCATTTTTGAGGCAACCACTGAACCTCTACAAGTGCTAATTTCAATCCCTCTACATACACCCCACCTGCTTGTACACAATCTGTATTATGCAGACATCATGCCGCTGCTCAAATCCTGAATCAGGCTCAGTCAAATGTTCCAAAAACCTGTCAGACTAACATTCTGTCAGCCCCCACTCTCCTTCACCCCCTTCTCATCCATTAAGTAGCGCTGAAGGCTCTGTAATGCCTCTACATCCCACTAGAGACTGCAGAAGTGAGATTGAGCTTGTTGGGGAAGGATCGTTTTGTATTCTAATCCAGGTCTGTTATTTATCAAGGGAAAGAGAGAGGAGGGGCGGTGGTATTGAATTGTGTTGGAGCAGGTAGCCATGCATTCCCACTCTCTCACTGTCTCTCGCACTTTATGTTTATGTTTATGTTTACCTGGGCAGGGTTGAATCAGTGAAAGAGAAAAATAACCCACACTTGTAGTAATATGAAAGGAAGAACGCATTGATATGTTGCATGGGTCTTCCTCTAGCTACGCTTCCAAGGTTGTATTTTATATTTCAGTGTGTTAAAATGTGTAGTGTGCATTGATCATGTTCAGGCAGTATTGATCTGTATTCTGAAGCAGACCTCCTTTAGAAAGCATCCCATAATGAACAGTGCCAGCCATTCCTTTCCTCTGCCTCATTTGCATTATTTAATGCATAAATCCTATTTGAGAATGGATGCCCTTTTTTTGGTCACAGCCTTGTCTGTCACCAAATAATGTATTTTTAGTAGAACAGTAGAGGCTCATTTACACTATGTGAAGAGACTGATTTTGGCAAAATTACTTGATTCATTATACAAATAATGGCAGTTCTAAGGGAAAAGCTAAAAGTGAGTTCCATTTTCTCCCAAAATAATTTACTGACCCTCACTCAGGACTGGGGTATGAGTGAACAGGTGAGCCATCTGACACTATTGGTTAGGTTTAGGTTTAAGGTTTAGGGTAGGGAGGTAGGTTGTGTTGATTTAAAACTCGACAGAGCATTAACTAACTGTTTAAAAAAAAATAATAATAATCTCACATTTGCTTTTATGACACTATCGGTTAGGTTTAGGTTCAAGGTTTACGAAATAAAAATGAAAATTCTCTCATCATTTACTCACCCTTATGCCATCCCAGATGTGTATGACTTATTTTTTTTCTTCTATAGAACACAAATGAATATTTTTAGAAGAATATCTCAGCTCTGTTGATCCTTACAATGCAAGTGAATGGTGACCAGACATTTGAAGCTCCAAAAATCAAATAAAGGCCACATTAATGTAATCCATATGACTCCAGTGGTTAAATCCATTTCTTCAGAAGCGATATGATAGGTGTGGTTGAGAAACAGATCAATATATAATTTCTTTTTTACCATAAATCACCACTTTTACTTTCTCATTTTAAAGTGGATCACTTGCATTTTAAGGACCAGCAGAGCTGAAATAATATTCTAAAAATCTTTGTTTGTGTTCTGCAGAAGAAAGGCCTCATCTTGGATGGCATGAGGGTGAGTAAATGATTAGAGAATTTTTATTTTTAGGTGAACTATCTTTAAATCAACAAACCTTACCTCCCTACCCTAAACTTTAAACTTAAACCTAACCGTTAGTGTCTTAAAAGCAAATGTGAGATGAAAAACAGGTGAGATTTTTTTTTTTTACAGTTAACGCTTTATCGAGTTTTAAATTAACAAAACCTACCACCCTAACCTAAACCTTAAACCTAAACCTAACCAATAGTGACAGATGGCTCACGTGATGACTTTTACCATGGTCCTTTGCATTACAAGTGTAACACTATCTGATGGGCTACCAAGCAATTTGATTGCAGATGAATGAGCTTATAAATGTAGTTGATTATGAAATGCAAACTTGAAAGTTTATATCGTTATAAGTCATTCACATCATGGTTAAAGTGTCATTTTGTGAGGATTAGGGTGAAAAGCAAGTGTTTATGAACTGATAATCTGCCATTTTACTCATAATTTGTGAAAGTAAATAAAAGTAATTGTTCTAGCAACTTTAGTGTTCATTTCACAAAGAAAAAACTGCAGCGATATGCACAATGAGGCACGTAAAAATAATTTTTCACCAATGTAGGTATAGTAATGTGTTTCTGTAAAACCTGATTGAACGTCACTGATCTTGGACTGTTGGGAGAGAGTCTCAAGTGATTTACTGCAGAAAAGACTTTCCTATTATCATGCTAAAGGGCAAGGTTACCATGTGTGCAAGTGCAGAATTTATGTGTTTCACACACAGTGTGAGTGGAATAGAAGCTAAAAGAAACACTGAATGTCTCCCATTATTGGTTTAATGCAGTATGTCAGCAAGCACAGGACTCATCAACTACTGCAGCAAAGGAATGCTTGCATTTGCACCCATAAATGACAGTTCAAAGGGCTTTGAATTTGAAATCGGGAGAAAACCTGGGAGAGTTTATCTTACAGGTTACAGAGAGTTTTTTGGATCAGGTGAGGATGAAATATTTATATTCTCTTTGATGGACATGGGGAAAAAAGGGAAGCTTAGACATTGCCAGTCAATAATCCATTGAAGTTTTTGGATGGACTTCTTTGGAAATGAAAGAGGCCATTTTCCTTTTCCCCATGGTCATTTGTCAGGTATGTTGTGTTTGTTTGGTGAATGTAAATGAGAGACAGAGGGAAAGAGTGAATTCACCTCTAGAGCATCTCAGAGCCCCTGGATGCACAATTATTTTCCTCATGAAAGAGACACAGCCCATTCCAAAGAGCACAGACCACCACTAGAACAGCCACAGGCTTTCTCTCTCTAGCTCTTTCTCACTCATTTACTACCCCTCGCTCTTACAGCCCATCTTTTTATGCAGTCCAGTGTTATTGAAAATTGGGGGCTTATTGCTCAATCAAATTTTTTTGCTTCTCTGCTCTGAGGACACATATCACTGCGTAGTCATATGAACAGCAAAGTAATTCATCTCTTTCATTTGCCTGCTGTGATTTATAATCCAATTAGCACAGCTTTATTGATGAGCCGAAATTAAAGGCAAGGCCCCTGAAAATACAGCGACTAGATTTTAGCAGGAAGCTAACTAACGCATCCACATTGTTTTTAATGTTGTCCCTAAATAAAGATGTAAGGTTTACTGTCTTTAAAATGGATGCCTCTTTATGAAAGACATTTGGATAAGATGGATCAAGTATAGAATTCAAGAGGACATACCTTTGATTTGGACTTTGAGAGTGAGTGATGACAGGCAGCAACAGTTTGGAGGATGGAGAAGAAAGCTGTCACAAGACAACGAAAGCCGGGCGCACGCTCACGCTCACACTCATTCATATTCACACAATGTGATGTTCTTCACAGCAAGCGGCTTACTTTGTCAACCGTCATGTGAGCGATGAGGGACGTCTGAAAGTCTCTGAAACATGGTGTGAAAGCAGTTGAAAGTAGTTTTTCACTACATGGTTAATTCCTGTTATGCAGTACATTTTCAATTCCTCATCACATATGTCTTAATATATTGGGTAAAATATAAAACTCAGAATGTTCACTCTCAGAAAAATTTTATTGTTTAAGGTAAAGTGGCCATTACTGAGGTGGTACCCTTGTTTTTGGTAACTGGTGTGGTACCTTTAAAGAGACAGTTCACCCAAAAATTCTCTCATTTACTCACCCTCATGCCATCTCAGATGTGTATGACTTTCTTTCTTCTGCTGAACACAGACAAAGATTTTTAAAAGAATATCTCAGTTCTACAGGTCCATACAATGCAAGAGAATGGGTACCAAAGAATTGAAGCTCCAAAATGCACATAAAGGCAGCATAAAAGTAATCCACAAGACTCCAGTAGTTAAATCCATGCCTTCAGAAGCAATATGATAGGTGTGGGTGAGAAACAGATTCATATTTAAGTCTTTTTTTTACTATAAATTCTCCTCTCTGCCCAGGAGGTGGCGATATTCACAAAGAATGTGAAACAAAGAAGGAAGTGAAAGTGGAGATTTCTAGTAAAAAATTATTTAAATATTGATCTGTTTCTCACCCACACCTATCATATCACTTCTGAAGATATGGATTTAACCACTGGAGTATTATGGATTACTTGTATGCTGCCTTTATGTGCTTTTTGGATCTTCAAAGTTCTGACAACCATTCACTTGCATTGTATGGACCTACAGAGCTGAGCTATTCTTCTAAAAATCTTCGTTTGTGTTCTGCAGAATAAAAAAAATTAATACACATCCGGGATGGAATGAGGGTGAGTAAATGATGAGAGAATTTTCATTTTTGGGTGAACTATTTTTTTAAGGAGAAAAAAAAAATGGTACCCTTTTTTTTTTCTGTGGAACAAAACGTCTCGGTTGCGTGAAACATAACCCTGGTTCCCTGAGTGGGAACGAAACGCTGCGTAATTGCATTGGGACACACCCTGAGTGTCACATGGTCTGAAGACCTTGTACAATCATGGCAATTTATTGGCTGGTGGCGCTTAAGCAACGCCCCTAGGGAGATACGTCATGGGCTCCATAAAAGTGCTCGCTTTGGCACCATTGAGTTAGATTTTCTGCAGGAAGGCACAAGCCTATTCAGCTGCTAGAGAGTATGGCCAGTTTACGCAGCGCCTCGTTCCCACTCAGGGAACGTCCTGGTTACTTTCGTAACCTCTGTTCCCTGATGGAGGGAACGAGACGTTGTGTTGATGTAGTGACACTAGGGGTCACTCTTGGGAGCCTAAACACCTCTGCTTTTTGAAAAAAGGCCAATGGGAATTGGCGAGTGGAATTTGCATGCCAGCTCCTTTTATACCCGTATGTCCGGGGGAGTGGCATGCAAATTCCATGCAACCACTCATTCAGGTTTTGTGCCGAGGAACCGAGACAAGATCCCGGCCATTTCAGCGGGTAGTTCGGTGTTGTGGCAAGAGGGACACAACATCTCGTTCCCTCCATCACCCCGGGGGGGCATTTTGAGTGGAAATACGTCACATGGTCTTACCGAGTCTTGTCGGAAGTATGTCATGTGGAGAAGTCCCATGGTAGGTATTCTACAAAGATTCTAGGAGTTCTACAAACATGGTGACCGGGGGCAGAGGAACCTCTGCCCAAGGAAGACGCAGTTTACCGACAGGGAAATGATTTAGTGGAAGATATATCACATGGGGTCACCTATGGGGAACCAGCGCATGTGGAGCACCTACTCTTGCACAGGGTCTGTGCAAGTAGGCTCACTGGGGAAACGCGTATTTGCTTAGTCCCGGGGGCCAGCTGTGTGCCAGCACGTCTATACTGAGGGGTGCCTCGGTCAGGGCGTACCAAAATGGGCAGTGGGAGGATTCCTGGGAAGCAAACAGGTCTACCTGTGCTCGACCGAATTGACTCCAAATCAGCTGGACCACCTGGGGGTTGAGTCTCCACTCTCCCCTGAGCGTAACCTGTCATGACAGCGTGTCCGCTGCGGTGTTGAGGTCACCCGGGATGTGAGTGGCTCGTAGCAACTTGAGGCACTGCTGACTCCAAAGGTGGAGCATAGACCACCTTGACGGTTGATGTACGGCGAGCAGTACTGTCAACACTGCCGTGGGCCAGTACAGGAGCTGGCGGCTGTGTGCCCGTTGCATACGGTGCCACAGCCCATCTTGGAGGTGTCCGTCATAACCACGACGCGCCTGAAGACCTGCTCTAGGGGAACCCCTACCTGTAGAAATGCAAGTTTGGTCCAAGGGCTGAAGAGGCGGTGACAGATCGGTGTGACGACAACGCGTTGTCTCTCGTGGCACCATGCCCATCTCGGGACTCAAGTCTGAAGCCAGTGCTGAAGTGGTCTCATATGCATCAACCCGAGCGGTGTGACCACCGCTGAAGATGCCATATGCCCCAGGAGCCTCTGAAAAAGTTTCAGTGGAACCGCTGTCTTCTGTCTGAACGCCTTCAGACAGTTCAGCACCAACTGTGCATGCTCGTTCGTGAGGCGCGCCGTCATCGAGACTGAGTCCAACTCCAAGCCAAGAAAAGATATGATCTGAACCGGGGAGAGCTTGCTCTTTTCCCAGTTGACCCGAAGCCCCAGTCGGCTGAGGTGCATGAGCACCAGGTCCCTGTGTGCACACATCACATCCCAAGAGTGAGCTAGGATTAGCCAGTCGTCGAGATAATTGAGGATGTGGACACCCACTTCCCTTAGCGGGGAATAACTCATCATCTTCCTAGGCCCCGAATAAGAGGTCGAACTCGCCCTGAGACGAGCCAGCCCGACCGGGGCAAGCGAGCGTGCTGAGGAATGGGAGGTCTGTGGGGGGTTACCTGGCAAAGGTGCTCCCATTGAAGTCCCCAAATCGCCCCCAGTGCTAGCTGATGTGGCCTCATACCCGTAGGTAGAAGGACCGAGGTGGGGAGCCGCTGGGGTGGCTTGCTTTCCTACGAAGGCAAGCCGCGACCGCAATGTTGCCATGGTCATGTTCTCGCAATGAGGACAAGACCCATCCACGAACGATGTCTCCACATGGGCAGCGCCCAGACACATAAGGCAATGATCGTGGCCATCAGAAGCGGAGAGATAACGACCACAACCAGGAATAACACACAAACGAAAAGGCATCTTTAAAAAGCCGCTCTTTTAGGATAGAAAATATACTCTTTTTAGAATATACTCTTTTGTTTGCTCTGTCAAAGTCCCCAGGGGTGTCTCCACGGGTGCAGAGGGGGAGAAGCCGCTAAAATGCGCCGTAAAATCCAGCAGTTTGAGGTGAATTGAATTCAGTGCACTGAATGCAATTGCTCGGCTCCGAAGAATCTGAATGAGTGGTTGCCTGCCAGCTCCTTTTATACCCGTATGTCCTGGGGAGTGGCATGCAAATTCCACTCGCCAAATCCCATTGGCCTTTTTTCAAAAAGCAGAGGTGTTTAGGGCTCCCAAGAGTGACCCCTAGTGTCACTACATCGACACAACGTTGAGTGAGTGACAGATAGGGAACCAGGGTTACGTTTCACGAAACCACGACATTCCCTTTCGTAGGAACTCAAGGGAAAACCAGAGAGGACAGTGTGACGTCTCACTCGAAGCGAACAGGTCCGCTTCCGCTCTGTCGAACCTTCTCCAGATTTGTTCCATAATCTGAGGATGTAATGTCCACTCTCTGGGCATCAAGCCCTGTCTGGACAGGAGATTTCGTCCCCAAATTCAACCGGCCTGCGACATGCACGGCTCGTAGAGACAGCACATTGTCCCATGCCCACAGAAGAATGTGACGTGCCAGTCTCAGCATGGCATGAGAACGCACTCCTCCCTGGCAATTGATGTAGGACACTACCATCCAGTTGTCTAACTGGATGAGGACATGGCTGCCCTGAAGGAAAATCTTTAACGCCAGCAGCACTGTGAACATCTCCAGACAGTTTATGTGCCAATATTGCCACTGCCCCTTCAAAACTCCGTAGGCTGGACGACACTTGTATACAGCGCCCCAACCCGTGGAGGAGGCGTCTGTTGTTATAACTTTGCAGCGACACAGCTGTCCTAACAGAACGCCCGACATCAAAAGGCGGGTCTGTTTCCATGGTGACAGAGTTCGGTAGCACCCACGTGTCACTTTGAAGAGACGGAGCACATGCGTCAGTGGTTGAATTCCCTTTTCATTGAAAAGGTCTTGCATGCAACATGCCCGGGGGAATGACAGTGGAAGCCGCGATCATGAGCCCCAAAAGCCTGTGAAATGTTCTCACAGGGAGAGCACGTCCCACTCTGAACATTGCTAGCTCCACCCCTAGAAACAGAGTCTGTTGTCCTAGCAACAGGACACATTTATCTAGGTTACACACAGCCCTAGATCAAATGGCTAAGAATGACATCTCGATGTTGGGCAGCCAAAGTCTCAGAGTGGGCAAATACCAACCATTCATTGAGATAATTCAAAACGCGGATGCTTTGAAGTCTCAAGGGTGTCAAAGCTGCATCCATGCATTTTGTTAAAGTGCGTGGTTCCAGTGCAAGTCCGAATGGAAGGATGCAAAATTGATACACTTGCCCCCAAAAGTGAATCTGAGGAAGCACCTGTGCTTCAGCGCAATCTGAATATGGAAATAAACGTCCTTCAAATCTGTTGTCACAAACCAGTCCCCCGGCTGCAATTGTGATATTATTTGTCTCTGCGTCAGCATTCTGAATTGACATTTCATTATAGCGAAATTCAAATGTCTCAAAATCCGGAATGGGACACAAGTCGCCGTCTTTTTTTTTTTTTTTTGGACCAGAAAATATTGCCTGTAAAAGCCGCATTCTCTCTGAGAAGGGGGAATCTCCTCAATTGCCCCTTTTTCTAAGAGAGAATGAATTTCCCAAAAACGGGGCATCCCGAACAGAAATGGAACAACCCCATTGAACACCGGCGGAATCCGCCTGAATTGAATTACATAACCATGTTTTATTGTTTGAAGTACACCAGATAATCCATCTTCCTTAGCATAGAACAGGGAAGAATGTGCGAACATGGAGGGGAATTGCGTTTTTTTATTGTAAATTTTTTTTTATTTTTTTATGTTCGCTCCCCAGCATTCTCCAAGAATGGCACTTTTCAGACAACAGGGACAAAGGGTTACCTTACCTTCAACAATGAATTCTCTCACACAGTGTTTTTAATAGCTACAGCTCAAGAAGCACATGGTAACTTTTTCACACTGTTGTTCGTCAGAAAATGGCCACCGAGGTAGGCCTCGGAGCATGTCCGATGAGACTCAGAGTGCAACAAAAACGAGGAAGAATCTGATGTCCGTTCGCACTTCAATCTTCTCAGACACAAAGCCGAAAATCACAAACTGCCCCGAACACGGAGCTCCAATCTGGAGGCCATGGAACTGGAACAAGCGGGGATAATGCCTCGAACAGCACCGCTGACCCCATCGGACCCTTGTAATGTTTGGAAAAAACCTTATTAAAATTGCTCTGCAATTACGCTGTATACAACGACACGAGTCGCTTCTTAAATTCCATGCTGTGTTGCCACTCAAAAGAAGCCATATGATAGGTGTGGGTGAGAGACAGATCAATATTTAAATACTTTTTTTTACTAAAAATCTCCACTTTCTTTGTTTTTGGTGATTCACATTCTTTGTGAATGATCGCCACCTACTGGGTAGGGAGGAGAATTTATAGTAAAAAAAGGACTTAAATCGGTTTCTCACCCACATCTAACATATTGCTTCGGAGTTCCTACGAAAGGGAACATATAAATGTACAAGTATGTGCCCAAAACAAGTTATACATTTTAACAAGATGTACAGAAAAGTCTCATTTCTTTACGAAATATTCCAGGTGTTTATTTTGTACCTTTCTGTAATTAAAATGTTTCAAACTAAACATGATTTTTGGGAGTATTGTTTTAAACTATTTTATAGTTTGTTTTTTTCCCCCCCATTTCCTGAATTTTTAAATTTCAATTTTTGGTGGGAAAACACAAACATAGATAAGTATTAACAATGGATTCTATGAATTCTGTGATGATTTGTGGTTTGTCTCACCTTAAAACATTCAGTACAGTTATACAGTATGGACTGTCAGAAATTTTTATAATATCAAAGTTGGTTAAAACAATATCAAAATTAACTTCATGCTGTCACCTTCATGGAAGCGAGTTCTCAGTCTCTCACGGAACATCCTATTAGGCATCTTGTTATTGTATTTGCCATTGTTAATAATGGCAGGTTATATTATCAAGTTTTAATTAATAACGTTTAAGTGCTTAAACTTGATCAGAGCATATTTCTGAAAATCTGGTATAAAAGATATGCTCAAAAGATACCACTTAGTGTTATAATGGGTGCCCAAGTCAGGACTCTAACCTGGGTCTCTAGCATGTAAGGATTGCATCTACTGGAGACACTTTTGTTCTTGGACCCAAATGCAGACACAAGGTTGAAGGCAGTGTGTAGTTCAAAAGGCGGTCTTTACTTAGCACAAAAGGTAATCCAACAGGAGATACAATTAAAAATAAATAAATAAATAAATGCTCAAATCAGTCATAGGGGAAAAAGGCAATTCCAAACTCCAACAAAGGTATATAATCCACATGGAGTGGCACAAAAATAAGGGAAAAATCCAAAGTTCCAGAAGTCTCAAAATACAAGAACATACAGGCACATAGCACAGGGAAAAAACTGAGGCTGGCTGACTTCACGAGAAGACTGAGCAAATAACATAACAACTGAAAAGACTGGGTTTAAATACAGACAACAAAACTAGGCACAGTTGAACAAGATCATTAATGAAACTGAGTGGAGAGAGTTCAAAAGTTCATTGCTCCACCTAGTGGCCAACCAGGGAATTGTCAGCAAAAATCACACATATGTTAGTGCGGCTATCCTTATGAGGGCTCTCCAGTTAGGATACTGTACAAACTATAGATTCTATCCCCTAACCCTGCTCCTAAACCTAACCCTCACAAAAAAAACTTTCTGCATTTTTACATTTTCAAAAAACATCATTTAGTATGTTTTTTTTTTAAGCGATTTGAATTATGGGGACACTAGGGTCCTCATAAACAACATTTATAGCATAATACCCTTGTAATTACCAGTTTGTAACTTAAAAAAATGTCCTCGTAAACCACCTAAACCCACCCACACACACAAACACACACACATATATACAGTGTGTGTATATATATATATATATATATATATATATATATATATATATATACTTACTAGATATCTTCAGTAGATATATTTTAAAAGATCTGAATTGTGATTTGCTTGTGTACTGTGAGATTCCATCAAATTTGATGTGAACCTATTCTAATGTCTGCACAAATCAGAGCGCAGCACAAGCAGCTTTACTGTGCAGGTTACCAAGAGGCAATTACTGTTTGGTAATTTCAGAGCCAGCTGTTGTGTGCTCCAGCATTGCAGCTGTGGATATCATATCCTGACTCATGTCCCAGTTCCAAGCACTGAGGCTGCTATCACTGTAGTGTTGAGGGTGTTAGCCTTTAATTATTGTCAGAGACCTGTTTGCAGTTTTATAAATATGGATAAGATTAGGATTGCTATGCTTACACAAGACCAAAAGTGGGAGAGAGCAGAGTGATGGGAATGCAGAGGCAGCCTATGCACCAATGCCTGATTTAATTCACTTTAAATGAGAGAGGCTAATTAGAAATAGCAACTTCATCTTATTTCCTTGTACACTCATGACAGGAAGAGGGAATTCTGCAGCACTGTAAATCACAGAAGTCATTACCCATTGCAAACCCAAGCAAATTAACGAGCCTGTCTTTTTAATAACAGAATTCTTAAACCATTCCTGATAAGCATGGCATTTGGAGAACTAGGAGTGCCACTTTAAAAGGAAGAGAAAAATATGAAGGAATCAATTTATTTCTTTGAAAATAGAAATGTGAAAAAAATAAATCACTTTACAAACAAATAAATAGATGTTTATAAAAGTATTTCATGTTTAAAAAAGTAGTTGAATGTAAGACATTAACAAATTAATGAATACTTTTTAAATGTAACTTTTTTTTTAACTTGATTTTATTTTAATAAAAAATGTTTGCCAATAGACAGGGTCTTCACAGTCATGGTAAACCTGAAAGTATCAAACTTTAAGCAATAATGTAAATTAAGTGAGTATGCATTTTTCTAATAATGCTCTACTCTAAAATGCTCTTTTGTGGAGTAAAATTTTACCTCAAGCCATATTGATGTCTGATTTGTTAGTGAATAATTATTTGTTAGTTCTTGACAATGGATATGTCAAAATGGTTCGCAAATTGGTCTGAATGATTCATTTGTGAATTATTCTAAATTAAAATGATTTTTTATTAATAAATAATAATACAATTATATAATTTTATATATATATATATAGTAACAAAATAATTTAAATAATAGTACAATTTATAAATCTTATCCAGTAATTACAAACGACTGGAAAGGTCATGGAAGTTCATTAGTCAAAAAGTGTGAGAACCTTATAATAAATAAAAAAAATATGTTCAAAGATGATTGATTTAATTTTTAAAAATATAGTTAAACATAGCACAGCATTTGCCAATAGAGCTAAACAGTGACCAACCACTTTTTCAGCCACTTTAATTTTTTTTTTTTTTTATAAGACAAACTTTTTTGCCATTTTCATCTTAGACACTTTCCCACAAATTTTCACACGACTGTATAAACATATTGTATCTGAGTATACACACTCCCCCGAGGCTCTTAATATAGATGTGTAGTCATGGGCTTTTTGTGTCCTCATATCTAACCTCACACAGACAGCTGAAGTACCACAACCCTTGAGGTGCTAGTCAGCTCACAGCTCCACTCTCCTTTATCCCAGCACAACTTAAGGCTGCTGACAGAGAGGACACTTTGTTAATCGAGATCTGTCTTCGCTCACTGCGGCGAGCTCAATCCTATTGTAATTCACAGCCCAGCATGTCTTCACCTGCAGCGGATACAGGCAGGGACTTATCAGACCTGTGCGAGCGACATTATGTTTTTTCAACAAAGAGATGCTAAACATTAATGGTGGAAACAATGGCCATTGGTTATGCAAAATGCAGGGAATACATTTGTGGATTCTTACAAGCCCACACAGCATGATTTACACAGGGGCATGTTCCTTGAACAACATGCTTTGTAGTTCCTTGAACAAGATTCATATAAACCAGTTATAGCCCTACTCTAATCCTAAAATCAGAGGGCAATGGTTGGTAATAGGAATTAAAGAGATAGAATGTAATCATGTATTCACCCTCATGTTGTTCCAAACCCATATGACTTTCTTTGTGTTTACTTATGTAAGATCAAGAAATTGTATTGGGTTGTCACATGATGTCCAATATAAAATCTGTGTCCTTGATGCAAAACCAGCTGAGATCCACTGAATCGTCTCGGTTACTGTCGTAACCTCCGTTCCCTGATGGAGGGAATGAGACATTGTGTCGATGTAGTGACACTAGGGGTCGATCTTGAGAGCCCGAGACACCTTCAGATCTTTGAGAAAAGGCCAATGAGAATTGGCGAGTAGAATTTGCATGCCACTCCCCCCGACATACAGGTATAAAAGGGAGGCTGATTTTCAGATTTCAGGAGATGATTTTCCTTCCAGCCCTCCACCAGGGGATGGAGTGGTCTGGCTACCAGCTCCGGAGTTCCCGCAGACGTCTCGATCCTCGGGTGTCCCGTCTCAGGGGCACTTGGGAGCCCTCCTGGGGGTCTTCGCGGCCGGCCGAGAAGCGGGGGGTGTCCCTCTCCTGCGGGGGGGCTATACGCCGGGGCCGAGGGCTGGGCTTGGGCTGGGGCAGAGCCGGTTGAGTTTGTGTCGACGCAGGGGGACACCCTCAGCGAACAGACGGGGTGCGCACTCTTAAGCCGCGTCGGGGCAAGATGTGCTGAATGGCCTCCGTCTGTTGCTTCACCGCTGAGAACTGCTGGTCGAAGTCCTCGACGGTGTTGCCGAAGAGGCCGACCTGGGAGATGGGCGCATTAAGGAACCGTGCCTTGTCCGCGTCCCTCATCTCGACCAGGTTCAGCCACAGGTGGCACTCCTGGACCACAAGCGTGGCCCGAGTGCGCGCGCTGTGACCTGAGTCGCATGGAGGGCGAGATCGGTCGCCAAGCGCAGCTCTTATAGCACACCGGAATCAGAACTACCCTCGTGTAGCTCTTTCAAAGCCTTGGCCTGATGGACCTGTAAGAGGGCCATGGCGTGCAGGGTGGAAGCGGCCTGACCGGCAGCGCTGTAGGCTTTAGTCGCCAGAGACGAAGTCGTCCTACAGGCTCGGGAAAGGAGTACCAGGCACCTCTGCCAGGTGGTGGCACTCAGCGGGCACAGGTGTGCTGTGATCGCCTTATCCACCTTGGGTAATGCGGCATAACCCTTGGCCGCCCCACCGTCGAGGGTAATGAGAGCTGACGAACTGAAGGATCGGGTTTGGGCAGCGAAAGGTGGCCATGAGTGGCGCGCCAAACCCAGAAACCAGTCGTCAAGCCGCGAGTCCTCGGCGTCCGACATCACCAAGGTGCTCTCCGATGCAGCGATCGACATCTCATCCGGATCACGAGCTCCGAAAGAGACATTAGGCTGGCACTGAGGCGAGCTGCCTGTCTCATCCCAGAACTGGACGGGCGCAAACGAGCGTACCGGGGAGTGGGCGGTCTGTGGGGGTTTACCTGGCTGAACCGTACCCATTGAAGCCCCCGAATCGCCTTCAGCGTCAACCAGGGCGGCCTCGTACCGTAGGTAGAAGGACCAACGGGGGGGACAGCTGAAGTGGCTTTCCCGCGAAAGAAGGAAAGCCGTGACGGCAACGTTGCCATGGTCATGTTCTCGCAATGAGAACATGAACCATCCACGAACGCTTCCTCAACGTGATTTTGGCTCAGGCACGTGAGGCAGTGATCGTGACCGTCAGAGGCGGAGAGGTAACGACCGCATCCAGGAACTGCACAGAGACAGAAGGGCATCTTTAAAAAGACGCGTCTTTAACTTTCAACATCACTGTGCCTGCTCTAATAGAGGAAATGTACTCTTTAGAAGAAATAAACTCTTTTAAAGTGATGTCGAATCGCCCAGGGGCGTAGTCTGCAGTGGAGAGAAAGCTGCTGGAATGCGCCGTATATCCAACAACACATGCTTCTGAAGAGGTGAATGGATCAGTAGTAGTATTCAGCTCGCTGAAATACAACCACTCGGCTCCGAAGAAAAAATCGGAATGAATCCGCATTCCAGCCTCGTATGTTGGGGGGAGTGGCATGCAAATTCTGTTCGCCAATTCTCATTGGCCTTTTCTCAAAAGATCTGAAGGTGTCTCGGGCTCTCAAGATCGACCCTTAGTGTCACTACATCTACACAACATCGAGTGAGTGACAGAAGGAGAACTCAAAATTTTCTGTTCTATCAGACTGCATTGTATGCAGACTGAGTCTGCATACAATCTAAAGAATTTTATGAGAGCAGACCTATGAAGATAGTGTTTTCCTTAAGGATCCATTTATAGCTCTTTTATCTCCTCTCTTCAACAACATTTTCGTCCCTGGGATTTAGACGTGACTCATGTGCCCTGCACCAGCTTGTATCGATTACCACTGGAAAACTCCACAAGCTCTCAAAGAATCAGCCTGTGTGGTCTCAAGCTTTACCAATGCTTCATGTAGGCTCTCTGCTAATTGATTTAGCATCTGCAGTTTGATTGGTCTCTTTAACAAGAGAGTCACACCCTGTATGTCAAAAGTATTGTGAGCCAATGCAGCCAGTGTAATACTGACATCTAGTCTAAAGCGAACATCAAAACATGCAAACATACCTCCATTCTATTTTAAGGACGCTCATTGTATAATGCACCAGTTTCACAAGTGTAAACATTTTGACTGCCACCATTAAAGGAATAACCTACCCAAAAAATTATTTCATCATTTAGTCACCTTTATGGTGTCTCAAACTCGTATGAGTTTCTTTCTACTGCAGAACAAAAACGAAGATATTTTGATGAAGATATGTGGTGTGCACTCCGTGCATTCCTCAGGCATCGTAATTAAGCTTCAAATTATGATTGTGCCTATTCTTTTAACTATTATCACACTTGGACAATAACTGTGCCTAATTAGCCAATTAACAGTATTGGTCATTATGCCTAGTGTTTGTTCCAAAATCTACAGAAAGCCATGTCAATGGATAGTGCACATTTTCTGTTTTGAAATATTGTTTTTGTGAATTCTGAGTAAATATTGTTTATAATAAGTAGTCATTTAAAGTAAGCAATTGCATACATATCGTTTTCTCTCATTAAACTGTAATATAGATCGACTTTATATCAGCCCCCTGGCTTTTTAAATATAATATCTGCATCAGCCATTAAAAATCCAAATAGGTCAACCCTGTTTTGATAGCTTTGTGCAAATAAACAATGCTATTATCAGGTTCAATTCATATTAGTTAATTATGAGTCTATATATTTGTAGAGAATTTCATATAAAATATTTCTTCCTGGGATGCAATTTTGTTTTTATGTATGAGTTTTTGTGTGCTTGGCCTCCAGTCATAAGTAATGCAAAATCCCGTGTCATTTAAGAAGATAATTCAAGCATCACAACAAATTTCCCACTGTATCGTAGAATATATATACCATGCTGTGCCCAGGATTGAGAGAACTTTTATGCTGGTGGCATTCAGTGACATTTATGTCACCAATTAATTTCAAGACAGGCGGCCTGGTAATACAAAGACTACGCAAACCCTGCCACACTGGGGTACAGGAAACGAATAAGGAAAAGACAGAAGGAGGACAAGAGAGATGCAGTGAATCCCTTGTAATGCATTAAGGGAAAGAGAGAGGCACATGTTTGGACACACATGACTATTATGAAACAGTTAGAGGTATGGCATAGTCGATAGATCTTTCTAGATTTACACTTGAGCCAAGAGGACAGGACAATCCTCACTACCAGTTTTGGGGAAGCTATTTTGAAGCTGTAGTTTCACAAACTACAAGCTACTCATTATTTAAAGTACTGTAGCTAAACTACTGTCAAGCTATTAACAAAAAGTAGCTAACTACATTTAAGCTATTTAAAGGTGCAGCATTTATTTGCCACAAAACCAATTATCACTATTAGGATGACATAATCAAACAACATTTGAACCGATAAATTTACAAGCATTAAAACTAGAAAATACCATAATATATATATATATATATATATATATATATATATATATATATATATATATATATATAGGTGTATATTCGAGTTGAAAACATAGTAAAGAACAGCAGCATTTAAATAAAGATTTCATTTTAAAAAATAAGATGTAAGGGTGCTTCCCAGGTTCGAATTACATCAAAGTTTGGTTCATTTAGATGATGTGAACGCTGTTTTCCGCACTTAGGTGCACACCCACGTCCACTTGAAAAGGTGTTCTGGGTTACTTTTCATGTGAATTCCAGTACAGTTTGCAATCGTACCAAATCATGGAAGTGAACCACTTGTGATGATAATTTGCGTCTTTGCAGACTACCAATCGCAATTATTATGGTATAATGCATTTCTCATACCTGCTTGTCTACAAATAAATTCCCTTCAGAGAGCAGCTCACATTCCTCACATATCTTGCAATGCATCCACATGCTTGTGGCAGACAAATTACAACATTTATCACAACATTGCACATTCAATGCATCCGTGGCAGACAAACACAAGTGTTGTTCTGTACATGGCGAGTTTTGGTAGTAAATCCAAAGAGACAAAGTTTAATACTTGACTTAACACAGTGAAGCGGATTTCTTCTCAAGTTGTTACCTTTTTACAGTGGTAAACAGCTGCCACTTGTACTCACGTTGATGACGCAATCGGACTGCGGTTCAGACCCAAATAATATGATTTGAACAGAGACCAGTGGGGGGAGGGGGGAGGAAAAGAACTTGGATTCGGTCCAAGCAATCAAACCAAGTGTGAAAGCACCCTAAAATGGTGCACAGGCACTTCTGTGCATGGACACGTAAATGGATCAGTGTATTTGTTTGTTTGTTTACTGATTCATTGAATTCTATACATGAACTGTCTGACCTTCCAAAGCTATATATAGAGAGAAAAAGGACTAAGAAAGTGCATTTGACCATTGCCTCATTTGCTCGGCTGTATAGCTACACTACATTGCCAAAAGTATTCGCTCATCTGCCTTTAGACGCATATGAACTTAAGTGACATCCCATTCTTAATCCATAGGGTTTAATGTGATGTTGGCCCACCCTTTGCAGCTATAACAGCTTCAACTCTTCTGGGAAGGCTTTCCACGAGGTTTAGGAGTGTGTTTATGGGAATTTTTGACCATTCTTCCAGAAGCGCATTTGTGAGGTCAGACACTGCTGTTAGACGAGAAGGCCTGGCTCGCAGTCTTCGCTCTAATTCATCCCAAAGGTGCTCTATCGGGTTGAGGTCAGGACTCTGTGCAGGCCAGTCAAGTTCTTCCACACCAAACTTGCTCATCCATGTCTTTATGGACCTTGCTTTGTGCACTGGTGCGCAGTCATGTTGGAACAGGAAGGGGCCATCCCCAAACTGTTCCCACAAAGTTGGGAGCATGGAATTGTCCAAAATCTCTTGGTATGCTGAAGCATTCAGAGTTCCTTTCACTGGAACTAAGGGGCCAAGCCCAGCTCCTGAAAAACAACCCCACACCATAATCCCCCCTCCACCAAACTTCACAGTTGGCACAATGCAGTCAGACAAGTACCGTTCTCCTGGCAACTGCCAAACCCAGACTCGTCCATCAGATTGCCAGATGGAGAAGCGTGATTTGTCACTCCAGAGAACGCGTCTCCACTGCTCTAGAGTCCAGTGGCGGCGTGCTTTACACCACTGCATCCGACGCTTTGCATTGCACTTGGTGATGTATGGCTTGGATGCAGCTGCTCGGCCATGGAAACCCATTCCATGAAGCTCTCTATGCACTGTTCTTGAGCTAATCTGAAGGCCACATGAACTTTGGAGGTCTGTAGCGATTGACTCTGCAGAAAGTTGGCGACCTCTGCGCACTATGCGCCTCAGCATCCGCTGACCATTTTACGTGGCCTACCACTTCGTGGCTGAGTTGCTGTCATTCCCAATCGCTTCCACTTTGTTATAATACCACTGACAGTTGACTGTGGAATATTTAGTAGCGAGGAAATTTCACGACTGGACTTGTTGCACAGGTGGCATCCTATCACAGTACCACGCTGGAATTCACTGAGCTCCTGAGAGCGGCCCATTCTTTCACAAATGTTTGTAGAAGCAGTCTGCATGCCTAGGTGCTTAATTTTATACACTTGTGGCCATGGAAGTGATTGGAACACCTGAATTCAATTATTTGGATGGGTGAGCAAATACTTTTGGCAATATAGTGTATGTACACAATACAATGTGACACAATTAGCAATTTAGCATTTTACCACAATACAACCTTACTCACTGGAGAAAGTAGTTTGTTATCAGTAAAGCCTTTATGCTTTAAAAGTAGATATGCTGCTGACATGCTACTGTAAACTGTAGTTAAGTTAGGAGCTTCTGTAATTTTAGACAAGTCAAGTCATTTTTATTTGTATAGCACTTTTCACAACACACATAGTTTCAAAGTAGCTTGACAGGAAATCATGCATTAACAAAAACAAAAACAAACAAAAAATTAAACTGTAATATCTATAATGTCTTACAGTGATCATTGTGTAGTTTGATTAAATATGATTGTAAAGTGTGTATAGAAATTAAATAATTAAATAATAATTGAATTTAGAACCCCTGTGAGCAAGCTGAATGCGACTGCAGCAAGGAACACAAAACTCCATAAGATGTTGGTTAATGGAGAAAAATAACCTTGGGAAAAACCAGGCTCACTGTGGGGGCCAGTTCCCCTCTGGCTAAACAACATGGATATAATCCCAATATTAGTTAGTTGTGTGCAGTGCAAGTCATGGTTTTAAATGTGTAAATTAAGTAAGCATTAAGGTCTAGTGTTTTAAAAATATAGTTTTATTAACTTTAAGATTAATGACTAATGTCTTAGAAGTTTATCCTGGATTAACTGTAGAAGTTCAGATAGACACATTGTCCTTTGTTGGCTGATGAAGGCTTTTGTTGGCAATTAAATGATAGTCTATGTATTTTATTTCAAGAGTGTAGTCCATCAATAGACAAAAGTGGTAGGCAGATAAATTATTAGGTGCATCACAGTTCAACCTGCAGGTCATTTCAGTAAGGTTCGGTGGGGTCCATCCTAAGTCCAAGGTTCAGTCAGTGGCATATGAATATCCGATGTCTTACAGTTGGAGCTGGCATCTGTTTATCCTCTGAAGTCAAAAAACTGAAGTGATGTCTGACTAGCACTGGCTATAGTTTGTCGTCATCTCTCAGCAACACGTAGCAGTGGAGTCCGACACCAAGCAGGAACGGAGCTGGATCTGGCAGGCTCTGGTACATAGTTCTGGTAGATCTCTTAGTTAGTTACTCTGCAACACAGCTAACTACATAACATTTAGTTTTTGGAGTCATTTGCTGCTACAAGCACTCAAATTATTTATGGTCTTCAAGAACATTAATTCTACTTGCCATTTTTAATTTATGTTTTAGATTTCCTTGGCATTTAAGTTGTTTTGAATAATATGTTCCTCCTCATGGTGTGCTAATGCATTCTGTCGTTAAATGCTAGCGCATGCTAGTGCTCATGGCTGTGCGGCAAACTTGGAGGAATGGAGTCATGGAAAAGGCTATCCATGTCAATTGAAGTGAAAAGTAGAACCATATTTTAAACGGGCCACAGATAGGGAAGTGGGGCAGAGTGCCCATGTGAAACCTACCATTTTCATCTTTAGCCACTTTGAGGCAATCCAGTCATGGGTAAAAAAGCAAGATTGTTTCATCTTTGTGCAGTGAAAAATGGCTGGGGCTCTAAATTGGTTCTCCCATCCAGGGGTGGAAGGAAGGACGGGCGGTGCAGGAGAGCTCTTTGTGACAAGCACTTACTGTAGTATTTCCCTTTTACAGCCAGACTTTTCACTACTGAATCACTCATGAGCTGGTGGCTCATGCTAAGCATGGCTGCATAAATAGGTGGCTGTGCTTTTAAGCCATGCTAAACCAGGCCCGGTTCCAGAACAAAATTGCTGAGAGTGCTTTTGTAATTAGTGGGGGTGCTCTGTATAAACTGAAGACAGAATGTAGGGATTGCAACAGCACTTTTTTTTTTGCACCAATGCTATAAAAAGGCCCCAAATACCAAGCATAAAAGTGCATACTAGCAGGTTAACTATTCAATACATAAACTAAATGGTTTACATTAAGTATCATCTAGTAATTACTTAATCGATGAAAAGCATTTAAAATATTATACAGGGTATGACCATGTTGCCAAGGATGAAAATCTATGAAATGAATAACATGATGATTATTAAAAAACTTGTAGGTTGTGAAGGGGGGAGGGGGGGTAGGGGGGGGAAGCAGCTAAGGAGGAGTTAGCAAAAGGTATGTTTTTTATGGAAGGACAGTTCTGATGAAGGCTTTCTTGACTTAATTTTAATGTGGATGCCACAAGCGATGTAGAAAGAAGCTGTCCACAGCCACTGATCTAAAGTCTGCATTTGCATTTCACTAATAATAAAGGTTTGGATTGGGCTGTTGGAAACTGATCCTAGACCAGAATTACGGGGCGCTTTATCCCTGGAAAAAAATAGGAAGCAGAAATAGTAAGCAACATGGTGGATTGAGTGAGATAATTCCACTAAAAATTTGCTATGCATGAGCGTGATGGTGTTAACAAAGACTGTTTTGCCCAAGACGTGCCACTTGTATTAAAATTAATGGGATAAATTGGAAGACCCATTACGGCGGATGTAGAAAATAATCTCCTGCCTTACAGGTAGAGCCAGTCAGTTTTTAGATACAGACGTTGCCTGTCAGTTTTGGAGATTTTGGTCTTACCTCATTCAATTAGATAGGAGCTGTACTTTTATGCTGCTCATATCCATAGAAAGTAGCTATATGGGAGCATTCCAAAGATGGAACCCTCCTTGACTTGCCTTGAATGCTCATATGTTTGTGATTTTGTATATGTGTTTGCTGGGATTCAAGGAAATCTGCTTTGCTAATGTACGTTATTTTTACATTTTCAATTGAGTGTGCTCTAACGTTCACTTGAGAATGCTTAGAAACATCAAGCACCGCCATAGAACCAAGCCTGTGTCATTGGACATTCCAGCAGTTTAGAGTATCCTCAGACCAACAGACGCTGGGAAAAAACAGCCCCAGGGGATGAGCCCTTTGCAGCTGAAGTAATTGTTCCCTGAGGACATAATAAGACCTGACAAAAAACATTACAGGGGAGAAAAAGCACAGGTGGAAAAGAATGGCATACTAATTTTGAAACTAATTTGAAAGCCAGCAGAAGGGCCTGGGGTGAGGTCACAGGATCTGGAGCTGACTGCTTTAGTCACAAAGCATTAGGGCAGCAGAGAATGGCAGAGGCTTTTGACATCAGAACTGTGTGGCTATTAAAACACAGCTGTGTGCAATAAGAGCAGACATGTTTTTTTAGGGACAAATTCACTAAACAGTTTCAGCACTTTTGCATGTGGTATTTTAGGTCAAAAACCTTTTTCACTAACCTTCTGTAATCCAGTTTAACCAGGTGTTAAATCTGCTGAAATAAAATGAAGTGCTATTCCATGAGTATTTAAATTAAAGTCACTGCTGTTTTTTTTAATTATTATTATTATTATTATTATTGCAAACACTCCTTCTTTCTATGTAAATTACGACTGCACAAAACTCAGAGCTGTTTGGCGAATTAAACATTGCCCCAAAGTATACTTCTGTATAGACACGAACATTTAGCATCTGCCTACAGTCGAACACCAGCCTTTCAAAGTATACTGTACTTCATTTGACTGTGCGCATTCACAGGCGGTTGGCGCATGCGTGCTATGACTGTTATGTGATGCTGGACTATTTAGCTTCAGGAGTTTAGACCCATAAAGATGTCTTTGTATTCCTTCAGACTCGAGGTATACAAATGCAGGTATCTCCTGATCTTTTCACACACGCATTCTTGACGTGCACATCCACTGTTGTTGTTTTCACCTTCATTACTTGTTGTTTAGTGGCAATTACATCTTCTTCTAGTGATTCTTCATGACAGCAACTGTGAGTGTTGCCACCTTGTGGACCCAGTAATTAGTGCAAATAATTCCAGGAGCATGAGCATACTGCGTGTTCAGAGTACGCGCAGTTAGAAAAATCAGACCGCACGTGTTCAGTGCTCGAGCACTCTGCGGATGACAAATATTTGTGCCATGCGTCCTGTATGCAGACGGCTAGCTTTCGCGTCTAACCGAAGTATACTTTGGGCTTTACCTGCATGTAAAGTAGGCTTTAAATGCAATCTTATTTTAAAAAAAAAAGATTTTCTAGCCATCATGGCAGCAGTACTTCATGAAAATAATGATCAAGTGATGGAGGAGAGCATTATAACTGGGCATGCATAAAGATGTGTGTGGCAGCAGGGGCGTGGTCAAGCGTCCGTCCGGAGAGAGAGAAAGCGTTATGGGCGCTTGCACCTGAGCTAGATTATGTTTAACACCTGTCTCTAATTCCAGTGAGCATGGGGAGAGCAGCATATAAACAGCCACGCCACCAGCAGCAGAGAGAGAGAGTCTGGCACAAGGAAGGCCACGGTGCTACAGAAGCTGTTGTGCTTAATCCATCGTGCCTGTGAAGCTGATGTGTTTGTGAAATTGTAAAGCACTGAGGTGGCCAATTAAAATTCTTACCTGAACCTGGAAAACCCGCTTCCCTGTGTTCTGCTTCCCTTCTGCCTGTGAAGCAGTGTTACAATGTGCAGTGTAGCTAAGCAATCTTTTAGGCATTTTAAAGAGTCAAATTGAGGTGTTTGGATCACAGTTGTGGAGTGATGCTATACGATCCCAGTAAAGTATGCCAGATCGCGGTAGTCTGCTGCATCCTCCAAAACCAAGCACTCAGAAACAACCCTCAAGATCCGGAATTGCACTGGGCAAATTGCATTCAGCACAACATTTTTGAGCATGTTTGCACTGTTACGTGATTTGCATAATTCCTGATGATAACACGTGCAGCTATACAACATTCTTAGTGAATTCTGTAGTTATTAAATATTGTGTTGTCCTTATTGCATAATTAATGTGTGGATTCTTCGAGGACTGTTATATTTAGTCAGAATAAATGGTACTTCAGACAGCTTTTGGAGTGAAAATCAGGTAAATGTGTTGGTGTTGAACAGTGTGTCCCTCGAGACTGAGAACAGGAATGTTTTGCTGACAACTCTGTTTGCTGAACAACAGCAGGTGCTGACCTGAAAACGACTCCCCAAACAACCTGTTCTGCTCTATCCTTGCTGCTTTATTTAAGACATTACCGTTCCAGACTTGTTTTGACATGGGAGACAGCATCAAATTTTAAGTAACTCTCTAAAAATGCCATTCAGAATAAGAAGTATGCTGTTTGTGTGAGCTTGTGTGAAACAGGAAGTAAACAAAAGACATGTTAGATTGTGTGTGTGTGTGTGTGTGTGTGTGTGTGTTTGGGTGGGTTTGGGTGGTTTACGAGGACATTTTTTTAGGTTACAAACTGGTAATTACAAGGGTATTATGCTATAAATGTGGTTTATGAGGGCATTTCTAATGTCTCCATAATTCAAATCTCTTAAAAAACATACTAAATGATGTTTTTTTGAAAATGTAAAAATGCAGAAATCTTTTTGTGAGGTTTAGGGGTAGGGTTAGGTTTAGGGGATAGACTCTATAGTTCGTGCAGTATAAAAATCATTATGTCTTGGGGAGTCCTCATAAGGATAGCCACACCAACATGTGTGTGTGTGTGTGTGTGTGTGTGTGTGTGTGTGTGTGTGTGTGTGTGTGTGTGTGTTTGTGTTTGTGTGTGTGTTTTTTGTGAGAGGCTCGGTAAACTCATTGGCTATGTCTCCGCCCCTGCCGTCAAGCTGGGCTGGAGAGAGACAAGCAAGACAACACACATAAGACTCTGAGGAGTCATTGAGCTGTGATGCCTAATTAGCTCTGTGTATCAGAAAAGAGAGAGAGAGAGAGAATGGAGGGAAGAAGGAGACAGTATGCTCCTTCCCTCTTCTGTTTTGGTTGACCCATTTAACAATCACAGCAAAGCACAAAAATGCAATATCAGCTGAAACAAATAACACATCCAACAGCCTGGGAAGTCTTTGTTGAAATGTGGATTGAGAGAGATGTGTGAGGGTTAGAAAAAGGCCTCAAATTTGCACTCTTGCATTCATACAAACACATCTATACACACTAATTTCCCAGCAAATTATGTACTTTTGAGGTGTCTGGCCATTATGGACTTAAACAAACCTTTGAAGTCACTGACCATGTTTACATGCACATAAATTTAGTAACCTAGAGAAAACTGATTTGAAAAAAAGGTAAACATTTGTGGATATGTGTTGATGAGGTGCTCACAGTTGCTTCAAGTAGAATTTGACCACCTTTTACAGTGATATACACTCACTTACCACTTTATTATGAACACTATGGTCCTAATAAAGGTTCCAACGTGGTCTTCTGCTGTTGTAGCCCATCCGCCTCAAGGTTTGACATGTTGTGCATTCTGAGATGCTATTCTGCTCACTACAATTGTACAGAGTGGTTATCTGAGTTACCGCAGCCTTTCTATCAGCTCGAACCAATCTGGTTATTCTCCGTTGACCTCTCTCTTCAACAAGACATTTCTGTCCACAGAACTGCCGCTCACTGGATGTTTTTGGCACAGAGACTGTAGTGCGTGAAAATCCCAGAAGATCAGCAGTTACAGAAAAAGTACACCAACAATAATGCGACGGTCAAAATCATTGAGATCAAATTTTTTCTGCATTCTGATGGTTGATGTGAACATTAACTGAAGCTCCTGACTCCTATCTGCATGATTGTATGCATTGCACTGCTGCCACACTATTGGCTGATTAGATAATCACATGAATAAGCAGGTATACAGGTGTTCCTAATAAAGTGCTCAGTGAGTGTACAAGTCAATTTACCTGTGGTACAGTGGGAAATATCTTTGAGCATCTGGAACTTTAGGGAAAAACGTTACATACTTGGGTCAGTTTGTTTACTTCAACAGTCAATGCATATTTGAATATTTTGTTTTGTGTATTGTTTTAATAGCTTTGACTTTCCAAATCTGACATACAGTATATTGAATGTTGAAATTTTGTTATATTAATTTACTTTGAGCTAAATAATTTCTTCTCTCTCTCTCTCTCTCTCTCTCTCTCTCTCTCTCTCTTTCTTTCTTTCTTTCTTTGTTTCATGTGCTCTCCTGGTTTAATTTTTGCTGCTCTCTCAAATTAAAGGTAAGTCAGCTATTTTTTTTCTTTGCATATTCATAAATATGGATGTGGTTATTTCTGTATAATTTACTTTCTGTACTTCTTGGTACTTTCATGAACCATTACTCTGCAATAGCATTTAAACCATTGTCATTCAGTGCATTTTTATACTTTGATTCTGTGCTCCTTTACACAAGTTTTGGTCATGTGCAATAATAATAATAATGGTAACTACATTTATACATTTATATTGAAAGATTTTCCCATTTATTTTTAGTCTGTCAGAGACAAAGCTCAAGGGCTTTACAATAAAAAAGATCAATGTTGATTTAATTTTAACAGTGTATCTAAAATGAAATGAAGGTATAAAATATTCATTATAAAATCTTTTGATAAAAAAAGACAGATCATAAGGAGATGTAGACGTGTTACACCATGTAGTTTGGTGGCTACATGTGCAGGTGACCCAAGTTTGAATCTGGCTTGTTTCCCGATTGAACCCACCAGCCTTCTCCTTAACCTCTACTGTCAATTCTATACTGTCATGTAACATTCAGGGCAAAACCTCATAAAAGTCATTTTAAAACAACACAGATTTTAAACTTAAAATAAACGTAAAATTTGTAAGCAACATTTTTAAGGATTCAGTACAACTTAAGCTCAATCAACAGCATTTGTGGCATAGTGTTGTTTACCACAAAAAATAATTTTGACTCGTTCCTCCTTTTCTTAAAAAATAAAAAATAAAAAAAATAATCGAGGTTTCAGTGAGGCACTTACAATGGATGTGAAAGGGGCAAGTCTTTTTAGGGTTTAAAGGCAGAAATGTGAAGCTTATAATTTTATAAAAGCACTTATATTACATCTGTCAAAACGTATTATTTGAGCTGTAAAGTTGTTTAAATCATTACGAAAGTTACCCTGTTAACAGGGTTTACTGTGTTACGTCGTTATGGCAGCGAGGTTGTAAAATTGGATATAACTTCACACAGAAAAAGATAGTAAGCAATTTTATCACACTTAAATCATGTACACGCATGTTGTTTACGTCTTTGGCTCTGCTTTTGAAATAGTTTGTATTTTAACATTTACAGATTGTCCTCATTCACTTCCACTGTAAGTGCCTCACTGTAACCTATATTTTATTTTATTTATTTTTTTCTAAATTAATTTTCAAAAGTCACAATTATTTTTTGTGGTTATCAATATTATGCCACAAATGCTGTCGATTGAACTTAACTTGTATTTAACCCGGAATATTCCTCTAATATTTTATATTATATTATATATTCCTTTAAATATATATAACATTATAATTAAAAAAGTAGAAGTAAAGATTGTGGGCCCTGCAACATTAATTAGACATTCATGTCTGTTAAAGTCATCGTTATACATGCTCTCTAAGTGTATGAAATATTGAAGTGTTTGTATCTTAACTTCTGCTTGAGGCAGAATCTCTGCTCTAATACCATAAATAATTACATACTGAATGAAACCAAATTCCCAGTTACAAATAATATGAACTCCAAGGGCTATAACAATGTCTAACATCGACGTGTGAACATTTCTTCATTCTATTAAGCACCTCTTTAATCAAATAACAATAGGACAGATTAAATGTGATTAAATAATTCTACATTTTAATATGTCACACTTGTTCTTAGATGACTCCATTCGTGTATTTTACATTTATGATTTATTAAGCTCTGCAATCTTCCTTTTATTCATTCATTCTGTCTATATATCTTTCCTCTATTCACCAAGTCTCACTTCCTCTCCTTGCCCTTAAATGGGTGTCAGTGCTGATTACAGGGCCATTTCAGGCTTGTCTGCGAGTGATTCTTTTGGAAAGGCCGAAGCATTATTGAGCTGACATCTGTAGAGCTCTTTAAATGCAATATGAATTGGGTTTTTATGCCTATGACTTTCTCTTCTCTGATAGGCTGCTGCTCTAAAGAACCTTTCATTAAACCAAATTAGCTTTTACATCCATGAAAGGTTGTCAATTGTTTATCTTCTTTTCAAATATAAAATTCAATTAAAAATAATGTTGGCACTACTTTTTTTTCTAATTTGCCTTCATGAATTATACATTTAGCATAAAACTGGTTAAGAATACAGCAATATGTTCCCATATAAAATAAATAAATAATTGGAAATCAACAGTATGCTAAAGATCATATGTTGAATATATTTAATACATAATAAGAATGTGTTCCAAATGTGCGAAAGCTGAACTGTGTAATTGTTGCACAACCAAACAGAATTGCAAAAATACGCTCCCCCATTTTCCATTAGTCGGCCAAACAGCCCCCCCAAACTCACGCCAGGGTATCACAACTTCCAAAAAAAATTGAGTGTGGGGGGTGGGGCGCTTATAAATCTCTCATTATGCTATATTATTATTAAATATTGGATTAGATCTTTTTGGCAACTTGTTTTTCTTTCAGTTAGCACAGGTTTTGTATTTCTTTTTGGAACGTATTGATTGTAGGCCTCACTGACCTGAGCTTATGCACCTCAGTTTTTGAGTGAAAAAGCATTATTTGTGGAGAAGTTTGTTTTGAAATGCTTTTATTTTGTACAAAATGGCACAAAGACACACTTTTGGTGTTCCCGGTCAAAAATGACCGGCCATTGAAAATGAAAGGGGGTGATCAAAAATAAGAGAAAAATTGAGTGTTCAGGAGCATGTTCATGTTCACATATGTGCATGTGTGCTTGCAAACATAAAGGCCTCGGACTTGTGCACACGCACACACACACACACACACATGTGCACTAACATGCACGCGCACACAAACACACACATGCTCATGTACAAGCACAAACTCTTTTGAATATTACATGCTTTCTTTTTCACAGAGATTAACTTTATCCTAGCCTGAACTGCATCCAACATCCATTCATCCATCCAACATTACCACACAAACACACACACATGCACACTAACACACACACATGCTCACGTACACGCACAAACTCTTTGAGTATTATATGCTTTCTTACATGTTCATGTTCAAATATGTGCATGTATGCTTGCAAACATAAAGGCCTCGGATCTGTGCACAGGCACATACACACACATTTGCACGCACACACAAACACACACATGCTCACATACATGCAGAAACTCTTTGAGTATTACATGCTTTCTTACATGTTCATGTTCAAATATGTGCATGTGTGCTTGCAAACATAAAGGCCTCGGATCTGTGCACACGCACATACACACACATGCATGCACACATGAACACACACACTCACGTACACACACAAACTCTTTAGAGTAGTACATGCTTTCTTTTTCACAGAGATTAACTTTATCCTACCCTAAACTGCATCCAACATCCATTCATCCATCCAACATTACACACACACACACACACACACACACACACACACACACACACACCACCAGAACTGTCTTTGCCCCACAGTGACCCCTCTCCAATAGGATATGATGATCTTTCTTTCATCGATCATTGTGTTTCAAATACAGAGCACACATTTACAAGGCACATGCAAAAAGCTATTGTCAGTCATGTGCATGAGGACACAAAACCACCAGGTGTTTGTTGATTTGGTTTGTTGTTGATTATAAAATATAACAGAAATATAAACAATGTTGGTATTTTTGTTCCATGAAATGTTCTTTATATGACAGTGTTAATGTGTAAATAGGCTTAGGCCAGTTTTCTTTGTCACAATGGTGAGATTTGACAGGGAATTCCACAAGTGTTACATTGTGCCCATTTTCAGAAAATAAAGTATTTCAAAATAAAAGCATTTCAAAATAAAAGTCCTGTTTTTGTGATCTTCCCCATTCATTTGCAGTGGCCAGTCATCTTTGACAGGGAACACCACAATTCTATTGATTCTATTGGAGAGGGGTCACTGTGGGGCAAAAACAGTTCTGGTGTGTGTGTGTGTGTGTGTGTGTGTGCGTGTGTGTGTGTGTGTGTGCGTGTGTGTGTGTGTGTGTGTGTGTGTGTGTGTGTGTGTGTGTGTGTGTGTGGTAATGTTGGATGGATGAATGGATGTTGGATGCAGTTCAGGGTAGGATAAATTTCATCTCTGTGAAAAAGAAAGCATATACTACTCTTAAGAGTTTGTGCTTGTACGTGAGCATGTGTCTGTTTGTGTCTGCATGTGCATGTGAGTTAGTGTGCATGTGTGTGCGTGTGCACAGGTCCAAGGCCTTTATGTTTACAAGCATACATGCACATATGTGAACATGAACATGATGAACATGCTCCTCTTCTCTTATTTTAAATCTCCTTCATTTATTTTCAATGGCCGGGCCTTTTTGATTGGGAACACCACAAGTGTGACTTTGTGCCATTTTGTACAAAATAAAAGCATTTCAAAACAAACTTCCTGGTCAAACATTAAAGCGCACTAGTGTGATAAATAGTACAGAGTGTTTTCATATTTGATTTAATATTGCCAATGTTATCCGCAAATAATCCTTTTTTGCACTCAAAAATGGAGGTGCATAAGCTCAGGTCAATGAGGCCTATGATCAGTAAGCTCCAAAAAGAAATACAAAACCTGTGCTAATTGAAAAAAAAAAAAAAAACAAGTTGACAAAAAGATCTAATCCAATATGTGGTGATAATATAGCATAACGAGAGATTTATAAGCTATTTTTAATAGGCCGGTCATTTTTGACCGGAAACACCAAATTAGGTAAAAAAAATTTCAATACAGCACAAGGGTTAGGATGAAAAGCATTGCTAACTGATGGATAAATGGGATTTTTAAAGGCTTTGACTTTTACTTTTTTCAAAGCATGTTAGAACTGGTAAAATTATGGCCCACAAAAAGAAGTTCTGTGTGCTCTTTCTTCTGCTCCTCTTCCTCTCAATTAATATTAGGTTTTTGAAATAAAATGTCACTGACAAATGGAGAATCTTTTGTTGCCTTTTTGTTTAATTTTGCCGCATGCCCAAGTGGCTGCGGTACCCAACAGTTCAGCAAAAGAGCGGTTTCCTCCTTCCCTGGGTTACATACCCAGTGTGCACGGTCGTCATCATGACCACCGTCCACAGGTTTGTCCTTGCAGCAAATTGGATTGGTGCTCCAGCGGCGGTCTCAATGTGACAGTCTCCACGGGTTGCGAGGACAGGCCTCATCCTTCCCTGTCCCAGGCTGTTCCGGGGGTGGTCGCAAGGAGCCAGGAAAATGCTTCGATGTCCCTAGACTCAGCACGGCAACGACATGGTGTGGCACCTCGAGCTCTGCCCCGCAGCGAGGCCCCACCTGCCGGTACATCCGATGACGTTGTCCCTTTGGTCCCCCTTGCGCGGAACTTGGATGCGTGGCTTGCGCTTTCCAATCCATCGCGATGGCTGGTCCGGACCGTCCGACTTGGCTACGCGATTCAGTTCGCCAGGCGTCCGCCCAGGTTCAGCGGTATCCATTTCACCTTGGTGAAGGACGAAAACGCTGCTACCTTGCGCACGGAGATCGCTACCCTCCTACGGAAGGGTGTGATAGAACCTGTCCCTCCGGAGATGAAGAAGGGGTTTTACTGCCCCTACTTCATCGTACTGAAAAAAGGCGGTGGGTTGCGGCCAATCTTGGACCTGCGAGTACTGAACCGGGCTTTACACAGACTCCCGTTCAAGATGCTGACGCAAAAACGCATTCTGGCGAGCGTCCGGCATTAAGATTGGTTCGCGGCGGTAGACCTGAAGGACGTGTACTTCCACGTCTCGATTCTACCTCGACACAAACCCTTCCTGCGGTTTGCATTTGAGGGTCAGGCATATCAGTACAAGGTCCTCCCTTTCGGCCTGTCCTTGTCCCCTCGCGTCTTCACAAAAGTCGCAGAGGCAGCCCTTGCCACGTTAAGGGAAATGGGCATTCACATTCTCAACTATCTCGACAATTGGCTAATCCTAGCTCACTCTCGAGACATGTTGTGTGCACACAGGGACTTGGTGCTCTCACACCTCAGCCGACTAGGGCTTCGGGTCAACTGGGAAAAGAGCAAGCTTCTCCCAGTTCAGAGCATCTCTTTCCTGGGTTTGGAGTTGGAGTTGAAGGCGTTCACACAGAAAACAGCGGTTCCACTGAAACTCTTTCAGAGGCTCCTGGGGCATATGGCATCCTCAGCGGTGGCCACCCCGCTCGGGTTGATGCATATGAGACCGCTTCAGGCTCGAGTCCCGAGATGGGCATGGTGCCACGGGACACATCGTGTGGTCATCAAGCCGGTCTGTCTCCGTCTTTTCAGCCCTTGGACTGATCTCTCATTTCTACGGGCAGGTGTTCCCCTAGAGCAGGTCTCCAGGCGCGTCATGGTCACGACAGACGCCTCCAAAATGGGCTGGGGCGCTGTTTGCAACGGGCACGCAGCCGCCGGCTTGTGGACGGGCCCACGACAGCATTGGCACATCAACTGCCTCGAGTTGTTGGCAATTCTGCTCGCCCTGCGGAGGTTTCGCCCATTGATCCAGGGCAAGCACGTGTTAGTTCGGACAGACAACATGGCAACGGTAGCATATGTCAACTGCCAAGGCAGTCTGCGCTCTCGTTGTATGTCACAACTCGCCCGCCGTCTCCTCCTCTGGAGTCAGCAGCACTTCAAGTCGCTGCGAGACACTCACATCCCCGGTGACCTCAACACTACAGCGGATGCACTTTCACGGCAGGTTACCCTCAGGGGAGAGTGGAGACTCCATCCTCAGGTGGTCCATCTGATTTGGAGTCGATTCGTACAGGCACAGGTGGACCTGTTCGCCTCCCAAGAATCCTCCCACTGCCCGCTCTGGTACGCCCTGACCGAGGCACCCCGCTGGCCTCCTGGCCTATGCAAATATGCGTTTCCCCCAGTGAGCCTACTTGCACAGACTCTATGCAAGGTCAGGGAGGACGAGGAGCAGGTCATCCTGGTAGCACCCTACTGGCCCACCCAGACGTGGTTCTCGTACCTCACGCTCCTCGCGACAGCACCCCCTGGCAAATTCCACTGAGGAAGGACCTTCTTTCTCAGGGACGGGGCACCATTTGGCACCCGCGACCAGACCTCTGGAATCTCCATGTCTGGCCCCTGGACGGGACGCAGAAGACCGAAGTGGTCTACCACCCGCGGTGGTAGACACGATCACTCAGGCTAGGGCCCCATCTACGAGGCGCCTATATGCCTTTAAGTGGCGTCTGTTCGCTAAGTGGTGTTCTTCCCGACAGGAAGACCCCCAGAGATGCGCAGTCAGATCGGTGCTTTCCTTCCTGCAGGAGAGGTTGGAAGGGTGGCTGTCCCCTTCCAACTTGAAGGTGTACATTGCTTCTATAGCACACCATGACACAGTGGACGGTAAGTCCTTAGGGAAGCACAACCTGATCATCAGGTTCCTGAGAGGCGCCAGGAGGCTGAATCCCTCCAGACCGCGCCTCATTCCCTCATGGAACCTCTCTGTAATTATAATTATAATTATGTAGTCCTTCAGGGTCTACAGAGAGCCCCCTTTGAGCCTTTGCAGTCAGCTGAGCTTAAGACACTCTCTTTGAAGACTGCCCTCCTGATTGTGCTCACTTCCATCAAGAGGGTAGGAGACCTGCAAGCATTCTCTGTCAGCGAAACGTGCCTGGAGTTCGGTCCGGGCTACTCTCACATGATCCTGAGACCCCAACTGAGCTATGTGCCCAAGGTTCCCACGACCCCTTTTAGGGACCAGGTCCACAGCCCTGTCGTTGCTGTGTCCGGTGCATGCTTTATGCATCTATTTGGATCGCTCGCAGAGCTTTAGGATCTCTGAGCAGCTCTTTGTCTGCTTTGGTGCACAGCGGAAAGGAAGCGATGTCTCCAAGCAGAGGATCGCTTACTGGCTTATTAACGCCATAGCTATGGCATATCACGCCCAGGATGTGCCGCCCCCGGTAGGGCTACAAGCCCATTCTACCAGGGGTGCAGCGGCCTCCTGGGCCCTGGCCAGGGGTGCCTCTCTAACAGACATTTGCAGAGCAGCAGGCTGGGCAACACCCAACACCTTTGCAAGGTTCTACAACCTCCGGGTGGAACCGGTTTCTTCCCAGGTAGTGGCATGCAATACAAGCGGATAAGCCCGGGATAGCCAGCTGGGTGTATTGCTTGCACATAGCGCCTTTCACCTCCTCTGAGCTGAAGACGTGCACCATTTATTCCCAGTAGTGTTCACAAACTATGTTCCCTGGTTGACTTCCTCTGAGCCCTGTGGCAGTCGAAATTTTCGGAGAGACTCGCTGCCGGCCCAGTACACGTGCTAACTAAGAGCCCTGTTCTGGGGTAGGTGCTCCGCATGTGGCGGTTACAAGTATTCTGCCCTCGCCAGTAATTCTATATTACAAGTATTCTGAAGTCATATGATAGCTTTGTGAGGAACAGCCTGAAATTCAAGCCTTTATTCACTGAAAACCTAGCTCTCCTTGCACATTCATGAGAAAAGTAGCGATGTCTGATTCATTAATAAATCATTCTTTTAAATCAAATCTTTTCATCAATCAGTTAATCCAGTTCATAAATTGTAGCCAATCCACATTAAGGTTCGACGTGTTGTGCATTCTGAGTTGCTATTCTACGCACTACAATTGTACAGAGTGGTTATCTGAGTTACCATAGCCTTTCTGTCAGCTTGAACCAGTCTGGCCATTCTCTGTTGATCTCTATCATCATCAAGGCATTTCCATCCTCAGAACTGCCACTCACTGGATGTTTTTGGCACCATTCTGAGAGACTGTAGTGCGTGAAAATCCCAGGAGATCAGCTGTTACAGAAATACTCAAACTGGCACCAACAATCATGCCACGGTCAAAATTACTGAGATCAGATTTTTCCCCATTCTGATGGTTGATGTGAACATTAACTGAAGCTCCTGACCCATATCAGCGTGATTTTATGCATTGCACTGCTACCACATGATTGGCTGATTAGATAATCACATGACTAAGTAGGTGTACAGGTGTACCTAATAAAGTGCTAAGTGAGTGTATATATTTTCCTAACATAAAGTTGTTATATGGCTTCAGAAGACTTGGAATGTAGCAAGTCGTATGAACCATATTAATTATACTTTAATGGTGCTTTTTCATCATTTTGGAGCTTGATAGCCCCAGTCCTTATTCACATTTGTTATATTGTAAAGGGTGGTCCAAGATACTCTTTAAAAATTCACCTTTTGTGTTTCATGGAAGAAAGTAAGTTATACTGTTTTGGAATTTCATGAAGGTGAATTAATAACGACAACATTTTCCGGTTTTGGGTAAACTATTGATTTAATAATGTACAATAGGAGGCAGATATCCTCAACTGAACTTGCAGAGTCGACAGCCGTGTTCCACCTTCAAAGCATCAGGGAGTCAGACACGTTTTCAGTGTCATGGATGTTGTTATTATTGTCTAAAGTGGCTGCTTGATTCCCTGTCCATCGTCCATGTCCAGTGGGGCTGGAGCGCGTGGACTTTGAATTCGGGTCGTGTTGGTGCATTCATTGAGGATGTTCTGCCTTCTGTTGCCCATTTTGGCCTGCTGGAGTTTCGCCATTGGCATTCGCCAGTTTCAGCAGAGAGCTCCCTGCTTGTTTGCAAGTTCATGCAATCATCTTTCTTCCGACATTTGTTCTACTCATCTCTGGATTTACGGCGTTTGAATTCCTCGACCCGCCTGTTAGATGGAGTTTATAACTATTTCGCTGCTCTTGGAATTGCGCATCACCCCCGGTATGTCCATCGAAGGTCATGCCAACATCCCTGCGGATTACCGACTGATTCCTCTGACAACCACCACATACCGGCCATATGGTCTTCACGCCATTGCCCTCCGACTGGTGAAAGTGATGTGAAGTGAGGTGTCAATTTTGATCTTCTCAGCTTGCTGAAACGCACATCTTTTATTTCACCGCAAAACACAGATGTCGCCACTATTAAGATGGCCCTCATTAATGCACGTCAATATTGAACAAGTCTTTTTTTTTTTTTTTTTTTTTTGTTATTACAATTTTTATTGATTCATAAATTAACACAAAAAATACAATAACATATATATATATTGAATCAAACACTTTAAACATTAAACCCCCACTTTGTCCACCCTGACCCCCCCTCGAACACCCCTGTGGTCAATAGAATATAGACACACACACAGAAAAAAAAAATAAAAAAAACAAAACAACATAAAATAAAATACAATAATCAAGTATAATAAAAAATACAAAAATAAATAAACTCTAAATTACTCCCTCCACCGCCCCTCCTCGAGATTCCCCCAAAAATGCTAAGTAATTGCCTCATTTCTTATTGTAAGAACCCCTAACCCCCATCCTTATGCTCGACCCCCTCCTCGAAGGCAGCCACCCTCCCCATCTCCGCGCACCACTCCGGGAACTCCATCCGACTTCCAACTCCTCAAAATAACCTGCCTACCAATCATCACACTGGTCAAAACCCAGTCCTTCATGTACTTATCCTCCAAATCCATGACCTCCCTATCTCCCAAAATACAGAGTCTGGGGCAGAACGAGACCTGAGTGCCCAACACATCACACACAAAACTTTGCACCTTCAGCCAAAATTCTTGGATCTTACGACACCCTCAAAAAACATGGATGGTGTCTCCATCTTCAGAATGGCATCACCAGCAGATGGGTGTGTCCTTAAGACCAAGTCTAAACAATCTAGAGGGGGTCCAATAAAATCTATGTAAAATCTTAAATTGCATAAGGCGAACCCTTGCATCTCTAGATGCAGACTTTATGTTTTTTAGAATCCTAGCCCACACTCCCTCCTCCAATAACAAATTTAAATCTTCCTCCCATAATCTTTTGAGAGAATTTAAAGCTCCGTCCCCCAGACTCTGAATTAACACTGATGCCTCATGACCCTTCCCAAAAGCAGTAATCACCACTTCCAGAGTATCTGCCGCTCTAGGGGGGTGTATGCTACTCCCAAAAACAGAGCAGAGCAGGTGGCGCAGCTGTAAATACTTATAAAATTGAGATCTGGGAATCCCAAAATGTTGAATCAAATTTTCAAAAGATCTCAATACTCCACTCTCATATAGGTCACCAAGTGTATTAACCCCCTTCACAATCCAATCTGACCGACAGAAAGAGGATTTATTAATACATAGTTTAGGGTTCAGCCATATGCTTGAGACTACATTTAAATAAATATCAGAATTAAACATTCTGGACACTTTTGTCCATATCGAGTGCAAATGCAAAATAACGGCGTGCGACTTAACCTCTCCAGCTAGTTTAATCGAAAGGCTTTGCAGTGGCGAGATAGGGGCAAGAACTTCCTTTTCAATTCAAAACCAGGGAGGAGCTCTCTCAGGTGGAAGCGACCAATGAGCCAAATGTCTAAGACTGAATACATAATAATAAAACAAAATCTTGGGTAGGCCTAGCCCACCTTTGTCAATCGGCCTATGTAACTTATTGAAATTTAACCTGGGACGCTTACCATTCCAAATGAATGACTTTGCTATGCTATCAAATTGCTTGAAATAAGAGAGGGGGACATCTACAGGGAGAGACTATAGCAGGTAGTTGAATTTTGGAATACAATTCATTTTAATAACATTAACCTTCCCAATCATCGATAAATGTAATGAAGCCCACCTGTCCACATCATTCGAAAACCTTTTTATTAAGGGATCAAAATTAACTCTGACTAAATCAGACAAATTTGCTGGGAATAAAATTCACAAATACTTAATTCACTGTTTGGGCCACTGGAAGGCACCCGGCTGGAAGGCCGTTACTGGACAGTACGCTGTCAAAGCCAAAGCTTTGGATTTAGACCAATTGACTTTGTATCCTGAGAATTTGGAAAAGGAGTTAATAATTCTGTGGAGGCAAGACATAGATCTAGTAGGGTCAGAGACGAATAATAAAATATAATCTGCGTAAAGCAGAAGCTTATGCGCCACACCTCCCGCCGTCACCCCTGTAAAATCGTCCTCCTTTCTTATCGCAGCTGCTAATGTTTCCAGGGCAAGACAGAACAATAATGGGGAAAGAGGGCAACCCTGCCGGGTGCCCCATCCAGAGTAAAATAATCTGAAATTAACCCGTATGTTTGCACCACTGCTACAGGGTGTCTATAAAGTAACTTAATCCAACCAATAAATGTACTCCCGAACCCATACCTTTCCAAAATCTTAAAAAGATAATCCCATTCTACCATATCAAATGCCTTTTTGGCGTCAAGTGAGATGGCAGCGACCGGAGATTGATCATTCGCTACTGACCACATGATATTGATGAGACGCCTAATATTATCAGTAGAGCTACGGCCTCGAATAAACCCCACCTGATCTATATGTATAAGTGATGTCATAACTTGACTTAATCGATTAGTCAGAATTTTGGACAAAATTTTTACATCTAACTGGATCAGGGAAATTGGGTGGTAACTTTTACACTCGCTTGGATCTTTGTCCTTTTTAAGAATCAGACTGAACCGGGCTTGCGTCATGGTTGGAGGAAGCTTTCCGTTCTTTAATGATTCCGTATAAACATCTAACAAATGTGGAGCCAGTTCTGTAGCATAAGATTTGAAATACTCAGAGGAAAATCCGTCAGGCCCTGGAGCCTTGCCTGTAGGCAAGGCCTTAATTACCTCATCAAGCTCCTCCAAGAATATCAGTCATCAGTTTAGGGAGATCTAATGGTTCCACAAAATTTCTAATATCTTCATCAGTAGACGAAGACATGGAACTATAGAGATCAAAATAGAATTCTTTAAAAACATTATTAATATCAATGGCCGAGGTAAATATTTCACCACCAGCAGATTTCACTGAGGGAATGGTAGAAAAAGACTCTCTCTGCTCTATATATCTAGCCAAAAGTTTTCCTGCTTTGTCCCCCGACTCAAAGTATGACTGTCTTGCCCTGAATAACCAAAACTCCACTTTCCGTGACAAAATAGAATTATATCTATATTTCAATCGGGTCAATTCTCTGAGGCCATCAGATGACATACGGCGCTTCAGCTCTGCCTCAGCACTTTTAATATTTCCTTCCAACTCCACGAGTTCTCGTGCTTTGGATTTTTTGCTAAATGAGGCATAATGTATGATCCAACCCCTAAGAACCGCCTTAAGTGCCTCCCAAGCCACGCCCACAGAGGATACTGAGGACCAGTTGGTCTCCATATAAACATTGATTTCAGTCTTTAACATTTGTTGGAAATCAGGATTTTGCTTTAAAAATTAAGGCGCCAACTATATGATTTCTTTTTCTCTGTATAGGGCAACACCTCTAAACTCACCAGGGCATGATCTGAGACTAAGATATTTCCAATTGAGCAATCAACAACAGATGAAATTAGGGATTTGGATATAAAAAAAATCTATTCTGGAATAAATCTTATGGACTGAAGAAAAAAATTTATAGTCCCCAAAAGATGGGTTCAAAAGTCTCCAAATAACCGTAAGACCAAGATTTTTACACATCCTGTGAAGCGTCAATGTTGCTCTAGGGGGTTTACATAATTTTGCTTCACTGTGATCAAGGACTGAGTCCATCAAAAGATTAAAGTCTCCTCCCAATATTATATCATGAGGGGTGCCAGCAGTTTGCAGCATCCCTTCAAGATCTATAAAAAGCCCTGATCATCAGCGTTAGGTGCGTAAATATTAGCCAAAATCAACCTTTGCCCTTGAATTTCAGCTAAAACAATAATGACTCTCCCTAATTTATCTTTAGTCTGTTTGAGACATTTGATTGTAGATGTTTATTAATCAGTATAATGACTCCCTTGATTTTACTTGAGCCAACACTAAAAAAAACATGTCCACCCCATATCTTCCCAATTTTTTCAGCTTCCTGCGGGGAGAGATGTGTTTCTTGAAGAAGCACTATATCATATTTCTTACGTTTAAGAAAAGTAATAACCTTCCTTCTTTTTATGGGGTGCCCCAAACCATTTACATTCCATGTGGAGAGAGATAGTACACTCATATTAACATATGACATTTTGATATAGTAGAAAAAATAAATTGTGTGTCAAAAACTAAATTATACAGACCACATTCCCCATTAGTGAAACAATCAAACCCCGAACTTCCCCCCTAACAAAACAAACAGAAAATAGAAAAACGTGCGCATTAACCCCGCGCACAAAAGCGCCAACCAGCGACAATCCCTTTAAACTCAAAAGGTCCATGAACGCCCATGAGCGCCCACGACAACTTTGCCATCGGATTGCTAAATTTTGCCTCACAAATTTGTGAGGCAAAATTACATAACAGAAAATACTTTGTAAAATAAACCCCAGCAAATAGGAAGAATGAACACAAAGGACATGTAGATTCATTCACAGAACTGTCTCAAAGGTGTGATCTTCCACAAAACAAATTCCAGCTGATATAAAACCATTCAGATTCCTCGGACAGACAAACGAATGTTCTGTGAGCCAGCTGTTATGAGTTCAAAGGATGACATAATCATTCCAATGTCCTGTAAAAATACTCAACAAAACAAACTACAGCCAGCAGGAGGAATAAGCACGAAGAACGAACAGATTAATCCACAGCTGTTCCAAAGGAGTGTTATTCAATAGAACAAGCTCCAGCCGCTAGGCAGAACCAATACAAAAAGAAACAAAACCGGCATCCCGGTTCCCCGGATGGTCGAGTCAATTCACTCGGAGGCCGCATAAACGTATATACCATGACTTACACAATCCGTCAACTTTATAAAAGACATCCTTTGTGTGAGCATGTAGATATTTTGCGGTCATCCGTAGTGTCCACTCTCAAACTGGCCGGGAACTTCAATGCAAAAGTAATCTTTCATCAATGCAAAAGTTTCTTTAAGGAAAAGTGTTATTCACAAAACAGGCTCCAGCCACTCGGCGGAGCCAACGCAGTTTACTCACCCATTGATTCAATAAAAGACATTGCCTGATTGGGACATGTAAATACATTGCGGCTGTCCTTCGTTTCTATTGTCAGTTTGGCCGGAAACATCAGAGCAAAAGTGATCTTTCGCTGGTTTAAGAGTTTCTTACATTCCTTGAACTGATCGCATTTCTCTCTTGTCGAACTCGCAAAGTCCGGGAACAAAAAAATATTATGGTTCTTCCAAGAAAGCTTCCCTTTGCTCCTCACCTGGTGCAACACAAGATCTTTATCGGATGATCTCAGAAATCTGGCCAGAATCGATCGGGGCCTATCTCCCTCAGCAAATCTGTGAGCTGGGACTATGTGAGCTCGCTCGATTTCCAGTTTGTGGCCTGTTATGTCAAGTAGACTCGGGAAAAGCTCATCTAGGAATTTCACCATATCTCTGCCCTCCTCATGCTCAGGAATTCCAACAATTCGAACATTATTCCTGCGGCTTCTATTCTCAAGATCTTCAAGCTTTTCAAGGAGATGTTCCAAATCAACTTTGGTTGCGGGCGGATTAGCGGTCAATTCCCTCTCCGAAGATTCCAGAAAATCGATTCGTCTCTCAACATCAGTCACTCTTGTAACTATCTCAGAGAATTTTATTTCCATCGCCGTAATCGATCGATGTATTACAGTGAGATCCTCCAAGTCAGCAAGAACCTTCGTCAACATCACCGACATGTTGGACAACTGACACTGGATCTCCTCTCCCGCCGCGCCATCCAAATCGAGTCCCCGGTCTGTAGGCCTGTCGGGGCTTTCATCCTGAACATGTAAGTGTCTTTTAATGTCTCCAGAGCCTGAGGATTTTGACTTCTTTGCCATGTTTTGCCTCAAAGAGCAAATGTGTAACTGGGTGTATCAAATTTCACCAGATTATAACATGAAAATAATAAAAAATTTAGCAAAGTGCGCAGAGCTCGTCGCTCACTCATCTGCTTCTTGCATTGCGTCACGTGACCCCATCGAACAAGTCTTTTATTCTGAATGACTTTTTTATATCACGATCATTGGACTTTTTATTCATCACTGAGACCTGGCTGAATCCTGGCGAACATATGGCCCTGGGGGATCTAACACCGCCAGGCTGTGACTTTTTAAATTCCCCATGGACTTCAGGGTGAGGAGGTAGTGTTGCCACTGTTTATAGAAACACTTTTAAATGCAGGACACTGCCTTTGGACATGTATTCTAGTTTTGAGGTCCAACTATTAAAGATTGACATCTTGGGTCCTGCTTTCTGTGCACTTGTGTACAGACCACCTAGATTTAACTTCATCCAACAATTTTCAGACTTTCTCTCTGGACTGGTGTCTCGTTGTGATAGACTCCTGATTCTTGGGGATTTTAATATTCACGTAAGCTGTCCATCAAAACCTCTGGTAAATGAACTAATCTCCGTCACTGAGTCTTTAAATTTTGTATGACGTCACTGGTCCTACTCACAATATGGGTCATACATTAGATCTTGTGTTATCTTATGGTCTTTCTGTATCCAACTTAGAGGTCTTAGATATTGGAATTTCTGACCATTATTCAATAATGTTTGAGTCAGTATCTACTTGTCCTCTCCCTACTTTTTCTCAGCCCCCAGTTCATTCACTCATCTGCTGCCAATCTTTTTTCTGAATTTTATTTAACGCATTTCTCAGATGATGTCTTAGCTGAACTCGACACTGAATCATTGGTTGAAGCGTTTAATAAATCTTGTATTTTTACATTTGATAATGTCACGCCGCTTAAGCCAAGGAGAATTAAGGGTGTTTGACAGCCTTAGCTAAATGACACCACCCGAACTCTCAGACAAGAGTTGAGTGCAAGTGGAAACGAGACAAGCTTCAGGTCTCTTTTGATATTTTAAAGGAGTGTTTAACTAACTATCAGAGAGCTGTAAAGGAAGTGAAAGCTAAGTTTTTCTCTACATTAATCTCTGATAACGCAAATCGACCAAAAGTATTGTTCAAAACAATTGATTCTGTTTTAAACACAACTAAAAATGCTTTTCTGGACGCCACTCAAGAGACCCGTGAAACATTTTTAAACTTCTTTACTCACAAAATTGAGCAGATTAAAGGTGTAGTTGTACCTTCACAATTTGATCAACCACTAATTCCTTCCTCGTTCAGCTCCCTGACTCACTTTGAACCAGTTACGTCAGAACAGTTAGCAGATGTAGTCTCTAAGAAGAAGTGTTCCAGTTACAAGCTGGATTTTCTATATCCGCACCTTTTTAAAAAAGTTTTCATAACTGTGTAACAGCTATAATTAACTGCTCGTTAGCAAGTGGAGTTGTTCCAAGAAGTTTTAAACATGCAATTCTAGATCCTTTGTTAAAAAAAAACACCTTTTTTGGATCTGGCAATACACAACAGTTACAGACCAATCTCCAAACTGCCTTTCATTTCCAAGATTTTGGAGAGAGTTGTTTATTCTACTCCTATCTTAATACATTTAACATTTTAGATACATTTCAGTCTGGTTTCAGACCCTTGCACAGCACTGAATCAGCATTGTTGAAGGTCACCAATTATATTTTACTCTCCATGGATTCAGGTTCACCTGTAGTCTTAGTTTTATTAGATCTCAGTGCTGCGTTCGACACTATCGACCATAAAATACTTCTCAATCGTCTTGAATGTATGGTTGGCATCCAGGGTATGGCCCTCCTGTGGTTTTCCTCCTATCTAAAAGAAAGGACGTTCTCTGTTAATTTAGGTCATTTTTCTTCTATGTCGGCTCAATGACAGTGAGGTCAATTTTAGCACCCTTGTTATTTTCCCTGTATATGCTTCCTCTGAGCTCTATTTTTCAGAAGCACAGCATATCTTATCACTGTTATGCTGACGATTCACAATTTTATTTCCCAGTGAGTATAGACAAGAATTGTTCATTTGAGAACACCCTAAATTGCTTCAAAGATATTAAACATTGGCTGGCAAACAGTTTTTTACAGTTAAATGAAAGCAAAACCGAAGTTCTGATTTTAGGTTCCTCCATGTCCTCCTTACCTGGCTTGGTTGCCCAGTTAGATCCTCTGTCGTCTTTGTACAAGATTGTGTAAGGAGTCTTGGAGTGATTTTAGACTCATTACTTTTCAATAAGCAGATCAGTGCTGTTGTCAAGGGTGGCTTTTTCCACCTGAGATCTATCGCTAAAATAAAAAAAAATTATTTCCCATAAAGACATGGAAATTGTAATCCACTCACTTATTACATCAAGGTTAGACTATTGTAACTCTTTGTACATTGGTCTCACCCAAACTGCGTTATCCTGCTTACAGCTAGTTCAAAACATGGCAGCTAGACTTTTAACAGGGTCAAGAAAGAGAGATCACATTTTGCCGGTTTTAGCATCTCTACACTGGCTTCCTGTGAAATTCAGGGTCGATTTTAAAATTCTGATTTATGTCTACAAGGCACTATCTGGTCTCCCACCCTAATATATCAGTGACCTTCTCCTCCCTTACACCCCTACCAGAGCACTCAGGTCTTCTGATCAACTTTTATTAAGGGTTCCTCGTTGCCACTATAGATCTAAGGGTGATCGTGCCTTTTCTGTTATAGGTCCTAATATATGAAATAATCTCCCTTTCCATGTGAGGTCAGCTTCATCACTAGCCATTTTTTTAAGTCTTCTTTAAAAACATATTTTTATTCTGTAGCTTTTGAATAGATCACTATGATGCTGTATTTAAATTCTTTTATTTTTTTTATTTAAATTTATCTGTTTTTATATAACTGTCATTATTTATTTATTTGTTTGATCTGTAAAGCACTTTGGGTCAACTTCTGTTGTTTTTAAATGTACTCTATAAATAAATATTGACTTGTCTTGACTTGACACACATCATTTCCTCCATACAAAAGGTGGAACCCGGTGTGTCCCAGTTTGACTAATGGAACACCAGGCCAGTGTAGGGCTTTACTGGTTGTTTAGATCAGTGTTACTATCAGAAATAATTAATAATTATTTCTTTAGTTATTAATTAATATTTAAATTAATTAATTGAATCTAACTAATTAAAACCTCATATGGGGCTCCAGTAAATGTAGTGTGCTACGTTTAGGAGTGGGTATTAGCTATAATTAATAATTATCAAAGATAATTATTAATTATTAAAATCAATAGAACATTGATGAGAATCAATGTTAGCTTTTTTAAAATCCTTTAAATCAACAATTATCAAAGATAATCACCAATCATTAACATCTATGATACATTAATTAAAATTAACACTAGCTTATTGATCCTTCAAAATCAACAATTGTCAAAGATAATTATCAATTATCAAAAATCAATAGTATATTAATAAGGATTAACACTGATGGGGCACCACCCTGGAATCAGGGACTAATAACCAGATAGTATAACAGTCTCAATATTTGATTGTTTTCTTAGGAAAATCGACATCCGAAGAATATCGATTTTCGGGAAAAAAAACAATGAATGAAGGCTTGAATCTGAGCACTGACATCCCATCAGCATGACACAGGTGTATGTAAAATAAACCAAAACACTTCTCTTTGTAATATAACAAAGTTTATTTATGCAGTAATATCAATTAATAATTAATACAATGCAGTCAATAAACTTCCGACTTACAACTACAAACTAAACAGTGATATGATTAGATATGGAAATCAAAATAATCCTATAACACATGAGGGTGTGTGTGTGTGAGAGAGAGAGCGAGTGTGTGTGTGTGTGTGTGTGTGTGTGTGTGTGTGTGTGTGTGTGTGTGTGTGTGTGTGTGTGTGTGTGTGTGTGTGTGTAAGGTGGGACGTGCACAAAATGGTGGACGTGACTCTCCTGGAGGGTATGTCATGCGAGACTTCCGGCCAGAGAATATGGCCGCGAATGTGGGCGGAGAGAAACCAGTCAATGGCGTCTACCAGTTACCGCATGCATCCGCTTGTACGATAGCTTAGGGACAAAGCTGAGCTTTATCACGAAGCTATCTACTAGCCAAAAATGTGTCCGAGTATGTTTGTGAGGGATCGCGCGCGTGTGTGGTTAGTACGAGAGAGAGAGAGAATTAAGTGACGGCCCCAAAGCCGATTTCACGATCGTGGGAGAGAAAGCAGCTGTTAGTTTATCACTCAGAGACGTGGTGGACGGCTGGTAAACCGTCCCGGTCTTTGATTTTTTTAATGGATAAACTCAGTTTGCCGGTCTCACCCGCGATGGTGGAAATGCACAACAGTCCAATGTGGTTGGACCATAATACAGTAAATCAAATTTGTGATAATTAATACCCTGAGTATTAATAATGAGCGGACATGATGGTCTGTAAACTGTACAAGCAATAACCTTGATACACAAGAATAACACACTATAATATTCTATCTTTGCCCAGACGTAAACCTCTTACTTGAATCGCACGAGGATGCAGAATGTGTGTTCATCCGTCCTTTAACTCAGACTCGGTTCCTTGAGGCTCGGGTGATGACGGGAGGCTGTTTCCTTGCTCTGTCGGTGGGCGGTACGCTGCTGATTCCGGCAGGCTGGCGGAGAAATCAGAGACGTTGACTTGATTGAAGAGGGAAGAGAAATCTTTTCTCTTCACTTCTGCAGGCAAACGGATGTAGATGCGGATTGCTTGGCGGTCTCCTTCGGATCCGTTAGAGTGTTCGGAACACAGAGTAATCTCAACTCGTCCAGCGAGATGGAGATTGTATGGCCACAGTTTCAAGTTGGACGTTACTTCCTTGTGCCACGAGGCTGCACCTGAGAGCAGCGATGAGCTGCGTCTACACACGGCAAGCAAAGTTGCTGGAAGCAAATCCCAGAAGCATTTCAGAGGTATTTCTACTCCTGATGATGTCATGGTTGAGGTGCGTTCTGTCGTGTGCCTCATCCAATAGGAGTTGAGAATTCGATCCTTTAGTGAGCAAGGCTTCATGGGATTTGTAGTCTGTTTTGGACTCCCTTTGTTTGATTTTGGCGCGATTCTTATCAGTAAAATGTATGACTTGGTATGTGAGGGCCTGAGTTAGGTTTTACGACTGTGTTAGGCCTGCCTTTGTCTTCTATCTGAATACATGAGCACACTCTGCACCTCTATTAGCAATATACATAACCTGACTTGTCCTTTCAGTTCTCTTGAAAGTAAAGGGGAATTGGAAACCTGCTACTTGATAAAACTCCTCTCAGATGGAAGTCCAGTACCTTGCCAAAGTTGCTCACACTGTGAATAATTCACTGCCAGTTTTCCACAGTTAGCCTGACTGCAGGGTATGCGTCTTTCATTTGATTTCCATCCACAGTGTCAACTTTAAAAGCTATTTAGAGTAAATTAACCAAGGTAATATTGCAATCAAGAGAAGTTCTCTGATAATATGCCAATGTTCAGGTGTAAATTTTGTTAATTTATATATCATTTCCTTTGTAATTAGCCAACAGAAAATGCCCAAAGAGAAAGGTGATATTTTCTTTGATTGAATTAATTAATTATTTTTTTTTTTTTCAAATGTAGTCCATCTTTTCCAATAGCTTATTTCTAGTTGTGGCTGAGAGCCCAGAGTTTTAATATTGGTCTGCACAATAAAATGAATTGCATTTGCAGCTTTGGAAAAACAAACCATAAAAAATGTATTCCAGGCCCTGTGGTTTCAATTAAATCTTGCATACCCCGGCTATTTCAGATATCTTTCATACTGTAAATAGCAGCGTTAATATTAACAGACCCCACAATAATGGTTAGAGGAATATTTGGATCCTATTTAGTATTAAGATCCTATTTGGTAATTCTTAAGTTCCTGCATACCTTGTCTTATTTTAATTTCTCTGCAGCAGCTTTATATTTGTGGTTCCTATTTGGAATGTGCAGGATGTTCTAAAGTTAGCCTGCAGAGCTTTACTTATCAAGTCTCAAAGTCTACTTCCACACTGTGGGAAAATAAGTGTAAATCCGGTGCGGTTTATCCTGCGTAATGTAGGAGGTTAATACACCCTGGCACCCCTGGAATGGTTTTGTGGGAGAGAAGCTAATATTTTATTGCCAGACCTCACAAACATGTTAGTGGCTGCAATGAATGCTAAGTAGATTGCGTCTGTTTTTTCTTTTAAGATTTTGTATTGTGACTAGAATATACATATCTACTTAATTTTTTACAGTGTTTCAGAATATTGCTATGTTGTAGATGAGTGTGTTGACATATAGATAGATAGACAGATAGATAGATAGATTGATTGATTGATTGATTGATTGATTGCTTACCAAATCCAAAACCACTACCGAACCAAGAAGCAACCTTTATACCTTTAGAGGATTCCTGAGATATCATCTTTCTACTTCTAATACCATTTCCCTTTCCAAATACAATACTAACTTAAAAATAAATCTGAGCAGGAAGTCTATCCAACTACATGTGGACTACCTTTAGAGTGGTATCTATACCATTAAGGATACAAGAAGCACAGTCTTTCCGTCCTTACATGATTTATTGCACCATCTCCTATAGCAGTGAACACACTTTAAAAAGCACACTTTATCATCATTTTATGATCAAACAGGCTGTGGGATAAATCCATTTATTTGAGGAATGCAGTACCTGTAATACCACAAAGACTTTTAGAACACATTGTGAAATAAGATATTAATTTCATTATGATTCCATACAATACCTGTGCTCTTTAACGCAGTAATTAATTAATGATTAAATGTGAAATCTTGCACAAAAATCTCTTCACTGTTTGTGTGAGAGTTCAACTGTTGAGTGGTGTTTATCATCAGTAGATTTTCCTGGCTCTGCTTTCATGTCTCTGTGTCGACTGCTGACTTTGATCCCCACTGCTGTGAGAAAACACGGGTCCTGAAGGACTGAGTATGTGCACACATGCTCCACTGGACATGATTCCAATATCTCCCCTCTGTGGACGCCTGGGAACACACAGCAAATAACTACACTGCTTCAAACTCAGTTCCCTTTAGACTCCATACACAGGGCTTATCTAATCACTGCATCTCACATGAGCTCTAAAGAAATCAACTCTCACTGAAACCCAATCCCAACATTTTATTGGAGATTGTTTGCCTTGTTGAAAGGAAGAAACATGTAAAACCTATTTTGAAGCTGCATGAAAAGAACCAGAATTAATCATTTTGCTGAACTTTTTATTTGGGAGGTGCTGTAGCCAAAAATGGTTTTATTTATTTGTTGTTATTATTTTGTATTCATTCATTGTCCAGTGGGGTTTTGAGTATAGGAATTTTCCATAAAAAAAACAGTGTTGATTGTTTATTAATCAGAGAGGAACAATAAAAAAGGCAAAATTATCTCGTTTCAAATTTTGACAAGAAAAAAAAATTAAGTTTAGTTTTCACCATCAGAGCACCCAAACAGCATTCAAATCGGGCTCTCTGACATATTGGTAAAATTATTTTGACTTCAACCGTACATGGGGGTTCTTCTGACAAGCAGCTTTTAGGGATGTCATTAAGCAATGCTGCGGTCCTAATGATCTTTTAAGCATTATATAATGTCATAGATTTTGTTAATGTTTATGAAAGTTACTATAAAGTCATAGCTATGCTTTTTATAGTGAAGTAATATATGTAGATTCTTTTTGAATTATCAGCAAAAAATATTTTGTTTGACATGTCATGGGTTGTTTATTACACATTTTCTTATATATAAGGGGCAGTTCACAATGAACACGTATTTGCACCAAAAAGGTTAGATGGAGTGCCACAAATAGAGTAGAACACAGGTGTCTCGAGATGCATTTTTAATTGTGGAAGTTCTTTTAACACGGCATCTTAAAAACTAAGCACTCCTGCACAAGATGTTTGAGACATCATTTGTCAAAGACTTCCACGTAGCGCTTATTTACAAATAAAAAAGATTTGAAAAACAGCGCAGACGGACGGCATAAATGGGTTTTCATTAAAAATATATATTTAAATATTAACATTATATTTGAAATCTTTTATGGAAATTAATAACAGCCATTTGCAAATGGAGTTTATGCAATGCCATCGTTAAAATGTTGGTAAGACTTTAAAATTAGGTTCCACTTGTTAACATTAGTTAACTAACAATGAACAATACTTTTAAAGCGTTTATAAATCTTGGTTAATGTTAATTCAACATGTACTAATACATTTTTCAAATCAAAAGTTGTATTTGTTAGCATTAGTTAATTCACTGTGAACTAACAATGAACAATTGTGTTTTATTAACTAACATTAACAAAGATTAATAAACACTGTAAAAAGTATATTGTTCATTATATGTTCATGATACCTAATGCATTAAGTAATGTTAACGAATGAAACCTTTTTGTAAAGTGCTACCAAAATGTTTAAATCCATCGACTCAGTTACGGGACAATCAGGTTTTATTTTAAACGAGTTGTTAATGACAGTGATCCATGAACTTGATCCAAGGTTTGCCAAGATACCAAAGTCTGCATTCAAAAGGCAGATACTTCAAAATGAACTCAAACATTATCCAATTCTTCCAAGACCAAATTATCTGAGCTATGCTGTTCGATGCTTTACTCATCTGTACTCAACAAAATGTATCTATTTTTATATCTCCTAAGGAATTTTAGGAGAAACATCTGAGACAAAGCTGATACTTAAATAAAACATAACTCTATTAGATCTCCTCAGCTATGAAAGAGCAACCTCTGAGCAATGAAAATGTTCTACTGGGCTGTACTCTTTCAAAGCCATATTTTCCATAAACTACAATAAAAGACTGAGGAAGCCAATTAATAATGTCAAAACACAAAGAAAGATATAAAAATGTTGTTTTGTGATTTTCAGTTTTTAAATGGTACACGGTTCAAGCCGGACATGTTATCTTGCCCAGTACACAGGCTAGGTCTTTTTAGTAGAATTGCAGGAAGTAACTGAAGCAAGAAAATTGAATTTTTGCCTCCAAGACCTTTTCCCCCCAAAGACTGTGTGTGTGGACAGTTCATTCAGTCTGTTTATTGAATTAAACACTGTTTACAATTACTTAACCTATCAGGGACTTAAAGCACTGACCCTTGCTTGTTCCAGCACACTAAAACATGAAAAAGAGGCATTGCAGAATAATACAAACATTTTGACTGCACAGTTATGGCTTAAATGTACTGTATCTACAGCCTACATTATCTACATCACAGAAGTGTATCTACAAGAAACATCCTTTCTCCATTTCGCCTAGAGGAAAAATATACATAGTTTAAAATTATGTCAAACTGTGCTGTAATTGTCAAGGGCAGATAAATCAGTGTAGGTCAAAACCCATCTAAATTATCAGAGTGATATTGATTTGTTTAGAGCAACCTCAAAATGATATAGAGTGGAATCATATTCCAGTATTTAGAAAATAACCAGACTGAAAACATATGATTCCATCTGAATGAGGAAATCAATTGTGTTTTGGATACTGATACACTTTTGATTGCATCGTGATAGCAGTGCTTAAGTTTCACCTCTAGTGTGAAGCTTCAGGCTGAGAGTCCCAGAAATAAATGTCCTTGGTTCAACATTCCACTGGAGTCACATGGGGCATCCAGCTCATTATATGGTTGATATAGTGAGGTAGACTGATACAGACCCCTTAGCCAAAGTTGGATTGTGGCTCGTACCCGGGGACCTCTAACTGCCAGGGGCCTTAAGCTGAGATGCCTGCAGTGGTCTGACACATAAAAACAAAGCTCTGCAAATGCAAAATTAATATCGACAAATAGTGATTGAATGTGACTACTGCTGATACTGAAAACCTCCAACAATTCATGTTTTTTTTTTTTTTTTTTTTGGATGTGCAAATATAAAGTTGGAATAATGTTAAGCTAGTTGTAATTTTTAGGCCACGTCCACACTAAGGACTATGTCCACATTAATCCAGATACATTTGGAAATGCTTTTTTGATTTTTGTTGTTTTTTGTTTTTTTTTTCAAAACGCTCTCCGTCCATACTGAAACATATGAAAACTCTTAAATCCCCTTAATGCATATGCAAAAAATTGCTGTTCTATGTACGGTCTGAAACATATTTTCATCGTGTTCCGTCGCGTGACAGCAATTCCGAGTAAATTTCCCATCGCCTTTGAAGGAATTCAATGTGAAGGTTGTACGAAGTAACATTTATCTTTAACAACGCTATCAAAACGAATAGCAGGCACAAAAACGCCGCTACAACATGGGCCGCCATCTTGATTGTTGTGGGATGAATCACATGACTGTGCCACATGACAAGAAATACGTCATCATTTTCAGTTATCTCCGTTTTCTCTGTCCACACTACAATGGGAAGACAGGGTTTTCAAATGTATCCACTTGGGAGAGAGTTTTAGAAAAGCTCAGTTTTCGCTGTCAAAAACGCCATCTCAATGTGGACGGAAGGCCAAAACGTAGAACGTATTAGTGTGGGCATCTGGCAGCGGAATACCATACATGGAACAGACATTTTTCGCATGCACAATATGGGGATTTAAGCGGATTCATACGTTTTAGTTTGGATGAGAAACTTTTGGAAAATGCTTGAAAACAGCAGTTTTGACGGGGAACGTTTCGAATCCATATTTGTTTGAAAACTCAGTTTTCGGTTTCCTAACATCAAGTATGGAGTAATGGAGAGCGTTTTCAAAAGTGGAGGAAAATACAATTTTAGTGTGGACAAGAGGCGTAAACATTACAAAATCAATGGGTTTTTAAACAAAAACATATTGGTGTGGACATGGCCTTAGTTTTTTAGGTGTTATTTTGATATAAAGACTAATTTAAGAGAAATATTTCTATGAACAGATATATATTAAAGACAAGATTTTAAGTAGCAATTGTGGAACGTAAAGTTACAGTTAGATCTCATTTTATAATGTGTTTAATCCCTGGTGAAAACGGTTTGTGGGGCGACAAGAGGGGCCTCAAAAAACTCTGGTTGTGATTATAACACTTACCCCATATTTTCCATTCAGCAGTTTAAGCAGGTGTTGTGACGCCTCGCACCCCAAACTCAACAAGTTAGTTAGCAGCTTTCATGAGCAGGTGTTGAACACTCTGTAACCCGCATCCTGCCTATGGGACTACTCTCCAGATCAGTTAATTACATTCCCCACACCTCTTCTGTTTGCTCATTTAGACAACCACAAGCGCCAGAAATGACAGGTGGCTCCACTTTGGCATCTCAGTGCTTAGGTGATTTTTGCAGCATTTTGAGCATTAATCAGTTGGGAGTGCATTCAAGACTATAACATCAGTGTACCAATAATGAACAGATTTGCCCTTACAGTAGTTAAAAGCATCTTTCGTAACAAATGGAAAGCCTTTGAAATCACTATACCATAGCAGAGCTTTTAATTTTTTTTTACAGGTGCCTTGCTAGAAAGACCAGCATACAATAAAGTGACCCCTAAAAGTATTTGAACACTTAAGCCACTTTTAAAAATGTATGTAGAAAGAAAGCCCAAGCGCACACAGCAAAACATTTCACAAAAATAAGTTTGCTTTGTTATAAACTCTAAAACAAAATATAACCTCTTTAAAATTATGACAAAATCTATTTGAATGTTTTCTGCTTTTCAAATTTAGTGGAACGTGTCCATAGTTAATGTGATGAAATACACCTGTTGTTACTTTGCAAGGGAATCTGTGTGAAATAAAGGGAACTGATTTACATACATCCACTAAAAATGACCTTGGGGCTATTTGGTTAAGTACTTGCAAAAAGGCTAGAAAAGTGAAGGTAGTTATGAGAAAAGGTCTAGCATCGTTTGTTTGCAGATACCACCTGATATTTGTGTTGATATTTTTCTGTCTTATACAATGAAATTCATACATTTTTAGGTTTTCCCACCATACTTCTAAACTAGGTTAACCAGCTTAACTAGTTTCCTTGGTCAACCATCCTTCAGATATCAACAAGTTTTGCTGGTGAACAGCATGGCTATATTGGTCCACCAGCTAGACCAGCACCAAACCAGCCTTAAGTAGAATAAACTAGCTGGAAATTCATGCTAGACCAAGAGTATTATTTCCAGAAAAATCCGGAGCTTGGAGCTAAAAGTAGAGTGGATGAATGGTTGTGTTTTCAGTATTTTCAAGTCTTGTGTTAATGAGAGCTTTCTGTGTCATTGTATTTCCTTGCCTGGTTCATTAAATTTAACTGGACTTTATTTTATCAGTCCATTGTTGTGCCATTTGACTTCAGCCGTGTGGCAGTTCATATTACAGCCTCTCATTTTACCTTGGAAAGCTGGTCAGCGCAGTTGCCCAGGTTCACTCTTTGGGGCTGTTTCATTGCTGTTAGCTTGGCATTTTAAAGCATGTCGGGCATCCTTCCTGCCCGCTGTGGTTTCTTACCAAGCTGACACAGCACAGCCATGGCTCCATTTCAGATCCTCATTTCTATAGTTTAGTTTAGTTTACATTTTATTAACCATTAAATTTGTCATAGAACGGAAATGTGACTTTGACACTGGCATAAAAAGATAAAAGACACACGGTACCTGCACATTTAAGCCCAAACATAGGTAGACATAAAAACAGATGATAAATAAATAATAAATTAAAATGGCAAGATAACACCAAACATCATAAAATAGTATTAATAATAATAGTAGTAAAAATAATAATAATAATAGTAATACTTTAAAAAAAAAAGCAAAGGACTTTTATATAAATGTTTTCTGGCCCTGGGAATTTTCAATCTGCGACCAGAAGCATCTCAAAAGTAGAGTGAAGTGGATGAGTATGGTATTATACTGTATATCTCAATTGTCTTTTTTTTTCCATGAATTGAGAAAATTCAGGGTTAGGTTAGGTAAGGGTGTAGGATTTCTATGTAAATAATTAATTCATTTGTATACGAATCTTGGCCGCATTCGACCACCATTATATGTAGGAAATTTGGTAGTTTAAATGTACACGGGGTGGGTTAAAGTACCCGCATACCCCCACCATTATATGTAGGGAAACAGTATGTGTGAGCTAGGAATTCAATTAAACTGTCCTTATTCTACATTATTATGTAAGGAAATTTATAATGGAATTAGTCGCGTTCGACAACCATTATAAATTAGATAAATGACAAATAACTAGATTATTTGTCTGAATAAAATTCTCCACCATTAAAATTGTAATACAACATCTTGTTGTATCCGTCACAATTTCTATTGTAAGGAATTAGCTTTAATAAGGGAATTATGATTAATTCACTTATTGGAGTAATATTATTCTCATGGCTTATTGAAAATAATATCGCACATATTTTAGGTATAGCTTTGAAGCGAAATCTTTTAAAAACAGGGATGAGATTATTTATCAAATTATACCACAGTCAAATTATCTCTGAATACAGACAAACGTTATTGCTATTCTAAACATAAACTAATCTAACACATACAACATGAAACAGGTTGGTGAGTAGTGACAGAATGTGAAATAAATGATCAATACAGAGAAAATGAACTTTATGGTGTCTGTTGACAATGCCTTAAGAACCATTTATCCTTCTTTGAGTCTACATCGATTTGCAATCGGATTACCCAAAGTATTTAACTAATACACCAGCATTTTGAGCTAAAGTCTGGAGATGTACTTGCGTGTCATTGCGTTTCCTTGCGTTGCTTGGTTCTATGGCGTTTGAAGAAAGTTTGTTCCGTCGATGTCTTGGACTCTGTTATGATCGCTGATAGTTTGTTGTCTGTTGTCTCGATTGATGATGAGGTGGGCTTTGAAGCGAGGCCTTCTGCAAGGAAGACTCGTGACTCCTGTTGAGTGTGTGAACCGTAGAGCAGAGAGTGAGAGGCTTCCTCGGGATGAGTCCCAAGTTTTCCTTGGACTCTACATGGCATGGAGGATGAGGAGCTGCAGTGAAGAGCTGAAGACAGGACCAAGAGAGCAGAAGAGAAGAGAAGAAGAGGTCTAAAAGGAGAGACGTTGTTCCTCGGTAGGAAACCTTTGAACTGAAATTGGCTGCACCCCAAGGGTGTACTGAGCCAATCAGAAGTGACTTTTCAGAGTCACATGGTCGACTGGTCTGTCCTTTTCAAAGTTGATTTACCGTCCTTTGTGTGAAGGATCCTTTCAACTCCCTCTCAAAATAGTGAATGTTTAATCATGAACTTTTATATCTTGAAAACGGTGCAAGAGACATGACATTCGTTGTCATCAACATTCTCTATGTAAACAAGCAAGCATTTACATACTAAATATGACACTTTCATAAATATTATACGTGTAAGTAACAACATGTGAATATCCCTGATTACCAATCATACTGGTTAATCCATTGGTTTTACAACATGGATAATACATTACACGTTATGAGAAACCTGATTGTTGGGGTATATTATCAGGTTAAGATTGCCAGATTAAAGATTATAATCATCGATTTATTAGTTATAAGTGATTACAAATCACTACACATATTAATAGGTACATCAGGCTATAATCATTAATTTGTCAGTTATAAAAGTAATCACAGGTCAAAGTAATTTTCAGAATTATCTAGCAAGGCTAGGTTTTGTGTACATTGTGGATTTAAATGCATTCTGTACATTGTAGATTTAACTCAGCGAAGTGCAATGTTCATGGATTCCTTTTAGCTGCGGTTTGCAGAATAATAATCATGATGTCTCGTGATCTGATGAGTCTAAGTGTAGCAAATTGGTTTGTATCGGAGGACAAAACAGTGTGTTCTGAGTCTTTCCCAGGACTTCCAAGGAATGTGTCTTCTGTCTTTTATTGCTTGTGACCTCTGCACCCAGGGGCATCTTTGCAGATGTGTTCTCAAGTCTCTTTTGTTAGTTTCATTGGCCAGATGTGAGCGTCAGCTAGGATTCTTGATGCCAGCTCGAGCAGAGTCTTTTAATTTATGATGTTGAGGAATTCCAGGGTTAGAAGGTTGGGTTTTAAGTCACATGGCTGCAATTCTTATATATGCAATTCTGCATCTAATATCCTACAAGGGTTAGGTTAGGGTTAGTATTGAGTGCAAGTTGTTTATGCCCAATAATCTTACTGGCCTGGTTAATGACTTAACTTGTTCTTTCATTTAACTGTGAGATTTCCATACCATGATACAATGTTAAATTTGAGACCGCTTTCAATCATTGATCTATAAACCATGGTTTAGGGATGTGTACTAGTGTTAAAACTCCTTAATTTCCTTTGGAGAGCAAGACACTGCCTTGCCTTCTCATGGATGTAGTCAACATTACTCTGAGTTTGTCATCAATTATTGTAGCAAGATATTTAACATTTGTGACCTGCTCCACATCCTGCCCCTTTATTCTAATTAGTTTATAAGTGGGGCCTATGCTACCAGCCCTTGTGTAGCTTTCTAAACATAGCTCTATTGCCTTGGTGATATTAAGATATAAAAATATGTTATCAAACCAGGAGACAAGGCTGTCACTGTACTGGAAATAAGATGAGCTGTTCACATCCTCCTGGCAAGAAGCCAGAGCCATATCATCAGCATACTTGAAAAGGGAGAGGTCACTGTCATTGCATTGCAGTTCATTGGTATATATAGAAAATAACTGAGGAGATAGTACACAGCAGCTGTGATATGATGCCATGTCCAATCATGGTGAAATAGTAGCACCACAGTATTGAAGGACAAGAGCAACAAGAGAGTAAAAGAAGTTTGTGAAAGTTTGCAGAGGAATGGGCTCTGCCTTTCAGGGCCAGTGGGATGCATTTTAGCTTAAAAAATGGTAGTGGGAATTGTCCCTTAATATAACAGCCCTGTGGATGATATGTTTGTCACTGACTAAACATTTTACGAATGAGAATTAATGGCACATCACAACAGATGGCAATTTAATGACAGAAGCACTTTTATCTTGTGAAATATGAGAGGGTTCTTTAGCATCCATCTTTCCTCACACAAACACATTGTTCAATCCCTCCTGCTGTGCTGCTGCTGCTTATTCTCACTTGTCATTCTTTTCTTTATCTTTTGTAACCTTTTTGAACTGTGAAGCTCATGCTTCATGTCTTGTTTTTGCTTTCTTTTTTTCCATTTGGCAGCTGGGACCACATATATTTTTGGTAGAGGAGGAGCGCTCATCACGTACACCTGGGCCCCCAATGAACGGCCAAGCACGAGGGCAGACCGGTTGGCTCTGGGCTTCAGCACCCAGCAGAGCGATGCCATCCTGGTGCAGGTGGAGAGCTGCCAGGGCCTTGGAGACTACCTGCAGTTGCACATTGTGAGTATTACAGCTCCATTTTAAAGGTCTTCTTAATTAGGCTATGTATTGTCCTGCATTCCTCTGTATTATTCTAGTGTGTTCATAATTTCAACTCAATTTGCTTAATAACTGTACATCAGAAAGGTTTCTCAAATCCTTTTTGGGATGTTATTGCAGGTTAGACATTGTTGTGTAAGGATAATGTGTTGACCACTGGTCATCTTAGCTGAAAATAAACCCAACAGGGTGGTCAGGAACCTGACATGAAACAAATGGGTCTTGTATCATGCTTAAGGGGTTTATTTTGCAATAATGAATGACTGACTATAGATTAGCCCACTAAATACACAGCTACTTACCACAGGGAAGAATAACTGGACATGAAATACTGATATGAGTTTAAATTATTTTATTATTTAAGAAGAAAAAGACCACAGAGACATTGAACTAGCAAGGTGTAAAACACTGGTTTCAGGGACAATGGAGAAGTATACATGTATAGTACATGAAGTGTACATAATATTGGACTGTAGAATGCAGAATTGATTAACATATTAAATTATTGTCTTTATTCAATAGAATTGTCCACACATTATGGAAATATTATGTTATTCAATTTGGAAATATAATGTATTAATTTAACCTGTTGGATCCATGTGTTAGTGGTTAGTATTGTGCATGTGTGCTACCCATTGAGTTGTGGTGTTAATGCTGGCATCACAGGTTAAAGTCTGGTTTGCCTCATTTACCAATTTCATTCCCCCCTCTTCTCCCCATCATTGTCCTCTCTACTATCCTTGTCAACAAAAGTAACATAAAATGGCAAAAACATTTATTGCTCAACCAGGGGTGCATTTCCCAAAAGCACTGTTAGCCAACTATGGACGCAAGTTCCATAGTTACCAACAATTTGATGATTCCAGAATCCGTAGTTCCAACAAAAATTTGCAATCAGCATTGCAAAGATGTGTGGTTTGATCTTCCTTCTAGAACTACACTTACACATTAATTTGCTGTGTGGACATCATTTGACTTTGCTGAGGCTTCTTTTGTTGAATGTGTGGACATCATTTGACTTGGCTGGGGCTTCATTTATTCCATATATATCTTTCATTCTATCAAGACTTTGACCATGCTTACATGCACTTAAGAAAACTGCTTATTCCGGGGGTTTTCAGAAAGCAGCGTTCTGAAACATCATGTAAACATAAATTCAGCCATTTAAGGGATTAAAAGCTGTTAAGAGAAAACTATTTAACACACATGGCTTTTGTCGGAGAACACAGCTTATGTGTCCATGTTAACGCATAAGAGAATTTCTTATGCTTTTGAAGAGTGTGCATGTGCGTATGTGCTCAAGTGCATCGGAGGAACCCCGAAGTCTGATGTAAAGGGAAATCCCACTATTGCAGCGCAATGCATTTGTCGCATTTAAATAGTGTACGAAGCCTTCGTGTCTTCAGCAGCTTTTGCGCATTAAACAGCTTTCTGGAGTATATGTGTAAATGAGCTATTATGAATTAATATCCCCAGAAGTTATTACTCCACCCCCTGCGAATCGTCAGTAACGGCAGCTCTAATTGTTGAGCCAAAGTGGTTTGAACGACGGATGTGTGACATAGTTACTGCTGTTTTGGAAAACAGTCATCAGTAGCTAGTTCATTTCTCTAATGATGCATCATACTATGCAGTGAGTTACATAGTTGTATGGGAAATGCACCCCAGGATAGCATCTTTTAAAAGCGAGAGGTCCAACTAGACTTGATACAGAGCTGATAATTAACACTAACATCGTGGAATTTTGAAACAAGATACATTCTGCTCTGATAAAACTGTAGTATGCATTTTGTCTGGAGGCTTTGATTCGAGCAGTGGTGCTGATGTAGTCTTTGCTGTTGCCATTCACTCAGTTAGGGGATGTCAAGAACTGCTGATAGGGAAACTGATGCAAAATGACTTGGATAAAAATCTTTAGTCGAATCATTTCAGTGAATGCTTCAGGGTTTCCAGACATATCAGGCTATGTTCATGGTTCAAACCGTGAAAATAAGCTATGTCAGTTGTCCCTGATAAGATCCAAAGACTACACCCCCAGAGTATGCCCCCCCACCCCCACTTTTTTTTTTCTCAGATAGGAGGTTATAAAAAATTATTAAATCAATCTTTGCTGCACAGTTTATAAAGAAAACATCACATCCGTTCATATTAAGTTACCCATTTAAACAACATAGTATGACGGTAGATCGAGCTTGTAAATGCCTCGTTGACCTCTTGGCTTATTTCTTGCAATTATATTTCAAGGGAGTAAAAAAGATGCATTTTAATAAGGTTCCTCTGAATGAATAATTAATTCAGCGTGAACTGTCGACTTTCACACTGTGAGCCTCCATGGCAGCGCAGCCATAAACAGTCTGAGAGCAGCTGCTCTGCCAGACACAGACTAGGGCTTGTTTTTAGAAACTCCTTCTCATCGTAGGCACAAAGTACAAGAGCCACCCTTTCTGTGGATTAAAGGATGGATCTGTGTAGGATGTTTCAGATCCTCTCTGATGGCCTCTTTTCTAATTTCTCTGTGCTGAAATCTATTGCTGGGCAATATAGCTTTAAAAAATTATATATCTTTCAGACTTTTGATGGATGATATTTGATGGATCTCCGAGTATTTGCTCTAAAAATGCTTAATGGGTTAGTTCACCCAAAGATGAAAATTCTGATGTCATTCTGAAACCGTATGACTTTCTTTCATCTGTGGAACACAAGAGGAGAAATTTTAAAGGATTTTGACACTACTCTTTTTTCCATACAATGAAAGTGAATGGTGAATGATACCTTAACATTCTGCCTAATTTCTCTTTTTGGGTTCCCCGGAAGAAAGAAAGTAATTTGGAACCAGTGTTGGGTGTAATCCAACTATTTACTGTAATCTAATTACTGTAGCCAAAAAAGTAGTTTAATGCATTACATTTTAAATTCTTGTAATCAGATTACTTTTAAGGACATTATAGGGTTATGCTTATTTCTAAATAATATTATTTATGTAGAATACATGAATTATGGCTCCGTAACGAGTCACTGTGAAGGAGAAATGTTAGGTGCTGAGTGTATGACTTGTGTGTAACAATGAACAAGAAAGAAATATACACATTATTTGAATTTGTTGAGGGGAAAAGTGTTTTAGAAAGTAACTAAATGCAAAGTAAATAGTTATGTGATTTATTTTTATTTTTAAATGAAGTAATTAGTAAAGTAATCTGATTATAAGTTTAGATAAATAATTAGTAATTTTTTGTGGGTTATATTTTTAACCAATTTACCCAAAACTGTTTGGAACAACTTGTTCATTTTTAAGTTCCCTTTAAAGAGTACTTTAAATCAGAGGAACAATAATTTAAACCAAACAGCCACTGATGTTTAATGTAAAACCTAAAACACAGTAAAAAATCTATTTAAAATAGTTAAGCCATGTTTGACACCTTGCTCTCACTAACTAACACTTTTTTTTACTATTTTTATGTATATTCTCCAAGAAAGCAATGCATAGTAATAAACATCAATATTTACCAACATATATTTTTTATAAAACATTATATTATATAACAAATGCCACATTGACACTTCTGTGGACATTATTGAGTGATAACTGACAATGTGTGTGAGTGATTGATGCAAATGATTTGAAACAGACAGAGTGATTCATGGAAAGGAATCGAACTTGCCAACTCTAATGCCGTTTTGCTGCTCAAATTTAACACTCTCACACTTGCAACTCGCAAGACAAGGAAGGATCACAAAAGTAGTCTAATGACTTGGTCTTTAGGAAACTTAATGGCCAAATAATAAGCGCATCTTGATAATAATAATCATCATCTTGATATTCACAATGCTGTTTAATTTTATATTGCCACCAAAATCATCACAATATGGTATCTATGGAAAAATCTCCTTCCTCAGCTTGTCTGTCTAAGTGATGGCACCAGCCTTGATTACAGTGCCCCCAACTGCTTGTGATTTGGCTTGTGCAATAAATAATTTTTGGTTGTATATAAAACGAGTCTGTAAACTTTATGATAGACATAAACAGCGAGTTATGAAGGAGAGGCGTGGCAAATAACATGAAAGGTTTCATGCTGCTTTGAAGACAACTCCGCTTACACCTCAAAATTTGTCCTTCATGTAGCAGGATTTACTTGCGCTTGTAAATTACAACCAAGGACAGATAATCCAATTGGTCTTGAGCATGACAGATGTGTAGAATGACTCACTACGGTGACCGTTGCAGAGCCCAGCGGCCCTTAGGCAGCTGACTTCAGGGTTTTCCCTCTCTCTTTTCACCTACATCTCATCCCTCTATCTCACCAGTGATGTTGCCTGGGTTTAGAGATGGCTGGCATCATTTATTCACCCATGGAGTCTGAGGTTTGATGATAACTGAGTAGAAACAGCCCAGGCTGATGAATGTGACAGAGCCAGGGGTTGTTACTGCTTGTAATGAATAGCACACTCATTTTGAATTCCGGGTTGGTGTGTATCGATCTGAAGCAGGTTCTGGCCTCCTCCATATTGCTGGCATCATACATCGAGGGTGCCCTAGGGTTCACCTGCCCACCTGTCAGGGGCATAGAGTGATGGATTAATAGAGCTTTATGGTCTTAGTGGCCACGTTAACAGAACACCCAGCACTCTTTGAGAGAGAAGGGGTGCCACCCATACTGTGACCCATTTGTTGTGACCTCTACATGGCCAGGTATGTGAACTTGTGGCCCTGGTGCCCTCTGCCAGCTGGCACAAACATCAAAACGAGAATCCAGACAGAATGGCAGATGCCTCAGTAGCCATTTGCTGCCATACTTACCTATGTGTTTCTGTCTGTTTACATTGGTACATGATTACAATACTGAAACAATGCTGTTCTGCTAGACTTGACCTGTTTTTTGTGTCTGTCTGTGTTTTGAATCATGCAGTATATACTCAGAGATCTTACGTTTAGGCTTAAAGGAGTAGTTCACCCAAAAATGAAGCTTTTGTTGTCAAATACTCACCCCAAGTATTATTTTATTTCGTGAAACACAAAAAGAGATCTTAGGCAGAATGTCTGAGCAGTCCTTTTCCATATAATGTTAGAGGATAGTGATCTGAAATGCCAAGCTCCAAACAGGCAGCGTAAAAATTTCATAAAAGTAGTCGATATGTCTGGTGCACTATATTACAAGTCCATACGATAGCTACGACAATAATGGTGTTTTTTGGTATGGAAATTATAATATAGAGCAAGGGGAAGATTATCAGTTCATTTTTGGGTGAACTATTCCCTTAAGTTAAAGGCTAAACAGCCACAGCCCAGATGTGTCCAATATATTAATCTACATTCATCACACATTTCTCCTACAATTGAAATAAAATAAAAAAAATATTCCATGTTAGTGTTAGGAAGTAGGGCTGTCAATGGATTACAACTGTTATTAAATTATTTACATGATGTGCCGATTAATTAATCGAATTAAATGCATATCAGTATTTACTGAGACAGGCCCCCAAATAAAGTTAATTTATTATATAATAATTAAAACCATGTAATATAATATATAATAAATATAATTTAAATAATTCAAATACATTACATCATAAAGATATATTGTGTCAGCAGATAAGCATTTAGACAATACAAAAAGTTGCTTTAAGAGTCGAGATATTGTTTGTTTTATTTCCATACCATTTAACTGTTATTGGCCTACTTCTTTCTGTGCTGTTTTTAATTGTTGGTCTATGTAATCATGTGACACATGGACGCTTTTGGAGCATCTTACTTTGGTTTCATCTCTCAATAGTTTCCAGAATCTCTAGTCAAAAGTACTATGTTTTTAGGACGTTGTGTCATGTTAAACATAGTTTTTTACATTTTAAAAAAGCGCATCTCAAAATCCCTGCATTCTGTTATGCTCGGTCCAGCTGTCTTTGAGTGCAGAAGCGTGTCTGAAAGACTGTGTGGCATGCTCGTTGGTTTGATGAGGCGGGAGCTCCAAACTGCAGGCAAAAATATACAGAGCCCCTAACATAACCCTTTCCCTAAAACTAACCGTGTGTGGAAGTGTTGCCCCTTTTGGAGCTTGCCCCACCCCCATTTGGAGATCTCTAGGCTGCAGCTAAACCTAACTGGCACAGCTGGAGTGCTGACTGCCCCCTACTGACACAGATGTGGTACATCTGGCTTGAATTGCTTGGATGGTAGGAACATTCCTTATTACGGAAATTATGTTCGAGTTGGGGGCATGATTAATTACATTAATTTTTTAACCCGTTGTTTTTTGTATAATTAATCACACTAAATTAACGTGTTACATCGAAATCCCATAGTTAGAAGGTTATAAATTCCCATGACCTGCAAAGGCTTTTAGAGTTTTCGACAGGACATATAGCTAACAGTGATGTTACAAAAGACATCCATCACATCATTCACAGTTAAAAAGATCTGTGGCAATATAAAATAAGAAACAGGAGAGCCTCCCACCATGTGTTTGTCTAATAGGCAGATTAAAATGGCCTTCGTCAATCACAGCCTGGTGTAAGCCTCCATCATTAAGCAACTTTAGAAAGCACCCTGTGGCAAAGGCCATGTCTATGGAAGGCCATTCATAGTAGAGCACACAAGAACAGTTTAACTCTCTTCTTACAATATTCACATAGACCTATTTGGCTGCCAGATGGATTAAGGCATAGTTTGTCTTAGTTGTTCAGTTGGTTACTTCTGAGTTGTATCTTACCAGCCTTTACCAAGAACACAAAACAGAAGCATTTTATAAATTAGCATCCTCTTCATCACATTTATTTCTGTACAATGTGCCAACAGGACTACATGCGAATAGGTACGTGTCACCTATACTGTGCTAAATGAACTTTTTGCCACACCTGCCAATGACAAATGAGTTGAGAAAATATACCAGACATAAATATTCTTTATCATCTGTGAAACTGTATTTTGCACTATTTTTATTAAAATTATAATAATTATTATTTTGCTTTTTTTAACAGCACAAGCTTGTTGAGCTAGTCTCCATCACCTGTTACAAAAACGTGAGGATTTTGTTTGTCATAATTTCGTTTTGGTGACTTAATTAGAGGAATATTCCACATATTTGTCACAACATGGAGTTCTGGAGGGAAAAAAAATAACAAACATTTGGCATGTTAGATTAACTTCTGATGGTTAATTTTCCATTCACATCACTTACATCAGTGAGTGTCAGACTATCATTCTTACTTTTCGATTTAAATCATGTAATATGTTGCAATTCCTAATAGAGTTACCAGCCACTGCCAAGTAACTCTTTTTATTTACTCACCAAAGACGATTTTTTCCATGCATTTGGCACTTGGTTAGTGTTAATTTTGGACACTGTACATAGCTATTCCCTATGGTATTTTTCATAAGCCCATTGTGGCTTGTCTCATTGCAGCCACTCCAAAGCTCAATTAGTGTGCGTCAGACCATCCATCTCATATTTGACTGGTGGAGGTGCACTCTGGCTATGGGCCAGGGGCGCCAGCACACCTCAGGGAAATTATTCTTTTTTTGCAGTGTGTATCCCCTAGACAGATGTGCCATGATTAAAAGGAGGAGGAAAAAACTATCAAAAGCCAGTGTCTAGCGTGATAATTAAAGGTGCAATTGTTGAGAAATGCGTAGACTAGAAGCCTTAGAGCTGAAGTCTGTAATTTCTGCGGCACTAGTGTCACCAAATGGAATCTGGAAAAATATTCTAGAAATCTCCTCCCATCTTCAGTTGGTTGTACAAACAGTCCTACTCCAAACTCAAACCACTGGTCGAGCCAATGTTACTTTGTCATGCTGGTCGGGGTGCTCAAACAAACAGGGATGATTTGATAGCGCTACAGAGCCACATTGTCCAGCTATTAGGTGAAATCAACCTATAAATAGTTTACTTATGGTTGACTCTGCATATTAATCTGGGATTTGAAAAATAATTTTAACATTGAAAAATGACACACATCATTTTCTGTATGTTGAGTGCTAATGAAAAAGTAATACTTGTTCAGCAAATGTTCTTGTCTTTCTGCCCACTGAACCATAACATGTTGGATTATGCATTAGTGAGTCTTTAGTGGGATTACTTTAGCAAAACAATCTTTGATGTGTGAAGTGGACATAGATTATCCAAAAGGACAGTTAGCAGATATACAACGAGGTCCAAAAGTCTTAGGCCATTTTAAAAATCTGGATTCAAAATTAGGGAATCAAATTCTAATACAAACCTGGAACAAAGAAACATTTTGACGTAAAATTAATTTATATTTTAGATTCTGCACTATTTCTAGGTCACTAATCAAATCAGATTTTCTTTTTTCCATTGAAGCACACAAGATGCTCTTTTTTAACTTTCTCAAATTATGCTGAACAACTGGATCATCGGGTTTTGTGCCAGTTTATGTAGCCCATTGCAGCTCAAGTGCGTGCTGTCATTAAAGAGCACCTATTATGGTTTTTCAAATATTACCTTTCATGTAGTGTGTTATATAACTGTTTGTGAATGTAAAAAAAGTCTGCGAAGTTTCAAAAATCAAAGTGCACAAAATATGGAGTTATTGACACCCCAAAAAAAGAACCGATTCTGAACACCTGAAACAAGTTGTTAGTAATTCCAGACTTACTTCCTGTACTAACCTATGTAATTTGGTAACAAAAAACCCACCTCTGGTCTGTTTACATGTACAGCCAGTGCACGCTGTTAGCCTGTTAGCTGTTATTACTCACGTTATTGTCAAACTACATATAAACTTACCACTGAGAAAAGTCCTGTTCTCGTCGTGCTTGCGATGGTGGTTTGGGTTGATCTTCCGATGTATCACTATCGGACTCGGGCTCAAATTGGTAAGGTAAAACAGAAATTTTTTCAGACGGAGCTGAAACTCGGATATGGTAGTGGCCGTTTCCTTTCTGACACGCACTGTAAGCGGTAGACCAATCACAACAGACTGGGACATCTGACCAATCAGAGCAGAGTAGGCTCTCTGAAAGGAGGAGTTTAGAATGAATCCTTTAGAACGGATCATTGAACGAGTCGTTTGAGACACTGGGAAAAAAAGGTAATACTGCAATTTAAATTATGAGCAAATGAAAGTGTTTTTTGACCTTGGATGCATGTAAATCTATTGTATGAGACCTTTAAAACAAAATTAGGCCCATTTAAAAACCACAATAGGTGCACTTTAAAGCAAAAGAGGGACATACTAAATACTAAGAAATTCTGAAATTCATGTACAATTTTTTTTCACTCAACCTTTCACTTCAATTGTTATGCTGATAATATCATGTGTAATGGGGAAAAAAATGCTAAATAGTATTTTCACTAGTGGTCTCAGACTTTTGTAACCCACTGTACCATAAAGAAAGTTTAGTATGCAAGACATTGACAGAGGTGTTTTGCGGCATGCTGAACGACAAGTCTTTTTGACCTCTATTTTCAAATGAGCCAGATTCTCAAAATGAAGGCTGAATTTGATCATAATCAACCATGAAGAAGATAATAACACACAAACGCAGCTCTAGTGTGTTGTTCTTCGAGCTTTGTGTCCCATTTGTCAAGCAGTTTGAGGGAGCTCAGTCCCTTGTCAGTGGGAGAGATGACAATTGATTTATAAATTTGCTTTGATAAATTGTGCAGCAGGGCTGCGTGCTTCTAGTGCTAAATCTAGCGAGGAGGAGGAACACAGGCCTTTGCTGCCTTCCTGTTTATTAGCAACTTCCTGAAAGACTTCATGCTCTATACATTTTACATGAGATATTTTCAGCTGCTCCAAATTAATGTGGATGCATTTGGCACTGAAGGAAATACATCTTGAGTTTGGAGGATCTGGGGTTTGGTAGTGCGCCTCAGTTCACTTAACCGTGACACGAAGACTGCAATGAGAAGTGTTTCGCATGCAATTGATGGATTACCTTTGCCTTTGAAACGCTTCTTTCAACATGTCTAGGACATATGTCAAGATGTCTCCAGAACATATTCCAGTAAAATACTGTATGTGCATCACTTTTTTAGGGTCTTATTAAATTGAAGTTGTGAAGTTGTGAACATTTATCATAAAAATGTAAGTAATTTTAAAGTGATTTACATTGATTTATCTGTGATGTAGATTGGTTTTATTATAAGCACATACTGTACAGCTATGCTTATAACACTTGCAGAATATGCAAGATGTTTTTTTTTATTTTTATAAATGGCATTAAAATGGCTGTAACACATTCAGTGGAAAGGAGGAGGCGAGAACCGGCTTAACAATATAAATGATAGTTTAATGATAAACTTAACCAAAAAGACAAACACACACAGGTGTCGGACAGCTGTCCGTAACTCTCTCTCTGTCGCACTGCCATCTCCGGTCGGCCTTATCCCTCTCGGGCTTAATCAGGCTTATTAGGGGCCGGGTGTGCGGAATCACGATCCGGCCCTGCCACAATGGCATTTTGTTTTTTACTTAGTGCTGCCCTTATGATGCTATTTACACAACAGATATTTACATAAACACTCACTGAGTACTTTATTAGGAACACTATGGTCCTAATCAAGTGCCCAAATGGTCTTCTGCTGTTGTAACCCATCCGCCTCAAGGTTCGACGTATTGTGCATTCTGAGATGCTATTCTGCTCACTACAGTTGTACAGAGTGGTTATCTGAGTTACCGTAGCCTTTCAGTCCATTTGAACCTGAAGTCTGGCCATTCTCCGTTGACCTCTCTCATCAACAAGGCGTTACCGTCCCCAAAACTGTCACTCACTGTTGTAAGGAATTAGCTTTAATAAGAGAATTATGATTAATTCACTTATTGGAGTAATATTATTCTCATGGCTTATTGAAAATAATATTACACATATTTAGGTATAGCTTTGAAGCAAAATCTTTTAAAAACAGGGATGAGATTATTTATCAAATTATACCACAGTCAAATTATCTCTGAATACAGACAAACGTTATTGCTATTCTAAACATAAACTAATCTAACACATACAACATGAAACAGGTTGGTGAGTAGTGACAGAATGTGAAATAAATGATCAGTACAGAGAAAATGAACTTTATGGAGTCTGTTGACAATGCCTTAAGAACCATTTATCCTTCTTTGAGTCTGCATCGATTTGCAATCGGATTACCCAAAGTATTTAATTAATACAACAGCACTTTGAGCAAAAGTCTGGAGATGTACTTGCGTGTCATTGCATTTTCTTGTGTTGCGTCCTTTGTGTTGCTTGGTTCTTTGGCTCTTTGTAGAAAGTTCATTCCGTCGATGTTTTGGACTTCTGTTATGATCGGATGGTTATTATCTGGATGAAGCGAGGCCTTCTGCAAGAAGGACTTGTGACTCCCGTTGGATGTCTGAACCATAGAGCAGAGAGTGAGAGGCTTCCTCGGGACTTTTGTGTCCCAAGATTTCCTTGGACTTTGCATGGCACAGAGGATTAGGAAGAAGCAAGAGAGCCGAAGAGAGGATTCCAAGAGAGCAAAGCAAGAGAGAAAATAAGCCAGCATTTACACACTAAATGTGACATACTTTCATAATTATTACACGTGTAAGTAACAAAACATGAAAATCCCTGATTACCAATCATACTGGTTAATTAATTGGTTTTACAACATGGATAATACATGTTATGAGAAACCTGATTGTCGGGGTATTTTAACAGGTGAAGCCTTGAATAGTACAAGATTTAAAGATTATAGTCATTGATTTATTAGTTAGAAGTGATTACAAATCACTACACATGTTAAAAGGTACATCGGCTATAATCATTTATTTGTCAGTTATAAAAGTAATCACAGGTCAAAGTAATTTTCAGAATTATCTAGCAAGGCTAGGTATTGTGTACATTGTGGATCTAAATGCATGCTGTACATTTTACAGGGCTGACTCAGTGAAAGTACAACATTTATGGATTCCTTCATGGGTCTCCAATTTTATGCATTTAAGGTCACAGTGTCTTACTTGGCCATTTGGTCTAACAGAGGGTTTAAGTTTGTGGAACAAAGAAGGGTTGTCCATATGGGTTAGCTCTGTCATTACAAACCCTAATTTGAGATTAAGCAGGAATGGTAGAGACGGTCTCCTTCAGCAATTTAGGCGCCATGGATTCGTTTTATGACTCTCTAACGGCTTGGTGGGAGCTCTCTCTCTGATCTGTGGAATTTGGTGTTGTGTTCATTTGATGGTTTTGTTCGTGGATAATCCTACAACATAAACTGAAGCTCCTGACCTGTATCTGCGTGATTTTATGCATTGCATTGCTGCCACTCGTTTGGCTGATTAGATAATCACATGAATACGTACGTGTACTGGTGTTTTTAATAAAGTGCTATGTGAGTGTATTTCCACGAGACAAATACTAACACAATTTACACAAAGTATCCTGTTCAAAAGTTACATACACTTGGTTATATTTAAAGGGATAGTTAACCCAAAAATTTTAATTCTATCATCATTCACTTACTCTTATGTTATAATTTCTTCTGTGGAACACAAAAGGAGATGTTAGACAGAATGTTAGTCTCAGGCCACATCCACACTAATATGTTTTAGTTTGAAAACATATATTTTTCTCTACGTTTTGGCCTTCCATCTACACTGATGGCGTTTTTGACAGTGAAAACTGAGCTTTTTGAAAACGCTCTCCCAAGTAGATAAATTTGAAAATGCTGTCTTCCCATTGTAGTGTGGACAGAGAAAATGGAGATATCTGGAAATGATGATGTATTTGTTGTCATGTGGCACAGTGATCCATTCAACCCAAAACAATCAAGATGGCGGCCCATGTTGTAGCGGTGTTGTTGTGCCTGTTATTCACTTTGATGGCGATGTTAAATGTTACTTTGTACAGCCTACACATTGAATTCCTTCAAAGGCGATGGGAAGTGTACTCGAAATTACCATCCAGCAGCGGAACACAAGGACAATTGCGTTTCAGGCCGTACATGGAATGGCGACTTTTCGCATGCGCAGAAAGGGATTTAAGCGTTATATGTTTCAGTATGGACAGAAAACTTTTGGAAAACACTTGAAATTTATTCTTATAAGATAAACTTATGAAAAAAGGTGTCTGTAAACTTATGAGTACAATTGTAGGTAACTAGACTTAAAGAATAAGCTCTTGTCCCCTGTGCCATATTTGTAAACTCTGACCTTTTTTACACTGCCTCGCCAAACACCCCAAATCAGTGATGCATGAATTCTTATTTTCATCTTTCTATGAAAACGAGCTCTGTGTTCCTCATTTTGCGAAATGCCATGTGCTGTGTTAATTTTATAGTATACTTCTTTGGAAATGTCATAACACAACACTGTTACACAATCAGGATCTCTACATAAGAGCCATAACAAATGTATAATCCCAAACAAATGATTCATGGGAACATCCACCTCTCTGTCTCATCACATTTTCTGGAGTGATCAGATTGCTGGGAATCAGCCAGAATGTTGCTTCTCTTCCGCATGTTACAAATATAAGAATACTCCCAGCCTGTGTTTTGCTTTATATTGCTTGTTGTGATGGTGGTGTGAGAGTGTTTGTGTATGCATGTGAGTGTGTGTGGGTGTGAACGGTTCTTCTCGCTGTCACTTTTACATTGACAGAGTGGCTTTGTGAAACCTGTGGCCGCAGTCTCTCCTCCGCAGTGGATACTCCATATCAAACTCTCTTAACAGAAGCTATTGCACAGCGAATACTCAGTGAACAAGACATAAGTGACCCTGTTGACACTTTAGATGTCTCGTCCCACCCATGTACTCCACAGTCCTGTGCTTCACCTTACAACTGTAGCATCCCAAGGTATAAGCAACTCATCATTTAAAGTAGTTCAACTAAAATCAAGCTACCCATTTGTAGTAGAAGTAGTTACTATAAAAAGTAGCGAACTACATTGAACCTATTTAAAGACATATTCAATAATACTTGTGTTTGTTGTTCTGACACTTAGCGGCATAAAAGCAGCAACCCGTTTAAACAGAAGTTCTCAGTTACCAATATAGTTTAAAAAATTTGTTATTCACAGTTAGCCATGATTAATATATTTTACAATTGAACGCATCCACTTTCACGGGATTAATGAAATAAAACAGGCAATATTCATCTGATAATGTGATCTCAACATGGTGGCACTCATGAATGTGCTCCCAACTCCATATGTAGAATAAAGCAGCGTTTTCTCTAAGACTGATATGACTAGAGTCCTCATCTCATATGAGATAACATAATTTAAAAAATATTTTTCAAAAACACTAATCTACTATTATTATTTCTTCCTGTTTAAAAGTTTAGCATTTGGCAAAAAAACAAGACAAAAAAGTCACAGAGTGCACCTTTTAGTGTGTAATAAAAATAAAAAATAATATATATATATATATATATATATATATATATATATATATATAATAACAATAAGTGGTCGACCAATTTGCATTTATCAAAGGTCGATACTGATATCTAGAGAGAAGGATGGCCAATGGCTGATATAAATGCTGATAAACATACTACAATTTAACAACAGCAAATCAGATGTACACGTCATTTCTAAAGTGAAACAAACACTTATTTTATGCAATTCTTACTCAAATTTGCATGAATGTGAAAAAAAAAAAACAGAAATTGTTGACTATCATTCACAAGTCTATTGGTAGATTTTGAAACTGACACAAGGGGAATTGACCAAGCAAACACGGTTATCAGCCAATGCCGATAATCGCAAAATGGGCAAATATCAGCTGATTACTTGGCCTGGCCGATACAGTATATCGGTTTATTATATCTGATGATGTAATCCATAATTTTGTCAGTATTTTTCTGGTACAAAATCAATGAGGGTTTTAAAATAAATTTAATTATCTCACTAAGGGTGACAGCATTAAACTTGAACTGAAAGCAATACATTTACAAATAATAAAAAAGTTAAAAAAAACTAAAATACACCCACAATAAATAATTTCACTATAAACCAGATCTAAGGAACCTAGAGACTTTTGTACAGGGACTTGAATTGTGAATTGTTGTTTTGAAATGGCTCAATTATGAACCATTCGAACAAACTGATTCACCAGAATATATTGCTTCGGTCCAAAGCTTAGGGTTGTCAAATATTCGCCACACAAATACAGGATGTATGGACACTGGAAACCCTATCAATGCTATGTATGAGAGAGATGACAGGAGAGCATGTTTGATTATTGCCTCAGTTAGCTCGGCTGTAAGGCAGTGTGCACAATGTAGCATTTTGTCACACTACACAGATTAACTGTTGGGAAAAGTAGCGCATTACTTGAATAACTACACTACTGTTGTGCTACTAAAAATTGTAGTTAAGTTAGTAGCATCACTACATTTAGTAAGTTACTCCCCAACACTGCGACCTGACCAATCATCTTCCAGCACTTCAAACTGCATTAGCTCTGCCATCCTTTCAGATTCAGCAGAAACAGCTGAGGCTAAAATAATAAAGATGTGCCGCCTCAGTTTCCAGTCTGTGGGCCGTGTGCCGGCAGATGATTTATTGTTGTCCGATATTCAGGGCAACTGTCAGAACCCGCTCTGCCATAGCCTCTAACTGCGCTCTGAATGCGCAATGGCACGCCTTTGGGGAATGCGATTTTTGCCTGGGGCAGTTCTGCAGAGTTGCATTGGTGTGCATAAAGGACGCTGAGAGGGGGAAATAACACAAGGTGACATTCAACATCCTCCCTGAAGTGAATGAGATTATCTGATGGTGTTTTTCACTGCAGGAGCTCATGTATGTAGTTTCATTTAGACTCTGAATGAGAGAATGATAAAATAATACCATGTGTGTTATGAAAGAACTGTAATTTAGTGACAGTATATTACAGTAGATTCATTAGTGGTACTTGCTGAGGCAAGCATCACTATTAATGTTGTTCATACCTAGAGTTATGGATTTGAACAAACCAGTAACCCTTATTATTAAACTTCAGTATGCATCTCATTCTGCACTGTTTGTGCTACAGATATTAATAAGTCAAACCATGTCATGTGTTGAGAAGAGGTGCGCTAGTAGTTTTCTAAGCAATCTAATATACAATTTTCACCTGGCGGACCATAAAACAGGCAGAGAAATCTCATATTTGCATTGAAGGAGAAACTTTAGGGACTAGAATATCATAGAGACTTGAGGGTGAGCTCTTTCAGCTTAGGCCAGTGAGTAACCACTCTGGCAACTGCCTAGAACATTCTAGCAATGCTCTGGCAACCACCCTAGCAGCACTTCCTAGTAGCATGCTAACATCACTAGCAACTCCATAGCAACACCCTGGCAATCATCCACAACACTCTAGCATTGTGGAATTTTTCCTGTTTTTTGGTGTGGTTTGGTTGAAATGTAATGTTTTCTTCAGTGTACAAGGAATCGCATGAAATGCCAGAATGTTTTACGCAAGACTTGAATCTCTTTTTGAAAATCCGTTTTTTATTTGCGGGAACATGAATGTACAGTGACAGCTCAGTGATTGAAGCAGCCCCTCCTCAGAACTCTTCCCGGTCCCTAGCCGCTCACCTCAACATGCATTTCTGCCTTTCCTCAATGCAATATTAACATGTCCTGCAATAGGAACAGGCCACAGGGCTGCTTTTGCTTGCAGCATCTTAACCCATATGCATGCAGCAATAGAGATGTGCCTTCAGGCTAGATTCATCACAAGTCCTCCAGCCTCTGCTTAGACTTTAATTAGACTTTCTTCTCTTCTTCTGCTGTTGCACTAAGGATAGCATCCCTTCATCCCTTTGTCTTCTCTAATCCTCTCGCTTGAATTTCAATAACTTACTGGAGCCTCATTTGTTTCGTACAAACTATATTTTTCTTTTGAATCACACTTCTGAATGGGTCTCTTGGAAGCTTGGCTCATTTACACAGAAACAAACTGGGCACTTCAGTCAAGCCTCGCCATTCTTGAGATTGTTTCTTTCGTAGAACTGTTGACTGTCTTGTTGTTTGAGGCCATTTCATTCTGCACATCAGGAGTTCTGAATCAGCCTAGTGACTCAGTACACTGTTGGTCAGCAGCATATGTTGTGTTTTGGATGCTGGTGTGCTGCTTTCCCTACCAGGATTTTTAAAGATACAGTACACCCAAAAATGAAAATTCTTTCAGACACCAATCACTTTTATTGCATCGGGGGAAAAAAAGATAAAGAGGCTAACCTTCTGCCTAACATCACCTTTTTTGTGCCATGGAGCAATGGCACTCATATGGGTTTGGAACAACATAAGTGTGAGTAAAGGATGATAGAATCTTAATTTTTAGGAACTATTCTTTTAAAAACGCAGAGCCTAAATGGCAACTTCCTTCTCCTTGAACCAAATGACAAGAAGGGCAACTAATAATGATGCAAAAAGGAATTGTATTATTTCATATAATAGAGCAGTTAATAACTTTTTATTCAAGCGGGCCCCTGTGTCATATCTGTGCTACACACAACAACAGCACAGCTCATTAAGAGGAAAGTACCAGAACAGTGTATTGTGGCAGGCCGAGCGGATGCAGAATAATTCTTTTTTTTTTTTTTTTTTTTTTTTAACAAGAATCTTATGTGGGACATGTCAAGAATAAAAATGGTCTCTTTGCTTCTCATGAAAAGCTTTTTTAAAAGGATGTGTTTTATTACCAGCCGATGTGGCCAATATGAGCCCCAGTCATATGACTCTAGAGCTCCACCTTAAAGGAGAGATTCTTAAGCCACTCATTTCCAAATGCTGCCATTAAAGGGATAGTTCACTCAAAAATAAAAATTCTGTCAAGATTCAGTCACTCTTGCGTCGCTCAAAAGCTGTATGATGTGAAATGAAAGAGGAGAAATTGCTCTTTTCTATACAATGAATGTAAATGTTGACATTCATTGTATAGTCCCTAACATTCTGCCTAACATCTCCTTTTGTGTTCCACAGAGAAAAGAATGTCATACGGTTTAGAACAACATGAGGGGTGTGTAAGTAATGACAATTTTTGGGTGAACTATCTCTTGAACATAAGGCTAAATGTTAAACATTTGGAACGCTTAATCGATTAATCATTAAAGGGTAGCTCACCCAAAAATATTATCATGCCCTCCCAGTTGTATATGACTTTCTTTCTTCTGCTGAACATAAACAAAGAATTTTGGAAGAATATCTCAGCCCTGTTGGTCCTTATAATGCAAGTGAATGGTGACCAGACCTTTAAAGCTCCAAACATCACATAAAGGCCATATTGACCTGTTTCATGTGACGTCACTGTATGACCACGCCGCCATGTTTGTGAACAAAATTCCATTTACCTTCATTGTGCTGTGCTGTGGGATGGCAAAATTCACAAAATTTTTGTTTCTATTTATAAATCATGAAGAGGTGATTCAGCTGTTTATTTACCAGAGCCAAAATGTCATTTTTCTTTCAATAAATGTTTATCTTTTAAGTGACACGGCTTCATTTTGCCAAAGACAAGCAGCGATGAAGGCGGAGAGCAGGGATAAATACACATGTGGGTCTTCTGTGTATTTATTCAGACAGGTCAGTTATCTGTACACATGTCAGTTATATTTATAACATCATCGATCTGGATACAATTAAACTGTAAATGCACATACTGTAGGACGATGTTATTCATAACACCCAGACTGTATAAAGGTATGCGATAATTGTAACACATTGAAATAAATAAAAAAAGCAATATAATGTGAATATATTGTAAATTTTTTATGTGTAAATACTAATGTTAGTAAATAAACAATGCATTGTAATATTATGAAGCAAATACTTTTTTTATTTACACCGCCAGACTACAATGTAAAAAAGCAGCTCTTACATTCATACAGATGGGATCATCACAGACGTTTTGTAATACTTTGACCAAATCAGAGCAGAAAACAACACAAACATGTGTAACTTTTGAATGAGAGATGTTTACGGTCATGTACTGGTAGGCGTGTGCAATCGCCGGTCACACAACAGGCTCGCCACCATACAGAGGTAAATCGTGGATAAAATATATTTAAATGTCCGTGAAAGTCAAATTTGGCAATATTTGTGCTGACCTCAGACCTGTATACAACTTTTCTGGGACTTTTCATGGATCAATAGCATTTTTTGAGGGTTTTTTTATATATATAGTTTTAAGGATGTTTTTCCATTCACCACCACTGTTTCCTCCCGAATATGGCAGCTACGGGGAAAAGTGACGTCACTGAAACAGGTCAATAAAAGTAATCCATAAGACTCCAGTGGTTTAATCCATATCTTCAGAAGCAAAATGATAAGTGTGTGTGAGAAACAGATCAATAGTCCTTTTTTACTATAAATCTCCACTTTCACTTTCACATTTTTTCCACATTTTGAAAGTGAAAATGGAGATTTATGGTTAAAAAAAATAGCTTAAATATTTATATTAAATAAATCTGTTTCTCACCCACATTTATTATATTGCTTCTGAAGAAATGGAAATTGAGTCTTATGGATTACTTTTATGTGAGTTTGAGCTTCAAAGGTCTGGTCACCATTCACTTGTATTATAAGGACCAACAGAGTTGAGATATTCTTCAAAAAATCTTCATTTATGTTCATCAGAAGAAAGAAATTCATACACATCTGGGATGCATTAGTGTGAGTAAATGATGAGAGAATTCCTTTAATGTTAAAATTTCAAAATGTACATGTAGGACTTCACATACAGGTGTCATGTGCAAATAGCCCGTTTCTACAGTACAGTTTGAATAAATATACTTAAGAAATATAAATATTGGTATTTTCCTCTATTGTTGAATTTCCAGTTTGCTGTTACTGTTGTTACACATTTCACATGCAAATAGGTTAACCAATCATAACTTACATGAGGTAATTTACATATAGAAGTTGTAAAGGAACAGTAACAAAAGCAGCCTGTGTAATTGCTATTTAAAATTACATTACAAATGTTTTTGGGTGCAAATAAAGTTTGACTAAAATTACAAATAGAGTTCAGGGTGGAAAATTTCTACAGAAGTGTAGAATATGTCCTCTTTAAGGAAATGTATTGTATAATTTTGGGGTATTACAATGTAAATGCAGATCAATTATGTGAAATGTTAGAGGTACAGCACATATGAGCTCGTTTAATTTTGTCAAATTACCTAGTGCCTTAAAATAAATTCCCCTAAGAGAACAATGGTACTTGTCTTATGAAGCTTATCTCTGCGCTCTGACTGACTGTGAAGGACAGGTTCGGTGACTCCCATTAGCCCACAGTGTGTGTGGGTAAACAGACAAGTGAGGCCATGCGTTTGAGCAGCACAGGCAAAGGTCACAATCACTGGCTCTCGCCCTGCACCGCCTGCCCACCCTCTGCACACCAATCGGGAAGACATGTTTACCTTTAATAAGTGTTATCGGTAATATGCAGAGCAGCCTGCCTCTTATCAGATACACTCTTCACTGACAGAACAAAAGCCTGTGGTTAAATTTGCCTCAAGGATTTACAGGCTCTCTTATTCAAAATTAGCTTCCTTAATAGTCATTGTCTCCTCTGCTTTACCTCTCCTTTGCTCCTTGAAAAGTAGGGCAAGCTTTTTCAAAGTGCTCATGCAAATCAAAGAGGGCTATTCCAATTTAGAGGGAGAGAACGTAAACACATCCCTCTGAAACAAGGCTGTCTGCCTCATTCCGGAGCAGAGATACTGAAGATGATTTTCTGTGGGTTTAGAGATGTCTTTTTTAAGTCGCATGATTTTTACCTATATTCTCAACATGTAGAGCTGTTGTGGTCATTGGCACTATAGGAAGGTAAATGCTGACAGGTAATTAATCTTTCTTGACTGCTTTATTTTTCCTCTGGGTGTTTTTGAAACACCCATCATTCTTTGTCAGAAATGTTATCCTCTTGTGGTCTCAGGCCCAGCAAGCACACCTTGAATACAATTTGTATGCCTTTAAACAATCACAACACCATTATGGAATGTTTTTGAAGTAAATAGCGCAAGAGTGTTTTCATCAGGCGGGCTGGCTGTTGATATCAAATTTTGATTACTTGCTTTCAGTTGTAAGCAATTGTTTTTTTGTTTTGTTTTTCTCCATGAACTGACATTTAGATTTTTCCCAAAACAATTTTTCATTTTATTTAAGGGTTTTAACCATTTAAAAAAAAAAACAGTAGAGAGACAGAATGCAAACAAGATCAGGATATGGCTGGATTCAAACCAATCAGCCTGATCTCATGACAATTACGTGACTGTGGCCACATTTTTGCAAAATGCTATTACGTGGTTCATTACGCATATCACGGTAGTTCTGAGGTGAAATGTTTCTGTGTACTGCTAAAAAAAGAGCTAAATGTTCTCCCAAACATATGAGGTTTTTAAGCTTAATGCTCTATTGAGTTTTAAATCAACAAAACCTACCCTATACTTTAATCCTGAACCTTACCAGTAGTGTCATAAAAGCAAATGTGAGATGGAAAATGCAATTGATAAAGCAATCACGTCATTTTGTGGTGCTTCTCTGATACTTTTGGCCCACATGAATTTGGCCCTTTGAATCGTAAGTGTAACACTCTATCAGTTGAGCAAATGTGAAATTAAATCAGGCTCAAATACTTTTGTAAATATAGTTGATAATGTAATGCAAATGTTAAAATCAATCACCTTACAAGTCATGCACTATAATAAAAGTGTTTTGATGTCATAATAAAGTATTGTGTGAGGAACAGGGCGAAAAGTAAAAATTGATGAACTGATGATCAGCCGTTTTACTCTTGATTTGTGTGAAAGTGAATAAAAGTCGTTGTTCCATGAGACCAGGTTGCAACCAACAGCTCTTTTATGGATGTACAAAATAACATATTTTCAAAATCGACTAGGTGCATTGCCTGAACGACTAGTCACCTAATCTCTCTTACGTAAGTATAATTAGGCTGGTTGGTGGTGCACCTGACCCCAATAGAACGTGTTTCTTATAGGGCATTTACATAATGTATTCTTGCATTTAAAACAGCTAGATGGACTGCAACAGAATGCAAGGGTCTGGAGGCACATTTTCAAATGTTGGACTATTTATAACTTGACTACTTATAACGTGTTTTTTGGCATCTGAAAAGCACAATGCTTGTGGCAGGAACTAGATAAATTTGTTGAATCGCAGTCAAAGTGGACAACCCCTTCTAGTAATGGTTTTCACTATTTAATATATTAAAATCAAGCCTACAGTCATACAATATCCTCAGACAAATATTTTCAGTGGAATACGGTGTACCAAAGAGCACAGTGACTTTCGATGTGGCACTGTCATAGGATTGCACCAGTAAAATTGTTGAGTCTGGTATGGACCGACTTGATTGACCTGCACTAATGGTGCATTCCAGACAACTCAGAACACTAAATTTTCCCACCTCCTACTTGGAAGTAATGACTGGAATGCCGTCCGAAGTCAGACATCCAACATGTGAAGTCAGCGAGTAGCATCACTTTACATCATTTTCAAGATGGTGGTGACTGATAAGCATAAAACGGAGCTGAGTTTTGTGAAACAGAAAAACAAACTTTTAAGTATTTTCACTGCACAAAATATATTAATATGCACTATACAGTAAACATACAAGAGGATGTTAAGAATAATTGTTTGTGTACTAATCAATGCCTACGTTTTCACCTATTTTGCATGTGAAATAGCTACTAGACAACCAGCTAGCTAGCATCTGGAAGGCTTTGCATTTGCCTTGTGTTCATGTGACAGTGATGTGTGATTGACAGGAATGCATTGAGTTCCGAAGTGGGAAATTTCAACTTGGATATTCCCACTTCCGACTTCATCTGACCAGCATAAGACCACAACTGAACCCCATTGAACACCTTTGGGATGAATTAGCAAGCTGACTGTGAGCCAAACCCTATCACCAACATCAGCACCTGACCTTACTGACACTCTCATGTCTGACTGGGAGCAAATCCAGCCATGTTCCAGTGGTGCTAGTGGAAAGCCTTCCAAGAAGAGTGAAAACCGTTATAGTAGCAAAGGGAGGACCAATTCCATATTAAAGTCCATAGTTTTAAAAAATGAATGTTGAACAACCACATATGGGTGTGATGTTTGGGTTTCTTCATACTTTTGGCCATGTAGTGTATGTCACCTGCATGTGTGCTACTCAGTACATCACGACTTTGACTTCAAACATTGGCAGGATATTCAAACAGAACACCCACAGAGCTCCTTTATTAGGTGTCTTAGAATTGATGAGCATGTTAGTTATAAGTGAAAACTGACATCTTGGAGATACTACAAAGCTCTGCACTCTTCCCTATTTCCCCATCTCTCCAGACTGCAGTATCTATGCTACAGTAACTAAGCCAAACCAAACCGGGCAGATGTCTGTGTCTGGGCTGCAGTGTCTCTTTTGGCAGCTCTACCGCCATAATAAATCATGTCCTGCTGCACTGTAATGGTACAAAAGGTGTCGAGCATCCTCGTGTTGTAAGGCACTCATCCTATGAGATCCTTTATGGGAGGGCTTAAAAAAAATGATTAAGAATGAGAGTGCAGCTGGTCTTAGTAATGGTTAGGCCAATATGAGGCTATAATGGGAGAATAACAGTGTTGAGGAACTTACTAATAGTAGCAACACTACTAACTTCACTTTGCAATAGCGTGATTCAGCTCTTTTCAATATAGTGTCAATTTAGAGCTACTTTTTCTCGAACAAGTAGCAACGTAGTGCTTTAAATTGCTGTTTTTATGACACTTAGGGCCATTCACACAGAACCTGTGTTAAAATAGTTAGACAGGGCAATGTATGGAACCGAATGCAGGTGTCTCGGTTTATGTTTTTAAAGTTCTTGTAACTTGACTAGGTATCTTAAAAACACTAAACGCTGTTTTCAAGGCAGGAGACGCTGAAAAAGCAGCAAGACGTGTCACAACAATCAAAGACATCCTTCAAGTGCATGTTTACATAGAAAAACAATTATAAAACAGTGCAGATGGTTCCTAACTATGCTCACAGTTGTAGAGCCGAGCAAATGGTGGAAGTAATCAAATGTGCTGTCTTAAATTTTTTTTTCTCTCTCTCTCTCACTTAGTACTGAGAAGTCCGATTCATCTTATTGAATCAGTTTGTTCAAACAGTAAATGTAAATGAACCTGTAAAGTATGTTTAGCAGTGTGGGGTTTCACGATAAATCGCTTAAAATTTAAAAATGACATATTGGATGAAACTAGAGACTCTAATCTTTTGACTCAAACAGGTTGCAATTTAAAAACTTAAATAGGTTTCTTACCAGATGTAGTTTTGTTGGCGTTTCTCCCAGACATACTCCTCTGTGATCGGCACCATGTTGTTTTGTATATGACTCCGTACGTCAAAAGTTTAACCCTTTACTGTCAGCCCAGAGTCTTCTAAACTGAGATCAGTCAGTTTAAATGAATTTAAATTATCCGTTGCGTATAACAAAGACAAAATACAATGTCCACGCATGTGTACGTGAGGTCGCACAAGGTTAAACAGATAAATATCATAAATCGTTTCAATGTAGTTAGGTACTTGTTATTAGTAGCTTGTAGTTTATGTAGCCACATTATCACAAAGGTAGCTTAATTGTAGTTTAAATACTTAAAATTATTGGTAGCTTGTAGCTTGGCAAGCCACGGTTTCAAAGTAGCTTCCCTAAAACATTACAGAATCCTCACAGATCTCGGTGTTGTGTGGCAAACACTTTGAAAACCACTTTCAGCCTTCCCTCAGTGGCAGAAAGGCCACTCGCTCACTAACATTGTGTTGCTGTTGAGGATGTCATCCATTTTATGGCAGCCATGGGGTTACCCACAGGGTTTGAGGGCAGGGAAGGGGGAGAGAGAGAGAGACAGAGAGAGAGAGAGAGAGAGGAAGAGGTGGAGTGTGCCCTCTCCTTCACCTTGCCCACTCTGCCCTCATCAACTTCCATCCCATAAAACTCCAACTCCTTCCTAGACAATCCAAACACTCCTAGCTCAGAGCTGCAGTGTAGCGGCTTATTGCCTGTGCAGCCAGATGGGGTCAGGTACTAGGAGGGGTGGGATGATGTGCTTGGGAGGCCAGGCAGAAGAGAGAAAATGTGCTTTATCACAGTTTAAGGGCAAATCAACGTGCAACCAGTTTGACTTGATGTAGCGAAAGATTATTATATACATTAAAAGGTTAAATGTGTTCTGTTTATGAGTACAAAGAAGTTTAAACATGTCATCAGATTAATAAAATAAGGTCTTTTGTACCTGTTATGATGTTTGCTCAATATACAGTACCAAAAATGCACCACAGACCTTTTCTAATAGAGTTTTGGACAACAGGGAAAAAAATGTAATGCAACTAACTATATAATTAGGACAGCAAAATAAATAGGATTATCAACTTTTGACCTTGTGCGATCCCGTGCACACATGCATGGACGTAGTTTTTAAATTAATTTAAACCAACTGATCTCAGTTCAGGAGATTCTGGGCTGTCCGTAAAGGGTTACATTTTGAACTCACCGAGCCATGTGACAAAACAACATGGTGTCGACCACAGCGCAGTTTGTCTTTGGGAGAAATGCCAACAAATCTACATCTGGTCAGATGTAATTAATTAAAAATCTAATTAAGTTTTTGCATTGAAACCTGTTTGAGTCAAAAGATTAGAGTCACTAGTTTCACCCGATATGCCATTTTTAAAATTTGAGTGATTTATCATGAAATGCCATGCTAAAAAAAACAATGTTTCCTAAGAAATCCAATATTTATTGTGCATTATCACATTATTCGCATTCACACATATAGTGTTTTCCAGAAAATTTCCAACAATTTCCAGTTTAGAGGTCATGTGTGAACACTACCCTTTTGAAAATACTGGTAAATTGTGCTCTGGAAATTGTCCTTAATGTGAAGTTTTATCATTACCTATACATTTTTTTTTATTGATGGTATGTGTAAACAGCATATTTGGTACATTTGCCAGTAAAGACAACCCAACGATTTTCCTGTAATTTACCTGGTTGCATGTGTGAACGGGGCTATTGAGAATCAACTGTTCTGAGACCAGTGCAGATAGACAGCACACTGGAGGTTAAATCATTCACTAAATATGGAGCAAGGGAGCATCATACACTGTAGCTCTCTATGCAGCTAAGTGCATTCAGTCCAAACTTCCATTCAAAAGTTCAGTTTCAGGATGCACATGATGTGTAGACCACTCAACATGTTTGGCAGACATGGGACAATGGTAATCAGTACATAGATTTCATTACTTTGAATCAGAATTAATTATGCTAATTTCTGATGTAATGTCTGTAACACGTCTCAAAAACATGAATAACCAACACTCCTGGAAACATAAATGATTTGATTAAAAATAAAATCTGACTTTCTATAGCTTGGTATTATTTTAAATTTCACAACTTTGTTCCGGTGTCCTCATATGCGAACATACATTTTCAGGAAAAATTTTCATTATTTACTTATTTACTTATTATTATTTTTTTTTTGCATGTTTATTAGGTGCTACTAGTAACAAAAAGGGAAATGGAAAATGCACACAGCAGTCCTGCTTGGGCCTCAGGAGGTTAAAAGGGAGGAGAAAACAATTTGCATATCTTTTGTTGATGTCAAAGTGGCGTGTGTTTTGTCAAACTTTGCAGTAGTCTGTTGCTAATTAATCTGTCACTTGGCAGAAGCAAGGGAAATTACCGGTAGGCAGATGCCAACATGGACAGGTTGCATGACATCTCTGCATTACTTTTTTCTTTTTTTTTTTTTTTCTTTTTTTTTTAAACACAATTTTCGGTCACAACTTGATGTCCAAAGTAAAATCTTGGTCCTAATACAAAACCAATTGAGAATGATTGGGGTTTTTTAATGATTCTGAGCATTGTGTCCTTGGATGCCCTTGTTTGTCTGGCCATTTTATGTGTTTTATCATCTGCCCTTTACTGAAATGCTCTCTGTCAGTTTTGCTTTGCTTTGTTTGTCCAGATGTTTGACATCTGGAAATCAGAGCCGTATGTTTTGCATTTTAGCTGGCAGGGACAGTCTGTTGACAGGTGATTCTACGCCTGTAGCAGCTTTTTTTCTTGTTGCAGTGCTCTCTACAGAGATTACTCACCCACAATGCCCTTCACTCATATGCATCATCAGTATTGCATCACACACTGGGGCTCTGGATCATAAATCACTGTCATTTCTCTTTTTGGTTATGAATGATAGCTTGTGTGATAAAACCACACACATGCCAGTTGCTGGTCGGCTGTTATGGTCAAGAGATCAAGAGGCCTTGTGTGCTCTAAGGGGAGTCAGGAGCCCCTTACTTCGGGCCACAAGTTATGAACTGCCCACTTAGGAAGAGACCGTCTGACTGACATGTAAAGTGACCAACCACAGTTGGTTTTGACAGTTTTGGTTCTTCAGTTGTTCCTCAAAAGCACTCAGTGTATCAACCTGCCACCTTGTAAACAGTACTTTATTTCCAGGTTGAATGTTTAAAAGAAACTTGTGTGTGCTCTTACTCCCGGAAGTTAAAGCAGGCCAATCAGATTGGAACTGGTGATTTTAGCCAGCTCTTGACATTTTGTTGTGCAATATGCATCAGACCGTCAGTGAACAGACTGTGGGTAGTCTGTGGGCATGCCGTCTGAGGATCCTGAGACTCAAGGTTGTGCAGAGTGGAGTAAAGCATCCAGATTTCAGTTCTCAGCTCTATCTTTAATATTTCTGTGCTTTAGTAAATCAGTGCTTTTAAGTTATCTCAAGCCACATGGTACAGCCGAATTGAACAACATTTGCATCATCTTTTCAATTACAATTCCTGCTTAGGACGAAGGCTTTTCGGGACTAAAGTGCTAACACCTGTTGAAATATAAATCCAAAGTTTTTTCAGGTGGAGACAGATGTTCTTTGAATAAATATTAAATAAGTTCGATGTTGATGAAAGGTCAGCAAAGCATTAAAAGCACATACTGGAAACTTGTTGGCAATGTCCCAGTGACTAATATAAAAGATGAGAATGCCAGGAATTAGAATCTCTAGATGTTGTACATCTATGAACGTCTATAACATTATACGACTTTAACACTGGCGGCCAAAAGTTTGGAATAATGTGCAGATTTTGCTCTTATGGAAATAAATTGGTACTTTAATTCACCAAAGTGGCATTCAGCTGATCACAATGTATAGTCAGGACATTAATAACGTGAAAAAATACTATTACAATTTGAAATTGACGCTGACTACCACCCCTGGTGTCGCGAGTTTGAATCCAGGGTGTGCTGTCCAGCCAGGTCTCCTAAGCAACCAAATTGGCCCGGTTGCTAGGGAGGGTAGAGTCACATGGTGTAACCTCCTCATGGTCGCAAATAGTGGTTCTCGCTCTCAATGGGGCGTGTGGTAAGTTGTGCGTGGATCGAGGAGAGTAGCATGAGCCTCCACATGCAGAGTCTCCGCTGTGTCATGCACAGCAAGCCACGTGATAAGATGCACGGATTGACGGTCTCAGAAGTGGAGGCAACTGAGACTTGTCCTCCGCCACCCAGATTGAGGTAACCGTGCCACCACAAGGATCTACTTAGTAGTGGGAACTGGGCATTCCAAATTGGGAGAAAAGGGGATAAAAAAAATAAATAAAATAAAAAAATAAAAAATAATTACCATTGGCAGTCCTAATATATGGCTATATTGGATACACAAAACTAAAATCCATGCACAGTCTTTGTGTAGGCCTATGACAAGATTAAGAATTATCTTTAAAATCATCTTTATTGTCTCAAAATAAAACAATAGCCTACTTAATAGTATTACGTCATGCCATGGTAACTTCATCGCTCCAATACTCCACAAAACTGCTTTTTAAATGTTACGTGATGCATTGTTTTTAATGTTACGTGATGCATTGTCCTTAAAGAGACAGTAACCATATTAGCAGTGTTCATAAAATTTATGCAGTTTTTTTTATCCCCTTTTCTCCCAATTTGGAATTCCCAATTACTAAGTAGGTCCTCGTGGTGGCACGGTTACTCACCTCAATCCGGGTGGTGGAGAACAAGTTTCAGTTGCCTCCGCTTCTGAGACCGTCAGTCCACGCATCTTATCATGTGTCTTGCTGTGCATGATATCGCGGAGACTCCGCATGTGGAGGCTCATGCTACTCTCCTCGATCCACGCACAACTTACCACGCGCCCCATTGAGAGCGAGAACCACTAATCGCGACCATGAGGAGGTTACCCCATGTGACTCTACCCTCCTTAGCAACCGAGCCATTTTGGTTGCTTAGGAGACCTGGTTGGAGTCACTTAGTGTGGATTCGAACTTGCGACACCAGGGGTGGTAGTCAGCGTCAGTAATCGCTGAGCTACCCAGGCCCCCCATTATTTATGCAGTTTTAAGAGACACTACATACAGTACTGTGCAAAAGTCTTAGGCACATAAGATGTTTAACAAAAACATTTGTCTTAAGATGGTTATTTATATCTTTTGCTGTAGAGTGTCAATAGGTAATATACATTTTAGACTCCCAAACATTCCTTCTGCAAATAGAATAGAATAGAATAGCGTAGAATAGAATAGAAGAACATGTAGCCCTGCAACAGATGGCATGGCCCCACAGAGACCCCCACTGAACATCGAGTCAGTCTGGGATTAAATGAAGACACAGAAGCAATTGAGACAGCTTAAATATATAGAACTGTGGCAAGTTCTCCAAGAAGCTTGGAAAATCCTATCTGCCAACAACCAAGAAAAACTGTGTCCAAGTGTCCCTAGGAGAATTGGTGCTGTTTTGAAGGCAAAGTTGGTCACACCAAATATTGATTTAGCTTTTTTTATGTTTACTAGACTTTGGATGATGTTAACTGAAAAATGAAAACTAATTATGGCACTATTTTTAAAGAAATCTTCACTGTGCAACATTTTTCACAAGTGCCTAAAACTTTTGCACAGTACTGTACTTTAAAAAAATACATGCTATTTGGAGTGTTTTGCAGTATTAACATTTAATAACTATTAATATATTATTTAACTAAAACTTTCAATTATTGAAATTCCTGAAAATGTACATATTTTATTTTTATTTTTTTTATTATTAATATTATTACTATTATAAGGGACATGGGGTTACGCTTCATGCCTGCCTTGAATGAGTCTTGGCCCCACATGGGCCACCCCAGTCAAAAAAGTCTGGACACGCCACTGCTTCTGGATATTCTTGGAGCATTCTTGTCTTTCTTCTTTGTTCTGTCATTGCTGCAAAAATCAGGGCTATGCTTGACTAAACCGTCATGGTTACTGGTGTAACCTCCGTTCCCTGATGGAGGGAACGAGACGTTGGTGTCGATGTAGTGACACTAGGGGTCACTCTTGGGAGCCCGAGACACCTCTGGTCTTTGATAAAAGGCCAATGAAAATTGGCGAGTGGTATTTGCATGCCACTCCCCCGAACATACGGGTATAAAAGGAGCTGGTATGCAACCACTCATTCAGGTTTTACGCTGAGGAGCCGATATAAGGTCCGGCCATTTCAGCGGGTAGTTCAGCGTTGTGGCAGGAGGGACCAACGTCTCGTTCCCTCCATCAGGGAACGGAGGTTACACCAGTAACCATGACGTTCCCTATCTGTCACTCACTCGACGTTGGTGTCGATGTAGTGACACTAGGGGTCCCTATACAAAACGCCACAAGGCTGAACTGTGTTACGTGAACTGGCGGTGTGTGGTGGGCAGACTTGCTGTGTGCCTCATAGCCAGCACACCAGGTCGACACGTAACCTCCCCCGACACAGTTATGAGTGTCGAACGGCCCTTTTTGGGGACAAGTCGACTACCCAGAGATAGAGACAGGCTTAACCCAGTCATGGCCTCTTTCCCCTTCTCTTTTTCCACTCCCTAAAAAGAAGGGGGATTATCCGACTGGGCCGCCAGGTCTAGTCGGGGGGTGTCCCTCCCAAGGGGAGGACACCGCGGAGACCACACCTCGCCCCAAGAGAGGGGGATATTTAAGTGGAAGAATACATCACATGGTCTTTCCAACCATGTGGAGAGCCTTCAAGGTAGATCCTACCCAATGGGGGAGGAGTTACTACAACATGGAGACTGAGGGGCTCTGCCCAAGGAAGACGCAGTTTGCCAGTAGGGAAACGAACTAGCGGAAGATATAGATCGCATGGGGTTAGCCTTACAGGGAACCGCCACATGCGGAGCACCTACCCCAGAACCGGGCTCTTAGTTGGCGCGTGTACTGGGCCGGCAGCGAGTCTCTCTGAAAACTCGACTGCCACAGGGCTCGGAGGAAGTCAACCAGGGAACAACCTTTGTGAACACTACTGGGAATTAACAGCGCACGTCTTCAGCTCAAAAGGAGGTGGAAGGCGCTATGTGCAAGCGATACACCCGGCCGGCTATCCCGGGCTTATCCGCTTGTGTTGCGTGCCACTACCTGGGACGAAACCGGTTCCACCCGGAGGTTGTAGAACCTTGCAAAGGTGTTGGGTGTTGCCCAGCCCGCTGCTCTGCAATGTCTGTTAGAGAGGCACCTCTGGCCAGGGCCCAAGAAGCCGCTACACCACAAGTAGAATGGGCTCGTAGCCCTACCGGGGGCGGCATGTTTTGGGCGAGACATGCCATAGTTATGGCGTCAATGAGCCAGTGGGCGATCCTCTGCTTGGAGACAGCGCTTCCTTTCCGCTGTGCACCGAAGCAGACAAAGAGCTGCTCAGAGAGTCTAAAGCTCTGCGTGCGATCCAAATAGATGCGCAAAGTGCGCACCGGACACAGCAATGCCAGGGCTGGGTCTGCCTCCTCCTGGGGCAGCGCTTGCAGGTTCACCACCTGGTCTCTAAAAGGAGTGGTGGGAACCTTGGGCACATAGCCCGGTCGGGGGTCTCAGGATCACATGAGAATAGCCCGGACCGAACTCCAGGCACGTTTCGCTGACAGAGAACGCTTGCAGGTCACCTACCCTCTTGATGGAAGTGAGCGCAGTCAGGAGGGCAGTCTTCAAGGAGAGTGCCTTAAGCCCGGCTGACTGCAAAACTCAAAGGGGGCTCTCTGTAGACCCTGAAAAACTACAGAGGTCCGATGAGGGAACAAGGCATGGCCTGGAGGGATTCAGCCTCCTGGCGCCTCTTAGGAACCTGATGATCAGATCATGCTTCCCTAAGGACTCGCCGTCGACTGCGTCATGGTGTGCTGCTATGGCAGCAACGTACACCTTCAAGGTGGAAGGGGACAGCCTCCCTTCCAACCTCTCTTGCAGGAAGGAAAGCACTGATCTGACTGCGCACCTCTGGGGGTCTTCCTGATGGGAAGAACACCACTTAGCGAACAGACACCACTTAAAGGCATACAGGCGCCTCGTAGAGGGAGCCCTAGCCTGAGTGAATGTGTCTACCACCGCAGGTGGGAGACAGCTTAGGTCTTCCGCGCCCCGTCCAGGGGCCAGACATGGAGATTCCAGAGGTCTGGGTGCGGGTGCCGGATGGAGCCCCTTCCCTGAGAAAGAAGGGCCTTTGCCTGGGGGGAGCTGTCACGAGGAGCGTGAGGTCCAAGCACCACGTCTGGGCGGGCCAGTAGGGTGCTTACCAGGACGACCTTCTCCTCGTCCTCCCTGACCTTGCACAGGGTCTGTGCGAGCAGGCTCACTGGGGAAAACGCATATTTGCGAATGCCAGGGGACCAGCTGTGTGCCAGCGCGTCTATGCCGAGGAAGGCCTCGGTGAGGGCGTACCAGAGCGGGCAGTGGGAGGATTCTTGGGAGGCGAACAGGTGCACCTGTGCCTGACTGAATCGACTCCAAATCAGCTGGACCACCTGAAGGTGGAGTCTCCACTCTTCCTTGAGGGTAACCTGTTGTTACGGCGCGTCCGCCGAAGTGTTGAGGTTGCCCGGGATGTGAGTGGCTTGCAGCGACTTGGTGCTGCTAACTCCGTTGGAGGAGACGGCGGGCGAGTTATGACATACAGCGGGAGCGCAGACCGCCTTGGCGGTTGACATATGCTACCGCTGCCGTGCTGTCTGTCCGAACTAGCACGTGCTTGCCCTGGATCAATGGCCGGAACCTCCGCAGGGCGAGCAGAATTGCCAGTAACTCGAGGCAGTTGATGTGCCAACGCAGCTGCGTGCCTGTTGCCAACAGCGCCCCAGCCCATTTTGGAGGTGTCTGTCGTGACCACGACGCGCCTGGAGACCAGTTCTAGCGGAACACCTGCTCGTGGAAACGAGAGGTCGGTCCAAGGGCTGAAAAGACGGTGACAGACCGACGTAATGGCCACGCGGTGTGTCCCGTGGCGCCATGCCCGTCTCGGGACTCGAGTCTGGAGCCAGTGCTGAAGCGGCCTCATATGCATCAACCCGAGCGGGGTGGCCACCGCCGAGGACGCCATATGCCCCAGGAGCCTCTGAAAATGTTTCAGTGGAACCGCTGTTTTCTGTTTGAACACCTTCAAACAGGCCAGCACCGACTGGGCGCGCTCGTTCGTAAGGTGCGCCGTCAAGGAGACTGAGTCCAACTCCAAACCGAGAAAAGAGATGCTCTGAACCGGGAGGAGCTTGCTCTTTTCCCAGCTGACCCGAAGCCCTAGTCGGCTGAGGTGTGAGAGCACCAGGTCCCTGTGTGCGCATAACCCGTCTCGAGAGTGAGCTAGGATTAGCCAGTCGTCGAGATAGTTGAGAATGCGAATGCCCACCTCCCTTAACGGGGCAAGGGAAGCCTCTGCGATCTTCGTAAAGACGCGAGGAGACAGGGACAGGCCGAAAGGGAGGACTTGTACCGACACGCCTGACCCTCGAACGCAAACCGCAGGAAGGGTCTGTGTCGAGGAAGGATCGAGACGTGAAAGTATGCATCCTTCGGGTCTACCGCCGCGAACCAATCTTGATGCCGGACGCTCGCTAGAATGCGTCTTTGCGTCAGCATCTTGAACGGGAGTCTGTGTAAGGCCCGGTTCAGTACTCGCAGGTCCAAGATTGGCCGCAACCCACCGCCTTTTTTCGGTACAATGAAGTAGGGGCTGTAAAACCCCCTCTTCATCTCGGCTGGAGGGACAGGTTCTATCGCGTCCTTCTGTAGGAGGGTAGCGATCTCCGCGCAAGGTAGCAGCGTTTCCATCTTTCACCAAGGTGAAGTGGACACCGCTGGACCTGGGCGGATGCCCAGCGAAGTGAATCGTGCAGCCGAGTCGGACGGTCCGGACCAGCCCTCGCGACGGACTGGAAAGCGCAAGCCATGCAACCGAGTTCCGCGCAAGGGGGACCAAAGGGACAACGTCATCGGATGTACCGGCGGGTGGGGCCTCGCGGCGGGGCGGAGCTTGAGGTGCCACACCACATCGTGGCCGTGCTGAGTCCGAGGACATCGAAGCACTTACCTGGCTCCTTGTGACCACCCCCGGAACAGCCTGGGACGGGGGAGGAAGAGGCCTGTCCTCATGACCCGTGGAGACTGTCACATCGGGGGCGGATTTGTGCCACAGCTGGGCGCTCAGGGCGGGAGACCGCCGCTGGAGCGCCAACCTGCCAAATGGAGTGGTGGACGGTGGTCGTGATGCCAGCCGTACACACCGAATATGTGACCCAGGGAACAAGGAAACCACTCTTGCGGAGCTCTTGAGTACTGCAGCCACTTGGGCATGCAGCGCAATTAAATGCAAAAGGTAACAAAAAGAAGATCTGCTTACCAGCTCCAGAGCAGCGGGTTTCGTTGTCCCTGGGTCGCCCGTCTCAGGGGCGCTTCGAAGACCTCCGTGGGTTCTTCGGTGCCGGCTGTGAGACGGGTGGCGTCGGCTTCCTGCGGTGGGCTCCACGCCGGGGCCGGGCCGGCGGGCTGCGGCGGAGCCGGTGCAGTCACCGCAGGGGTGAGTGAGATGAGTAGATGGGGGGGATCTTGAGCCACGCCGGGGCAGGACAAGCCGGCTAGCATCCATCTACTGCTCTACCATCGAGAACTGCTGGGCAAAGTCCTCGACAGTGTAGCCGAATAGGCCCGCCTGGAAAATGGGGGCAGCAAGGAATCGTGTCCTGTCGGCCTCACCCATCTCGACCAGGTTGAGCCAAAGGTGGCGCTCCTGGACCACTAGTGTGGCCATCGTCCGCCCGGGAGACCGCGCCGTGACCTCCGTCCCTCGGAGAGCGAGGTCGGTCGCCGAGCGCAGTTCCTGCATCAATCCCGGGGCGGAACTACCCTCGTGCAGTTCCTTTAGCGCCTTGGCGGACTTGCAGGAGAGCCATGGCGTGCAGGGCGGAGGCGGCTTGTCCAGCAGCGCCGTAGGCTTTGACCGTCAGAGACGACGTAAACCTACAGGCCTTGGATGGGGGCTTTGGGCACCCACGCCAGGTGGCGGCGCTCTGCGGGCATAGGTGCACAGCGAGCGCCTTTATCCACCGGGGGATTGCCGAATAACCCTTGGCCGCCCCACCATCGAGGGTAGTGAGAGCGGGGAAGCTGAAAAGATCGGGACCGGGCAGTAAAAGGTGCCTCCCGCGATCTTGTCAGCTCTTCATGCACTTCCGGTAAGAAAGGAACGGGGCGGGGCGTGGCTTTGAGCGGCGCCGCGAGCCCAGGAACCAATCACAGAGCCGCGAGGGTTCAGGGAAGAGCGGTGAAATCCACTCTAACCGACGCTCGCGGCTGTCCGGGAAAGCATGTCGTCATCTCCGCGTCAGCCTGTGACTGGGCGATCGACCCCGAAGGGAGGAGCCCAGCCGAGGCTTCCGACTGGACGAGCCCGCTCTCCGATGCTGCGCTCGAGAGCTCATCACTTTCGCGGGCTCCGAATAAGAGGTCGAACTCGCCGTGAGACGAGCCGGCGGACTCACCCGGAAGCCCGATCGGGGCAGACGAGCGTGCTGGGGAATGGGAGGTCCGCGGGGGGATACCCGGTGGAGGCGGTCCCATTGGGGTCCCCAAATCGCCCCCAGTGCTAGCCGCGCTGGCCTCAAACCCGTGGGTAAAAGGACCGAGGCGGGAGCCTCTGGGGTGGCTCGCTTCCTTACGAAGGCGAGCCGCGACCGCAACGTTGCCATGGACAAATTCTCGCAATGAGAATGTGACCATCCACGAACGCTGTCTCCGCGTGAGCAGTGCCCAGACACGAAAGACAGTGATCGTGACCGTTAGAAGGCGAGAGATAACGAGCACAACCAGGAATAACACACAATCGGAAAAGCATCTTTAAAAGACGCGTCTTTAAAAGACGTTCCGTGTGTGCGCTCTTTTAGAGAAATATATACTCTTTTAGAGGGGAAAAATGCTCTTTCAGAAAATATACTCTCTAGTTTTTCTGCCGAAGCGCCCAGGGGCATTCTCTGCAGTGCACCAGTGCAGAGGAGGGAGAAGCCGCTGAAATGCGCCGTCAGATCCAGCAGGTGAATGAACAGTAGTATTCAGCTCAATGAGCATGACCGTTCGGCTCCGAAGAGAAAATCTGAATGAGTGGTTGCATACCAGCTCCTTTTATACCCGTATGTTCGGGGGAGTGGCATGCAAATACCACTCGCCAATTTTCATTGGCCTTTTATCAAAGACCAGAGGTGTCTCGGGCTCCCAAGAGTGACCCCTAGTGTCACTACATCGACACCAACGTCGAGTGAGTGACAGATAGGGAACTACAGTTATAACAGTGTAGTTTGTTTATATTGAAGTGACAATCAAATTGAATTATTTATTTTAGAAGAATTTTAGTTCCTCATCTTAGCAGTAATGGAAGTAGGTTGTTGTATCCAAAGGTCTTTTTCTATGGAAAAACAATCTTTCACATCTGCTTTACCACTTTACGAGTTTTTCTGGGGAAGTATATGTTAACATTTGGCTAAAATCCTGTTGTGCATTCATTCAGTAGACTGGCCCTCATTGGTATGGTGAGGAGATGTCAATATCAAACTAGCATTGGTTTGCTTTTTATCTGTGCCCTTTAGACTCCAGAACATACTCAGCATTCACCCCATGCTCTATTTGATATTTGTCAGACATCAGCATCTCAATGAGAACCTGTCAGTTGAGGTCAGTGAAAGGAAGGAATATATCCAATCTCTAAAAGTGTTTGTAAGCTTTATCAGTTCATAGCTTTTTGTCTGAAACAAGGGAGCAATTTTATAGTCATTTTGTTTTGGTTCTGTCCAAAGAGTCTTTTGGATGAGTATAGACAAAACCCTTCAAGGCAAGTCACATCATTTGGAGGCCATATTCGTAATGCCTCCTAGCTGCAGGCTTCAAAAGAAAGGCCGAAATCTCTAAAACGGTTGGTCAAGATTACGTTCAAATGGCATCAGTTCACATTAGCAATAAAGTCTGACAATAATGGTAAAAAAGCACTATTTTTCAGGTTGGTACAGCTAATGCACATGCATGTTCTCGAGTAAACTGACAGGTGATGTCTCTATCAAAAAAGTGATTGACGGGGGGCCTGGGTAGCTCAGCGATTATTGACGCTGACTACCACCCCTGGAGTCGCGAGTTCGAATCCAGGGTGTGCTGAGTGACTCCAGCCAGATCTCCTAAGCAACCAAATTTGCCCGGTTGCTAAGGAGGGGAGAGTCACATGGGGTAATCTCCTCGTGGTCACGATTAGTGGCTCTCGCTCTCAATGGGGCGCATGGTAAGTTGTGCATGGATTGCGGAGAATAGCATGAGCCTCCACATGCTGTGAGTCTCCGCGGTGTCACGCACAGCGAGCCACATGATAAAATGTACGGATTGACAGTCTCAGAAGTGGAGGCAACTGAGACTTGTCCTCCGCCACCCGGATTGAGGTGAGTAACCGCACCACCACGAGGGCCTAGTAAGTAGTGGGAATTGAGCATGCCAAATTGGGGAGAAAAGGGGATCAAATTTTTTTTTAAAGTGATTGACTCTTTAAACTGGAAGGCGGGACTTCCATTTTTGCAGCCACCATGTTTAGCGTTACGATTTCTCCTGTTCATATGAATATGCATGACCTTTATATTTAGCATGTTTCTGGTATAGTGGGCCATGCTAAAGCTGTGGAATAATAATACATTCCATTCTAGCAGTGCACTCTGTTGTTCTCAACATGAAAGAAGAAGCTAATGTCTCTGCAGCCTTAATCTTGATGTGTCAACTCAAGTGCGCCACCCAGAGATAGCTATTGGCAGGTGGAAGTGTTCTTGGGAGGGATTGAATCAGTTAAAATAAAACTAGCAGGAAACTGTCAGTAGTTATACATGTCACAATGTCAGTAGCTGGCGAGCCAGTGTGTGTGTGCCTTTGCGAGAGAGAGTAGGGGTGATGCATGCAAAACAAGGAGACACTCTATTTCCCCTCCTACATTACAAAGGACACTGCTCAGCTCCTTTCCCAAGGGTGAGCCACTGCAGCATGACCAGACGTTTCTCTTTGCTCACAAGATATTCCCTATCTCTCTTGCCATCATTCATTCTTTTCTGTTGTCACATCCAATTCATTTGAATATTGCTTTTTCAAATTGGTCTGTGATTCAGACATCTATCAGAATGTTTAGTCTTGTGATGGTGCATTGATTTTGATTGTTATATCCATCACTCTGAACAAAATATCCCTTCTAACACAGGAACAAGGGAAGGTCGGCGTGATCTTCAACGTGGGCACAGATGACATCACCATAGATGAGCCCACTGTCACCATGAATGACGGCAAGTACCACGTGGTTCGCTTTACGCGTAGTGGAGGCAACGCCACCCTCCAGGTTGATAACCAGCCCGTCATTGAGCGCTTCCCATCAGGTAAGACCCGGGTGGGGAAAACCCTCTAGGGAATTCCGTTACACATGTGGTTGGTAAAAATACTGGGAGCAGCTTCCCATGGGAATGGGCACATGGGGTCAGAGAGAGATAAAACAACACAACTGGCCTAAAAAAATGGACAGTACTTCCAGACAGAGGAGAAAAAAGAGTTGTTCCATGTTGCAGACGCAGTCAGAGGTGGAAATTCTTCAGCTGAAATTTCCCACCTCCAACCTCCAAAATTCCAAGCAACCATGCCAATGCCCAAATACAATCTGCGCACGCAGACCTTGTAGAAATCTCAGTCCCCCTCAGTCAAGTTTAGTCATCCCCTTCCCCCTTGTGTGTTTGTTTGTTAAATATTTTGGTTAATTTAATTATAATTTTGGCTATTAATAAGACTGTAGTACTCTCAGCTTCAACACAGTTTACTTTACATAAACCCATTTCACAGAATTCAGCAGATTTCCCCCCAAAATCAGTACAGAAAAAGTGAAAGAAAATGCCCACAGATTCCAAAAAGGTGGATTATACAAAATGGTCTAATGGTGCATTCAAGTCCTCCTGGGAAGTTCATATTTACGAGGTCGGAAATCGTAAATACAATGTAATGTGCGTTCAAGTGATTTTACTTGTAAAGAACAGATTCGTTGTGCAATGTCATATTTCTTTTTCACTTACTTGCAAAGGCAGGAAGCTTTTTTAGCACCAATGCAACAAAATGAAGAGCAAAGACACGCATGAGGCATAATTAATGTTTTATATATTGTATCATTCTTGTGCGGCAACATATAATGATAAGAAATTTAGTTTTTTGCAAACGCTTGTCGCTGCATTAACCAGCTAAATGAGACTTATTTTCTGGCAAGTTTTATCGTTATTCTTCTTTAACAGTACAAAAAATGCAGACAAACTGAACTGCACAGTCAAAAATCTTAAAGGATTAGTTCACCCAAAAATAAAAATTCAGTTATTGTTTACTCACCCCTGTGTTGTTATAACCCCATATGACTTTCTTTCTTTTTCTAAACACAAAGGGAAAAATTGTGAAAAAATGTTTATGCAGTTTATGGTGACCACCTCTTTAAGCTTCAAAAGAATGCAAAAGTATAATTGAGAAGTCTAATAAATTATTGTATTGACTCATGTCTTGTTCTGAAGGAATACGATAAGGTTTTGTGAGAAACAAACTAAATTCTAATGTATTATTTAGTGAAAACTACCATTTAGAGCTTTAGAGCTCCCTGAACGAGAGCAGAAAGCTGCAGCCGCTTGCAAGATGGGTGTTCAAGCGAAAACTCATTTTGTTTCACTTCAACAGGACCACCAGCGATATTAACAACAGAAAACACAACATGGATGCACACAAACCAGTAAACAGAACTTAGACAACATTTCTGAAGAGTTTGTAGTCGACAAATAGATGCATTTCAATGACAAGCCTTATTTTTTGAACCAGAGTCCTCAATCAAACAGAGAGATGGGGCTGAAGGTAGCTACAGTCACTCCATATCCTACTCAGATGCCAGATGACATGCAATAAAAGTTATCTTTTCCATGTTAGAGTTTTTGTCCTAAGCAGCTGCGATGGGTGACGGGACATTCTGTCGATCACTGGTTTCTATATTTGGTGTCGCGCCGTGAGTTACGTCCACTATGAACTGGCACCGGTCCAAAATCATTCTGATATCATTATATTGAAGCCAGCATCTCACTTGCTGGTTAAAACTACTTGTTTTTGGCAGAGAATGTTGCACCTACCGACTGTTTTTGCGAAGGTCTCTTCAGGCGGAGGTCTGTCACACTCACACAGGTTCAGAATGGAGAAGAGGTGACAGACATTCCCGCTCCCTCTGCCTTTCTCTCCAGTTCTGGGCATAGAAATGAATCTATTTTTCAACTACAAACTCTTCAGAAATGTTGTCTAAGTTCTGTTCTCTGGTTTGTGTGCAGCTACTGTATGTTGTGTTTTCTGTTGTTTATATCACTGGTGGTCCTGTTAAAGTGAAACAAAATGAGTCTTCGCTTCAACGCCCCACCTTGCGAGTGGCTGCATCATTCTGCTCTCTTGTAGGGAGCTCTAAAGCTTGCATGCAGGCTGTCTCACGGACGCGTACAGGAGACCAACGGTCGTTGAAGATTTTTACTAAATAACACATTAGATTTTGTATTATTTCTCACTAAACCTTATCGTATTGCTTCAGAACAAGACATGAGTCGCATACAATAATTTATTAGACTTCTGAATTATACTTTTGCATCCTTTTGAAGCTTGAAGAGGTGGCCACCATAAACTGCCATTGTATGACATCATTGAGAAAAATAAAGAAAAATAAAGAAAGTCATATGGTGTTACAACAACATAGAATTTTCATTTTTGGGTGAACTATCCCTTTAAGTAAAACTTAATTATCACCAATAACAATGCTTCCGCCATGATTCTTAAATTGATTCTTAAATTAAAGTTTCCACTCGTAATTATGACTTTGTGGTTGCGTTCATGTGTGTTCAACTCGTAAATACGATCATTTTGACATGACTTGAATGCACCATAATGTAACCAAAACAAGATGCAATGCAATGACTCAGCAAATCATGGCACGTTAGTTGCCACCATCTTGAAATTGGTGTCAAAAGACGCTTCAGTGTCAAATGTCGTTCCAATTATTTTCAAGTTGGATGTGGGAGAATTCAGAGTTGTCTAAAATGCAGGATTAAAATTTCCACTTTCAAATCTGAGGGACCTTGTTTGAAGCCCTTGGCATCAATTTGGATCTATGTTGGAGGCAAGCCTTATTCAAGGAAACAAATTGATTTATAATTTCAAATCTGAATTATTTGGGTTTAAAGTGTGCCATTTTACCCTCAAACTCTTCCCAGAGACTTTATGAGTCACCACATGCAGGGCCCAGATAACCACCACATGAACAATCTAATAACAATTGCAAATTGACATATTTCCCCCCAAGCTGCCTTGCCTAATACATTCAGCCTGAGATTTGGATCCTTTACCATTTTCAACTTCAGCCAGCTTTGCTCTAGGCAGGTTGAGAAAGGTGTTTCTGTGCCTATGAAGATCTTTTCCTGAACTGTGCACAAACTTTGAACCACAAAGCTCGCTTTCATTTTCAGAATTAGCCAAAACACCTCTCAAAGGTTTCTCTTTGAAATGTAATGCTCGTGAATTTACACACTGCCACTGAGCCATGGTGTCTTCGACATTGGAACCTGATATTTCAGGTTATGTCTACAGTAAGTTGATGAAAAGGTATATGTGATGCCTTAAAGGAACATTCAAATGGTAAAACTGGCTTTGCTTCAGGACCTAGATTTTACATTGGCGACCTAACTGAAAACAAAAATGGTGTCATGTTCTTGCCAACCAATAATTCGCTGCACAAAATAAATTGTGGTTAGCACAAACCATTGTTTGTTTCATGTCTCGCTGCAATTGAACCCATAATTAATGTAGTTTGGGACAAAAAAATGTTTTACCTAAAAAAAAATACAAATAAAAATTCACCCATATTTTAAAATTCTGTCATCGTTTATTTACCCTCATGTTTTTCTAAAACCTCTATGACTTTCTATCCTCCATGGAACATAAAAGGGATGTGTTTGGCTTCAGAATTCTAGAATCTTAGCTTCAGTCACCATTCTTTTTCACTGTATAGAAAACAATTAAATTAAATGGTGACTTAAACTAGCATACTGCCTAACATCTTTTTTGTTCAATAAAAGAAAGAAAGTCATACAGGTTTGAAACAACATGAGAGTGAGTAAATGACTGAATCATTTTCATTTTTGGGTGAACTATCCCTTTAAGGAATTGAGAATGAGTGTATGTCATACAAACTGTCCATGTTGGTATCTGTCTAATTTGGCCCGCTTCTACCTAGTAACATAATTCTGTAAAAACCTGATTTCAAATCTTTTAAAACTCTGATTGATGATCTCAACCCTGCATTCTATTCATTCTATAAACCATCTGTCCTTTATACAAACATCTCCCCCTGGCCTTGTGTGCTTTCCAATTAAACTTAAGCAAACTCTCTCTCTCCCCATTGTGTGCTCAGGGAGCTGCCTTCCTTCTTAGCTGCTGTTCCACCGGAAGACATTTTCTCTGTCTCAAATAGCAATCCTGTCCTTCCTGTTCTTATATCTCAATCTGTTCCTCCAATGTACTGCTTCACACCTAGTTTGCGTGGAGTCAAGAAGTCTTTAGCAAAAATACAGCCCTAGCCAATTAAAGCACAGACTCCGGCTCACCTGCTACACTCCATCCACCCCCGTGTGCAGGGTCTTGTCTCAAAATTGCCAGAGGTTGAATGGCACGGCATCCCTGTGGCTCTAGCTTGAGATTCTGTCTGATCTGGGGAAATTGGTTTTCTACTGCTGCAACATATGCTTCCTATCCACCAGGACTCTGCTAAGCACCCTCTCCAGTGGTGAGAGTCGGATGGGCGGCCTTTCCAAAGCACAGGGATAAAGCCACTAAGTTGCCACTTTCTTGTCATGCTTCCTTTAAAACTGAGTTATGTGCATTTAAATGGAATGGCACTGCTTTTATATGGCACCTGTCATCATGGGGATTTCAAAACTAAGATTTAGGTCTTGCTTGTGATCACACGCTGACAGAGCTTGCATGTGTAAACGAAGCTGGCATTGTTTGGCTTAGAATAATGGCCCTGATTAATTCAGTTAATTAAAACAGGGAATTAGATGACCAGATATGTTCTCCAGTGGCAGATTTGCTTCTCTCTGCGGATACAGGTGTAGATGACCCCTTGTCATTTGCCGTTTACTGGAACTGCCATATTTTCCTCAACACCCCATTACGTTGCATCATAAATAATAATTTAGAGGAAATCACTATGAATAGCAAAGCATCAGGGCAGACTTTATTGGATATATCGGTTTGTTTCTATTTTTACTGCTTACTCATGGATGAGACCTATATCAAGTTTTCTTTAAAGGTTCTGTACAGAAATTGCTACGCATGAGCTCTTTTAACAGGCTTATAAGTGTGGGAGGTTTGGCCCCCATTCAGGTTGCAGGGTGGGTAGGACTAAATGGAACACGGCTGCCACAGTAGGAACATGACACAGTATGCTGTATGTCAAAGAATTAGCACTTTACATGTGGCATACAAATGTGTTAGCTGCAAAATAACCACAAAATGCCGTAGTTGATGGAAAGTTATATGTGTTGCCTGCAAGGAACTTTCAAATGGCACAGTGAGGCAACCAATATTGACTAAGCTGTGGTATAAAGCAGTGGTTCTCAACTGGATTTTCTTAAGAAACCAGATTTTACAGTGGACACAACACAGTAACAAAATTGATTTTGAAATGTTTTCATGTTCTCAGCAGCCAATAATTCACTGCACAAAACACATTGTGGTTGGCACAAACCATTTTTGTGAGTGAATCCATATTTAACCCTTAAATGCATGTGAATTTCACCAAATACTCTCACATATTCGAGACTTTAGAGACCCGGCTTGTATATCTATCAAAAATGGATCTACAAAATGCCCAGACAGTGTAAAATTTTCTAAATGTTTTCAAGACAATTAGATTTATATATTTCTCATATATCAAAGAGATAATGCAACAAATCAAGACAAATCTAGACTTTCATACTGAAATTACTTGAGATGCAACTGACTGTCAAACACATTACACATAATCTACACATAAGCTACTTATAAACTACACATACTGTATGTATTTTCTCAGGCAGTTATTGAGTCTAAATAGATGCACAACTTAAATAATTTCAATAGTACACCCAAATGACAATAGTCATAGCATACTGTTAATGTGTTGTACTTGCTATAGTTTACTTCGATGTTGTTTCTTCATTAAATAGCAATATCAAATGTAAATCAAGTCAATCACCGAAACAAAAGCACCACATTGAGTAAGAAATAACATGTATATTATGTATGTGTACACGCTTATGGAAAACTGATATTTCACCATTGTTGTGCAGAAAATATATTGATACAGTTGTGCTCAAAAGTTTGCATACCCTGGCAGAAATTGAAATTTTGGCATTGATTTTGAAAATATGACTGATCATGCAAAAAAATTGTCTTTTATTTAAGGATAGTGATCATATGAAGCCATTTATTATCACATAGTTGTTTGGACCTTTTTAAATCAGAATGGTAACAGAAATCACCCAAATGGCCCTGATCAAAAGTTTACATACCCTTGAATGTTTGGCCTTGTTACAGACACACAAGGTGACTCACACAGGTTTAAATGGCAATTAAAGGTTAATTTCCCACACCTGTGGCTTTTTAAATTGCAATTAGTGTCTGTGTATAAATAGTCAATGATTTTGTTAGCTCTCACATGGATGCACTGAGCAAGCTAGATACTGAGCCATGGGGAGCAGAAAATAACTGTCAAAAGACCTGTGTAACAAGGTAATGGAACTTTATAAAGATGGAAAATGATATTAAAATATATCCAACGCCTTGAAAATGCCAGTCAGTACTGTTCAATCACTTATTAAGAAGTGGAAAATTCAGGGATCTCCTGATACCAAGCCAAGGTCAGGTAGACCAAGAAAGATTTCAGCTACAACTGCCAGAAGAATTGTTCAGGATACAAAGAAAAACCCACAGGTAACCTCAGGAGAAAAACAGGCTGCTCTGGAAAACGTCATGGTTACTTGTGTAACCTCCGTTCCCTGATGGAGGGAACAAGACGTTGTGTCGATGTAGTGACACTAGGGGTCACTCTTGGGAGTCCGAGACACCTCTGGTCTTTGATAAAAGGCCAATGAAAATTGGCGAGTGGTATTTGCATGCCACTCCCCCAGACATACGTGTATAAAAGGAGCTGGTATGCAACAACTCATTCAGGTTTTATGCTGAGGAGCCCGAGACAAGGTCCGGCCATTTCAGCGGGTAGTTCAGCATTGTGGCAGGAGGGACACAACGTCTCGTTCCCTCCATCAGGTAACGGAGGTTACACAAGTAACCATGATGTTCCCTATCTGTCACTCACTCAATGTTGTGTCGATGTAGTGACACTAGGGGTCCCTATACGAAATGCCACAACTGGCTGAACTGTGTTACGTGAACTGACGGTGTGTGGTGGGCAGACTACTGTGTGCCTCATAGCCAGCACACCAGGTCGACACGTAACCTCCCCCAACATAATTATGAGTGTCGAACGGCCCTTTGGGGACAAGTCGACTACCCAAAAGATAGAGACAGGCTAACCCAGTCGTGGCCTCTTTTCCCTTTTTCCACTCCCTAAAAAAGAAGGGGGATTATCTGACTGGGCTGCCAGGTCTAGTCGGTGGATGTCCCTCCCAAGGGGAAGACACCACGGAGACCACACCTCGCCCAAAAAGAGGGGGGATATTTAAGTGGAAGAATATGTCACATGGTCTTTCCGACCATGTGGAGAGTCTTCAAGGTAGATCCTACCCAACAGGGGAGGAGTTACTACAAACATGGAGACTGGGGCAGAGGGGCTCCTCCCAAGGAAGACGCAGTTTGCCAACAGGGAAACGAATTAGCGGAAGATATATATCGCATGGGGTTAGCCTTACAGGGAACCACCACATGTGGAGCACCTACCCCAGAACAGGACTCTTAGTTAGCACGTGTACTGGGCCGGCAGCGAGTCTCTCCGAAAACTCAACTGCCACAGGGCTCGAAGGAAGTCAACCAGGGAACAAAGCTTGTGAACACTACTGGGAATTAATGGCGCACGTCTTCAGCTCAAAAGGAGGTGGAAGGCACTATGTGCAAGCGATACACACGGCCGGCTATCCCGGGCTTATCCGCTTGTATTGCGTGCCACTACCTGGGACGAAACGGGTTCCACCTGGAGGTTGGACAACCTTGCAAAGGTGTTGGGTGTTGCCCAGCCTGCTGCTCTGCAAATGTCTGTTAGAGAGGCACCCCTGGCCAGGGCCCAGGAAGCTGCTACACCCCTGGTAGAATGGGCTCGTAGCCCTACCGGGGGCGGCATGTCCTGGGCGTGATATGCCATAGTTATGGCATCAATGAGCCAGTGGGCGATCCTCTGCTTGGAGACAGCGCTTCCTTTCTGCTGTGCACCAAAGCAGACAAAGAGCTGCTCAAAGATCCTAAAGCTCTGCGTGCGATCCAAATAGATGCGTAAAGCGTGCACCGGCCACAGCAACAACAGGGCTGGGTCTGCCTCCTCCTGGGGCAGCGCTCGCAGGTTCACCACCTGGTCCCTAAAAGGGGTCGTGGGAACCATGGGCACATAGCCCGGTCGGGGTCTCAGGATCACGTGAGAGTAGCCCGGACCGAACTCCAGGCACGTTTCGCTGACAGAGAATGCTTGCAGATCTCCTACCCTCTTGATGGAAGTGAGCGCAGTCAGGAGGGCAGTCTTCAAGGAGAGTGCCTTAAGCTCGGCTGACTGCAAAGACTGAAAGAGGGCTCTCTGTAGACCCTGAAGGACTACGGAGAGGTCCCATGAGGGAACGAGGCGCGGTCTGGAGGGATTCAGCCTCCTGGTGCCTCTTAGGAACCTGATGATCAGGTCGTGCTTCCCTAAGGACTTACCGTCGACTGCGTCGTGGTGTGCTGGGGACAGCCTCCCTTCCAACCTCTCCTGCAGGAAGGAAAGAACTGATCCGACTGCAAATCTCTGGGGGTCTTCCCTTCGGGAAGAACACCACTTAGCGAACAGACGCCACTTAAAGGCATACAGGCGCCTCATAGAGGGGGCCCTAGCCTGAGTGATCGTGTCTACCTTCTGCGTCCCATCCAGGGGTCAGACATGGAGATTCCAGAGGTCTGGTCGCAGGTGCCAGATGGTGCCCCGTCCCTGTGATAGAAGGTCCTTCCTCAGGGGAATTCGCCGGGGGGGGGTTTCGCGAGGAGTGTGAGGTCCGAGAACCACGTCTGGGTGGGCCAGTAGGGTGCTACCAGGACGACCTGCTCCTCCTCCTCCCTGATCTTGCACAGGGTCTGTGCAAGTAGGCTCACTGGGGGAAACGCATATTTGCGCACGCCAGGGGGCCAGCTGTGTGCCAGCGCGTCTATACCGAGGGGGGCCTCGGTGAGGGTGTACCAGAGTGGGCAGTGGGAGGATTCTTGGGAGGTGAACAAGTCCACCTGTGCTCGTCCGAATCGACTCCAAATCAGATGGACCACCTGAGGGTGGAGTCTCCACTCTCCCCTGAGGGTAACCTGCCGTGACAGCGTGTCCACTGTAGTGTTGAGGTTGCCTGGGATGTGAGTGGCTCGCAGCGACTTGAAGTGCTGCTGACTCCAGAGGAGGAGACGGCGGGTGAGTTGTGACATACAACGAGAGCGCAGACTGCCTTGGCGGTTGACATATGCTACCATTGCCATGTTGTCTGTCCGAACTAACATGTGCTTGCCCTGGATCAATGGTCGAAACCTCCGCAGGGCGAGCAGAATTGCCAACAACTCGACACAGTTGATGTGCCAATGCAGTCGCGGGCCCGTCCACAGGCCGGCGGCTGCATGCCCGTTTCAAACAGCACCCGAGCCCGTTTTGGAGGTGTCCGTCATGACCACGACGCACCTGGGGACCAGTTCTAGGGGAACACCTGCCCGTAGAAACAAGAGGTCGGTCCAAGGGCTGAAAAGACGGTGACAAACTGGCGTGATGGCTACGCGATGTGTCCCGTGGCGCCATGCCCATCTCGGGACTCGAGTCTGAAGCCAGTGCTGAAGCAGTCTCATATGCATCAACCCGAGTGGGGTGGCTACCGCTGAGGATTCCATATGCCCCAGGAGCCTCTGAAAAATTTCAGTGGAACCACTGTTTTATGTTTGAACGCCTTCAAACAGGCCAGCACCGACTGGGCGCGCTCGTTCATAAGGCGCGCTGTCAAAGAGACTGAGTCCAGCTCCAAACCGAGAAAAGAGATGCTCTGAACCGGGAGGAGCTTGCTCTTTTCCCAGTTGACCCGAAGCCCTAGTCGGCTGAGGTGTGAGAGCACCAAGTCCCTGTGTGCGCACAACATGTCCCGAGAGTGAGCTAGGATTAGCCAGTCTTCAAGATAGTTGAGAATGCGAATGCCCACCTCCCTTAACGGGGCAAGGGCTGCCTCTGCGACCTTCATGAAGACGCGAGGAGACAGGGACAGGCCGAAAGGGAGGACTTTGTACTGATATGCCTGGCCCTCGAATGCAAACCGCAGGAAGGGTCTGTGTCGAGGAAGGGGCTGTAAAACCCATTCTTCATCTCGGCCGGAGGGACAGGTTCTATCGCGCCCTTCCGTAGGAGGGTAGCGATCTCCGCACGCAAGGTAGCAGCGTTTTCGTCCTTGACCAAGGTGAAGTGGATACCGCTGAACCTGGGCGGGCACCTGGCGAACTGAATTGCGTAGCCGAGTCGGATGGTCCGGATCAGCCATCACGACGGATTGGAAAGCGCAAGCCACGCATCCAAGTTCCGCGCAAGGGGGACCAAGGGGACAACGTCGTCGGACGTACCGGCAGGTGGGGCCTCGCGGCGGGGCGGAGCTCGAGGTTCCACACTATGTCGTGGCCGTGCTGAGTCTAGGGACATCGAAGCACTTACCTGGCTCCTTGTGACCACCCCCGGAACAGCCTGGGATGGGGGAGGAAGAGGCCTGTCCTCGTAACCCGTGGAGACTGCCACATTGGGGGCGGCTGTGTGCCACAGCTGGGTGCTCAGGGGCGGGAAAACCACCGCTGGAGTGCCAATCCTGCAAGGAAAAACCCATGGATGGTAGTCATGATGACGACCGTGCACACCGGGTATGTGACCCTGGGAGGAAAGAAACCGCTCTTTTGCCGAACTGTTGGGTACCGCAGCCACTTGGGCATGCGGTGAAATCAAACAAAAAGGCAACAAAAGATTTTCCACCCAGCCCTCCACCGGGGGATGGAGTGGTCTTCTTACCAGCTCCAGGTGAGTGGGTTTCTTTGTCCCTGGGTCGACTGTCTCAGGGGCGCTTTGATGACCTCCGTGGGTTCTTAGCAGCTGACTGTGAGACAGGTGGTGTCTGCTTCCTGCGGTGGGCTCCACGCCGGGGCCGGACCGAAGGGGCGGGCTGCGGAGGAGCCGGTGCAGTCACCGCAGGGGGACGCCCTTGGCGACGAGCAGACAGGGTGCGGGATCTTGAGCCGTGCCGGGGCAGGATGTGCCGGATAGCCTCCATCTGCTGCTTCACCGCTGAAAACTGCTGGGCAAAGTCCTCGACGGTGTCGCCGAATAGGCCAGCCTGGGAAATGGGGGCAGCAAGAAACTGTGTCTTGTCGGCCTCACCCATCTCGACCAGGTTGAGCTAAAGGTGGCGCTCCTGGACCATTAATGTGGCCATCGTCTGCCCGAGAGACCGCGTCGTGACCTTCATCGCTCGGTAAGTGAGGTTGGTCGCCGAGCGCAGTTCCTGCATCAAATCTGGGGCAGAACTACCCTCGTGCAGTTCTTTCAATGCCTTGGCTTAGTGGACCTGCAGGAGAGCCATGGCGTGCAGGGCAGAGGCGGCTTGTCCAGCAGCGCTGTAGGCTTTAGCCGTCAGGGATGACATGAACCTACAGGGCTTGGACGGGAGCTTAGTGCATCTGCGCCAGGTGGTGGTGCTCTGCGGGCATAGGTGCACCGCAAGCAACTTATCCACTGGGGGAATTGCCGTATAGCCCCTGGCCGCCCCGCCATCGAGGGTAGTGAGGGCGGGGGAACTGCGGAATCGGGGCCAGGCAGTAAAAGGTGCCTCCCATGATTTTGTCAGCTCCTCGTGCACTTCCAGGAAGAAAGGCACTGGAGTGAGGCGTGGCTGCTTTGAGCGGCGCCACGAGCCCAGGAACCAATCATCAAGCCGAGAGGGTTCAGGGGAGAGCAGAGGGTTCCACTCTAACCCGATGCTCACGGCCGCCCGGGAAAGCATGTCCATCATTTCTGCATCAGCCTGTGACTGGGCAATCGTCCCCGAGGGGGGGAACCCAGGTGAGGCTTCTGCATCTGACTGGACAAGCCCGCTCTCCAATGCTGCACTCGAGAGCTCATTATCTTCGAGAGCTCCTTTTATACCCGTATGTCCAGGGGAGTGGCATGCAAATACCACTCGCCAATTTTCATTGGCTTTTTATCAAAGACCAGAGGTGTCTTGGGCTGCCAAGAGTGACCCCTAGTGTCACTACATCGACACAACGTAGAGTGAGTGACAGAGAGGGAAAGATGGTGTGGTTGTTTCAAAGAGCACAATACGACGATACTTGAACAAAAATTAGTTGCATGGTCAAGTTGCCAGAAAGAAGCCAATGCCACAAAAAAGCTCGGTTACAATATGCCCAACAACACCTTGACACACCTCACAGCTTCTGGCACATTGTAATTTGGAGTGATGAGACCAAAATAGAGCTTTATGGTCACAACCATAAGCACTATGTTTGGAGAGGGGTCAACAAGTATTGTGCTCCTTGAAACAACCACACTGTCTTTTTCCAGAGCAGCCTGTATTTCTCCTGAGGTTACCTGTGGGTTTTTTTTTTTGTATCCCGAACAATTCTTCTGGCAGTTGTGGCTGAAATCTTGCTTGGTCTACCTGACCTTGGCTTGGTATCAAGAGATCCCCGAATTTTCCACTTCTTAATAAGTGATTGAACAGTACTGACTGGCATTTTCAAGGCGTTGGATATATTTTAATATCCTTTTCCATCTTTATAAAGTTCCATTACCTTGTTATGCAGGTCTTTTGACAGTTCTTTTCTGCTCCTCATGGCTCAGTATCTAGCCTGCTCAGTGCATCCACGTGAGAGCTAACAAACTCATTGACTGTTTATACACAGACACTAATTGCAATTTAAAAAGCCACAGGTGTGGGAAATTAACCTTTACTTGCCATTTAAACCTGTGTGTGTCAACTTGTGTGTCTGTAACAAGGCCAAACATTCAGAGGTATATAAAATTTTGATCTGGGCCATTTGGGTGATTTCTGTTATCATCATGATTTAAAAAAGAGCCAAACAACTATGTGATAATTAATGGCTTCATATGATCACTATACTTAAATAAAAGACAGTTTTTTTGCATAATCAGTCATATTTTCAAAATCAATGCCAAAATTTCACAATTTCTGCCAGGGTATGCAAAATTTTGAGCACAACTGTATGATATATTATTTTCTTTGTATGATATAGTACTCATTTCTCTTTTAAAAAAACAAAAACAAAGAAATAGATACGAAATACTTATAAAAAATATAATTTATGGAAGTGCAAAAAAACTCCGATATTATCACATACCTAGGGTCTCTAATGACCCTATACACTTTTGGTACTCAAGCCATTATAAAAAACATTTATTTATTTTTTGCAATTTTGGCTTCTTTTTTGTGTGTGTGTGTGTGTGTGGTACACTATTTATAAGAAATAGATTGAGGAATGCTGAAGAGGTGTGGGCACAACTCCAAAAAATGGATGAGATACAGGGGGTGAAATGAGGTCCCGGGTCTCTAAAGACCCAAGGTATGCCTTTAAGGGTTAATGTAGTCTGGGTCTATTTTTTTATTTTGCGTACATTTGTTTATGATTTGAGGATGAGGGCATGTTATGCAACCTGTCAGTGTTGGTATCGTTCTAATTTGGCTTGCTTCTACAAAGTGACAGATGAATTTATTCCAAAATTTTACTTTTTATTACTATTATTCCAAAATTACGAGTTTGATTAGACACAGAGTCAACAACAAAAGATATGGGAAGAATTTTGTCTACCTTTTAAAAGCGGGTTAGCCTGTTTATTTTGCTATCCTGACTATGCACAATTAAATGATTAGTTGCACTTTATTATTTGCACTTAGCATTGTTTTCACTGCTGTCTTAGATTAGAACAGACCTGCCAGTTGAGAACCACTGATATAAAAGATATTAGGTGCATCTGGATGTTCTGAAAGGAACAGAGAGAGTGGAGGGTGGTGGAGAGATGGAGATTGAAGGAGGAAAAAAATGTGCTGTGATGAGATTCCTCTCTTCAGTGAGTAACAGGAACCGAGAGCTCAATTTAGCCTGGTGACGGGATCTGTCAGAATCAGTCTCACAGGCATGAGGACAAAGGAAACTGTAGTATCTCATCAGATACACTCTGTCTCTTATCTGGCAGCCAAGGCACATAATCAGTTATGGCTGTGGTGTCTTTTTGTAATTACATGTATCCTAATTTATGCAGGTACCTCAACATTTTGATAGTAGATGCAACCACGCTGATTACATCATACTCGCTCAGATATCTCAGAGAAAATGTCTTTCGTAGAATTTTGGGCAGTACTACTGTATAACTGCACATTATACTGTGTGACATTATTACAAATCATTGTTGTGCTTTGTATGAAATGAGTAGTATTTCATGAGATGACATCATAATCAAAATAACCTACATTTTAAAAAAGTTAAACGATCACTAAATATGTCGTCAAAGATTTCTAAACAGATTTAAACATGCTCTAATTAGTCTCAAGCTTCTAAACTGTCTCATAACTAAGTGCAATCCTTAAAACAACATAACTTCCAGCATAAAGCTCGTTTAGACTTCCTAACTTGCTAAACTTGATAGACTTGTTGCCATGTTCTAACCATGTGACGCTTGATATTAACCTCTTATCTGTCTCTCTAAATTCTTTGAAGGGAACATTGATAATGAACGGCTTGCAATAGCCAGGCAAAGAATTCCATACAGACTCGGTCGGGTAGTTGACGAGTGGCTACTCGACAAAGGTAATAAAAATGGATTAATTAAGCAATGACTTATTAAGGCTCTGGAAGAGGTGCAGTTCCCTTTAAATCATAAAGTTGGAAGCCATTTGGAATGAAAGTTTCTAAAACCAAAGACTTTGAAGGATTGGCATATCCAATATGAAGACTAGTTTGATTTGTCTGATGTGTGGGCCAAAGCAAACTGTGAATTGCGGCTGCCTACGCACCCTGTAAATCCAGTCGTTCATCTCCATGTGGCTTGTGCTCTTCATTCATCCTGTAGCGATAAATGCTGTCCTTAACAAAGTTAGAACTGCACCGCTTCAGAGATTAAGGTTTAATCTTAAACATAATCCCTGACTAACCCTCTAACAACGCTCCATAACTGCAACAACTGTCTGTAAATAGTTGATTATTTTTTTTGCTGTCTTATGTTTTTCTTCTGTGATCCCCTCTTGACTCCGCAAACTTTGAAAATGATTATTTAAAAAAAATACTTTAACTCATATAAAAAATAAATATATCTTTTACAATCCTAAACAGTTAAAGGGACTATTGCATTTTCATACTTCTAACACTAAACTCAGTCTAAAGCTTTAAAAAACCCTCTGTTTATTTTGTTCTTTAACCCTTTGAGTGTAATAAAAAGGAAAACGATGAAAAACATCATTTGGTTGGCTTGTAGAATTAAAGATTAATCACGCTTTGCATAACCATTGTATTAGATTTTCCCTAAGAAACTATCTCAGTTATTAAAGTGCCGAAACAGACCTCTGCATAAGCACATTATCCAAAAATATTGTGCATTAATACCCTCTACTGTATGTGTAAGTTTTCAGACTTTTTGGTTGGTTGCGCCTTTTTCATCTATATGCAAACACCTTTTTCATTCATGTGCTGTGCAAACATCTAAATGTTAAGTATAAAACAAATACACTTGCCCTATGTTTTTTGGAAAACTGACCTTTCTAGCTCTGTGCTCTTCCATTGATTGAACTTGATAAAATTCTGATGATATGGTGATCAAAAAAAAATCAGCTTTTTATTTGTGCAAAACATCTATCATTTCATCTTATTTAACTCAGTTGAAGATCCACTTATCACTATTTACACAACATCCTTTTTCAATATAATTTGATATATATATATATATATATATACACTCACCGACCACTTTATTAGGTACACCTGTACACCTACTTATTCATGCAATTATCTAATCAGCCAATCGTGTGGCAGCAGTGCAGTGCATAAAATCATGCAGATATGGGTCAGGAGCTTCAGTTAATGTTCACATCAACCATCAGAATGGGGAAAAAACTTGATCTCAGTGATTTCGAGCTTGGCATGATTGTTGGTGCCAGATGGGCTGGTTTGAGTATTTCTGTAACTGCTGAACTCCTGGGATTTTCATGCACAACAGTCTCTAGAGTTTACTCAGAATGGTGTCAAAAACAAAAACATCCAGTGAGCGGCAGTTCAGCCGACAGAAACTGAAATTCAGAAATTGAGATTCATCGGTCCAGGCTATGTTTTTCCTGTCTTTAGCTGTCTAGTTTTGGTGTGCCTGTGCCCACTGCTGCCTTAGCTTTCTGTTCTTGGCTGACAGAAGTGGAACCCGACATGTCAAAAATCATGCCAAGGTCGAAATCACTGGGATCACATTTTTTCCCCATTCTGATGGTTGATGTGAACATTAACTGAAGCTCCTGACCCATATCTGCATGAGTTTATACATTACACTGCTGCCACACGATTGGCTGATTAGATAATCGCATGAATAAGTAGGTGTACAGGTGTACCTAATAAAGTGGTCGGTGAGTGTGTGTATGTGTGTGTGTGTGTGTGTGTGTGAGTGTATATATATATATATATATATATATATGCTGTTTCCCTCATACTGTGATTTGATTTCTGTCGTTCGATATAAAACTTATAAATTAAACTATGATTAATCTAAAGCTAATTCCATCTTAATCCCCTCTAAATCAAAACTAACTCAGAGGGTTAAACATTCTAAATATTAATGAAAAATACATTTTCATAACCCAGTGAAAATTGCTGTCAACCCTTGCACATTCAGATATGATTAACAATGTCCCTTTAACATGAGTAATTATTTATTAGTTGTACTTTATACATAATTATAATGATGCAAAGCCCTTGTGCGTCAAGTCTGTGTCCTGTATGAGTGCTGTGTTTTATTGACTGACTGTTTTTTGTGAGAGAGAAATTTGCGTCTCTGTATTTCAAAGGCTCTTTGGTCTACTCGTTTTCCTTAATTCAATGTTCTAACCTCTGTCACTGGGTCTCACACATTTATTTGCAGAGAAAAGATTTCGAATTAATCATAGGACTACCTTTTTTCCCTTTGTATAAGACATGTGGAATTCAGATACTGAAATTAAATTTCAGTGTGCACCTTCACTTAATGGTTCCTGGTGTCATGCACACAGTTATCGTTTTTGATAGATAAATGGAGCGTTTGAACTGCCGTTTGTATATTCTCTCTCATTGGCACTCTGTAATATGTCACATGTAATAGTTGTTAATGTTACACATTAATCAGACTAATTTTTCCACTGTACAAAAAAAGAACAAATAAAAAGTGCCCAACCGGCTTCTACCCGCTCTATACGACACGCCTTTCAGAGGTTAGTGTCTTTTTCTCTGCACTCTCATGTCAAACTTAGTTATTTTCAGCTGTTAAAAGTGAGACACTACTTGTGTTAAATGGCAACCCTTCATTAAGCATTAAATGACTCTCATGGAGGGGATAACAACTGCCCACTTCATAATCAGCTGTGTCAGAGTACCTGCTCATCAAAATTAAATAGACGCAGTCCAGTTCTCAGAGGTCAAAGAAAATGGCAGTTTGAGTTAACCATCCTTTTCCTCTTTAAGTAGTTATTTCAAAGGTTTTGTTGCCATTAAATTATACTTAAATATTGGTTGGTTGTTTAACATTATCCTTATCCTATATTTAAAAAGTCTTTTACCCCCTTGAATTAAACATGTAGCGCTGCAACTGCCTGTTGCAATATGCTGTGTCATAGTAAAAATTAGTTCATACGTTCATTTGAATAAATACATTTGTTTGCTTTTAAAGGAATAGTTCACCCGAAAATGAAAATTCTGTTTACTCACCCTCATGTCATTCCAAATATTTATGACTTTCTTTCTTGAACACAAGACAAATTTTAATGAATGATCTGGGCTGTTTATTCACTACAATGGCAGTTGAGTGCGACTCAGTTTAAAGCTTTAAAAAGCATCCAAAAGCATAATAAATGTTGTCCATGCGACTCGTGCATCATATTCCAAGTAATCTGAAGGCATACAATATCCACTTTTCCACTATCGGGCCAGTGCAAACCAGGGCTATCAACTGGCCAGCCGGGGACAATAGCCTCTGACTTGGAGCCACCAGAACAAAATCGATCTGCATTCCCACCATCGGTCCAATAGACCTGCAGCATTGCCCTTAAACCCGCCCTTAATACGCCGCCTTCGTGCCAACATCACACACCCCACACATTTCATAAACAAGAGGGAAACTCAAGCTGAGGTATAATGTTATGTAGTTATAGAATATCGAGTTTATATTGTATGTAAACATTAGTTAGCTAGCAAGATAAGTTAGCATTGACAACTCACTGACTGTAATTGCCATGTTGTCCCGAGTGGTTTCCCCACTAACAGCGGCAGGATGTCCCAGCACAACATCCATGATCTGGAACCATGATCTTTGGGCACCACTTTGTTCATTGTGTGTTTTAACAGATTTTTACTGTGCCCGCAATTTTTTTATTTTTCCCGAACCTGTACCGTTGTACGCTGGATACATAACCTGCAGGATTGTCGATCTTGGTGCTGAAACCTCTGACCTGACTCAGCGAAACTCTGCCTCAATCCCCAATTAGCCAATTAGCCTTGTTTGGCCCAAGGGTAATCGGCCCCGAAAGTGACAGTGTGAATGCAACTGGCCCTGGCATGCACTAGCACTCCCTCATTTGGCTCAATAGTGGAAACGCCATGGACTGTCACGGACCGGGATATTCATTAAAAAAAATTTCCTATTGTGTTTAGCATAAGAAAGAAAGTCATACAGGTTTGGAACGACATGAGGGTGAGTAAATGGTGACAGAATTTTCATTCAAGTGTAATACAATTGCTTATAGATACAAAGATTTAATCTCTTTATCACACAGCTCTCTGGAATACTTGATTCTTATAGGTCAATTGCACAATTCTGTGGTCAAACAGTGTTGTGCAATGACTGCTAAACTGTATATTTGTCCCTCGCAACCACTCTGCAGTCTCTTCTCACATAATAAAATAATTTAAACTCAAATCAATATTTCATGTCCATTTATTGATTTATTTATTAAGTAGGCATGTAATAAGCAGGATAAGAACAGTCAGACAGTCATTATCATGAAATTAAATCCTTCAGATGATACTGATCGCCCTTACAGGCTTTATTTGTGACAATGACCAGCAAACTATCTATTATTCCTCATAAATTTATCCAATGGTCTTTGCTGCGTAAAATGAGAGGAGATTCAGGAGACTAAATCCTCAATTCAGATGCAGCATAGAGTGTGTGTGTGTGTGTGTGTGTGTGTGCCCCTATGTAAGCCTATTCATGGGACTGGAGGAAAGGCCCCTGCTGCCTCAGTGACACATTAGCATTTGTGCTGGCAGATGACATTTATTCATGCAGATTAGCATCAACAACACTTCTGTCACTGCATAAAACATATCCAAAAATCTTTATATACTCATAGATATGTTTCCCAATTTTACCCTCTTCAGTCAATTCATTATCCACAGCTCAGGCCCTACTTAATTTAATGAGGCTCAAATGATAATAATATTGACATTATTCTATAATGATAGGGGCTCTTTCTGGCCCTCGTTGAGGAGCCACCTCAGGCTCTGTGATTGATCTTTGCCATCATGATTAATACAACATTTCGTCCCCTGCACTATGCCGGTCAGAAGCAGAAGCCATTAGAATTGGAGATTTCCATTGCCAGGTTCAAATGTTTAAAGTGTTATCACCGATTCAGGCAAACCCTGACGTTAATGTGCTGTTGATACCAAATAACCTGTACTGATCGCCACTTTCTGCTTCTCTGTTTCTCTCTACTGTCGTACTGCTCTCTCTCTCTTTCTCTCTCTCCCTGCCTATTTGCTCTCCATCTTCTCTCTGATTCATCACAGGCCGGCAATTGACTATCTTCAATAGCCAGGCAGCCATAAAGGTGGGTGGTCAGGATAAGGGACGGCCATTCCAGGGCCAGATCTCAGGCCTGTACTACAACGGGCTGCAAGTTCTTAAACTGGCAGCGGAGGGGGATCCTAACATACAGGTGGCCGGGAATTTGCGCCTGGTGGGGGACGCGCCCTCTGTCTTGTCCACCGAGAACACCTCAGCCACCCCTCCAGCTGCGGGAGACATGTCCACCACCATCATGGAGACCACCACCACCATGGCCACCACTACCACCCGTAGACAGCGCTCTCCCAGCCTAAAAGACAGTATCACACAGGTGAGTAGGGAAACATGGGAGGTACAAGGCTCAGTTGACCTTTCGCTATGCTCCGTTTACTTTATTAGAGAATGTAGCATAGGAATGAATTGGAAATTTCTGTGAACTATGTGATTTTCAGTAAATTGTGAAATGGATATTGTTCATATGATGGCTGAAATAAAGTGCGACATTGCAAAGGATTTTTATCCATTGTTAACTGAAAAGAGAAAAGCCTAATTTTATAGCGATTACAACTGATAACATTTGTGTAACTAAACATTTCTGCAAAATACTCAATATGGTATTGTGAACTCTTTAGTTACTATCAGCACTATTATGACCTGAATCAATACAATGAAATGATCAGTATGATTAACATACTGATGTAATGTTGTGTTTAACATCATCTTACTGATGTTGGATAATTTCTGTAAAATTCAGTTTAAAACTATTCAAACACATACATTCCTATAGATTTAAAAAAAAAAAAAAAATATATATATATATATATATATATATATATATATATATATATATATATATAATGGACATCAACAGTTGCTAAAGTAGGATTGGTCACGTTTTTGAGGCGGGGTTTAGCAAAGTGTCAGTTATTGTTGCATGCGTGCTAGGCAGTTTCACAGGATTTTCCCTTTTGTCAAATAGAACACATTGTCTAGTTGTTCAAGTACCATCCAAAGTGCTTGAATAGTACTCTTTTTATCCTGTCTCTCCTGAACGAGGGATTTTGTTGTGTTTATAAAGAGTTTTGTTTTACAAGATGTCCAGTTGGTATCAGCAATAAAAAAGCTGACAGTACCACCCTTGGGGTAAGAAATCTGTCATTTATTGCTTGAAAAAGAGCCATCACTCTGCATCAGGAAGCCCCTGAAGGAGATGCACTGTAATGCTTAGATTCACATGTGTCAGGATATATCTCCTCCACATATTCTTTGCTTTTCAATCCTCCCACACATAGTATTTTACTAGTCACATTTTCTTTGAATAGTCCTGCAATTTTCTCAAGTCATTATTTTCAAAGCCTTGAGAAATACATTTTTAAAGCTGCAGCACTTTTCTTGTGAAAGCTAACGGTTTGTAAGAACAAAAAAGTTCATTTTGATCCACTTATTAGGTTTACAGTGTGACTTTCTTTTAATTTTTTTACTCTAATTCAAATGCTTATTTTGCACGGTTCCCACAGTCATGGTAAACCTGAAAACATCATGGAAATGGACATTTCTGTAGTGAATATTATGTACTATATGTGAGTGATTCATTCTTTTCAGTTGTTGTTTTTTTTTATTTTTTTTAATTAAAAAAAAGGTGCACGAGACATTTTAGCGTCAGTCTGTGATGTTTTTCTGTGTAAACGTGCTAGACAGATATCTTTCACTGTTAGGCCGCATCCTACTGTTTTTCAGCATCTCACACAGGAGCACCATGATTTTAGGTGCCGTGATAAACAGTTAAAAGGTGTCTCTAGACAGCTACATTTTGCTCTATTCGTGGTGCTGCATCTAACTTTTTAGCACAAGTACATGTTAGCCAATTAGCCAAAAGGTCTGAATGAAACTGTTTTAAAAAAATCTGTATTCAGTAATCACAAACAGCTGGAAAGTTAAAGGCATGGAAATTAAATGGTTTAAAAGGGTGTAAATCTGATTCGCTTGGCGCCATGCGGGTGTCGGACGTGTGAACGGCGAGCTCTGTGCACTTTGCTAGTTTTTAATACTTTTTGTGTCATAAACCGGTGAGATTCGATACACCCTGTTCCATAACTGTTCTGTGAAGACAAGATGTCAAAGAATTCAAAATCCTCGGGCTCTGGAGACATTAACAGACACTTATGTGCTCGAGCTGATACCCCTGATAGAGCCGCAGACCGGGGACTCCGTTTATTTTACTCTGGATAGGGTCACCCGGCAGGGTTGCCCTCTTTCCCCATTATTGTTCTGTCTTGCCCTGGAACCATTAGCAGTCACGATAAGAAAGGAGGATAATTTTCCAGGGGTGATGGCAGAAGGTGTGGCGCATAAGCTTCTGCTTTACGCAGAGGATATTTTATTATTCATCTCTGACCCTTCTAGATCTATGCCTTGAAAAAATTATTTTCCAAGTTCTTGGGATACAGATTTAATTGGTCTAAATCCGAAGCTTTGGCTCTGACAGCATACTCCCCGATAACTGCTTTTCAGCTGGGTGCCTTTCAGTGGCCCAAACAGGGTATTAAGTATTTGGGTATTTTATTCCCAGCAAATTTGTGTGATTTAGATAGTTAATTTTGACCCTTTAATAAAAAGGTTGTCGAGCAATGTGGGCAGGTGGGCTTCATTACATTTATCTATGATTGGGAAGGTTAATGTTATTAAAATGAATTGTATTCCAAAATTCAACTACCTGCTACAGCCTCTCCCTACAGATGTCCCCCTCTCTTATTTCAAGCAATTTGATAGCATAGGGAAGTCCTTCATTTGGAATGGGAAATGTCCCAGATTACATTTCAGTAAGCTGCATAGGCCGATTGACAAAGATGGGCTAGGCCTACCCAAGATTTTGTTTTATTATTATGCATTCAGTCTCAGACATTTGGCTCACTGGTCGCTTCCACCTGAGAGAGCCCCTCCCTGGTTTTGTATTGAACAGGAAGTTCTTGCCCCTATTTCACCATTGCAAAGCCTTTCTATCAAACTAACCGGAGAAGTTAAATTACACCCCGTTATCTCTTATTTACACTCGGTATGGACAAAAGTGTCCAGAGTGTTTAATTCGGATATTTATCTAAATGTTGCCTCAAGCTTATGGCTGAACTCTAAATTATGTATTAAAAAGTCCCCTTTCAGCTGGTCAGAGTGGATTGTGAGGGGGGTTACTACACTCGGTGACCTATATGAGAGCTGTTGAGATCCTTTGAAAATTTGGTTCAACATTTTGGGATTCCCAAATCTCAGTTCTTTAGATATTTACAGCTGCGCCACTTGCTCTGTACTATTTTTGGAAGTAGCGTACACCCCCCTAAAGTGGCAGATACTCTGGGAGTGGTTATTACTGGAAAAGGTCATGAGACATCAGTGTGTTACTCACTGCTAATTCAGATGGGGGACGGAGCTTTAACTTCTCTCAAGAAATTATGGGAGAAAGATTTAAACTTGGTATTGGAGGAGGGAGAGTGTGCTAGGATTCTAAAAAAACGTCAAGTCTGTATCTAGAGACGCAAGGGTGCACCTTATGCAATTCAAGATTTTACATGGATTCTACTGGACCCCCTCTAGATTGTATAGGCTTGGTCTTAAAGACACACCCACCTGCTGGCGATGCCAATCAGAGGATGGAGACATAACCCATGTCTTTTGGGGGTGTGTTAAGATCCAGGAGTTTTGGTTGAAGGTTCAGAGTTTTGTATGTGATGTATTGGGCACTCGGGTTTCATTTAAAAGACGGTGTGGTTGTTTCAAGGAGCACAATACTTGTTGACCCCTCTCCAAACACAGCGCTTATGGTTGTGACCATAAAGCTCTATTTTGGTCTCGTCACTCCAAATTACAGTGTGCCAGAAGCTGTGAGGCATGTCAAGGTGTTGTCGGGCATATTGTAACCGGGCTTTTTTGTGGCATTGGCTTCTTTCTGGCAACTCGACCATGCAGCTCATTTTTGTTCAAGTATCGTCATATTGTGCTCCTTGAAACAACCACACTGTCTTTTTCCAGAGCAGCCTGTATTTCTCCTGAGGTTACCTGTAGAATTTTCTTTGTATCCCGAACAATTCTTCTGGCAGTTGTGGCTGAAATCTTTCTTGGTCTACCTGACCTTGGCTTGGTATCAAGAGATCCCCGAATTTTCCACTTCTTAATAAGTGATTGAACAGTACTGACTGGCATTTTCAAGGCTTTGGATATCTTTTTAGATCCTTTTCCATCTTTATAAAGTTCCATTACCTTGTTACACAGGTCTTTTGACAGTTCTTTTCTGCTCCCCATGGCTCAGTATCTAGCCTGCTCAGTGCATCCACGTGAGAGCTAACAAACTCATTGACTATTTATACACAGACAATAATTGCAATTTAAAAAGCCACAGGTGTGGGAAATTAACCTTTACTTGCCATTTAAACCTGTGTGTGTCACCTTGTGTGTCTGTAACAAGGCCAAACATTCAAGGGTATGTAAACTTTTGATCAGGGCCATTTGGGTGATTTATGTTATCATTATGATTTAAAAAGGAGCCAAACAACTATGTGAAAATAAATGGCTTCATATGATCACTATCCTTAAATAAAAGACAGTTTTTTTGCATGATCAGTCATATTTGCAAAATCAATGCCAAAATTTCACAATTTCTGCCAGGGTATGCAAACTTTTGAGCACAACTGTATGTTTTGTTTTTCTGTGTTCAATATGTGAATCAATAAAAAATTGTTAACCAGAAAAGGGTGTAAATCCTGATTTGTGCATAAACTCGCATTCATGTATCTTGGCCTTTGTCCTCAAAATATTTATTTCTCTCTTGTCATTATCTCCCTGTACACACACACATATTGTTAGCGATTTAGCAGCCCTTCTGTCTGCCTCCCCTGCTGTCAGCCTTTATTCATCTGGTGTTCAACTCCATTGATTAGGTGATGTGCATTGATAAGAATAAAGGGTAAGCTCAATAACCATTAGTGTCAATCATAGCCAAACTGGCAAGCTCCAAGGCCACAAGAGGCACACATTAGCGCAAATGAGGACGGACGCGGATTCTCTCACGTGTGCACTGTGAATCACTGCTAATCCACCCTGTCCGGGGTGTAAATAGTCATACAAAGCAATCACAGGGAAATAGGGATTTGACTGAGACGGCTTAGCGTTGAGGAACTCCCAGTGCTCCACTCCTCTCCTTCTCCCTGAGATGAGTAAGACATTTATATGGAATTGCACCAAGCAGAGTGTCATAGACTACTAATTCATTCAGTTAGATACTGAAATGGACTATATTAACATTCACTGTGAAAAAGAGATATTGGATATCAAAGAACAGGTCTTTAGATATATGCTCCATTCCAAAACCTAGTGAGCCCCCTATGGAGAAAGCATTTTAAGGCATCATAGGCATGCTGCTGATGCAAAGACCATTCCAAATGGTAGACATGTTAATTATGGTTCATGTACCTTAACTGGTAGATTAGAGCCCACGCTAGCACTGCCAAGGACATGAGTCCAGAGAACACACAAACACAAAAAACACAAAAAAAAAATGTAAATATTTTGACAAATGCATGCACGTAAAAAAAATAATGTAGATTTAGATAAGATATATGTAAATATAGTATACATTCTGTGGCTTTTTGTATGTGCTCTTTGCATATGTAGGCAGCAGACAGCAAGGCAGCTCACTAGGTTTTTGCAACAGAGCAGTTATCTTCATTTTACAATGAGTGAGATTGTGCAAGTAAACGTCTGAATATTTGAAGGGCAAAACTGCTCAGCCTGCATTTCAAGCTCATTCTAAGTGTTCTGAAAATCAGTGAGAGCTGCAAGGTCAGCCATATATTATTATTTCAGCCTTATCTTTAGCTGTTTGCGCTGTTTTGTACCTCCAGCAACACAAGATTGCTTTTCCTTGACCTCATATTGGACCTCAAATTTGTGATGTGTTTAAAGTGAACCTCCACCACACCATGTAAATCATAGCTCACGTGAGAGCTCTTGTACTTCATAAGAAATTGTACCATTGTGCATAGTGTCTGTCAAGTAAGCCCTTGATTAAGCTGACACAACTATATGTTTCCCTTTTAAGGATTAAAGATTTAAAGTGCCCTGGACTGGGTGTTTTTCTATTTGCCACATCAAAAAAATTTGTCATGGTGCATTTGTCAGAATTGTAGGCTCATATCTAAATATAACCTGCAATTCCAGCTCTCTTAATACGTAAACTTGTCTTACCAAATACATAGGCATTGTGCAGAACTGCAGATAAGAAGTGCGCTAATTATCCTCTAATAAACGCAGTCAGGCAAAACTAATGCTGCAGTGCGTCTTTTAATTAGAGGTTCAAAATGTCAGTCTTTAGTATTTGTACATCAGACTAAAAAAAAAACAGGCAAATTAGTCTAAGCTCTTTTCTTTTTTCCCAATAAATGATTTGATGGTCCCAGAGAAAGCTTTTATTTTAAAATTCAGATGCCGATGAATGTACTTTTTAATATTTAAGGCCATAAAAAGTCTTAAATATCTTAAATAAATGACAAGAAGTCTTAAATTTCTCTCTCTTTATCTCTCTCGTGCAGCCAGCATTTCGCAGCTCACACTTGAATTTTGTGTGAGTGCGTGCAAGCACAATCAAGCACATTTGTACTGAACTTGTGATGTTACAGATGTATGAACCTTCATAAATCTGTTAATCTGAAATGTAAATGGTGTTATATTGTGTCTCTGTAAGCGAGCCATGCAATAAAAACCATCGCTCCTGTTTATAATCAACAAAGATGACAACGTTGCAATTCGCAAGCACGCATCTTGCTTAGATGCCGTCTTGTTTAGACACATTTAAAATCATGGTGCTTCCTTATTTTACAGCACCTTTGACAAGAAAGGGAGAATAGCAAAAATGTTTTGTGTAAAACTAACAGAACTACTCAGCTGCAGGGTTCCATCTGTTCCATCTCTTATCTCAATTTCTCTAGAGTTCCATCTGACAAATACAGGTATTTTCTCTGCCATGTGAATCAGTCAATTTTAATACGTTTCTAATAATATAAATAAATAATAATTATATAAATATATATAAATACTATAATATCAATAATATACATAATATGAAAATATATTATCTATCTTTAATATAGTTTTTTAATAGTATATAATCTGTTTTCAGTATACATCATAACTTACTATTGACTTGTACTAGTTATACTTGACACAAAAATGAAAATTGTCATCATGTACTTACCTTCATGCAGTTGCAAACCTGTATATCTGCTTTATGTGGAACTTAAAAGAAGATGTTAGGGAGAATGTTAAAGTAGTTGTTAAAGGTATCTGCCAAGAAAAACAATATAAATGTAATTCAGCACATGATTGCATCACATCTTGCTGAGAAACAAGTGACTAAAGAGAAGGGTAGGCTACATGCATTCATAATGAATTATTATATTATTTATTAAATTATTAATTTTAAGGCACAATTTACAATCAAGTTGTTATCAAACCGCACAATTATGACTCTAATACATTAAAGATATTAAAGCTTTATTTTCTGTTAAAGCATAATATTCTGGAAGCTGCTTTGAAACAAACCGCTATACAAATAAAAATTACTTCACATGAATTCATTTAGAGTTTATATTATTATTATATTATTTAAAAAAGAAAACACATAAATGCACAATATAATATAACAAACATGTCCAGAGATATTCAAGTAGCCTCAGTGGTTTTGTATTGACCTGCTAATTAATTATTTTATGTGTTTTTAAACCTTTTTTTGGCCTTAAATGTTTATTTCATTTGGCCTTAAAAAGCCTTAAATTTCATTCCTACAAGCTGCAAATACCCTGGATGAAACTCTCTGTACTTTTGATGTTCATGTTCATGTTCATTTTCTTTTGATTTATTTTAGATTTGGCAGCATTCAGCTAAATCAATATTTGATGGGTAGCAAGCTCAAGAATTATTTTTGTATATTTGGTGCAAATGAAGAATAATAACATTAATGATGTGATGGAAAAAAATCAGTAAAATCTTTGAAAGTGAATATGTTCCTCGATGAGATTACCTTTAAAATGAATTTAATACTGGCTAGTTGAAGTGTCAAAATGTTTGTAACTGACAATGGTGACCAGACAAAGGATGAGAAAACACCAGAAAAAGGTGAACTAGATCAATACAACACTATTTCAATTCAGCCAGTCTTCAGGCCAGTTCAATTAGTATAAGGATGTCAATCATGGTCCAAAAATGGCTGGTTTTTAAATGCAAGGGCCAATGCATATTTGAATATATTAAGCCAGAATCTCACTTGGTCATGAATGAAGAGGTGAAAAATTTTATCTCGGTAATCACATTATGGAAATCACATATAAGATCCTTTAGGGCAGTGGTTCTCAACCTTTTTTTTTTTTAATGCCCCCCTACTTCATTCTCTTACCCCAGCCGCCCACCCTCCCAATTATGTGACATAATTTGAAAGCGGAGACTTTGTTGTACCGAAAAAAAAAACAAAACACAAAACTCAATATTTGTGTTATTTGCTTAATTTGCTCAATGCAACTTTGATGCATTGCATAATTTTAAAGATTTGTTAATAAATTCAGCAGGCTTACACATCATGAATGTGAGACCAAACCTTGCATTTCTTGAATTCAAGCAGATGGCAGGCTATATCTGTGGCCTATAAAATGAAAATGCAAAGACCATGGAAGCATGGATCTTCTTCACTACCATGGTTAGATGTAACATGATTTCTATAAAACAAACTATTTATAAACAGTAGACCTACTCTAAACACATGTAAAAAACAATAAATACAAAAAATAAATATTTATAAGTTGTAACAAAAATTTATTATATTCCCTCACTCCCCTAATGTAGCCTATGACAAATGTAATAGAGCTCAAGTAGTGATATGATCATATTTATTATCTAATAAATCCAATTGATAAAGTACAGTTAGTGTTATTATAGTAAATTCAAGGGTGGTGATGTGGAATTTTGTGCCGAATTCAAATGGTTTCCGCTTCTCGTGCCTTGCTTCTCACTGATTCTCCCAAAGCTGCGAGTTTAAGAGCTCGAGCTTTAAGAGCTTTGCACTCGCAGTGCTCTGTCCATTGAGCTGTATCCATCTACAGAGCCATACAGGTGCATTAGCCGAGGTATCCGCCTGTGTATTTGACACTGCTAAACCAGATACTTCAGATGCGTCGCTAGACTTCAAAATTAGATGAACCAAAGTACAAATGCGTACCAACCCGTAAAATTGAGAACCAACTGATATACTCCAAGTCTAGATAAACGTTTTAATGCTTAAGAGGAACTTGACTATAGATTTGATTATTATGACTGATAAACACCCCCCATTTGTAACCTTACGCCCCACTCTCTACTAATTTGCTCTCAGCGCCCCCTTAGGGGTGGTACTGCCCCCGTTGAGAACCTCTGGTCTAGAAAAACGATTTTATACAAAGAGGAACATGACGATCGATTTGATATATGACTGACAAATGCCCCCCATTTGTGACCTAACATCCCCCTCTCTTCTAATTTGCTCTCAGCGCCCCTTGGTATCCTTTGAACGCACCCTGGAGGGTGGTACCACCCCCGTTGAGAACCCCTGCTTTAGGGGAAGATAATGTCTCACTGCATTACTGCTGTGATGCTTATCATGAATGTTTTTATTTAAAAAGCCTATGTAAAACAATTCCTCTATCAGTTTATATTTTTGGTTTGCTTATTAATACAGAGAGCACAAATGCAAATATGGATGTCACCATCAATAAAAATATTCTCATACCTCTAGCGTTGGCAGTGGAGTCTAATTCTGTAGATGCTTTCCAGCCTCTCAAATAGATAAATACCCCCATACAAGTAAACGGTGAAATTGTTCTGACCTCTCGATGGGAAAGGACAAAATGATGCACTCAAATCAGTCATGGCCCAGATCCAATTACATGTTTTATAAATGTGAGGTATGAGTGGGGAATGTTAATTCAAATTCAGGTCAGACTCAGGGGCAGCAAAGCCATTCAGTCTAGCATCACAGAATCTTTCTTGGCCTTACAAAATAAGGGGGCAAAAAAAAGTAAACTGAACAAAAAAGATAGGGGGTCAGTGGAAAATTTGATTATTACAAAAATGATTACAAAATGTACTATTATTATTATTATTATTATTAACTTTATTATTCTATTTAAATTATTATTACCAAATTGCTGTATTATTATTATTAAATTATAATTATAAAATATTTTTAGGGATGTAAATGTAATCACTAGTGCTGTTAGTCGATTACAATTTTTAATCATGATTAATCAAATAGTTTTTCGTAGTTAATCGCGATTAATCACATATTTTGAAAGTGCTGTAATTTGTCTCTAAATATACTTCTTTTCCTGTCAAAATGCATTCATTTCCTTTTTAGGAAAGAAAAGAAAACAATATGTAACAATATAATGCTTTATTAACATTTTTCAAACTCTTCCAAAGTCTTCCACAGTATAAAGATAAAAAGGCACTAAAATAGCACAGATTCAAGGAACATTAAATGTTTCCCAAAGTCTAAGTGGGAGTTTGACTAATTGAAAGAACTAGTCCCCACCAGCATTGAGAAAAACTCAAATTACTAATTACTTCTCAAAATGTTTAAAAAAGATTACTTTGCTGATTACTTCATCCAAAAATGAATCACATTACTAGTAATTTTATTTTTAAGGTACTTTATAAATCACTTTTCCTAGAAAAGTTTTTGGTTTTCTGCTCAAATTCAAAATGTCTATATTTCCTCCTCATTCATTGTCACAATCCCTTCAGCTGTCACTGAAATGCTAACAGACATACATAAGAATTCATATTTTAAATGTATTATACATATTACTTTAGCACAAGTAATGTACTGAAAAGTAATTAATTGAAAGTCTGTAACTATAATCTGATTACAAGTATTTAAAATGTAATGTATTACAGTAATGTATGATTACAGTAACTAATTACTTTGTAATCGGCAACACTGGTTCCCACATAGGTTGCATATTCATTGCAATGGGCATCCTCCACAATATGAAGTCCAATATCAGCCGGCAGACTGGCTATCCGCTTTGTGTTTATGCTGTATTAACGGTAAATGCATTAATTGCAATTAAGAAAAATTAACTTGTTAAAATTTTTTATTTAATCACATGCAAGTTCATCACTTTCTGCAACAAAGCTCTGACAAATTGCTTTTCAAGGTTGTAGAAAAAAATTATTGGAGTCTGTAAACTATAGAAAAATCCTTGCTTTGACAACTTTAAAAGCAGTTTGCCTCTGTATTGTGCTCTTTCAGAACTCAGATGACCTGCTGGTGGCATCAGCAGAGTGTCCAAGTGATGATGAGGATCTGGAAGAGTGTGAGCCCGGCACTGGTGAGTACACACACTGGACGTCCAGCGTCACTGAAACTGTACACCTCAGCACACGTTTCAGATTATCCCTGCTCACAGGCAGTACACACACTATTCCCATTAGACCAAACCACTGTCCTAAATAAACGAAAAAATTGCTAGTTAAAAGTACAGGTTTTTAGTGAAATAGTCGCTAATGCATATATTTCAGTTTGATGCAGTTCTGCTGTAGATAATTCCTTATTTTAAAACCAACTAGTGTTACATTTTGGAGTTTGAAATAATTATTTTTCCAAGTTTTAAGTACATGGTTATGTATACTTTAATGTGCTTCATAAATCTCACATTTCCTTCATAAAATGAAATGCTTTTCAAATATTCAGGAAATAACATTTGGAACATCAAGCTTCTTTTGTTTCAAATCAAGCAGTTCTCACTAAAAATATAAATAGGCCTGTATATGTTAGATCAGTTTAAAAATTACAAGCATTAGTATTGTGTTGTTCTATCCTAACCTGTGTTTTGTATGTAAATTCTGTTTGCCATTATGCTTCTCTGCCAGCACTTGCACTCACATTAAACTTACAGAAACCATGAATAGTTTACGTTAAAAATATGTACTTCGGAGCTCAATGAGTCATTCAGAGAACTAAATTACTAACTGATTTGAGTACATTTATAGGAGTTTAGACTAAGGGTTACATTGCTTGAGGCAAGAGTTGCTTTCTTCTACTGCCAGGGCTATTCATAATGCTAAGTGGCCATTCCACTCCATCACTGGAGTCCACTATGGCCATTCATCATTAATATACTGTAGATGTGGTGTCAAAACCATTATGCCTAGTACATGGAATTATTCCTGTGTGCTCAGCTATTGCTTATGTGATTGTGCATTAAGTTGCAATCATTGAGTGCTGTTGAGTGGTTGAGCTCTTTCTGACAGGCCGTCTGAAAAATTAGCTGTAGCTGTTCAACATTCTGTTCAAGCCTTTGTTTTCTTGTCAGTTTACTTTATTTGAACAAAATTTTGGAAAATGTAAATATTTACATATCATCCCAGACATCTTAGATATTTAATAAGTGGTTCAATGTCCCCATTTCTTGGCTTTGTCTCAGAACCTAGTAAGCTGCCTACCTACCTTGATTGGACATCGCAGGCATGCTTCTTACTTGAAAATAGCCAACATTCTTGGTAGAAACAATTATGCTACCTTATAAGATACCTTATTTTAGGCAAAATGACATATATTTTTCATGAGGGAAATATGTATTTTCAGTACTAAAGCATCATTAGGAAGTAGTAGAATATTTTTAAAATTTGTCTCAATACGAAGCACACACAAATATCAGTTGAAAGATATTTTAACAATACTCAATTTAGTAGCTTAGCCACATGATAAGTGGAGTTTCTTGTGTGGTTCACCTGAATAGACCCGTTTCACAGACTGTGATGATGCTTTTCTGCCTTATTTAGCAGCGTAAATCGAACAACTTTTTATATTTGTAACTATTATTCTTTGCGTTAAAGGAATAGTTCACCCAAAAATGAAACATTTTCTCATCATTTTCTCACCCTCATGCCATCCCAGATGTGCATGGCTTTCTATCTTCTGCAGAACACAAGTTAAGATTTTTAGAAGAATATTTCAGCTCAGAAGGTCCTTACAATGCAAGTGAATGGTCAGCATAAAAGTAATCAAGTGGTTAAATATATACCTTCTAAAGCGATATGATAGGTGTGGGTGAGAAACAGATAAATATTTAAGTCCTTTTTTTACTGTACATCTACAATTTTACTTTCACATTCTGGTGTGGAAGTGACTTTCACATTCAGGCACCTACTGATGGGGCTGGTCAAATGTGGAGATTTATAGGAAAAAAGGACTTAAACATTGATCTGTTTCTCACCCACACCAATTATATCACTTCAGAAGACATGGATTTAACCACTGGAGTTTTATGGATTACATTTATGCTGCCTTTATGTCCTTTTTGGAGCTTCTCTGGAGTTGTTATGCTAATGTAGTTCTGGTCACCATTCACTTGCATTGAAAAATCTTTGTTTGTGTTCATCAGAAGAAAAAAAGTCACACATCTGGGATGGCATGAGGGTGAGTCAATGATAAAAAAAAATTAAAAAAAATGTATTTTGGGGTGAACTGTTCCTTTAAATTAACATGGCATTTATTTAAAAAGAATAGTCACCACTACTGCGTTGGGGTTTCAAATACAGCTGCTGAGGAAGTAAATTGTATCATCTTTCTCTCCTCTAACTGTCATAACCCAATGTGCATTATTATTTTTCTCTTTTGGAAAGTCGTTGAATGTATTAGTGGATTGTTTTTTATTTTGCTGTTGGAGCAAATGGGAACACAAAAATAATATTTGCTGTGGTCTCTCTTTCACCGCTACCTGTAAAAGGGTCCATTTAAGGGTTTGCACGGTGTGTTAGTGGCTGTTAACAAAGTTGCTACCTTCGAAGAGCATCTCAAATCAATTTCTTATTATGACGTTCCATTTTGATTATTATTATGTTGACAGTTCTCTATATAGGCATTAGACAGTAAGTATGCTCACCAGGTTTTGAGACACAGCATTTAACATTTTTTGATTATCTCAGAATGCACATATGCAGAGGATTTTGTCATTGCAAAGAATAATCTGTATTTTCAAATGTCAGATGAAAGACTAGAGCAAAGACGAGTAGAAAGAGTATAAAGGGGAGAAAAGTTGTGGGTTTTTTAAAGGGACCATCTTACACACCTTTGTTTTTTGTAATTTGCTTTTTTCCATGCAAAAATCATGCGGCCTATTTGTTGATGTAAGTGACCCAAACTCCATGGTTTGCTATCTTGTTTAACCAGAGAAGAGTCAAGAGCTATTCAAAATATGAGTTGGTTCTAATTTAGTTAAGCTTTCTGATCTAGAATTATTAATGTTAGCCAATTCTAGGAATTTGAATAGGCTTTGAAAATATTTTTTGCAATTTTATGTAGAATCTTTGTCTTAGAATAAATAGTAAAATAGAATATTAGTTCTATGGTAATTAGAAATGATAGAATAATAGTAATATTGATGTAGAAATCAGGTACATAAATGTTTCTATATTATGTGCGCGTGTGTGTACATTCTTTATTCCTCACTAATTCTTTCTTCTCTTACCCTCTCTCCTCTCTCGTCCCAGGAGGTGAACTAGTGTTGCCCATAATTACCGTGGACACCCAAGATCCCCTTTCCATGGCCACCCATTACCCTGCCATCCCCGCCCCTCCCACCTCCCTGACCCCTCTCCAGACCACCAAAGAGTCCCTCATACTGTCCGACCCCCGCCCACAATGCCCTCCGGACCAGGAGGACTGTGGCGACCCCATGGAGGTGTCGGCCTTTGGCTCTGGAGAAATGACGGAGTCTGATGACGAGGACTTTTATAAAAACTCCCCCATGGTCACTGACAGGACTGTCCTGCCACCACCCCCTGCCATAGGCAAGAGCGGGGGCCATGGTTCGGGTGATCACCGCCCACCGGTCCCCGCACCCACCACCCACCCTAACCAGCTCCACATCCCAGCAGGCAAAATGAACACCCGTGACCAGGTGCTCCTTCCCCCTGCCCCATCCTCGCGTCACACTCCAGGGCTAACTTACCCGCCTGATTTCCCCCATGTGCCCACAGCTCATCCCACCGATCTAATGGAGAAGGGTCGGCCCGGCGCCGTGGAAGTGATCCGGGAGTCCAGCAGCACCACAGGCATGGTGGTAGGCATCGTGGCAGCAGCCGCCCTGTGCATCCTCATCCTCCTTTACGCCATGTATAAATACCGCAACCGAGATGAAGGCTCTTATCAGGTGGACCAGAGCTGCAACTCTGGCTCTGAAAGCAACGGTGCCGTAGTCAAGGAGAAGACACCGAGCACGACAGCAGCTGTCGCCAAGACGTCCACCAAGGGCAAGAAGAATAAAGACAAGGAGTATTATGTCTGAGGAATGAGTGTATGAGAGAGAGAGAGAGAAGGGAAGGAGGTGAACAGAAAGGAAATCAGCTGGCTGAGGATTTTCAGAACTTCAAATCACCTCCTCTGCATCCTCAAACATTTAAGCCACACAATCTTCTGTTTACTTCTCCTCCAAAAGTTTTTCTCCTCTTCTGCCACAGAAAGATAAAGAAGGAGGGAATGAGGAGAAAGGAACACTGATGGATGAATGAATTCTCCCTTCTTTGCTGTCTTACAAAGCCATTGTTGTATGTAATTTTATCTACTTCATGTCTAAAGAAAATCTTCCATTACATTCCAGATGATGTAATGCTCTCTACACTCTTTGCAATTAAAAATTTATGTTTCGCGTGGTCTGAGCGTCCACAGAAAGGTAACAAAACGCCATGGACAGGGAGAGAAAACCTCCCTTCAACATGCAGGGTTTTAAAAATGTCTCTATACACTGTTTTGCGGCCATTCCTCCAATATTAAATTTATACATCTATAAAATTGAGATGACAAAACGTTTCCTTTTCCCTCACAGTAATAATTTATTTAGAACAGAAAATGATTGTGTTCGTTTTTTGCACGAGACGAGCAGATGCTGCTATCAGTTCTTGAGGATAGGCTGTGTTAAATCTGACACCTTTTTCAGAGAAAGAAAAATAATTCGTTTGGAAAGGCATCAGATAAGGTCACATCTTCTGCTTTGTAGTCCTATAGAGCTGAAATACCCGAGTAGTTTGGATATTTTTTGTCAGGTGTATAAATTAAGATTAATCTGCCCATCATGAAACACAGGAATCGAATTCTTTCATTTTTGTTTTATCTGCCATGGTTGTATAAACACATTCTTGCTCAGAACCGCATATCAGCTGTTAGACAGCAAAGCCTCCACCAGAAGGTATGAAAGTATGAACCGTAAACGTCCATCTAATGACCATTAAAGGCATTCAAGAGGCATTGTCTCTCCTTGGTGCTGAAACATAGTGATCTGTTAGCCTACTAATTGTGTTCCATGCATGATGTATTCACATTCAGCTTTTGATGAGAGTTTTTTTATATGATATGAAATGCAAACCATAAAGTTGAGAACTCTGATCTCACTTGGAGTGATTTAGGGCACACATTTGCCATGAGAGAGCAAGACATGGATAAAAGGAAAAGCTTTGGAAAGCTAGACTATCCTGAACTGAACATCAGCTCGGTTGTATCTATGTAAATACAGGACATTGCTGAAAACACATTAGGATGCAGGTTTGTGTGTATCGTGCGTGCAGTATGTATGCGTATGTGTGTGCGCTTGTGTGTGGCATTTGTCCCAGTTTGTCCTCTGGCATGACAAAGAAATACACAAGACTACCAGAACTCTATCTTGTGCCCCTTATATTCTCTATGGTGTGAAACTACAGCCCAATACCCATCTGAATGAGACTACAGACAGTGAAACAAACAGGATAAGGCAAATGTGAAGAGGAAATCAAATCATATTTTGAGAACTGTGTGGCATCTCTACTGGTAGAAAATGGAACTTGTGTAACTGTATTGTTATGCCAATTCAACCCCAAACCTTACAGGAAAAGAAACCTTAAAGGAGTGAACTGACAGGACTTTTACGGATAAAGCAGCGCAACCTTGTGTCCAGACTTTGTATCAAGGAAGGACAACTCCTTGAAATGAGAATAAATTAAAAAAAAGAAGAAAAAAAAGAAAAGAAAAACACAGTATACTGTCTAGATATTTCTCACATTTGAAAATATGGGTTTCCTGAATTGACATTCCTTGTTATTACAAAGAGGTTTTTGTTTACTCCTTTCTCTGCAATTGAAAAAAAAAAAAATTTAAATACAAATATATATATATATATATATATATATATATATATATATATATATATATATATATATACACACACACACATTTTTTTTACAACAGATATTACTTCAGTGAATATCTGTGAAATAAATGTGAAATTCTGAATTTAAAAATTGATGTTTTGGAATTTGGTAAAAGACTAAGCATTGCATCTAGCCATACGGTAACTCCATTTTGCATTTGAGTTATTTTTGTTAAATCATCAACAGGGCTTTTTTGTTTGTGGTTTTGTTTTGTTTTGTTTGTTCTTCCCAAATATAATTGTCATTTACATATGCTGGTCAAAGTATATTCCTGTTTTAATGTAATTGTAAAGTGTTACTGTGAGATGAAATCTAAATATGTGTACACTGACAGAGGGAAAATACACTTGGTTCTATACTTCGTACAGATTTGTTCAGTGTGGTCTCTTATTTATATGAATAATGTGTCAACTTGAAGTCAAAAGCCCAGTGTACCAGAGTATCGCCTTGCTGGTCCTCTGGTAAAACATGAAATCTTCACTTAAATTATTGTTTTCTACTGTTTCAGACTCTCATGTTAAAGCTGAAGTGTGTAATTTCTGCACCGCTAGCGCCACCGAGTAAAAACTGTTTTCAAACAGCTTTCTGAACACATCCCTGTCTGCTGTTGATCAAACAAACAGATAGACCTGCCCCAACTATTGCTTGAGTCAATGTTGTTTTGTTGGGCTGGACGGCCCCTCAAACAAATACATTTTTATAGAGCCACAGTTGTCGAGATAATTAATCTACAAATGGCTTACTTTTATGTCTCTGCGTATTAAGCTGGGATAGCAGAATGTACAGTATATTAACAACAACAAAGATGCACACTTCAGCCTTAAGGACCCCCTTAAATCACTTGACAAGCAGTTTTCTGTCTTGTGTTGATGTATTTCTTAATGAAACAGGAAGTTGAGGATATATTCAATTTATTAAGGGTTCATTCCTTCTTTTACATAGCCAATAGTCTTTAGTTTAAAACACAACTATGAACCATCATTTGCTACTTGCTATTGCTTGTAGAGAGCATTTTATTGGACATCTGTGCGAGTAAGATGAGTCATCTTCCTGGAAAACGGACCAAAATAATAATAATAATAATAACAAATGATATATATATCACACACACACACACACACACACACTGGCGGCCGAAAGTTTGGAATAATGTACAGATTTTGCTCTTATGGAAAGAACTTGGTACTTTAATTCACCAAAGTGGCATTCAACTGATCACAATATATAGTCAGGACATTAATAACATGAAAAATTACTATTACAATTTGAAAAAAAATTTCAGGACTTCTTAAAGTACTTCAAAGTGTTCTCATCAAAAAATCCTCCACGTGCAGCAATGACAGCTTTGCAGATCCGTGGCATTCTATCTGTCAGTTTGTACAGATACTCAGGTGACATTTCACCCCACGCTTCCTGTAGCACTTGCCATAGATGTGGCTGTCTTGTCGGGCACTTCTCACGCACCTTACAGTCTAGCTGATCCCACAAAAGCTCAATGGGTTTAAGATCCAGAACACTCTTCCCAATTATCTGTTGTCCAATATCTGTGTTTCTTTGCCCACTCTAACCTTTTCTTTTTGTTTTTCTGTTTCAAAAGTGGCTTTTTCTTTGCAATTCTTCCCATAAGGCCTGCACCCCTGAGTCTTCTCTTAACTGTTGTACATGAAACTGGTGTTGAGCAGGTAGAATTCAATGAAGCTGTCAGCTGAGGACATGTGAGGCCTCTATTTCTCAAACTAGAGACTCTGATGTACTTATCCTCTTATTTAGTTGTATCTGGGCCTTCCACATCTCTTTCTGTCCTTGTTAGAGCCAGTTGTCCTTTGTCTTTGAAGACTATAGTGTACACCTTTGTATGAAATCTTCAGTTTTTTGGCAATTTCAAGCATTGTAAAGCCTTCATTCCTCAAAACAATGATTGACTGACGAGTTTCTAGAGAAAGCTGTTTCTTTTTTGCCATTTTTTACCTAACATTGACCTTAAGACATGCCAGTCTATTGCATACTGTGGCAACTCAAAAACAAACACAATGTTAAGCTTCATTTAATGAACCAAATAGATTTCAGCTGTGTTTGATATAATGGCAAGTGATTTTCTAGTACCAAATTAGCAATTTAGCATGATTCCTCAAGGATAAGGTTGATTCCTATACTTTGTGATCAGTTGAATGCCACTTTGGTGAATTAAAGTACCAATTTCCTTCCGAAACAGCAAAACCTGTACATTATTCCAAACTTTTGGCCACCAAAAGTGCATTCAGAAAGTATTCAGACTCCTTCATTTTTTTCACATTTTATTATGTAGCAGCCTTATGCTAAAATTCTTTATTTTATTTTTTTCACACCAATCTACACTCCATACCCCATAATGACAAAGCAAAAACCAGATTTCTGATAACTTTGCAAATGCATTAAAAGAAAAAACTGAAATATCACATTGACATAAGTATTCAGACCCTTAACTCAGTACTTAGTTGAAGCACCTTTGGCAGCGATTACAGCCTCAAGTCTTTTTGGGTATGATGAGACAAGCTTTGCACACCTAGATTTGGGGATTTTCTGCCATTCTTCTATGCAGATCGGATGGGGACTGTCAGTGGACAGCCATTTTCAGGTCTCTCCAGAGAGGTTCGATTGGGTTCGAGTCCGGGCTCTGGCTGGACCACTCAAGGACATTCACAGAGTTGTCCCTAATCCACTCTTGCATGTGTGCTTGGGGTCATTGTCCTGTTGTAAGGTGAACCATCTGCCCAGTCTGAGGTCCTGAGCACTCTGGACCAGGTTTTCATTAAGGATATCTCTGTATTTTGCTGCATTCAGCTTTCCTTCAATCATGACCAGTCCCCGCCGCTAAAAAATACCCCCACAGCATGATGCTACCACCAAAATGCTTCACCGTTGGGATGGTATTGCGCAGGTGATGAGCGGTGCCTGGTTTCCTCCAGACATGATGCTTGGAATTGAGGCCAAACAGTTCAATCTTCATTTCATCAAACCAGAGAATCTTGTTTCTCACAGTCTGAGAGTCCTTTAGGTGCTTTTAATGTGTCTTGCACTGAGGAGAGGCTTCTGTCTGGCCAATCTGCCATAAAGCCCAGATCGGTGGAGTGTTGCAGTGATGGTTGTCTTTCTGCAAGTTTCTCCCATGTCCACACGTGATCTCTGTGACTCAACCAGTGTGACCATCAGGTTCTTGGTCACCTCGCTTACCAAGGCCCTTCTCCCCCAAATGCTCAGTTTGGCCGGGTGGCCAGCTCTAGGAAGAGTCCTGGTTGTTCCAAACATCTTCCATTTAAGAATTATGGAGGCCACTATACTCTTGGTAATTTTTTTTATAGCCGTCCCCAGATCTGTGCCTCGACACAATCCTGTCTCTGATCTCTTCAGGCAATTCCTTTGACCTCATGGCTTGGTTTTTGCTCTAATATGCATTTTCAGCTGTGAGTCCTTATATACACAGGTGTGTGCCTTTCTAAATCATGCCCAATCAGTTGAATTTGCCACAGGTGGACTCCAATCAAAGTGTAGAAACATCTCAAATATGATCCAGAGAAATGGGATGCACCTGAGCTCAATTTCAAGTGTCATAGCAAAGGTTCTGAATACTTATGTCAATGTGATATTTCAGTTTTTATATATATATATATATATATATATATATATATATATATATATATATATATATATATATATATATATACATTTGCAAAGCTATAAAAAAAATCTGGTTTTTGATTTGTCATTATGGGATATGGAGTGTAGATTGATGTGAATTTTTTTAATTTTAATTATTTAAGCATTTTAGCATAAGGCTGCAATATAACAAAATGTGAAAAAATGAAGGGGTCTGAATACTTTCTGAATGCACTGTATATATATATATATATATGTGTGTGTGTGTATATATACAGTTGAAGTCAGAAGTTTACATACACCTTAGCCAAATACATTAAAACTCAGTTTTTCACAATTCCTGACATTTAATCATAGAAAACATTCCCTGTCTTAGGTCAGTTAGGATCACTATTTTATTTTAAGAATGTGAAATGTCAGAATAATAGTAGAGAGAATGATTTATTTCAGCTTTTATTTCTTTCATCACATTCCCAGTGGGTCAGAAGTTTCCATACACTTTGTTAGTATTTGGTAGCATTGCCTTTAAATTGTTTAACTTGGGTCAAACATTTTGGGTAGCCTTCCATAAGCTTCTCACAATAAGTTGCTGGAATTTTGGCCCATTCCTCCAGACAGAACTGAGTCAGGTTTGTAGGCCTCCTTGCTCGCACAAGCTTTTTCAGTTCTGCCCACAAATGTTCTATCAGATTGAGGTCAGGGCTTTGTGATAGCCACTCCAATACCTTGACTTTGTTGTCCTGAAGCCATTTTGCCACTACTTTGGAAGTATGCTTGGGGTCATTGTCCATTTTAAAGACCCATTTGCGACTGAGCTTTCTTCATGGCTGATGTCTTGAGATGTTGCTTCAATACATCCACATCATTTTCCTTCGTCATGATGCCATCTATTTTGTGAAGTGCACCAGTCCTTCCTGCAGCAAAGCACCCCCACAATATGATGCTGCCACCCCCATGCTTCACGGTTGGGATGGTGTTCATCAGCTTGCAAGCCTCATCCTTTTTCCTCCAAACATAATGATGGACATTATGGCCAAAAAGTTCAATTTTTGTTTCATCAGACCACAGGAAGTTTCTCCAAAAAGTAAGATCTTTGTCCCCATGTGCACTTGCAAACTGTTGTCTGGCTTTTTTATTGTGGTTTTGGAGCAGTGGCTTCTTCCTTGCTGAGCAGCCTTTCGGGTTATTTCGATATAGGACTCGTTTTACTGTGGATATAGATACTTGTCTACCTGTTTCCTCCAGCATCTTCACAAGGTCCTTTGCTGTTGTTCTGGGATTGATTTGCACTTTTTGCACCAAACTATGTTCATCTCTAGGAGACAGAATGCATCTCCTTCCTGAGTGGTATGATGGCTGTGTGGTCCCATAGTGTTTATACTTGCATACTAATGTTTGTACAGATGAACGTGGTGCCTTCGGGCATTTAGAAATTGCTCCCTAGGATGAACCAGACTTGTGGAGGTCCACAATTTTTTTCTGAGGTCTTGGCTGATTTCTTTTGATTTTCCCATGATGTCAAGCAAAGAGGCACTGAGTTTGAAGGTATGCCTTAAAATACATCCACAGGTACACCTCCAGTTCAGTACACCTCCTATCAGAAGCTAATTGGATAACTGTCTAAAGGCTTGACATCATTTTCTGGAATTTTCCAAGCTGCTTAAAGGCACAGTTAACTTTGGGTATGTAAACTTCTGACCCACTGGAATTGTGACATAATGAATTAAAAGTGAAACAATCTGTCTGTAAACAATTGTTGGACAAATTACTCGTGTCATGCACATAGCAGATGTCTTAAACGACTTCCCAAAACTATAGTTTGCTAATATAAAATCTGTGGAGTAGTTAAAAATGAATTTAAATGACTTCAACCTAAGTGTATGCAAACTTCTGACTTCAACTGTATATATATATATATATATATACACACACACACACACACACACACAGTGCATTCAGAAAGCATTAGGGAAGCATGGTGGTGGTAGCATCATGCTGTGGGGGTATTTTTCAGTGGCAGGGACTGGGGGACTGGTCAGGGTTGAAGGAAAGCTGAATACAGCAAAATACAGAGATATCCTTAATGAAAACCGGGTCCAGAGTTCTCAGAACCTCAGACTGTGCTGAAGGTTCACCTTCCAACAGGACAATGACCCTTAAATATATATATATATATATATATATATATATATATATATATATATATATATATATATATATATATATATATATATATATATATACACTGTATATATTCCAATTTTTGGTCCGTTTTCCAAGAAGAGAAAGACTAAAATGTGATTAAAGTTTATTTTGTAAACTTTTTGAAGTTCACTAGCACATAGATGGCCTCAAAGCTGACAGACATACTGTAGACTAAAAGTGCACAAAACTTAGTTTTTTATTTCATAGGGTATTTAAAGAGATAGTCCAACAATGAAAATTCTGTAATCATTCAACATGTTCAAACTGGAAGTCAACATGCTGCTAGCGAATGTTCAAGTACCCTGACATTGACCCCATTCTGCTAAGTTATTAACAAGTGCCATCTTCCATAAGACGTCTTTGCATCAGTTCATATGCCTCAGAGATGTGTTCATATGCCTTTTTTTAGTTTTTTGTCAAGTCTCCCTTTAAAACTGGAAAAACTTTATTTCTTTTAATCTTTTTTTATGCTTTTAAAACTTTAACTGCATTTTCTTTCAGCATCATGGCACTCATTCTGATGAATAACAAAAAATATCTATTCAGTTTTCACAGTTTTGCTGCACGCCTCACATTTTGAAAACCACAGACCTAATCAATGAAGAACACGATTCGGAGGTTGCATTTTCCCTCCAAGTTTAAATTTTTCCTCCTTGATAGTTAAGGGTTGGGTTTATGTTAGAGTGTATGGTTAATGAAATATGCATTCCTGTTGACTGTATTACATCATTAATAACTTAAAGTACAACTTGTTTTTGGCGCCACTCTGTGGACATTTCACCCGGAAGCACGTTCCCATACGTTCAACAACACTTCCAGCTTTGGCCACTGGGGGCAGTAGTTGAAATTTCGGTAAGCACAGACCAATTTCACAGCTGAAGAATTTTCGACCAATTCACCCTCAAACCCATATAACTTTCTTTTGTGAAACACCAAAGTTGATGTTAGGAAGAATGTTAGCCTGAGTAACCATTCACTTTCATTGCTTCTTTTTTCCATAAAATGAATGTGAATGGTGAATGTGACATTGAACATTCTGCCAAACATTTATTTTTGAATTTGCATTTTTGGATGAACTCTCTCTTTAAATATTGAATATGAATTTAAAAATAGGGCCCTATGGGGGAGTCACATGATGCTATGCGAAGGTTGGTCACTTAAAGGCGAGCTCCTCTTAAACTTTGCTACAGTTATCCTTTTAAGCAATATTAACCGGTGAGAACCGTAATAGTTTTGTTTGCTAACTGTGCTGGGAGGGCAGGATGACGAAAAATACGACATCATTGGCCTGTGGGGACATTAAAAAGCACTTACGTTCTCACGCATCAGATGCCTCGCAAGATCAGGATGGCGGCGGTCCAGTCAGTGGTGGCAGCGAGCTTCGTGAAGTAGGTCGGGAGATCTCGAACATTTATGCAGCGCTGATGAAAATCTCGACTGACTTGGAGGGCCTCGCAGAAATATCGAGCGATCACATCTATGGAGGAGAAACTTTCCACCCTGATCACAAGAATGTATGATGCTGAAAAATCAAGTTTCTGTAGTCGGCCGAAAGAGAGCTACTGGCTAACCCGCCTACTACCAAGGCTGATGTGGAACACCTGCACATTAGTTTTGCCTGCACTCAGTCAACAATACAGGCTACACAAGGACACATTGTGCATTTTACTGATGCAGCCTGAGAGGGTATGCTATTCTGTTGGCTGCCCACTGACTCTCGTTCTACTCTTTTTTTTCTTTTTCTCATTCTCCCTTTATTGACTTATTGTTGAGTTCATTTGTTCATTTTGTGGGTTCGATGTGATTATTTACTGGGGCTTATTTTATGGAATACAGTTTTGTGCAATTTAATGGCACGGTTTATGTTAAAAACAAAAACAAAACAAAGAGAAAAAAAAACACACAAAAAAGAAAACATAAGACTTGAGCAATCCGGTAGCAATAGTGTTGCGGAAAATCTCGTGAGCGTGCATGGACCGTTGGATTTCCGGGGTATGGATGCCAGTTGGGACTGTTGTGCACAGGGTTGAAGCACATTTTTTTTTCCTATTCTGTGGGTTGTTCAGGATTTGATTGTTACATCAATGTTGGAAAGTGGTCTATATAATTTTGCCTTGGGTAAACAATTTATTTTTACATGTCAATATGTCACACTAATATAGGTAAAATGTTTCTCTCTACATGGAATGTTAGTGGGTTCGGGCACCTTATAAAAAGGAAGGAAGGTTGTATCTTTCCTTAAGCGTAAAAAATATGATATAGTGTTCCTTCAAGAAACGCACCTTTCTTCACAGGAAACTGAAAAACTTGGTAGAGCATGCGGTGGGCATGTGTTTTGCAGTGCTGATTCAAGTAAGAGAAGGGGAGTCATCACATTGATAAGTAAGCAGTTACAATTCAAACGTCTCAAACAGATCAAAGATGATTATTGTTTTGGCTGAAATATAGGGGGAAAACCTTATTTTGGCTAACATTTATGCACCCAACGCTGATGATCAGAACTTTTTTATAGATCTTGAGGGGAAGCTACAAGCTGCTGGGCTCCTTCATTATATGGTTTTGGGTGGAGACTTCAATCTTTTAATGGATCCAGTCCATGATCAACTGAAGCGCCGAATGTCATCCAATGGTCTTAGAGAGTTGACCCAGCTAAAATATAGGTACAGTACTATTCTGTCACAGAAGGCTGAGTTTTGGTTATTCAGGGAAAGCCATATTTTGAGTCGGGGGAAAAAACAGGGAAACCTCTTGCCAGATACATAAAACAGAGAGAGTTTTTTTCCCACCATTCCTTAAGTGAAGTCTTCTGGAGGCAATATATTTATTTCCGCCACAGATAGTAATAAAGCCTTTTAAGAATTATATTTCAGTCTTTATAGTTCTACGTCTTCGTCTACTGATAAGGATATTAGCAACTTCGTAGAGTCATTAGAACTTCCTAAATTGACGAGTGATTAAAAAATCTCTCTTGACTCAGATATTACTTTGGAGGAGCTTGTTGAGGTAATTAAAGCCTTGCCAACAGGTAAGGCGCCGGGACCAGATGGTTTTGCCAGACTTTTTTGAATCTTATGTCACAGAACTGGCTCCACTTATGTTGGAAGTTTACACAGAGTCATTAAAGAAAGATGAACTACCACCAACCATGACGCAAGCCCTGATCAGTCTCATTCTTAAAAAAGATATGGACCCAAATAAATGTAAAAGTTATCGTCCAATTTCCCTGATCAAGTTAGATGAAAAAATATTGTCTTAACTTCTGGCTAATCGATTAAGTAATTACATCTATTATACATATAGATCAAGTGGGGTTTATTCATGGTTGTAGTTCTTCTGATAATATTAGATGTTTTATAAATATTATGTGGTCAGTAGCGAATGATCAGACCCTGATCGCTGCCATCTCACTTGAAGCCGAGAAGGCATTTGATAGGGTGAATTGGTCTAAATCGGAAGCTCTTGCTCTGACAGCATATTGCCCTGCCATGGCTTTCCAACCTGGCGCCTTTCAAGACATTAAGTATTTAGGCATTTTATTTCCAGCAAATTTGAGAGATAGACCAATTGACAAAGGAGGAAATTTTGTATTATTACTATGCTTTCAAACATATATACTTGGCCCATTGATCTCTTCCACCTGAGAGAGCCCCTCCCTGATACTATATTAAACAAGCGGTCCTTGCCCCAATCTCGCCATTGCAAAGTTTTCTATTAAACTGCCTGGAGAAGTAAAAATGCATCCCATTATTTCACACTTCAGTATGGACAAAGGTTTCCCATTTGCTCAATTTTGATATTTACCTAAATGTTTCCTCCAGCATATGGCTGAACCTCAAATTGTATATTAACAAGTCCCCCTTTTGCTGGAAAGAATGGATTGAGAGGGGTGTTGCTACACTTGGTGACCTTTATGAAAATGTAGCTTTGTGATCATTTGGAAATATAACACAGCAATTTGGGATTTATAGGTCTCAATTTTTCAGGTATTTACAGTTGTGCCATCTACTGTGTATTATGTTTGGTGGTAGTACACAGCCCCCTGAAGTTGCAGACACCCTCTGTATGGTGCTCACGGCCTTTGTAAAGGGGCATGAAACGTCAGTGTATTTATTATTCCTCGTTGATTCAAAGTCTTGGTGACGGGGACTTAACAGCTCTTAAGAGGTTATGGAAAAGAGATTTGAACTTGGTATTGGAGGACTGGGAGTGGGAGTGGGAAAGTATTTTAAAAAATGTAAACTATGTCTAGGGATGCAAGGGTACGCCTTATTCAATATAAGATTTTGCATCGTTTCTTCTGGACTCCCTCTAGATTATTTAGGCTTGGTTTAAAAGACACACCTACCTGCTGGCGATGTCAGTCATAGCCCACACTCTGTGGTTCTGCGTTAAGATTCAAGAATTCTGGGTAAGAGTTTTTAGATAGAGATTGTTTTAGGTTTTAGATACTCAAATTTCATTCTGCCTCAGACTATGTATATTGGGTGATGAGCGGTTATTAAAGTAGGTGACAAATATACAAAAAGCTGGGTCCAAACTAGTGTAATGATTGGCAGACAGATAATTCTTAGAGGATGGAAGTCAATTGGCACTCCCTCATTTAAAAAATCGTTCACCGAATTGGGCAGGGTGTCTGTGTTTGAACAGATGTCATATAAGCAGCCTGGCAGATTGGATACATATGGTAAGAAATGGGACAAATACATGACCGTTCTTGAAGGCTCTCTGTGAGGACCATGTGGAGAGAAACCTTTTTTTTTTTTTCATGTTTGTGTGTGTATACTCAGGCTTGGACCACTGGAATGTTTGTTGGGGGTTGGGGACTGGGAGGGGGATAGAGAATTAATGGGGGTTAAAGGGGGATAATGGTTGACTCTGAACATGTATTCTTTGCTTTATTCTGTATTGTGTTGAGAATCAACCAATAAGAAATGTTAATCTGAAAAAAAAATAATAATAAATAGGGCCCTATGATTTCCACGATGTGGAAAATTCAGATGGAACTGCAGAATCCTATCATAAAAACGGAATTAACAAATGCCAAATATCACGGAATTTGACATATTCAGGATAAAATGAATGTATGAATGCACAATTAATCAAATTAAAATCATGATATTCCTATTGTGATAATTAAAACACAAAAGGCTGAGATTTAATTAAATAAATATAACCTGCATGTGCTGCACACTTCAGAGTTATTGTGTAAAGCTGGCTGCTCGTACACAGAAAACACCACATTATTAGCATGACATGCACTCAGTTTGTGTATAAGATGACAGAGAGCAGAGCACTTATTCATTTTGAAGCATGTAGCACATGCAGACAATATATTTATTTATATAATTAAATCACAGCCTTTTGCGGATTAATAATTACATTAGGCCATATAGCGAACTGCTTATCCAGAGGTGTTAAGCATACAAACATACAACTGAAAAGGCTTCACTCGGTTTCAAGGCAAAATAAAAGCTCAATTTAACGAGATATGTGAAATTGAATAATAATAATAATAAATCAATAATAATTGCATTATATTAAAGCAATATCTCACAAGCAAGAGTGCTGTTGTACTGAATAAAAGTTTTCATCAATGCATTAATACTGTGATGCTCTGTTGTGCAGCACTGTATATGACTAAATAAATTAATAGAAAAAAAATAAAAACTGCAATGTGTTTTGGATTGTGCTCTGAGTATCTGTACAGAAGCACTTCATTTGATCATAAAAACTTTTACATATAATAAAAATAATGCAATGTTATGATGTAAAGTTATTGTTATGTTGAAAAGTTTTGTAAATTCATTTGATTAGAGAGGCTTTAGATTATAAAAATTAAATTCAAATTTAAAAAACAGAATTCAGAAAAAATTCAACAGAAAACACAGAATTTTGGGAAAAATAAAACAGATATAATAGGGCCCTAGCTAAAAACATAGTTTATCCGTTGTACAAACTCTCAGACTGTTGAGTCAAGCCCTTGGGTTACATTGCAATTTCATCATCTGTTCTCATATATTGATGGGTTCCTTCCCAAGAAGACTCCACATACTACTGCTAATACAAAGAAGTCTTTAGATTCCTTTGCTGTCACACTGATCAGATCTAGGCAGAAGACAGGCCTCTAAACAACACTTTTTCTCCAAGGATCTGAAAGGAGTGCGGCCCCCACCTTTTATTCCTCCTCTCCCTCCACCCACTCTGTTATGTTCTTCAAGTAGTTCTTTGTAACTGCAGTACAGATGGAGCTATTTAAAGGTTGCAGCTGAGAGCATGTTTATGGAGAGTGGTTTCCTTGAATAAGTGGCAAACGTGGATTTGGATGTACATTCAGACTAATATTTATAGGAGCCACGCTTTTAATTGCAATGTTGATTGCTTTCAAATTATAAAACCTGGCCATAACACAGTTCTATTATTATTATTACATGCAGGTCTAGAGTAAGTTTAGTGTAGGAAATCATATTTGGCCAATATGCACAGAACACACTTACAGAAAGTACACCATTTAGTCAAATAAGTGCTTTCGTTTAGTCTGAGAGGAACTGTGCCAGTGTTTTCAAATACTGCAAATTCCAGTCTCGCCTTCCAAATGTGGTAGAATAACAAGGATAAAACAAAACGTTAATAACATTCCCATACAGCAACAGGTGGAGGTTAACTATATTTGTAGGCAACTGGTCTGCAAAGCAGTGTTTTGTGTTATCAGAGAATAACCTGAAAAATTATTTCAGTAACTAAAACAACAGACAATTACTGGGGGTGGGTATATATAAGGTGATCAGCATACATACCCTGCTCCTGCATTCTTCTTCTTCTTCTTCTTTCGGCTGCTCCCATTAGGGGTCGCCACAGCAGCCCATCCGCATATTTGACTTGGCACAGGTTTTACACCGGATGCCCTTCCTGAAGCAACCCCCAGTGGCTGGGGGACTCTCACTCACACCTACGGGGCAATTTAGAGTCTCCAGTTCACTTAACCTGCATGTTTTTGGATTTGTGGGGTAAACCGGAGCACCCAAAGGAAACCCACGCATACACGGGGAGAACATGCAAACTCCCCACAAAAAGGCCCAGTTGAGCCAGGACTCCAACCCAGGACCTTCTTGCTGTGAGGTAACAGTGCTAACCACTGAGCCACCATACCACCCTTTGCCAGGCTGAATTAGCAAGTTTTTATTAAAGATACAATAAAACTGATCAATGGTCTCTAAAGATAAGACCCAACTAACATCAAGCCAGCCGTAAGACATGCATGGATCAATAAAGAGTAGCAAACAAGTTCCCGCTGCAGTTAGTGCAAATCTGTGCTTACATATTCCTGCTTCTGACGTCTTGAAAAATCACATCAAGAATGACAAAGTGGCAAGTCGGCACATTTTGATGTCATTCTTTCTCCTCCAGACCCATTCACACTCTCTGAGCCCTGGGTTTGAGTTTTGATGAATAATTTAGTACTTGTTCCCCCTTTTCTTGTAAAGTAGAACTCAAATGTTCACATCTGCCAGTGGAAAAGCATTAAGAAAATAATATGAAATGAAATATGAAAGTGTTTGATACTTTCATTTGCTGTATTTGCTAAGAAGCTTTTCATTTTATGTTCTAGTAGGTTCAAAAGACAGAAGAGAAATAGACTTTACACACGGTGAACAGTAATGGACAGCTGTGATACCACTAGAATGAGAATGGAGCGCATTCACAGAAAGGCATTGCATGTGTGAGACTGCCATCTGCTGTCTAACTCTGGTCATTCATCAATTTAGCTATATTTCAATTTTAACTATAGGGGAGACTGGGGTTAGTTGTCACATAATGAAGTTGTCACATTGGCTATATCGCAGTTACTATAAGATTTGGAGTGAAAAGTTTTTTGTGTATTCTATCTTCCAAACTAAAATTCCAAGAACATATTTTGTTTTAGCTCTTGAGCAAACAAGCAACACAATAAAACCACATTGGCATACATTAATACAAGGTGATGGGGCAAGTTGTCCCATTTGCTTTTAATGTCATAAATTTATACAATTTATTTTTTACAATATTTGTTGGCCAAAACATTCGTTTTATATTTTTGTACCTTTTACATTTTTGCAGTTTCATTAATTTTTTTGTGCTTCTTAATTGTTTGACTGATTAAATTTAGCTAAAAAGCCTAGCCACCTTTTTCAAAGGCAGCGAAATAATGCTTAGCACGTTCTTCCAATGCAGATGCAACAGACTTCCACTTCGCAACTTATTCCCATTACCAAGCACTATAATATCACTAACAACAGTCAAAAACGTAAACATTCTGTGTTTACTTAAAGTAAAGCACTTTCTCACTAATGTCAGCGTATGGACATTAGGTTTCGACAGCAATCCCGAATAGATAAGTATACAATCACACACATTTACATGGTAAAGTTACTGGACTCTAGCGCTCGCTGCAGGTGCCCTCTCTGTCTGTGTCTGTGTGTAAGAGAGAGAGAGACACAGACACACAGCACAGAGAGAGAGAGAATCCACGAATATGATGCGCTAGATTTCATTGCGTTTCTGGTTGTGCACTTCAATATGAAAACAGCCAAACCTTGGACATTTAGTTAACCTAGAAATCTGACCGGATGCTTTATTAAGGTTTGAAAAAGAGGACATGTCCATGAAAAGAGGGTGTATGGTCATCATAGGAAGGGTTGGGAGGGTTACTTTTGAAATGTATTCCACTACAGATTACAGAATACATGCTGTAAAATGTAATTTGTAACGTATTCTGTTAGATTACTCAAGGTCAGTAACGTATTCTAAATACTTTGGATTACTTCTTCAGCACTGGTAGATTTGTTCACTTGTTTTGACTATAAAAATTCTGCCAGTACAGTAAGACAAAATACACATGTTAAAAATACATTCTCTGAAAAACCTAAATATCTTATGCAGTGTTGTTTCTAAAACAAGATCAACCTAATTTATCTTGTTTTAAGGATTTTTTTTATATTTTTACAGGAAAACAATACAAGAATATGATTTTTGCCCTAATATCAAAGGTCTTACTAGAAAAAAGAAATTATGATCCAACGTGAATTTTCTTGATTAAAAAAATATGATCGTGCCTGGTAACATGTGCATGTAAAATGGCTAGAAATAGTATTTTTGCTTAGCATAAAGCTGACAATTTACACAAAGTTTATTTCTATTTCTTGTGCTCCAAACTTACTTCAAACTTACTTCTCTGTCTGCTTGTATGAATGTAACACATCATAAGAAAATGTTTCACCGCTGTTCAAATGCACTTTGGATCGCATCATTTATATGTATAAATGTTTTCCATGTTTTCCAGGACTAAATATTAAATGAAACAAATGACAATAAAATGCAAAGTAATCTCTTCAGTAATCAAAATACTTTTTGAATGTAACTGTATTCTAATACCAACAATTTAAACTGTAACTGTAGTGGAATACAGTTACTTATATTTTGTATTTTAAATACGTAATCCCGTTACATGTATTCCGTTACTCCTCAACCCTGATCATAGGTTCCATTTAAAAATCTTTCGATTTATGGCATTATTTCTGCATTAACAAGTGCCGCCTTCTCACGCACTCTGCCGACAACAACTCTGTCTCTACCTCATTCACATACACTCACAGTGCGACATATGAGATATGAACCTCGTAAAGATGATTAATAAAAAAATAAATTAATAAAAACAAGGAGCTTGGTTTAAAAGTTTTTCATCTTTGTTATCTTCCAAAATGATGGACATCATTTGGAATTATCAGTCAATGTTTAAAAAAAAAAAAGAAAAAGGCAAGTGACAGAGAATTAGTTTAATGCAACCTCTGCTTTTTACATCTGGTTTGACTCGAAATGTTTCAGCATTGGCAGCTTTTGTGGGGGCTTATTGCTGTGACATTCATTTTACAGTAGTTTTTAAGCCACCTGTAGTTGTTATAACAGCACATATTCATCCAGAGCCTCCGCTGCTCGCAATCACCAGTAACGTTTGTCTAGCTGATAACAACAACTAAGCGGAAATGTGGAGCATCCAAGGGGAAGTCTCTCATCGTAATGGCGCCATCCATGCAGAAGTCAAGAAAAAGGTGGACAATAGGCTGTTAATTGGCAGGTTATATTGTGAAAATTTGGTGAATAAAGTATGACAACATGATGTCAAAAGGGCTATACATATGGGGGCTGCCATGTTATGATCAGACGACCAGCTGAATACTACTAGCTTAATCTCAGTAACCGCCCTGTTACTGGAGACTTTCATTCATGGATTAAATTAATCACGGTTGACTGTGAATACTGAATTTCTACAATGGCATCTGTAACTGAAAACTATTGCGCACCCACAGCACTAAGTGACACAAACAAAAATGTTACTGAGTGCACCTTTAAGTTATGTACCTATACACAGTGTTGGGTAAGTTAGCCTACACTAAAAAAGTAATTAATTACTAACTACTAATTACATCTTCTACAGTGTAATTAGATTACTGTACTAATTACTCTGTCTGAAAAGTAATTGCATTACTTATTACTTTCTAAAACCCTTATCAACCTCGACCAGATGAAAAATACAAGGATAGACATGAAATTGTTCTTTTAATTCTTTCAGATAAATCCTATAAAATCAAATAAATTATTCATGAACTGGCCAAAGAATTTAAGGGGTCAGCGTTAAATTAGAAAACATATATTTTAACATTAGACGTTAAATTTCGATTTTAAATTCACTATTGTTTTATATAGAATTGTTCTATTGTCTATACAGTATTTAACACAATTACATCATAAGTAACTGTAATTAAATTACTGAAAAATTAAGACTAATCCCTTTTAATGAAAAATTAATTTAATTACAGTAATTAATTACTTAGTAATGCATTACACCCAACACTGCCTATACACAAACTGACTTAAAATGTTTAAAGTAACTATACTTGTTTTCCCCTATACTGTATCTTCCAGTAACCTCCATAGACATTAAGCAGGACACATCACCTCAAATTAGTGGATGACAGATATGGGTTTTTAATATGGTTGACACATAAATCATTATATTTGTTATAAAGATTCATACCAAACCCCACCCCAATCCTAAATATTTGGTTACAGCCTTGACATCTATCTACATTATATCTGAAGGCATGATTCTACTTTTAACATTTTCATGGATGAAGCTTACTTTTTAGCCATGTGATAGGTAAATGAATCAATCAAAGAATAAAAATAAGAATGTTAAGCTATACAAAATGCTTATGGACAAGAGTATATCCATTTAACCTTTCACAGCACAACCTGGTCAAGAATAGGCCTAATGACCCTCAGCACATTTCAAAATGATGGGCTCATCACTTAGCTTGCTATGCCTTTGTACGTATAACTACAATGAATATATATCCCTTGAGACTACCTGTCACCATCCCATCAAAGGTTTTAATTAGACTTCAAACTTAAATTAAGAAAATTATGCCAAAAAATTGCTAATATGTCCGTTTTTTTTTTGTGAGTCATATTACTGAAATTTAGATTTACATAAGTCATATCAGTAGAAAAAGCAATGATCAACTGTGGCACCTAATGTTAAATCGAATTAAAGGGGTCGTGACATGCCTTTTTAAATTACTTTAATATGTTTCTTAAGTTTCACTTATAATACTAGTATAATATCATATATTTGTAAATAGGCCCATCACGATAATTACATTATCGACCTCGATCGTTTTTGATGATCTCGATATTGCCCATTGTGTTTGCATGAGTGTTTGTTTACATAAGAATTAACGTCACCAACATTTTAGACAGTCACGCTGCGTCTGTCCTCTCGTCTGCTCTCTGTGTCGGAGGCGGGGCTCAGGCAGCTCCACACACACACAGAGCGGACAGCGACAGGTGAAGATTACGTGTTACTCGAGGCTAATAGGTGTTTTTCCTGACGACTGCATAATGCCAGCCAGAAAGTCTGGAAGAATAAGTTCAAATGGACTTGGTTTCAAAGCCGCATTCCACAGCTCCGGTGTGGGAACACTTTGGCTTTAAGCCGAATGAGAGAGGAGAGCCCATTAATGTAAACAATCCGGTATGTCGACTTTGTTTAAAAACAGTGGCAACGAAAAGTTGCAATACAACTAACCTAAAAGCTCATCTAAAACATAACCATCCCAACCAGTTTTCCGAGCTGGGAACAAAAATCAGATGAGATGGAGAGGGGCCATCCCGACTTAAATTTTTTTTTGACATTCCAATTCCAATATTTGAATATTCTTAAGAATTAAAAGTTCATTGCTCTTTGAGAGGGTGTACTTGCATTATTATGCTATTATATTATCATTATATCAGTGGCATAAAATGGTCTTAAAATGACAATAATATCGTTTATCGCAATTATTTTAACTCATCCTTTTACTACTTCTTACCAGACTAAAGGACTGGCAACCCGACCAATGCCATTAGCAGAACTGTGTTGAACAGGAAGATGCTCTGACCGTTCATGTGGTGTGATATATTAAAACAGTTTCCGTGCACTGGGTGACAGACTCCTGCCGCAGCCAATTGCATTGAAGCATCAGTTCTCTTCCTGTTGGTGGGTGTTTGCTACCTGTGTGAATGAACCGAATCGACACTGGAACTTAGCGAGATCATATTGTGGACTTTTTTCTGCTGGAATTATCACAGCGGCTATGGACTGTACGACGAAATGGCTGATGCGGTGACCACATAGAGATATTTACCGTTGCGCGTGTGTGTTTTTTTGTATTTTCATTTCCGTTATAAACAGGAAACACTCTGTGCTGTCGTTAGCCTGTGCTAGCTCGCGTTCAGTGTCATTCTCCTGCGCTTTTCCTGCTTTCATTCTGATCAGGAATTTACGTAGAGCCCGACGAGATAATATAATATATGTTAAGGGTTAAAGAGTGCACTATCATCGGACATTTTTGTTATAAAACACTCATGCCAAAGTCTGAGAGGTTTTACTGCTGTTTGTAGCATGTTAGCTGTGTGGCTAGTGATACTGAGCTCGAGAGCAAAGATATTCGTTAAACAATAACTCGAGAAACGGTTCAAAAAGATTACATTTAACATGTACGTCATTTTTGTTTGTTTTGGTGCTTGGTAGGTTGATACATGCTGATATTTAATAGTTCAGCTTTGTGTTTGTCATGTTAGCGAGGTGGCTGTGTAACCACACGGTTTGTTTAAAGTTCTAATAATATTGGCACCTCAGTAACATTTTTTGTGAAGTGTTATTGTGTGGTTTGCTGTACATTTGTTTTTCTTTACTGTCTTTATTCGGGCAGAATATAATGTCACAACTGCTTTAAGCAAGCTATCACACCCATGCTAAAATTAGCTGAAGTTAAGGGGAAAACTGGACTGGTTTAAAGCTAAGACTTTTGCTCTCTCTCTCCATTATGTAACATGACTGTTGCTTACTGAGGATGGTCAATGTTTTTCTTTCTTCAACTGTAGAGATTAGCTACTGCCATTCATATTGAGATGAGATTATATGATATAGTTGAGATGGCTATAGTCCTAGTGTATAGGGAAAGAATCAGTCTTTAGTTAAAAATCAAGGTGGTTTCATATTTACATATCGGTTGTAGAGGAATTGGGAAAGGTTTACAAATTTGTTAAGAAAAAACTAGCAAACAGTGATTTATGAAATTATATTCTCAGGACTCTGAAGCTGCATATTATTATTATTATTATTATTAAGAATGACAGAAGCATATTAATCCAGTGGTGGCATTGCCAACAATTGCCTAAAGATCTTCTGCAGTTGTTCAATGATAGTATGCATATCTGTTGACATCTTTAAAGTTAGTTTAGATAAGGCCCTTAAGTGAAACCAGTTTGCTACAAAGAAATTTATATTTTTTAAATAAATAAAAAAACTTAATAGGATACCTGTTCTAAATCTCAATCAGTTCATTGTAATACAAATGGCTCGTGCTCCAGAATCATTAGCACACCACAGATTGAAAGGTTGACCATGTTCAAAATACTTTGATCTGAAGTATGTCATCAGAACAGCTTGTTTATTTATGGAATTGTGTTTATTTAAAGTGCTGGAAAGTTTTAAAGAAACCAAACCAAGCAGTTTTGATGATCCCTCTGGATGAATGTTTTCATGTAGCCCTTGGGTCGGAGTTGTGCCAGAAACTCTTGATGAACTGCACTGTAAACAGGGGTCTGCTCGAGGAACATGTGAATGATCAGTTGATACTGAAAGAACACCGATCAGAACATTTTCTGGATTGGCCCACTCGCTGCTAGTTTTTGGGCAGCCTTTCATTTACAAGTCAAACAAAGTCCAGCCTGGGGTTTCCAATGGAAGTACCAATCTAGTGACTTTGGACAGGGATCTTCAAGAACTCAAAGCACCACACGTCTGGGTTGTCTCATTGAGAAATGATAAGATGGGCTCTCAAGCTCTTCAGATATTGCGGCAGGGAGTGTGGGCCTCTCTGACTGGAGGATGGTATGTGGATCCTCATCAGAGTACCTTCTCCAACTGCTTTCACCTCTACCTCTGGATATTCCTCTTGGCCTTCCCCTTTCTTCTGTACATGGTGAGTTCTTGCAATTCTTCCTCAAAGTTCCCCAAATAAAGAATGCTTTTATAGACATCAGGCCACATGGGCACAATGTTCCTTGAAACATTTTTAATTTCTTATGCAGTCCAAGGTTTGTGGAATTTAGGAGCTTGACGTCACTACTGTTGTGTCAAAATTTTCCCCATTGAAAGAGTTTTAAGACTTAGAAACTTTGTAGTGTCTAGTCAAGTTACGGCAGCTGCACATGTGGATAATTTTATTTTTTGAAGCTATTTCAGTGTTATTTTCAGTTGGAACCAAGATATCATTAAACATTGTCAGTGTAATAAAACTTTTTTTTGTAATGAATTTAAAAGTTAAGATGTCCAATTGCTTTGTCTTGCTAAGACTAATTTCAAAGCTAACATTGATATATTCTAAATATTCACAATAAAATAGTTTAATGCATCATTTGGCAAAATTATAGTTTGACTGAACTGTTCTAAATCTGTTAGTTATAATAAAAAATCAACCCCTGGGACATGAAATAGCCCAGAGATGAAGAAACACCCTTACAAGCCCAGTCAATGTTATTGACCATGCATACAAAAAGGAATAATTAAACAGAAATCAGAGATTTGGAAATCATTGCTGTGTTATCACCAGCTGGTTGTAACATTGTGCAAACAATGAATGCAAAGCATGTGGATAAACGTCAAATGTTATCACACCATTACATTAGTGATTGTTGCGCTTTTTCACCTTTAGGTTTTATTTTACAAGATTATCTGAGCACCTTAAAGAGCCCATATTATGCTAATTTACAGGTTCATGATTTTATTTTGGGGGTCTACTAGAATAAGTTTACATGCTTTAATGTAAAAAAAAAAAAAAAAAAAACATTTTTCTCATGCTGTACATTTCTGCCAAACCTATTTTCATTCTCTGGTTCAAACGCTCTGATTTAGGTCCTGTCTCTTCAAAGCCCACCTTTCCGAAAAGCCCAGTCTGCTCTGATTGGTCAGCTGGCCTAGTCTGTTGTGATTGGTCAACCGCTAGAGCGTGTGTCGGAAATGTAACGCCTCTTACCATAACTGAGTTTCAGGCTTCCTTAACAGCTGTAAGCACTATTGTAACTATGGTAACAATGGCATCGGTGTTTGCCGTATCAGTTTGAGTCCGATAATGAAAGTTTGGAAGAACAAGCTAATCGACCCGAACTCCTTTGCAAGCACGACTTGAGCAGGACGTTTCACAGTGGTAAGTTTGAATTTTGTAGCTTTCTTACAAGTACACTATTGATTATTGTGAACCTAACAAAGCTTCAAGTAAAAGACACGTAGTGCATCTAAGTTAGTCATCTTTTGCTGGAATGGGTGTAGCCGAACTTATTTCACCCGAGATATGAACAGAGAGCAGAGGCTTACTCCCGGTTGGACATTACAGGGTGTATTAGAGAGTTAGTGAGCAAATTAGCCATGGACTACCGATAGCGGCCGTAACATTACAGCTTGTGATTATATAATTATATAAGACTATTGAGATCGACCATTTTGTTACACAGTTTTAGGTAAAAGCTCTCCCACAGCTGAAAAGTAAACGCTTACCAAAACATTAACATTACATAGCAAGTTAGCCGAGCACTACCGTGGATTGCAGACGTAAAATGACCGTTTGTAAAAATAAATCCATTTCCCATTTTACATATTGTCAGAGACTAGGCAAGGACATTATGAAATCAGACTTATTGCAAAAGTTCATAGTCCACACTGGAAGGACTTTCGCTGTATATGGTCATCATGAATTTAATTTGAGGTTGTAAGTGTTGTTGCAACCTATTGTTGGGTTCGAGTCCACTTTAGTCGAGTTCGATTCTTTAACCAATGAAGTCTGAGTCCAAAGAGTCGGACTCAAGACCGAGTCCATAACAGTCTGAGTCAAGTCCAAGTGAATCTGTTCATTAAATCTGAATTGAAACTGCAACTTTAAACTCAGATCAATATTTTAAAAATATTTTAAACTTCAGAACTAAGGAAAATAATGTGTCAATATAAATGTAACAAAAGCATATTTCTGTTCCCTTTAATATACATTTCTCATTAGTATCCTGCTGAGCAAACTTTAAAGTGGTTTCAGAGCAAACGCATTTGCTGTAAGTGTATAAAAAAACACTCAATGATAGTGGTGCACCGATCAGGAAATTTGAAACCGATACCGATCTCCGATTGTTTAAAAAAAAAAAAAAATGTAACACCAAGATCGGCCGATACTGATACCAATTTTCTTATTTTTTTTAAGTGCCCTTTGCCACACTTTAGCAAGTTATATATTTACAACAGATACTAATACATTTTTAAAATCAAAAGTTGTATTAGTTAACTTTAGTTAATGCACTATGAACTAACAATGAGCAATTGTAATTTTATTAACTAACATTACTATTAATAAAGGCTGTAAAAATATATTGTTCATTGTTTGTTCATGATACCTAATGCATTAACTAATGTTAAAGAAATGAAACCTTTTTATTAAGTGTTACCAAAATTACATTAAAATTACATTAATTGTGAATTACTAACATTTATTTGTATTGAAAACAGTTATTAATAGTACTGTTGTCAATAACAAAAGGTCATTGTGACATACTGGCAACCAGTAAAAACCATGAGACCATCACACACAGCAGAGATACTTACAAAAATAAGAAAAATATATAAATTACAAGCTCTAAAACTGCTCCAGTGAGAAATCATTAATATCTATGATTTGTTTACTGTCTTTGGCATCTTGTTGTAACACAGATCACTAATTATTAAGCAAATGCATAAAGACGTGGTGGCATTATTGAAGGTTAAACAGTTACATCTGTTATTAGTGATAATGTGACCAACATTAATCTGATTTAAATTGGGATCCTCACAGAATAGCGCCGATATTGAGAGCGTCTGGAGAGCGCGTATGTTTGATTGATACCGCGAGTGAGCATATTGAAGGGAGTGAAGCTGAAAGTGCTCAAACAGTCTCTATCGCTCAACACAACGTCTGATTGTCACGACTCATGTTACATCATGTATACTAAGATTTGTATATGCATGTTTATTTGTTGTTTAATTTGTTTTTATACCCGTTAGCAGCCTCTTTATCCTCTCCCTGCTCACAGTGCAGCAAGTCAGAATTACTACTGTAATGTCTCTAGAAAATGGGCAACTTAATATTCATACACGTGTAATTCTTACACATTTTAAAAAACAAAATGGCATATTCATGTGAATTACATCATGTCTGAAAGTTTAAATTCGTGAATGCTTAGAATTGCCAACAACTCACCCTCCAAAGGCCACTCTGTCATGCATCAAGGGCTGAGCAAACTTTCATTCATTAGAGTAGCAGTGTATGTTTGATTCCCTGCTTGCTGCAAAAAAAAAAAGATCGGCCCTGATTCTAGGCACGATCACCGATCAAGGATTTATATGAATATCGGATGATTTCGATCGGTGCATCCCTACTCAATGAACAATTCTCTCTCTTTTTTTGCTATGTCCTCCTACACACATCTTATGTTCTGTCGACATTTCAGTAATTAGTTGCTTTTTCCCCACCACTAAACATAAACTAAAGACAGTAGACTATATAGAAAACGGTCCAACTGAGTCAATACAACCAGGGTTAATATAGTTTTAAATTTTAAATTTGATTTCTTTTATTTAAATTTGTCCTTTTAAAGCTGAGTTTAGATTTATCTTAAAATTATCCATAACTTAAAATAGTCTATACTGATTTGTTTTGTCTCTATATGCCGGGGTTTGGGAAAATACATACAAATTATTCAAAATAGTAGTAATAAGAGCTTGCTAAAAAGTTACATCTCATGATTTGACAGCAAATGGCATGCTGGTAAAGCTGTTTACTTGCAGAACAAAAGCGGTGGAATTGACAAATCTACCTTTGTCGGTTTGTTTTTGCTTAAAACGTTTATGATCTTACCCTATTAAAGAAACACTTTTTAGGTGACGCCATGCAAGAAGCAGACGCGTGAGCGACTGGCTCTGCGCATTTTGCTAGTTTTTTAATTATTTTCATGTTATAATCCGGTGAGATACAATACACCCAGTTGCATATTTGCACTTTGAGGTAAACATGGCAAAGAAGTCAAAATCCTCAGACACTGGAGACATTTAAAGACACTTATGTGTTCAAGCTGAGGCCTCTGACGGGACAGTGAGCCAGGGACATGATTTGGATGGCGCGTTGGGAGAAGATATTCAGCGTCAACTGTCCAACATCTGGGTGATGCTGACGAAGGTTGTTGCTGACTTGGAGGATCTCGCTGTAATACGTCGATCGATTCCTTGATCATAGTGAAGCAAAAGTGTGTAAGCCCCCTAGAGTAACATTGACGCTTTACAGGATGTGTAAAAATCTTGGTCTTGCAGATATTTGTAGACTTTTGAACCCATCTAGTAAGGACTATACATTTTTTTCATCAGTCCATAAGATTTATTCTAGAATAGATTTTTTTAAATATATATATATATATATATAAGTCCCTCATTTAATCTGTTGTTGATTGCTCAATTGGAAATATCTTGGTCTCAGATCACGCCCCATTGAGTTTAGAGGTGTTGCCACATACGGAGAAAAAGAAATCAAATAGTTGGCACCTTAATGTATCCCTTTTGCAAAATCCTGATTTCCAACAAATGTTAAAGACAGAAATCAATGTTTATATGGAGACCAACTGGTCCTCAGTATCCTCTGTGGGCGTGGCTTGGGAGGCACTTAAGGTGGTTCTTAGCGGTTGGATCATACATTATGCCTCATTCACCAAAAAATCCAAAGCACGAGAACTCGTGGAGTTGGAAGGGAATATTAAAAGTGCAGAGGCCAAATGTTGTCTGATGGCCTCAGAGAATTGACCCATTTGAAACACAGATATAATACTATTTTGTCACGGAAAGTGGAGTTTTGGTTATTCAGGGCAAGACAGTCATACTTTGAGTCAGGTGACAAAGCAGGGAAGCTTTTGGCTAGATATATAAAGCAGAGAGAGTCTTTTTCTACCATTCCCTCAGTGAAATCTGCTAGTCGTGAAATATTTACCTCGGCCATTGATATTAATAATGCTTTTAAAGAATTCTATCTTGATCTTTATAGTTCCACGTCTTCGTCTACTGATGAACATATTAGAAATTTTGTGGAACCATTAGATCTCCCTAAACTGATGACTGAGCAAAAAAATTCTCTTGATTCTGAGATAAACTTGGAGGAGCTTGCCTACAGGCAAGGCTCCGGGGCCAGATGGCTTTGCCACTGAATTTGTTTAGATCTTATGCTACAGAATTGGCTCCACTTTTGTTAGAAGTTTATGCAGAATCATTAAAGAATGGAAAGCTTCTGGGGGGCCTGGGTAGCGTAAAATACGCTGGCTACCACCCCTGGAGTTCGCTAGTTCGAATCCCAGGGCGTGCTGAGTGACTCCAGCCAGGTCTCCTAAGCAACCAAATTGGCCCGGTTGCTAGGGAGGGTAGAGTCACATGGGGTAACCTCCTCGTGGTCGCTATAATGTGGTTTGTTCTCAGTGGGGCGCATGGTGAATTGAGCGCGGATGCCGCGGTAGATGGCGTGAAGCCTCCATACTCGCTATGTCTCCGTGGCAATGCGCTCAACAAGCCACGTGATAAGATGCGCGGGTTGACTGTCTCAGACGCGGAGGCAACTGGGATTCATCCTCCGCCACCTGGACTGAGGCGAATCACTATGCAACCACGAGGACTTAGAGCGCATTGGGAATTGGGCATTCCAAATTGGGAGAAAAAGGGGGGGGAAAAAAGAATGGAAAGCTTCGGCCAACCATGACACAAGCCCGGATCAGTCTGATTCTTAAAAAGGAAAAAGATCCAAGCGAGTGTAAGAGTAACTGATTAACCGATTAAGTTATGACATCTCTTATACATATAGATCAGGTGGGGTTTATTCGGGGCCGCAGCTCTTCTGACAACATTAGGCATTTCATTAATATCATGTGGTCAGTGGCAAATGATCAGACTCCGGTCGCTGCCATCTCACTTGACACCGAAAAGGCGTTTGATATGGTAGAATGGGATTATCTTTTTAAGATTTTGGAAATATATGGGTTCGGAAATACTTTTATTGGATGGATTAAGTTACTTTATAGACACCCTGTAGCGGCGGTACAAACAAATGGATTAATTTCAGATTATTTTACTCTGAATAGGGGCACTCGGCAGGGTTGCCCTCTTTCCCCATTATTGTTCTGCCTTGCCCTGGAACCTTTAGCAGCCGTGATAAGAAAGGAGGATGATTTTCCAGGGGTGACGGCGGGAGGTGTGGCGCATAAGCGTCTGCTTTATGCAGATGATATTTTGTTATTCGTTTCCGACCCCACTAGATCTATGCCTTGCCTCCACAGAATTATCAATTCCTTTTCAAAATTTTCGGGATACAGAGTTAATTGGTCTAAATCCAAAGCTTTATCTCTGACTGCGTACTGCCCAGTAACGGCTTTTCAACCGGGTGCCTTTCAATGGCCCAAACAGGGCATTAAGTATTTGGGTATTTTATTCCCAGCAAATTTATATGATTTAGTTAGTTAATTTTGATCCTTTAATAAAAAGGTTTTCGAACGATCTGGGCAGGTGGGCTTCATTTCATTTATCGATGATTGGGAAGGTTAATGTTATTAAAATGAATTGCATTCCAAAATTCAACTACCTACTACAATCTCTCCCTATAGATGTCCCCCTCTCTTATTTCAAGCAATTTGATAGCATAGCGAAGTCCTTCATTTGGAATGGAAAGCATCCCATATTACATTTTAACAAGTTACATAGGCCGATTGACAAAGGTGGGTTAGGCCTACTTAAGATTTTGTTTTATTATTACGCATTCGGTCTCAGACGTTTGGCTCATTGGTCGCTTCCACCTGAGAGAGCCCCTCCCTGGTTTTGTATTGAAAAGGAAGTTCTTGCCCCTATCTCGCCACTGCAAAGCCCTTCTATCAAACTAATTGGAGAAGTTAAGTCACACCCCATTATCTCGCATTTACACTCGATATGAACAAAGGTGTCCAGAGTGTTTAACTCGAATATTTATTTAAATGTAGCCTCGAGCATATGGGTGAACCCTAAATTATGTATTAATAAGTCCCCTTTCTGTTGGTCAGATTGGATTGTGAGGGAGGTTAATACACTTGGTGACCTATATGAGAGTGGAGTATTGAGATCTTCTGAGAATTTGATTAAACATTTTGGGATTCCCAGATCTCAATTTTATAAGTATTTACAGCTGCACTACCTGCTCTGCACTGTTTTTGGGAGTAGCACGCACCCCCCTAGAGTGGCAGATACTCTGGGAGTGGTGATTGCTGCTTTTGGGAAGGGTCATGAGGCATCAGTGTATTACTCCCTGCTAGTTCAGAGTCTGGGGGACAGAGCTTTAAATTCTCAAAGATTATGAGAGGAAGATATAAATTTGTTATTGGAGGAGGGAGTGTGGGCTAGGATTCTAAAAAAACGTCAAATCTGCATCTAGAGATGCAAGGGTTCGCCTTATGCAATTTAAGATTTTACATTGATTTTTTTGGACCCCCTCTAGATTGTATAGGCTTGGTCTTAAGGACACACCCATCTGCTGGCGATGCCATTCTGGGGAGGGTGGCTGCCTTCGAGGAGGGGGTCGAGCATAAGGATGGGAGTTCGGGATTCTTGCAATAAGAAATGGGGCAATTACTTAGCATTTTTGGGGAAATCTCGAGGAGGGGCGGTAGAGGGAGTAATTTAGAGTTTATTTTTTATTTTATTTTTATTATACTTCATTATTGTATTTTTTTTGTTTTGTTGTTTTAGTTGTTTTTTTTTTTGTTGTTTGTTTGTTTGTTTTCTATATTCTATTGACCAGGGGTGTTTGTGGGGGGTGTCAGGGTGGGGTGGAAGTTTTGTAGGGGGAGGGGATATAGTGGGGGTTTAATGTTTAAAGTGATTGATTCAATATATATATGTTGTTGTTGTTGTTGTTGTTGTTTTTTTTTGTTAATTTATGAATCAATAAAAATGTTAATAACAAAATTAATTTAAATTAATTTAAATGACCTTACATGCAATGGTATATTCCTAAATGAAAAAGTTAAGCTCAATCGACATATAAAAAAACATGAAGTTAATATGTTACCCTGTGGTTTACAAAAATAAAACATCAAAACCAACTAAATTCAACTTGTTACATGAAGTTTAGCATCATACACAAACTCTGCTAATGAATAATACATTTTAAAGTCTATAATTAAATCATGAATAAAACATTTCGCTGCCCATAATATCCTAACATTTTATTGTACATGGTTGAATGTTGTGAAAATTGGAAATATGCTGGAAAATAATGTATTTTAAACAGTTTGTCAATTCGTTGAAAATACATTAAAATCGATAATAAATAAGTGCTGTTTTATTTTATCGGATTAGTGTTGCTGCCTGCTTTAGGAGTAACAATTTACCGATTAGGTTATTTAAAAAGTTAATTCATTAAGCAGTTATGGACCTCCTAGAAGGGGCTTTAAGTTCAAGCTGACAACACGCATAGACTACAAGAGACTACAGAAATAATAGCCTTCATGTGTGTATACATTATGCCTGAAAGACTTAATAGCAGGCCTGTCTCCACCCCAATCATGAGCTTGACCCACCTTGACTACCACACCGACGCCTCCAACTGTTTGGCTGACCCAGAGAGTCCTATTTCCCACCTTACATCTTAGAGCTGAAGCCATCCTGCTTAATAACCTAATATTAATACTATTGTTTGCTATTTTTATTTCGTGATATGTTTATTTCATGACATGTGGGTGACTTGGTTCAAGTCCATAATTAACCACGGCACCGTCTGCTCCTGAAACCGCGATGCACATATGCTTAAACTAAAGGGGAAAGCAGTAGCCATGTGTGATTTTACCAGTTTTCGGGTCCTGTGCGAAACTGCCTTTCACTTTCTAGTTTGTTGGCTACACACCTTTCTTTGTTTTCTTTCCACATGTCAGTAGACATTGGCAGTCGTGCCAGCCACCTCGGTAATGTTATAAATTATTCTCCCTAGTACCATTTATGCGTATTGGTTGACTGATGAGTATGCGTGTGTTTATGTGCTCAACACTTTTCCTCTCAGGCCCTTCCTCCCAGTTTAGTGGTTGCTGGTGTGTACTGCGCGGTGATAGCAGCCTTCTTCACTGCCATAAAAGCAGTGAACTTTCGGCTACACACCATGTTTGACCTGGGCGAGATTGTGGAGAAGAGGCAGGCCTCGTTCACCACAGACCCCAAGAGAGTGGAAGAAGGGGAGGAAGGCTCAGGAGCTCACGATGGAAGCCAACACAGGTACAGAAAACCTTTTTGTCTTTAGTACTACATACACTTTGTTGCCCTTTTGAAGTAAAAACTGGAGATTTATGGCTTTAAGCCCATGTCTGTTGGATCTGAGGCCATCTATATGCTAGGGCAGTGGTTCTCAAACTCTGTGCCGCGGCACACTGGTGTACCGTGGCAGGTGGGCCGGTGTGCCATGGAATTTGCAGAGCTCCAGCATTCGCGAGTGAAAATTACTGCGTGCGAATTTGGACAGTTATTTGGCTGCACCGGTGCGAGTGACAGATGATCTTACACCTAAAGTTATGAACTTATTATTGCAACCTACAATCAGAATAAAAACTCCCTGATGCATCTTGCATCATATACCAAGTACTTTTAAAAGAGGCACGTTAGTTAGTTTTGCATTCAAAGCGCTGCTTTCTCAGTCTCACACGGCTGCGAGTGCTCTCCTCTTCTCTCTTTCACACGTACGCATAGACTGAGAGATAGTGAAGATATACCATGTGAAAATGGTTTAAGCGGAGATTCTTGCTTGTAGGCCTATCTGTCAAAATGACGGATAGCGTTTTGAATAATTAATTTTTGATGGATGATGTCTTAACCTTGCGCTCAAATGCAAGTTTTTGAGAAAAATAGCGTGTCAAATAAAAATGCATGAATCCATTAAATGCGCGATACCAATAAACAGCATGTCAGCGTCCTCGTCTAACTCAACGTGATAAGCAAAATCTCAAACATAAAAAAATAACCATGAAATGTCACTCTAACAGTAAGAGCCTCTTTGGGTGACAGCGCACCAAACTTACAATATTCTGCTTCTAACGGAGGTGCGCATTGTAATATTATAACCACTCACTGCCAGACTGCAAAAACCTATTAAAACTGCATATCCTGTTGAATGAGACTACCAAGCAGCTGCATGGAATCGCGCTTATGCAAATTCCAGGTCAATGCACATTCCAAAAAATAAACAAACATTGTTTTATAATCATCATATTATTTTTATCCGTCATTATTCTTTTAAATTTTTTTCCTAAATACATTTTTTTTGTGTAGAGCCCTGATATGTCCTTACAAACTACAGTGCATCCGGAAAGTATTCGCAGCGCTTCACTTTTTCCACATTTTGTTATGTTACAGCCTTATTCCAAAATGGATTAAATTCATTATTTTCCTCAAAATTCTACAAACAATACCCCATAATGACAATGTGAAAGAAGTTTGTTTGGAAGTCTTTGCAAATTTATTAAAAATAAAAAACAAAAAAAATCACATGTACATAAGTATTCACAGCATTTGCTCTTTTTGAGTATGATGCTACAAGCTTGGCACACCTATTTTTGGGCCATTCTTCTTTGCAGGACCTCTCAAGCTCCATCAGGTTGGATGAGGAGCGTCGGTGCACAGCCATTTTCAGATCTCTCCAGAGATGTTCAATCGGGTTCAAGTCTGGGCTCTGGCTGAGCCACTCAAGGACATAGAGATGTCCCGGAGTCACTCCTTTGTTATCTTGGCTGTGTGCTTAGGGTTGTTGTCCTGTTGGAAGATGAACCTTTGCCCAAGTCTGAGGTCCAGAGCACTCTGGAGCAGGTTTTCTTCAAGGATGTCTCTGTACATTGCTGCATTCATCTTTCCCTCTAGTCTCCCAGTTCCTGCCGCTGAAAAACATCCCCACAGCATGATGCTGCCACCACCATGCTTCACTGTAGGGATGGTATTGGCCAGGTGATGAGTGGTGCCTGGTTTCCTCCAGGCATGACGCTTGCCATTCAGGCCAAAGAGTTCAGTCTTTGTTTCTCATGGTCTGAGAGTCCATCAGGTGCCTTTTGGCAAACTCCAGGTGGGCTGTCATGTGCCTTTTACTGAAGAGTGGCTTCCGTCTGGCCACTCTACCATACAGGCCTGACTGGTGGAGTGCTGCAGAGATGGGTGTTCTTCTGGAAGGTTCTCCTCTCTCCACAGAGAAACGCTGGAGCTCTGTCAGAGTGACCATCGGGTTCTTGGTCACCTCCCTGACTAAGGCCCTTCTCCCCCGATCGCTCAGTTTGGCTGGGCGGCCAGCTCTAGGAAGAGTCCTGGTGGTTCCAAACTTCATCCATTTACGGATGATGGAGGCCACTGTGCTTATTGGGACCTTCAATGCTGCAGAAATTTTTCTGTACCCTTCCCCAGATCTGTGCCTCGATACAATCCTGTCTCGGAGGTCTACAGACAATTTCTTGGACTTCATGGCTTGGTTTGTGCTCTGACATGCACTGTTAACTGTGGGACCTTATATAGACAGGTGTGTGCCTTTCCAAATCATGTCAATCAACTGAATTTACCACAGGTGGACTCCAATCAAGTTGTAGAAACATCTCAAGGATGATCAGTGGAAACAGGATGCACCTAAGCTCAATTTTGAGCGTCATGGCAAAGGCTGTGAATACTTATGTACATGTGATTTTTTTCGTTTTTTATTTTTAATAATTTTGCAAAGATTTCAAACAAACTTCTTTCACGTTGTTATTATGGGGTATTGTTTGTAGAATTTTGAGGAAAATAATGAATTTAATCCATTTTGGAATAAGGCTGTAATATAACAAAATGTGGAAAAAGTGAAGCGCTGTGAATACTTTCCAGATGCACTGTAAATAACCTTTTTCAAATATTCCATGAAATAGTACATATATATATTCACAGATATAATTTACCATGATTTCAAGTCATTCAAAAATTAAAAAAAAAATGTATTTGTGTTTCAGAGGCAGCATAAGGTTTAATACAGTTTATTTCACATTTATTCCACTGTGCTAAGGTACTCCTAAAAAGCTGACAACTAGCTTTTTAGCAGAGATATATAGATCATATAAAGTCTTGCTCTTCCTGGAAAACAGACCACAAATGTTGAACTCATTTCGTCCAATAAAAAGCTGCATAGAATGAGAATTTATCCCCTCCTAATATCTCCTATTTCAGGTTTATATGAACAAGTAGCAAATCTTGTTCATAGCTGTCACATAAACTAAAGGCTATTGGCTCTTTAGAAAAGGGGGACAAGCTCTTTGATTTGTCTCACCCCAACTTATAAGTCAGCATAAGTTATTTCATAGAAAACTGCAAGCATCATGCTACTCTCAGAGTCAGACAGTCTTTGGGGATTTGCAGTTGGTGAACAGCTGTTAATGGTGTCGAGCAGTCAGTTTTTAGCTCTTGTCTGCATGCCTGTGCCCACAGGGACAGTGGTGTTGGTGTGGAAATGACAGTGTTCCGAAAGGTGAACTCCACCCCTCCTGTACGCTGCAGTTCCCAGCATTCTCTGTTTGGTTTTAACCAGGTTTCGGTGAGGATATTGTTAAAGCTAAACATCATTGTGCTTAATCGTTATTTGTTACTCTCTTTCTCATAGGAATTTCCTCTCATTTGTTTTCTTTTCCTTTGCCTAGGAATTTTTACCACAGCTTGAAGACCCTGGAGGCTCAAAGGGTACATTGTTTGTTGTTTTTTGGTACACCGTATTTGTAATCCCAAACCCAATTAGTTTTTCTTGACATGAGCTGGTTAAGCTTTTTGTTTAACTTGTCAGTACTTTTCTGATGCCTCTTTAATAATGTCTAACATTCCAGACCTCATGCAAGAGCAGAGTAGTAATGTGATAGTGACCTCTGCACATAGAGACATCATTCAGCACAACTCTCAGGATTATTCTAGTAAGAACCTATCCTTTACTGCTGCACTACAATAGCACCACTAAGCACTATTCCTCAGATTCCCATTTGACAATAATATTGATCTTAGTGTAAACACTGAAGGTTGATGTTAGTTTGAACAAGGAAATGCAAGAGCAAATTGATGGCTTAATAAAAATAATGAATTCGTTTTTAAGAGTGGTACTACTACTGTCTTATGCCACATGTACAAAGAAACATCCCCACTGTGCTCTGTTTTAACTTAGTCACTTTTGTCATTGCAGGTGTGACGCCATCCTGCATCGCTAGGGATTACAGAGGTCTAATTGGAGTGGGTGACGTAATGTCAGCAGGTTTTGGTAGCCTGCACTCAACAAACTGTCCCTCCATCCCCCCATCCCCCTCCAGCCAAGAAGATGGAGATGAGAAAGAGCAGGTGGAGAACAGAGGTATGGAGCAGCAGAGCTCTAAGGGAGAGGGGCTCAGGGGCTACCCCCCCCTCCGACCCTCGGCTGAGTCGGAAAGCCTCGGAGATGCTCCGCTAAGCCCTCTTATTAAGAGTAGCTTGAGCGAGGAGCTGAGTGAGAACTTGCTGGGTTTGGGCCTGGACCCTGTCACTTTTGCCCCCGGTGCCGGGCACCCAGGCAGCCGCACGGGGGTGGCCTTGGCTGCAGGCTCCACTGACAGCTGCTTTAGTGGAGGTGGAGCTACCACAGACAGAGAGACTCTCAGTACAGTCAGTAGCTACCGCAGTGAGAAAACTGACTCAACCCAGCTTGAGAGCCCCTCACTAGGTAAGACACATCAGCCTTTGTCTAATGCTCCCTCCACAGCTTTGCTTCAGTGTAAAGGCCACTTTCAGCAGCCAGGAGATGTGCTGCAGGGGGGCAGCGACACGGATGACCTGTCAGACAGCGTGCTGCTACGCTCACCCACCAAAGAGCTCTCCTCTGCCCAGGGCCTGGACAGAACTCTGGTGGAGGGAGAGGACCTCCCCCCTTTGCTTACAGACATTGCACAGCCCTCCTTGCAGGACTCATCACCATCTAGCAGTGGGCCATCTGATCCATGTGATCTTGATGGAGGTATCCCCATACCCCCTCTCCCTCCACCGCGCCAGGCTAGTTCTGTACCTTCGGGCTTGGCACTTGGCTTGGTCTGCTCTGAGCCTGCTCTGCCTGTTTCTGCCCCATCCTACCTCCTAGCAGAACCACCATCTCTCCAAGCCCAGCAGCAGGTAGTGCGACCTAAAGATCTGAAGCTGTTACGTGCTGGAGGTAGTGTGGGTCATCGCCCCGGCCGCAGGAAAGCTCCGCGCAAACGAGGCACTGCTGGCAGTAGCAGTTTTGACTGTGGCTCCTACCGCCGGCACCACAACCGTGGCCAACACAGAGACTACATCCCTGTACGCAGTCGGCTGGGTGCCAAAGCCTACAGTGAGAGCTTGTTTGAGGACTCTAGTGATGAAGATGATGGCAGCGACATGAGTGCCGGCTCTAGTATAGGCTCCCAACGTCGTTTCAGCTCAGACGATGAAGACGACGATGAAGATGATGATTCAAGCTCCTCTACCTCCTGTTACTCCCCCGATCTGGCTAATGCCTCAGAAACTGGCCCAGTCCCTCAGCTACCTAGCCCTGGAGAGGATCCTGATACTGTAGGCCCCACCCATACTCGTAGTGCTCAGCGCTCAGCCAGCACAGCCAGTGCCAAGACTCATGCCAGAGTGCTCAGCATGGATGGAGCTGGAGGGAATTCCAACAACACAGGGACCCTTGCCTCTACTCTGCTGCCTTTACCCCCTTCCTCCACACCTGCCCCACGTCCTCTTACCATCTCTAAGTCAGACCTGGAGGCTCGGACAATGCACTCAGAGGGTTTCTCCAGGGCCCACCATAGACTAGACTCCCATGGAGGCTCCTGGGCTGGGAACCAGACAGGCTGGAGAGCAGGAGAGCTGCTGGAAGAGGGGGCAGTTGGAGGAGGTGAGGAGCATATAGATTTGTTCTAGCTATTTTGCTGCTTTTCAGTAAAACCATAGCTTTATTATTTCTTGGATTAAAAAAATAATTAGAGACTTGCATAGCTTCTGGCATTGGGATAAATTCAGATTAGCTACATGTTGCTCTAAGCAAACTTGTTTTCTCTGTTCTCTCAATGATTAACAAGGAGTGTTCAGATGTAGGATTATATGCAAGTTAATGCAGTTCATTTAACGGCAAAAGGGATAGGAGAACATTTCAAGCATGTCCGCACATGTGAATGAGCATTTATGTTTAAGTGATCTAGTCTGACTAATCAGGCATTTTAATAAAAGGTGCAGAATATTATTATTATAATTTTTTTAGTTAATCCTAAAAGGAAAATTGTGTCATTTACTTACCCTCATGTCATCCAAAACCATATGACTTTCTTCTGTGCAACACAAAAGGAAATGTTACTCAGAATGCTAGCCTCAGTCACCATTCAGTTTCTTTGTATAGAAAAAAGATGCAAAGAAAGTGAATGGTGACTTAGGCTAACATGCTGCCTAAAATCTCCTTTTGTGTAGAAGTCAATTTTCATTTTTGGGTGAACTATCTTTTTAAAATATTGACATTCTACAAAAATATTAAGATAATTAAAATATATTCCTGGCTGGTTTTAATTATTATGATCTTATCAACTAATGGTTAAGCTTGGACATAGATCATCATATCAGTTCTTGTTCATTTTGTTTTAGTTATTTATGTGGACCTATGCTGCCTTTCATACCCATGTGGTATTAATTCACCCTAATGGTTTGGCTGAAAAAATAGTTTAGAATAGGCCACTATAATCTGAATATTAAATGGTGAGATCTTTCATTATTAAATTATGCATTTTTTTTTTTTTTTGTTGCTTCTATCTCTCTCTTACTGCTGCATGCAGCGGGGGTTGAAAAGTAATGTTAGTCCATCAGCTCTGTCAAACTTGTCATCCTTTTATGCATCACCATTAAATTGTATTTGGGTAGCTTATGCAGGTATCATTTTCTGTAACTATGTTACTTGATTAGCTTCATAATAATTTGAGCAGTAGTGCATGTTTTATGCCATTTCTAAACTGTACCTGTTACTTTCACACATCCAGCTCTGGCCCCAGAGGAGGGTAGTAAACGTGACTCTGTGAGCAGTGTAAAGAGAGCACGGGCCATTCGCAGGCGACATAATGCAGGCAGTAATCCCACCCCACCCCCTTCTGCCATGGGCTCTCCCCCTAGTCTTCAGGACCTCCAGAGAGTCCGCACTTCCTCTCACTCTCGTACACGAACGCTCCCCTCTGCTCTGCACTTTGCCGCCTCCTCCCTGCTGCTTCTCCCACCCCGCAGTGGTGTTCATGAAGCATCCACCTTTGATGACACTTCAGAGGGAGCTGTGCACTACTTTTACGATGAGAGCGGTAAATAATCATTTGTGCTTTAAATCATCTGCAGAAAAGAACAAACATCACTTCCACTCGCTTCTTTAGACTTTATAACTTTATTCGCCATGTATAAGGTATACAAGGAAGTAGATGTTTGGTGTTTCTACGGCTTTGTTCAGACTGACAAAAAAAAACAATTATTTTGGTGTTTCAATTCAAATCCGTTTAATTATTTGAAGTCTAAATGGCAAAAAACTAAAACAAAAAAACACATGAAATTCATCTTTACAAACCTGATCCAAAGCACATTCGTATGTTGTGTGAAATCAAATTATTGTCTCATTCAGAATGGTCAGATCGGATTATAAAGTGGCAAGAAAAAGTATGTTGTCCCTTTGGAATTTGCTGGTTTTCTACATTATTTAGACATAAAATGTGATCTCATCTTCATCCAAGTCACAAGTATAGACAAACACAATGTGCTTAAGCTAACAACACACAAACAATTAAAATCTTTCATGTCTTTGTTTAATGGGATGTGTTAAATATTCAAAGTGCTGTGGAAAAAGTGAACCCTTGGATTTAATAACTGGTCTATCCTCATTTGGGAGAAATAACCACCCCCAGAATATCACCAATCCTCCACCAAATTTCACAGTGGGTGTGAGACACTGTGGCTTGAAGGCCCCTTTCTATGTCTCCGTCTAACCATTTGGCAACCAGGTGGAGGATCGGTGATGATCTGGGTGTGCTTCAGCAAGGTTGGAATCGGGCAGATTCGTCTTTGTGAAGGACACACGAATCAAGCCACGAGGTTATCCTGGAAGAAAAATTGCTTCTTTCTGCTCTGACAATGTTCCCCAACTCTGAAGATTGGTTTTTCCAGCAGGACAATGCTCCATGCCACACAGCCAGGTCAATCAAGGTGTGGATGGAGGACCACTGGATCAAGACCCTGTCATGGCCAGCCCAATCTCCAGACCTGAACCCCATTGAAAACCTCTGGAATGTGATCAAGAGGAAGATGGATGGCCACAAGCCATCAAACAAAGCTGAGCTGCTTGAATTTTTGTGCCAGGAGTGGCATAAAGTCACCCAACAGCAATGTGAAAGACTGGTCAAGAGCATGCCAAGATGCATGAAAGCTGTGATTGAAAATCAGCATTATTCCACTAAATATTCATTTCTGAAATCTAAGTTAAAACATTATTATTGTGTTGTTTCAAAATGAATATGAAATTTCTTTGCATTATTTGAGGTCTGAAAACACTGCATCTTTTTTGTTATTTTGACCAGTTGTCATTTTCTGCAAATAAATACTCTAAATGACAATATTTTTATTTGGAATTTGGGAGAAATGTTGTCAGTATTTTATAGAATAAAACTAATTTTTTTATTTTACTCAAACACATACCTATAAATAGTAAATCCAGAGAAACTGATAATTTTGCAGTGGTCTCTTAATTTTTTCCAGAGCTGTATGTACAAGAACAATACAATAATTTGTGTGCTATAAGTTAAAACAGATTTAGTTTGTTCATTATTGTAACTTAGATGAAGATCAAACCAGATGTTAAGACAAGTTTATACATAAATGCAGGTATTTCCAAAGGGTTCACATACTTTTCTTGCCACTGTTATTAGTTATTTTCGTTAATTCGCGACATACGTATGTTACGTCATAAAGTGTTTGAATGCACTTTCACTCACTCTTTCCTCATATAGCACTTATATGACATTCACTTTCACTTTGTACAGTATAGTGAATGAGTGAACGAGTCAGCATTTTTGGAGTATATGCATTAATTATGCGTCTATTGAGTTTAGCACTATGGCGCAATGTCACAATGCGCATGAGCAGAGGGAACAAACTATAATTCATCACTTGCTAAATGGACATCCGAGCGGTCCACCCTAAAGATTGGATTTGAAAACCATATCGGATTTGTGTGCATTGTGAACAAATTTCACAACTGGGGTTCAATTGGTGGTGTTTCAGTAATTTAAAGTGTCATTTGATTTCAGGCGTAAAGAGGTCTTACACTTTTGGACCTGCTGGAGGAGGATATGAAGACCCTGTGCAGTAAGTTTCAATGCGTGCATCATTTGGATAATGTTGTCTGCCAGTCTGGCTCTTGTGTTTTACGCCTCTGACCTTTTAATTGGCTCAGGGAGCGTGAACGGCAGTCACAATCCTCCAGCTTTACCTCCACTGATGTTCAGGAGGTGGCACCAGTTCTGTCCATGCTGCAACCCAGACCGGTGGTCCTCCAGGGCATGCAGGTCCGCAGGTTACCCCTAGATATGCCAGAGGTATAACTCAACTCTTTACAGCCATCAGAATACATGATAATTAAATCCTGGTGCTTCTGTCAATGTTTTCTTTCTTCTCTTTGAAGTTTGACCTAGATCACGAGTCCCCTCATGAATCCCAGGAGAACACGCTGATGATTGAAGAGAAGGCCAAGCCTAAACAGTATTACAGATTCTGGGTGTTGCCGGGAAAGTGGCTACGAGTTCGTTACGACAGGCTGGCATTATTGGCCTTACTAGACAGGTAGGATTTTTTTGAGTTTCTGTACATCCACAGAAGACCATGTAGTGGCTCATGAGCCTGATGTATCTTAATATGCTTGATACAGTATGTATTGTAACCTGTGTGACTGCCATAGGAATCGGCGTGTGGGGGAGAACGTGTTTGCAGTGGTGCTGGCCAGCTTAGTGGCTTTCCTCGGCTTCCTGCTACTTCTCCAGGGCTTCTTTAGAGACATCTGGGTGTTCCAGTTCTGCCTGGTCATTGCCAGCTGTCAGTACTCTTTGCTGAAGGTCAGTGTGAGAGTTTAATTTGTCTTGTTTTAGCATTTTCTGCTATTTGTGTCTCATATTTTTCTGATAATATATTTCCCAGTTTTCATTTATCTTATTCTTGGTCATATTTTTTTTTTTCTTTATCCCCTTCAGAGTGTCCAACCTGATGCAGCATCTCCGATGCATGTGAGTATTACAGCTGTGTGTCAGTCTTTTACTTTGCTCATTGAGTCAGACCAGGATAGCAGATATCAAATGGAAATTGATTAAGAATGCTAAAGGAAATGTATGTCGAAATTACTTTGAATTGCTTTCTGCATTGCAGGGCCATAACTGGATCATTGTGTACAGTCGACCGGTGTATTTCTGCCTGTGTTGTGTGCTAATCTGGGTGTTTGACCTGGTCGGCCACTCAGACAGTCTGCCACCTTTTACCCTCTACGGTGTCACTTTCTTTTCTGCCCACTTCCTTCTCTATGCTAGAGACATGCTCATAGGTGTGCTCACCATCACTTAAAAACAGTGCTATTAAAATCTTTGTAACACTTTACAGTAAGGTTCCATTCGTTACCATTAGTTAATGCATGAGGTATCATGAACAAGCAATTAACAATATATTTTTTTACAGCATTTATTCATCTTTGTTAATGTTAGTTAATAAAAATTAATTTGTTCACTGTTAGTTCATTTTAGTTCATAGTGCATTAACTAATATAGCTAATACAACTTTTAATTAAAAAAATGTGTTAGGATGTGTTGAAATTAACATTAGAATTAATAAATGCTTAAGTATTGTTCATGATACCTAATGTTGTTAACTAATTTTAACAAATGGAACCTTATTGTAAAGAGTTACCAAAATCTTTTCATGGTTCATAATATAATTGTTTATATTTTAACAATGGCATAATTGCTAAATAAAAAATTCTCTCCAGTCTTTAGCCTCTGTTTTCCGATCATCTTCCTGTTCGGGCTTCTACCTCAGGTCAACACCTTCCTCATGTGCTTGCTGGAACAGGTGGACATGCACATTTTTGGTGGAACTGGTGAGACTGTGGTTATGCAAATTTTCTTCATTGGTGTGAATTTTAGTCAAGTATATCAACTAACTGTCTATGTGTATTCCTGTTTCAGCCACCACAAGCCCCCTGTCATCAGTCTACAGCTTGTTGCGGAGTGTGCTGGTGGCAGCTCTGGTTTATGGATTTTGCCTTGGTGCCATCAATGTAAGTGGGACTGGACAAGTTTGAATTAAATCACTTTGGCAATCCACCATACACACAAGTGTAATGATGAGTGATTGTGAGCGTGTTCCATGCAATGCAATGGTGTACTATATATAATCAATATGCAAATGCACAGTATACACATAATAAACACAATATAGATTTACAAAACATGCAAAGTTGTAGGAACATTAAGACAATACAAAATGTTTAAAATACAGCATAAACAGTTTAAATATGCAAAGTACTTCCATTTGGGGAGTCAATCAACGTGAATGTGCTGAATGCCTAAATATATGGAGTGTGCATAATGTGCAGTTTCAGTTGAGTAACAGTAGAATTTGGCATAATGCACACTGAAAGATTTTTCAAATACTGAATTGTTTTGCTGTGCTTATTTTGCTCATTTTGTGTGTGCGTTCGTGTGTGTGTAGGTTCCGTGGGGAGAGGCACACGTCCCAGTGCTCTTCTCTGTGTTCTGTGGCCTCCTCCTTGCCTTGTCCTATCACCTGAGCAGGCAAAGCAGTGACCCTACCATTCTCTGGTGAGCATAGCCATTATCAGTTCTGCCCTTTTATACATGCTAAAACAGCTGACTTCCTAACTGTATTACTAAACACACAGCTTTGCATGTGAGCTCTGAGATTGATACCTAACATCCACACTGCTCTCTGGCAGGTCTTTGGTCTGCTCCAAGTTCTTTCCTGAGCTGGAGAGCCGATCACCAGAGGAGCCCCCACTAGAGATTAAAGACCCTCTCCCTGAGAAACTGCGCAACTCTGTGGTAAAAGCACGCTCCCCTGTTTAACTTTGCTTTATTTTTTTTTATTTTTTTTGTATGTTTCCTAAATGTCTGCTCTGTGTTTCTGCAGAAAGAATCTCTTCACTCAGACCTGGTCATGTGCCCTCTTATGGCAATTATCACCTTTGCCATCAGTGCCAGCACCGTCTTCATTGCTCTGCAGGTCAGTATGCCGGAGGATTATTATCCATTGTATCAATAAATCGTGAATGGTGTCATTTGAGAAAAACTGATGTTGATCTGATGAAAAACAAGTCTTTCTAATTTAATATGATTTCAGCTGTAATCTTGTTCATCATCACTCTCAAATGAGTCAAAAGTTTGAGTTGTGAAGTCCAGTTCATTTTAGTGAATCTGTTCATTTTGATGGTTTGTTTCAATGAACCAGTTTAAAAAACAATTTATTCGAGTCATCAAAATAAATCTCTCCAATATTCACAGAAGTAAAATATATTTAGCAAATTTGTATTTAACATAAATTTATGTGTTCCAGTTTGATTCTGTCGCCCTAATTGAAATCCGGATTGATTCTGTTCCAAACGAATACCTTTTTTTGTTTTTACAATAGGTCCCTGTTTAACCCTTAACGGTCTGCAACTAAAGTCAGTCCAGAATCAGTTTTAGAGTAGAAATAACTCATAACAGTTATTGCTTTGTGAATTGGACATCACTAGTGTTGATGTGCCAGATTTTGGTTTTAGGGTTGTTCTATAGTTTAAATGGTGTTAGTCTTATAAACATTGTTAATCCTTATCTAAAGCATTGTTGACATCTCCCACAGCCTGCTCTTAGTTTTGTCCTGTACATCTTGGCTGGTGTGGTAGGGTTCTTTACACACTACCTCCTGCCTCAACTTCGCAAACAGCTGCCCTGGTTCTGCTTGTCCCACCCTGTGCTACGCTCCAGAGAGTACAGCCAGTTTGAGGTCCGGGGTAAGTAGACAAACCCACACACACATTACTACATTTTGAGTGATTCTGATGGACTGATCCCTCTCTGTCTCAGATGCTGCTCAACTGATGTGGTTTGAGAAGTTGTACGCTTGGCTGCAGTGTGTGGAGAAATATTTCATCTACCCGGCTGTAGTGCTCAACTCCCTCACCACTGAAGCTCATACTGTCAGCCAAAACCATGATAAACCTGGTGCCTAGTAAGAACATTTACCTTAAAAAGTCTTGGACTGCAGTAAATGGTGAAAAATCCATTTACACTATTTAGTCTTACTCTTTGGTTTTTGAAAATATGCCACAATGTATATTAGCAGAAATTGACAATGGTGGTAACTTGATCTCTATTTTTTCTTTAGTGGCCGTGCTCTGTTCATCTCAGTGGCTGGAATGAAGCTGCTCCGTTCATCCTTCTGTGTTCCGTCTCAGCAGTATGTCACTCTGTGCTTCACCGCCCTCTTCTTCCAGTTTGACTACCCACACTTTTCTCAGACCTTCCTACTCGACTACTACTGCATGTCCATCCTCTTCAGCAAGGTCTGAGTATACATTCTCATCCCTCTCAGATATATTTAAGAAATGGCTATGAAAGGGGCCTGGGTAGCTCAGCGAGTATTGACGCTGACTACCACTTCTGTAGTTGTGAGTTTGAATCCAGGGTGTGCTGAGTGACTCCAGCCAGGTCTCCTAAGCAACCAAATTGGCCCAGTTGCTAGGGAGGGTAGAGTGAAATGGGGTAACCTCTTCGTGGTCACGATTAGTGGTTCTCAATCTCAATGGGGTGCTTGGTAAGTTGTGTGTGGATCGCGGAGAGTAGCATGAGCCTCCACATGCTGTGAATCTCCGCGGTGTCGTCCACAGCAAGCTACGTGATAAGATGTGCGGATTGACTGTCTCAGAAGCGGAGGCAACTGACACTTGTCCTCCACCACCCGGATTGAGTTGAGTAACTGCGCCACCACGAGGACCTACTAAGTAGTGGAAATTAGGCATTCCAAATTGGGGAGAAAAAGGGGATTGAAAAAAAAAAAAGAAATGGCTATGAAATATTCATTTTTTTATTAGAGTCACCTCTAAAGTGTGACTTAATACATATTTTGTAAAATGTGCTGAATATGTTTGCTGAATAGTTTACCCAAAACTGAAAAAACTTTCAGTTGCATTTCTTCTAGGTACACCTGGACAGTTTTTCTTGATTGTTGACAGATAGGATGTTTCAAGCTTCTTGGAGTATTCGCCACAGTTCATTTATCTGTTTATGCTGTCTCAATTACTTCTGTCTCTTCATGTAATCCCAGACTGATTTGATGATCAGTGGGGGGCTCTGTGGGGGTCATGCCATCTGTTCCAGGGCTCCATGTTCTTCTATTTGCAAAAGCAATGTTTGGGGAGTCTAAAATGTATATTTCCTATTGACTGAAGCTGAAGATACAAATAACCATCTTAAGACAAATGTTTTTGTGAAACATCTTATGTGCCTAAGACTTTTTCACAGTACTGTATATATTTATATATTTTTTTATTATTTAAGAGTATTTTTAATTTTTGAAATTTCTGAGAAATTTATTTGAGCTCTTTTCCATACAAAAGTTCATAGTGACCACATCTGGCAAGCTCCAAAAAGGACACAACCTCGATACTCAACCAATATTCTAAACTCAACATCTGTATTTCAGATGCCCTGAAGCCATATGATAGCTTTGTTGCAGAAATTGAAGTTTCGGACTGATAATGTTCCCATCTACCAAAGCTCTGAAATCTTATTTACATTTGTGCTTTGATTCAAAAGTGGTCCACAAGCATGTATTTGAATATATAAAAGCTGCAACTGTAGGGAAGATTTTCAGTTTCTGTTAGTGGTCTATTCCTCACACAAAGCAATGACATGGCTGCAGTCTACATGGACCACTTTTTGTGTGGTTGTGTTGTTTGACCATTTTAGAGCTTGGCAGACGTGGTCTTTTTGAAGATTCTTAAATTCTCCTTTTCTGTTCCAAGGACAAAATAACAGCACAAGTATGAGGAAATAAGAACAAAATTTTCATTTTTGGGTGAACTGTTGCTTTAACTTGGATCAAATATACTCTGGATTTGTGAAAAGAAGTTGAAGACTGATGATGCTCTCATCTCTCCTGTGTGTTTCAGCTGTGGGATCTGCTTTATAAGCTGCGTTTTGTGCTGACCTACATTGCACCTTGGCAGATCACATGGGGTTCTGCTTTTCACGCCTTTGCTCAACCATTCGCAGTACCCCGTATCCTTTACCCAGTGTAACTTTCACACAGGCCTGAATGCTGTTGTCTTAACTTTATCTAGTGGTGGAGATATTTGCCCTGTGGGAGAGAGGTACTGTTTCTTAGAATGCAGCTGTACTTTTGGTTCTGCTCTGGGCCACAGTTCACATGTTCCTCCTCCTGCCCCTTTTAGGGTGTTTTCACACTTGGTTCGGTTGCTTGGTATGTACATGAGTTTGTATTATTTTACTCTGGGAGACGGTATTTTCGTGACGTTAACATGACTGCTATTAGCAGCTGTTTACCACTGTAGGTTGGTAACGACACAGGAGGAGAGGACACTAAAAATCAGAAGTGTTCCACTTCGGTTTTACCCAAACCAAAACTTGACTTGCACAAAACAACAGCTGTCTGCCTCAGATTCATTTCCAGCATTGAGCTGTTGTCAAATACAGTTTCTGCTGAGACAAGCAGCAATGACAAAAGGTTTATGAAGTAATAGAAAAATAATACATCATCAATAGCGGTTCATGCTAATTAGTCCAAATTGCTTTCATACCAAACCATACCCCAATTTTACAGCAGACTCGTGTGCAGTTTCCTGCTTCAGAGACAAGTTTAGAAAATTGCTTTCCAACTGATCTCTTGTCAGATGAACTTGGACAGGCATTGGGCACCAACAGCTTTATTGTGAAAACTCCATTAGTCATTGCTGTGTGCACCTCCTGCTCTATTGATGTCAGGTGTTTTTTGGATATGTCCTTAACTCAGGTTATGCTCTCAGATTCAGCCATGCTGTTTGTGCAAGCTGTGTTCTCAGCTCTCTTTTCCACTCCTCTTAACCCTGTGCTGGGCAGCGCAGTCTTCGTCACCTCATACACCCGGCCTGTGAAATTCTGGGAGCGAGACTACAAGTAAGCCTTAAGAAATCTTGAGCAGATGTCAGCTTCATTGTTTGTTTTGCTTTTGCTGTTTTGCATTTGAACCCTTAATAACTGTTTTCCTCTAGCACCAAGCGGGTGGATCACTCTAACACACGTCTGGCAACACAGCTTGACCGCAACCCTGGTACGTGATCATCAGATTATCTAAGTAATACAGACACTTTACTGGTAAAGGTATAGCGAACATGAAAATTCTGTCACTCACCCTCATTAAGTTGTTTCAAACCTGTATCACTTTCTTTCATTCGTGGAACATGAAAGGAGATGGTAGGCAGAATGATAGCCTAAGTCACCATTCACTTTCATTGTATGAAAAAAAAAATTAAAGTGAATGGTGACTGAGACTGCCATTCCGCTAAACATCTCCTTTTATGTTCCACAGAAGAACTAGCGAGTACTATGGGTCTGTAACAATATGAGTGTGTAAGTTATAATAGCATTGTCATTTTTGGTGAACATTTAGTAACTTTCTATTCTACCCTGTTCAGTTTTCTAATTCTCATCTTCCCTTTCTTGAACAGGTGCTGATGACAACAACTTGAACTCAATCTTCTATGAGCATTTAACACGCTCTCTACAGCACTCGCTTTGTGGGGACTTGCTGCTGGGCCGCTGGGGAATCTACAGTACAGGGGACTGCTTCATCCTGGCCTCAGACTACCTCAACGCTCTTGTACACATCATTGAGATTGGCAATGGCCTCGTCACTTTCCAGCTCAGAGGCCTTGAGTTCAGGGGTGAGCTGAATGGCAGGGAAGGGAATAAAACAGGGAAAGAGCTCTTTTCAGACAGTGAGCCTTTTGACACCAAGCCCAAATTTTCGATGCAACTTATCGTAAAAATATTGTACTACAATGATACATTTTTTTTATTATTATTTAAAGGTTAGGTAAATTTTTTTTTTAATTTATGAAATCATTTAAAAACCTCACCAACCATTTAAAGAAACATTGGATACTACGGCTGTGTCAATACAATCATGTATCGATATATATTGCGATACTTTTCCTCATGATGTTGTATCGATATTTTTTAATTCCTGTATTTTTATTCATCTATTAGTGTATTTAGGTCATGTACAACCTTTCAATAATGAAGAAGCAGGTCGTCTAAATAAATTCTGAGAACAGCGTTTATCAGTATGGTCAGAACCGCTTGTATAGCTGGGTTTCCGTTTAAATGTTTTGCATTTAAGCACATTTCTAAAAATTAGACTAAAGTAAATACGAATCACTGCTCGTTTCCATCCACTACATCATGTGCATTATCTTGAGTGAACCGCCTTGTCATGATGGAGCAACTAAATTACCTCCTTGCTTCAGGGAGAGTTTTATTTGCAGAATTGGTGCAATAGTACTTCGTTTTCTAAAAGGCTTCCAGGAGTTGCCACAGAATATATATAATATCTGATATAATGAGAGCTGAAATAGCTGCTATGCCCATACGCCACCAGCCTCCGCATACCTGGAAGTGCCCGCTCTCAAAGCTGTTCTGGCGGATTGTGAGGACCTACTTTAAAGACCAGCTGTGGGTTAAACATTTCCGAATGTCAGGGGCTATGTTCAAAGAATTGTGTCTGTGTGTGTGTGTGTGTGCGTATATATTAGGGATGTGCGCTACGACTAATTTGACTGTCGTTTAAATGGAAGTTTTGTAACCGACTAGTTGACTAGTCTAAAGAGAAACCAACCTTCAGAAAACAGTAAAAAAAAAAAAAAAAAAATGTGTTTATGCGACCCATTTAAAATACTTAAACTATTCCAAATCCGATGCTAAATTCCACTGAAATGGGGCATTTATCTGTGATGTGCTCGCCTTGAATTATGATCATTGTACATTAAATATAGAACATGACACGCATTCACTGAATCAACATTAGCAAATATTTAATAGACATATTTATTGAAAACAACTGAATGAATAGTGCAGGATTAATGGAACAACCATTAAAAGCTTGTTCTAAATGGAAATGACCAAGTAAAAGTTACTTAACATATTAAAACAGTCAGGACATTGTTGAAAATAATTAACAGGTAGACTAAGCCAAATCTATGAGAGAGGGGAAAAAAGCGCTGAAAAGTCACGCGTATTTCAGGACATGCAGTCGTGCATTAGCCATTGATCTACTATGACAGCTGTTCGATAAAGAACGTTAACTAATAACAGTTACGATGTAAAAAGAAAAAAGTAGCTATAGGATAGAAAAATTTGGCCTGTGATGCAGCCTACAATAAACCTAATGTATTCTAAACATGACGTGCACACAGAATAAAAGATAGTTTAACACGTTAAGCAGACGGTACCTCGTTGAAAATAGCCTTCTTAATCAGCAGATTAAAACAGTTATTTTCTAGGCTACTTACTCAAAAGCATACATTTTTTGATGAGTAAAATTAACCCGTCAACATGGTCTGGTGAAAGACGGGACTTGACTCACTTGAGGCGTCTATCCTGCGCTTGGAAAAAGCCCGCTCAGCGGAAAAATTATGTACAAGCATGCACAGATGTAAAGACGACTCAAATGTGAAAACATCCTTAGGGACTTTCAAACATTTGGAAAGCTGATTCCCACACCACCGAAGTGATTTCATAACTACTTTGCTGAGTTTGCTTGTCTAGCGAGAGGACATTTTCCTGCGCGCACTGCGAGTGAGGGAAGAAGCACGTGCAGCCTGAAGTGAAATTAAACTTTGTATCTGCTCCAGATATCCTTTTTTTAAATAATATTTGTATTATTAATTCTATTTAAAATATGTAACATTAATATGACAGTCATTTAAGTGCAGCCTTATAAAGACAAACGTAAATGTGTAAAAATTATTATCAGTTTAATGGGGGAAATATTAACCGACTAGTAATTCCAGTGTAGACTAGCAGCATCAGAACCGTTTAGTCGACTAGTCTCGCACATCCCTAATATATATATATCACATTCGTAACGTGCACGAATGGTAAAAACACGTCATTGTTTTGTGAATAAACTTACCTTAATGCGAAACTCTAGAAAATCAACCTCCTCCTAGTGCATTACATTTTAATTTTTTTTTACATTTATTCTTATATCAATTGTTTCCATTCAGGATTTCTTATGTGCAATTTCAAAATGCACATAAAAATTGTTGGATTGAAACCTAGCTAAGATGCGTGAGGGAGATTGAAACTGAATCCATGTGATTCACTCTTTCTCTTATGGACACTGAGTCTGATTCAAGTATTTTCCACAATTTCAATCACAATCCAAGTATGACATTGTGATGTATCGTGATGTATCGAATCGTGACTTAAGTGTCGTGATATGTATTGTATTGTGAGGGCCAGAATTAAGAAATGCTGCTTTAGATGGCCTTAGAATGACTTTTGTTTCTCTTCATTCTTTCATGACCATGTGTGTTTGTTTTATTTTCAGGGACATATTGTCAGCAGAGGGAGGTGGAGGCAATCACTGAAGGGGTAGAGGAAGATGAAGGGTGCTGCTGCTGTGAGCCGGGTCATCTCCCCCACATGCTCTCCTTCAACGCAGCATTTGGCCAGCGCTGGCTGGCTTGGGAGGTGGCTGCCACCAAATATGTGCTGGAGGGCTACAGCATCAGTGACAACAACGCTGCCTCCATGCTTCAAGTGTTTGACCTTCGTAAGATTCTCATTACATATTACGTCAAGGTAAATTCCTCTCTTCCAGAAATCTATAAAAATACACCAAATTAAACCGCAGATGCAGAACAGTGATCTGAGTCTCTTCACTACAGAGTATCATCTATTATGTAAGCCGCTCACCCAAATTGGAGGACTGGTTGGCCAATGAGTCAGTGCAGGAAGCATTGCGGCCTTGCCTCAGCCCTTCCTATGTGGACAGCGACCCCACCTTCAGCCTGAACATAGATGAAGACTATGACCACCGCGCTTCAGGCATCACTCCCTCCTCTTTCTGCCTGGTGTACCTGGAATGGATCAAATACTGCAACAGCCGCAGACAAACGGTTTGGTCACTGTTCAGATGGCAGCTGTTTATTAATTCACTGTATGTTAGTGTTGTGGTTGTTGTAAGAAGAGACACCCTAACTGCCTGTGTTTATTTTTCCACTGCAGCCGGTCGTGAGTGAAAAAGACTCCCCTCTGGTCACGCTCTGTTTTGGGTTGTGTATTCTGGGCCGTCGAGCTCTGGGTACTGCCTCCCATAGCATGTCAGCCAGGTAGGAGCATAAACATCTTAAAGACCACATGAAATCAAATTTGTGGCTTTTAGTTGATGTCTGTTAGCTGTGATGCCATCTATATGATTGTGCACTCCTAAGAAATGACATAATGATCTTTTAGCAGATATTTTACATTTGAAATTTACATTTTCTTCTGGGAAATGACACATCTCCTTGGATACGGGCATTTCCAAATTTTTGTCCAAAATAATGCTCTGTAGAATGTCCCCTCCCCCTAATTTGTAAATTGCACCTGCAATAGCAAGTTGCAAATGATAGCCAATAGCCTTTATTGTACATGAGCCATGAATCAAACTTGCTGTTTCAATAGAAAAAAACGTCAACAGGAAAGGATTTTAATGGCGTCTTTAAACACCTGAGAAATTAATGCCTCTGTAATAGCTTCAGCTTCTCTACTGCTCTCCAGTATTTTTCCTCATTCTCTATTTTTACCATTCAGCTTGGAACCGTTTCTCTATGGCCTTCACGCTCTGTTCAAGGGTGACTTTCGCATCACCTCTCCCAGAGACGAGTGGGTTTTTGCAGACATGGACCTGCTGAACAGGGTGGTAGCTCCAGGCGTACGGATGTCCCTCAAACTACACCAGGTACAGCTGAGCCATTCATTCATCTCCATTGACAACCTGCTGTAAACAGGTTTCTAGGGAAACATAGTAATAATTTCATAGCTTGCACTAAAATAGCTTTATTTTATTTTTTTTACTACTACAGTAGTGCACATCACATGTTGTATACAGCAGAAATAGCCTTATGATGCAATCACTTATTTTATGTGGTGTTAAAGGTGCACTTAGTTATTTTACGTTACACTAGCTGATCTTTGTCTTGGACTTATACTGATACTTAGTAGCATGGATAAAGCAGCACACAAAAGCAATAGTTACTGATGTCATTGTAGATATGCACTATTCAAAGTCAGCCATGATTAATATTTCTGTGAGCGAACATATCCGATAATAGGGGGATACTGGGGTTTTTAATGAGGAAAAATTACTGGGTGCACCTTTATGAATTATTATATAATGTATGTGTAATTGAATATATTTGCAATAATCCTAAAGACATATGGAAACAGACTTCTCATCTCTCTCTCGTGTTCCCTGCAGGATCACTTCACCTCTCCTGATGAGTATGAGGATCCAGTGGTTCTGTATGATGCCATCACGGCTAATGAGGAGAAGATGCTGATCTCTCATGAGGGTGACCCTGTGTGGCGCAGTGCCATCCTGGCCAACATGCCTTCTCTGCTGGCTCTCCGCCACATCATGGATGATGGCAGTGATGAGTACAAGATCATCATGTTGAACAAACGCTTCCTAAGCTTCAGAGTCATCAAGGTACTTTGCTACTGCAGTTTGTATACACACATATCAGAAAACAGCCATACTTAAAGGGCTAAGTCACCCAAAAATGAAAATTCTCATCATTTACTCACCCTCATGCCATCCCATATGTGTATGACTTTCTTTCTTCTGCAGAACACAAATGAAAATTATGAGAATATCTCAGCTCTGTGGGTCCATACAATACAAGTGAATGGTGATCAGGCTTTTGAAGTGCCAAAAAGCAGATAAAGTCAGTATGAACATAATCCATCAGACACAAGTGGTTTAATCAATGTCTTCTGAAGCGATCCAGTTGGTTTTGGGTGAGAATAGACCAAAATGTAACTCCTTTTTCACTGTATATCTTGACAGCATTCTCCTTGGTTATCATGATTTCAAGTGCGATTACACTTCCTATAGCTCCATCGTTTTAGAAGACATGGATTAAACCACTTGAGTCTGATGGATTATGTTTATGTTTTTGGAGCTTCAAAGGCCTGATCACCATTCACTTGCATTGTGTGGACCTACAGAGCTGAGATATTCTTCTAAAAATCTTTGTGTTCAGCAGAAGAAAGTCATACACATCTTAGATGGCATGAGGGTGAGTAAATGAGAGAATTAAAATTTTTGGGTGAACTATCCCTTTAACAGGCTCTGTCCTGTTTATTAGCATACACCACTGTAGTCTTAAGTAACCAGACTTTTGACTGTGCATAAAGTCTGGTCCACACTGCATCCTATTCTGGCCAACCCACTTAAACAGGCTATAAAAAGTCTTAATTATCTTTTGAAGATGTCTTAATGTTGAAGCCAATAAGACAGGAATCACGATATGGCCTAATGTGATTTCAATAAATAAATATCTAGTCTGTGCACTATGTGCTTCAAAGTGAACACAACGCTGTTTTTGCACACACTTCAAGCACCCGGCGAGCTCGTGTTGTAGTGTTTCCAGCCATTTCAGAGTGATTCACAATCAGTGAGTGCAGGTAATTTATGGCAATTGTTCACTGATGATCTGCTGCTGATGAATTACTGTTTGTTTATTTTATAGTGGTTATATTGTAATACATTATAGATGATTGTAAGAGTGTATATTTTGTTTCCTATGTCAGTTTGTGTAAGCAGCTGGGAGCATAGCTATTTTAAAATAAGTGTCCTCTGTGTATTTTGGGCTTGTTTAAAGTTAAAAGTCCTGCATTATGCACCAAATCATATTTTGTCAGAGATTTTCTTTTTTCTTTTTTCTTTGCACAATAAACTACATATGGGATTTCATTCAATTTGGACAACTTCACAGTAAGGAATAACTCTGTTTTTTTTGTTTTTTTACATTCAGTATATTAATTTTAAAAACTGTCTGTCGATTAATGGGTTATCGCCTTTCCTCCAACATCTTATGGACCCTTTTCACATGTTCGCAAAGCAGAAGTCGTCATAGTTGAATGGCGGATTACAGTAAATTTGCTTAACTGTTTGCTCCAAAAGCAAAAGAAAAATAATCAACAATTACACTTTCACAGCTTTGCAAAAGAAGATAAAAAATATACAGCGCTGGGTAACAGCAGTAAGAAGAGAGAAACAAGCCAAATGTTTCAGTCACTCCATCAGTGGCTGTGTTAGAAGCCTCATCACAGTTGTGGTAACTGTATTATATTACCCTGGAATAAGTTCTAAAAAAAAATCTAAGTGCAATGCTATAAATTTACACTAAATATTTGTAAAACTGGAAACGAAGTTTGCTACATTTACGTTGTTAAAGAAGGCGGAAACGCCTCATAACAGGTCTGTGAAAAGGGTCTATTATTGGTATCAGCAAAATCCACTACTTGTTGACCTCTAATTCATATGTATTGATATACTGGTACATAAACCAATTTTGATTGGACATACGATATTCATTTTATTAGCTTAGGTCTTTAAAATGGTCTTAAAGCCTTAAATTTGATTTTAAAAACTTTGCAGCATCCCTGCATACTGACATTGCTGTAACTAGTCTTTGCTGCCCCCTACAGGTGAACCGAGAATGTGTGCGTGGGCTATGGGCCGGGCAGCAGCAGGAGCTGGTCTTCCTGCGAAACCGGAACCCTGAGCGTGGCAGCATCCAGAACGCCAAGCAAGCCTTGAGGAACATGATTAACTCGTCTTGCGACCAGCCCATCGGATACCCCATCTACGTTTCCCCCCTCACCACCTCTTACGCCGGGGCCCATGCCCAGTTGCGCTCAGTCTGGGGAGGTCCCATCAGCCCCCGCAACATTTACATTTGGTTCATCAGCAGCTGGGACAGGTTGGATGTGGCAAACACACACACAATGTAGCTGGTATTCCTATCCTTACCTTTATTGTTAAAGGGATATTTCACTCCAAAAAAATTGTCATTTATTCATCCCTTTGTCATTTCAAATCTTTTGTGAAACACAAAAAGGAGAAATTTTTAAGAATGCTAATGCTGTTCTTTTTCCATACAATGAAAGTGAATGGTAACTTTAGGCTGTGCCAAACATTATGACTAACATCTTCCTTTGTGTTCCATGAAAGAAAGTCATACGGGTTTGAAACAACATGACTGTGAACAAAAACTGTGAGTTTTTTTTTTTTTTTTTTTTTTGTGGTGAACTATCCCTTAAGTTGTCAGTTGGTAAGTTCTGTGTGCTAACTGACTAGATCAGTGGTTCTCAACCCTGTTCCTGGAGCTTACAACACTTACAACACATTTTTAGATATGATATATGCTCTCTGATCTCTTCAGGCTTCAGAAGGGTTGTGGTGCCGGCTGTAACAGTGGGGGTAATATTGAGGATTCAGACTGTGGGGGCGGCTCTACCTCCATCACCAACAACCCTGCAGTTCATCTTCCCCAGAGCACAGCGCCCAGCATCCCTCTGCCTCATCCCACGACTGTACAGCCCTCAATGGGTAAGACACCTGTTCCTCTAGTACTGTCAATGTGTCATCATCCACCTCCAAATCAAAATTGCAATGATGTGTCAAAGCTCTGAGTTTCAGACTGTTCTTTTTCTTTCTCAAGGGACTGACAACCCCGTTGGACCTTCTTGGCCTTTGCATCCCCAGCCCCTCCCACTTGCCCTGCTTAGCCAATCAGAGGGCAGGATGGATGCAGGGCTTGTTAGCTCCTTGCAGCGCACCACTTCCATCCATGGGCTTTTGGGTGGGCCGCTTTCCAGCTCCCAGCTGTCTTTCAGTGGCTCAGTGGCCCTACCACCTGCAGACCGCTTTTGCCCCAGTAGCCTGCAGGACAGCTGTGGCCACAGGGTGTCTCAGAGGGGTCTGAGCCTAGGTCATGGCAGCGGGCTGCCCTATGAAGCCCTGTACAGTAAATGGAGTATATCAGGAAGGAAGGGATTCAACGGACCTGCTGCAATGGAGGGGGACGGTTCAGCATCACAGAGCATACGCACAAAGGTTAGGACACATGCTTACAATCCAGCTATTACTGATCTGTATTGATATAATGTACTTAAAGGGGTAGTTCAGTCATATAGGTAGTCATAATTTATTTGCCCTCATGTTGTTCCAAATCCATATGCCTTTTCTACATGGAACACAAAAGATGTTAGGCAGAATGTTAACCTCAGTCACCATTCACTTTCATTGTTTGGAAAAAAGATGCAATGAAATGAATAATAATTTATACATGACTGGTTTTAGTCACTAATTTTGTACTTTTATTTTCTCATTTCATAGCCTACACTGCCTGTCCTCCCCTCTGATGTCAGCCCAACACTGGATCCAATAGGAGCTGGTGTACACTCAGAGACCACACCCCTTACATCAGACTCTCCCAGTGCACGGGATATGTCTACAGAACTGCCTTTACTTGAGCACCTCCGCTGAGCCTGCACAGAGACTAACCTGCATAGCAAGACCAGTACAGCTGGGATCAGCCCATGGTCGTCCTAGCCAACCTCTCTTTGACCAGATGGAGAGAGCTGGAAGGAATTCCCCAGTACAGAGTCTAGCTGACCTTCTCAATGTCTTTTATGATGAAAGCATCTTCAGTTCTGGATATTTTTGGATGTTTCTTGCAAATCTTCTGATATGGAAGCACACCAGAAAAGAGGGCTGCCTAAGTTCCATTTGCATTTGTGCTCCGGTAAGGTATACGTAATTAACTAAGTAATTAACTTTTGTCTCCTTGGACAGAGTTTTTCCAAAGCTTCTTTGGTCGCTGTTTTGGCCTCCAGGCTTCTAAGCCAAAAAAAGTGGCCAGTAAGTGCAATCTGAAGGGATTTCCTTTATTTTAATTCTTGAAATGGAGGGTCAGGTCATTCAAATCAGTGCAAATCCGTGACCTGTACACCCACCAGCAGTAACAAAAGGGAACTCTCCTCTCCTCTGTAGCAGCCTTAAATGTACCCAAGCTTCTGTCTTTCCCCTCGTGCATCCAGTCCATATATGTTGCTAAAGCCTTAAGCTGACCAAAAGTTGGGCGTCAGCTGACTTGTGCAAAGGATTTCTCTTCATTTAAGCCCAGAGTTGAGGCTTCTCACCACATCAGCCACTGTCCTTTCAAGACCAAAGGACCTGATTCCCCCTCATTGATCCTGCAGTTCATAGCTCACACATTCCACAAAGACATTCGATTAGAGTTCAGCGTCAACAGTCCATCAGATAGCTTGTCAGTGTTGGGGGTAAAGTGTAGAAGAATTTAACAGCGCAGAAATGGTCATCAAATGCTGGTTGGCCACCAAACTAGGGAAATAATCTTTTCTTTGGCCTGGATGAGGGCATTTATTTCTTTATCTCATAATTCATCACCCAAAATGACAACTTTCTATTCTGTTCCCAGCTACTCCCAAGCAAATGAGCTCTGAACATGGTATAGTGCGGGAGCGCACATGAGGGCTTCCTGGCTTCCTGGCCTCCTGCTGCTGCGAGCGCCTGCAGTTTGTCCCCCTCTACTGCAATACTACTGCTACTGCACCACCCCCTCTACTACTAACCAAACTACTGCTCCTTTTGACTTCTAAACTCCAGCATTTTAGTTGGAAGAGTTTTAGGGGTAAAAAAAACAATAATATACTGATTATAAAGACAGAGATAACGTATTTATTTGATTGCTGATCTCAAATGGAGATAAGAGTGGCTGGGTTTGTTGATTGTCACGTGCTGACGCTAGTTTGACGAGTACTGAGATGATGCTCTGATTTCAACTGTACCCTCTGCCCATCCCCCTTTTTCTTGAAACCACCTGATGTGATGAGTTTATTCGGTGTCTATTCTCCTCTTATTGTGCGTGTAATACAACTGGAAAGTTAGACGTCATTCTTATGTTATATATCTGCTGTTCCGGCATGGGCGAACGAAGCTCTGACATGTACTGCCGCTAAAACAACAAACATATCAAATCCTTGCAGTCAAACAATGTACGACTGACATCATGCCTGGAATAGCAACGCTGTATCTATTTAAAAGAGCTTGAAATATCCCATGAGCTGTTTAAAGGTTTTCAGATTCAGAGGTGGTATGTAAATCAGGGATGGTTCTTCCAAAAATTAAAATTCTGTCATTTACTCAACCTCATGTCATTCCTAACCTGTATGACTTTTTGAAACACAAAAAGAGACGTTAGGCAGAATGTTAGCCTCCGTCACTATTCACTTTCATTGTATGGCAGAAAAAGGTGCAATGAAAGTGAATTGTGACTAAAGCTGACATTATGCCTAATGGCAGTGTTGTTCCACGGAAGAAAGTCATACAGGTTTTGAACAACATAAGGGTGCATAAATTATGACAATTTTGGGTGAACTGTCCCTGTAGTACTCTCTTGTGATGGCCAAGCTGTACTCTCCACAGGCTTCTGGCTTGTACGTTGGTATGGTTTGAGAGTCAGTAAATGGGGGGCCTCCATGGGAAAATGGTGCCTTAGAATTTGTCACAGTGTTCAGGTAGAAAAGAACGATTAAAGAACTTAATCATGAGCTGTTTTTGTGGTAGATTTAACATTGGTGCCAGTAGGTTCTCATCTGCAATTTGGGTTTCTGATTGCAACCGTCATGATTCTGTTTCATGTAAAATGACAGGCATTTTATTCCTGATCAGCCCTGTTACACTAATTTTCTAATGCTGAATCTGATTCAAAATAGATGTAATCCTGCCTGATACACATGAAGAGACATATTTGTGTTTTAGTTTGTCTGATGAGTGTGTACTGTTGGCACTCCTTCCCGCTCACACTGAATTGATCATGTTGATTTATTCATACTTTCACGTAAACCACTGATTTTTAATACATTTATAACACTGCAAATATCACAAGTTGTTTGAACACTAGACAAGAAGTCTGTTAAACCAGTCTATTTTCCAATTTTGGATTTTTAACTGTCCACTTCTCTCCAGCCACACACATGGGACCTTTTCCATTAGACTAAACTGCTAGGGAGTGCTTGGCTTTAGTCGGGACTGGGCAGAGGCTAACTGACCATCTGTTTTTTCATCAGGACCATTTCTTTGGGTGTCACTTCTCTTATATTTAGGGGGATTTTTCCAAAGCTACAGGGGGTACTTTTCTTACTGGGAGAAAGCACAAGTTACTGGATCATCTTGGGTGTTGGTGATTTAAATGGATCTAACCAATCTCTGCCACCATATATGTACAGCATTTTTGTGTGTGTGTGTGTGTGTGTGTATATATATATATATATATATATATATATCATTATTATTATTGGATTTCTGGTTATTTTTCAATGGAAGACACTACTTTGAGTCTTAGGGGAGCCATGCTTCAGTGTATCTGCTTGCGGGGAGGTCTGGCTCTCAACCTAGAATCATGAAGTTTGGGGAATGAATCAGTTAATACTGCTTTTGCACAACTATTGTAAAATAGTACACCATCCCTTTTTCTTTTTTTTTTTACTTTTATGGGGGATTGTTTTATTTAAAAACCTATTCAAAGTTATGTACAGTTTTTTATGATTCTTTTCACCCCTCCTATTTAAATTAAAGCTTTTTTGTGTCATTGTTTGCTAAACAATTTGAATGTGTTTGGTCTTTATTTTCCCTAGCATGTATTAGTATTCTATCTCAGGTGTATAGATGTATTTATTTAGAATGAGGTAGTTTAAAAATGGTGTAAGGGGATGCCCATTAGCTCCTAAACTATTATTCTTTTTTTACTATATTCTATATCCAAACTATTACACTATAAACTGTGTGTAGTGGTCAGCCTTTTTTTAACTGGATGGTTAAATCAATTTATTCCAAAAGCAAATATAATATAGACATTGAGATTCTGAGCCCAACATGTTTTTCAGTATGAATTGAATGTTCACTACAAGACTCGGAGCACATACACTGCCTACCATGATAGGGCCAAATTCAACTGACATAGACTCATATTGATTTTTGATCGCCTACTCTTGGCACCGTTTACCTCATATAAAAAGCCACATTAATTACAAATATATTACAAACAAGAAATTCATCCACCTAGAATAGTCCCACTTCAAATGCACGATTTAAACAGCTACATATCAAACAAAACATTTTAACTATATTAAGGTAAAAAAAAAAAAGCTGCACATTCCTGTTTTTAAACTCTTGAGTGCCTTGCCCCGTAGGCTATCATTGTAAGTGCATTACTGTAAACCTGGCACTTGTGATAAATCTATTTAGCATTGAATATTCATTTCAGTGTTACCAATATAAAGGTATCATTTATTTTTTTGTTTTTATATTAGATATCATCAATAATAAGATACACTGCCTGGCCAAAAAAACAGTCACATACTCTAATATTTAGTTGGACCGTCTTTAGCTTTGATTACGGCATGCATTTTACGTGGCATTGTTTCGACAACCTTATGCAATGTCACAACATTTATTTCCGACCAGAGTTGCACTGATTTTAGCTGAGATCATATAGCACATATATCCAGCACATCCCAAAGACTTTCAATGGGGTTAAGGTCAGGACTCTGTGGTGGCCAATTCATGTGTGAAAATGAGTCCTCATGCTTCCTGAACCACTCTTTCACAATTTGAGCCCGATGAATCTTGGCATTGTCATATATGGAATATGCCTGTGCCATCAGGGAAGAAAAAATCCATTGATGGGATAACCTGGTCATTCAGTACATTCAGGTAGTCAGCTGACTTCATTTTATTACCGCACAACTTTGCTGAGCCTAGACCTGACCAATTGAAGCAACCCCAGATCATAACTATGCATGACGGGTGCATCACTTCATGCACTTCCCTTCTTACCCTGACGTGCTCATCACTTTGGAATAGGGTAAATCTGGACTCATCAAACCACATGACCTTTTTCCATTGCTCCATAGTCCAATCTTTATGCTCCCTAGCAAATTGAAGTTGTTTTTTCCCTATCAGCCTCACTAACAAGTGGCTTTCTTGTGGTCACACAGCTGTTTAGTCCCAATCCTGTAAGTTCTCCTCGCATTGTGAGTGTGAAAATGCGCTCACTTTCACTATTAAACATAGCCATCAGTTCTACTGTTGATTTTTTTAAGATGTGACTTCAAGTGTTTTAGTGATCTAAGATCACGATCATTCAAGATTTTTGTCCGATCACATTTCTTCTGCGAAGCTGACGGTTCAACACTATCCAGGATTTAACAATGTGTTGGACATTTCTTAACCCAATTCCAGTGATTTCAGCAATCTCCTTAGTTGTTTTCTTTGCTTGACACAGTAACATATTTTCTATGACCACGGGATACGTCTTCCGACATGGTTGTATAAGAAATGAGAAGCTGAGCACTGCATCAGTTAGGGTTAAAGAATTGTTGCCAGATGAAACATATTAATCACTGCAATAATGATCCAATCATAGGCTCTTAAGTTTCTACTTATTTAAAGCCAAATGGCAACTTGGCAAGGCAGTGTATGTTGACTGTTGTATCAAAAATATGGATTCCTATTATTACTCCACAATGTAATTTTTACTGATGCATGCATGTCATGTTGCATTTTACTATGTGTGTTGGGCTGATTGTAAGATGATCTCACCAAGAGATCAGAGACATCTTAAAGACTTTAAAAAATGACTTATCACACTTTAATACAATTATAAGTTCGAAATGTGATCAAACATTAAAAAGGTACTTTGAAACGTGACCCAGCAGGATCTGTCAGAAAAAGTACAACCTATAACTGTTTTGCTCTTGTCTGATATTACACACTCCTCTATGTTGAGATTAGTGTACAGAGACAGTGCTGATCGTCACTTCTCACCTTCAGCTCAGAAAAAGGAGCTATTTATAAGAGAAGGTGTGTTTTTGATCTCATTATAACACTCATCTTGTTCATGGCTGTTCCTCCATTTGCTCTCTTTTGCCGAACAGTGTAGCCACAGTACCATCAGAGCCATGGACAGACTCAACAGCACCCCCTGCAGGATCCCAGGGGAATTATTAGAAGCTACAGGGTATGAGTCATTTTAATTAACTGAAGCTTCAAATACACCACATCTAGATAGATGCCAATATTTACTCTGAAGCCATGAGGATGGATGGCCAACCTCGTAATCTCATAAATGCAATTACAGCTGGAATTAAATGAAGAGTGGAGGTACTTATGGGTGTAAACAGACAGGTTAAGGTAGCAGTGCTGGATGCCCAACAGGTTGCTCACGGAGCAGCAGTACGGTCCAGAGTTCTGTGCAGAATCGTTGGCAATTTGCACAGAGCCCGCCTTGTCACCTGTACAACTGGGCATTAAAAATCGAATTCTGCATAGCTAAAGTTGTTTATTCAACATTTTACATGTCCATAGATTTGTTTTACCCTCCATGTTCACTGGCAGGGTGATCTGATCAGGTTCTAGCTTCTCCCAGATCATCTGTGGAGTGGGGAAACATCGAGGTTACAGAGGCATTTACAATGGAAGTGAATGGGGCCAATTTTTGGGGGTTTAAATAATTTTATAAAAGCACTCACATTAATTCTTGTTTTAAAACTCATGTATAATTTGAGCTGTTAAGCGATTTAAATTGTCATTTTACTTCCATTTTAGGGTTTACAGTGTTTCATCGTCATAGCAACAAAGTTGTAAACTGGCTATAACTTTATACAGAAAAGGTTAGTAAGCGATTTTATCACACTAAATTCATGTTCACATGCATATTGTTTATATCTTGTGGCTAAACTTTTAAAATACAGTGAGTATTTTAACGTTTATGGATTGACCCCATTCACTTCCATTGTAAATGCCTCACTGTAAGCCAGATTGTTCGAAAAGTCGAAATGAATGTTTTTGTTAATTAACATTATGCCCCAAATGCTGTCGATTGAGCTTGAAGGTGGTGTAAGCCATTTTTTATGGAATGGTATGGTATGCAATAATAAAAATTAAAAAAAGTTTCATTGCCTTGCAAGATATTAATGAAATATGTGCCCTGAGATATTGTCTCTGTGACTGCACTGGACTGTGTAAACAGCAAACAAAAATGTGATGCACTGCTGCTCTACTGTTCGGTTTCGGTCTCAACATTAGCCTATCTTTAGAGGGTGGTGTTTTGGATAGACTCCAAAAAGTCTAATTCAGCTAATTCATTCACACCCAAATGTTGTTCAAAAACTGTATGACTTATTTTTTTGAGGAAGACAAAATGAGATATTAGGCAGAATGTTAGGGACTGACAGCCTCGGTCACCATTTACTTTTACATTAAATATTGCATATTTTTCCATACAATGAAGGTAAATGGTGACTGAGACTGTCATTTTACCTAACATCTCTTTTTGTACGACATGGAAGAAAGTCATATGGGTTTGGTACAACATGAGGGTCAACTGGTGATTTAAGGTGAACTATTCCTAGTTTCCCAACTGGTTTTACATGTTTATAGCTGGTTGAAGCTGGTGTAGGTGGTTGACCAGCTGAAGTATCAATGCTGGGGCAAGGTTGACCTGGTTAGTGCTGGTAGACCACCTCATCTAACTTAGCAGGGACCTGGTTGAGCTGGTTAACTATGCTCCAAAACATAACCTGGACTGGTTGACCATAGACCACCTTAAGCTAGTATGACCTCTTTTTCCAACAGTGCAGGGTAAGACAAAGGTACTTTTAAAAACATACAGTTGCAATCGAAATTATTCAGCCCCCACAAGACAGTAAGGATGTACAAAGGTAAGCTTTTCTGATGACCCAGAATTTTTAGACTTTACATCTATATCAGTTGAGTGACACATTCAAAGTCATAGTGTGAATATATAACCTAATATTTCTAAATAGCAGGATATTTTAAAAATACAGCTATGTCATAATTATCAGCCCCTATTGCATGTAGCTGTTTCTTAAATATGCAAGGCTACACAAGTAATTGTTTTAAAACAAAATTAAGTCATCAATCTGCAATGGCACTTATTGAAGTTTTAAAATTTAAGTTTAGCATTGTAAGCAAAAATGTATTTCTATGCAAAAAAATGCAATGGCTAAAAGTACATTTCCAAGGCACTTCAATTTCCAGTGGACAAAGTTGGCAGCACCATTCATACATTTTTAAAATATGGTACAACAGTAACCTTCTTAGGGTATGGAAGAAAGCAAAACTTCAAGGGAAATGTTGACTTGAATATTCAGGAAGTAATAGGAAAGAAGTAGGAAAGACCTGTGGAGTCCTGGAAGAAGGTTTTATAGACGTATGACACTAAATTGAAAATTAGTTTTAGACCCATGAGTCAGCAGTACGTCTTGAGTAAGATGACAAGGTGATGACAAGAACGACACCATCCCCACAGTCAAGCATGGAGGTGGGTCAGTCCTGTTATGGGGGTGTTTTGCGGCTGCAGGAAACGGCTATCCTGACTATGTGACTGACACCATGGATTCTTTCAGGTATCAGGCCATTTTGGCATGAAAAATGTGATGCCTTCAGTGTGTAAACTGAAGCTCGGTGATCACTGGACTTCCCAACAAGACAATAACATCAAGGATACATCCAAGTTGTCCAAAATCTGGCTCAGGGATAGGTCGTGAAATGTCCTTAAATGGCCCTTTCAGTCCATCATTAAAATCCCATTGCAAACCTTTGTTGGGATTTCAAGGAAGCAGTGGCAGCACAGAAACCAAAGAATGTCAATGAGCTGGAAGCTTTTGCTCATGATAAATGTGTAAAATTTCTAATAGAGAGGTGTCCGAAGCCTGAGAACACTTACCTGAAACATTTATTTACTGTTATTAAGGATAAAGGATGCTCCACAAATGATTGACTTTGGGGTTGAATATTTTTGACATGACATTTGTGGAGAGAATTAGTTATTTTTTTATTTTAAAATTTGTGTAAACTGAACTCTTTGTTCTCAAAATCACTCAAATGTGCATTAAAAACTTACTTTGACTGTTTACTGAGGTTTTAGTTGCTGTGTTTTAATTCACATCACCAGAATGTATTGCTGGTCAGGGGGGTTTAATAATTTTTTATATTACATGAAAATGCTTTTTTGAGTTAACACAACTTTAAAGTAAACTTAACATGTTAAGTTGTCATTGTATCAATTTGTATAGTTAAGTTGAATTAACAAGTGTATTTGCCACCTCAGCTCATAACTTACGTTGAATCAACTACATTTGTTGCAAGGTAACGTCTTTAATTCTAAGAAATATAAGTTACTTTGAATCTATACACATGTTAGAGCTAATCTTTTTACTTAATTATGTTTGTTGATTGTCACCATTGCTGAGGTTTGTGTCAACTGTTGATGTCAATGTGCCTATCTGACTAGATATCACATGCTGCATTTGCTTTGCAAGATGCTTGTGCATTAAGTGGCAATAAGGTTGTAATGTTTACTCAACATAAAGTTTACAGATAAATGTTAATTATATTTAGTTATTTGAACTAAACAGATGAAGTCCAGATTACTTCAATCAAACGGTTTTGTCAATTGTTGTCTCAAGACATCTTAATTTGATTTTTTTTTAATATATATATCAATGTAACGAGTCAAATCAAAAACATAACACAACTAAGTAAAGTTGAGTTAACGCAAATTCTTTACCTCAAAGTTCACAAAATGTTTAAGTTAAAGGAACTTGTCCAGGCTTACAGTGAATCAGGTTGTATTTGTTAACATTAGTTAACTACATTATATCTTGGTTAATGCTCATTTCTACATATACTGCCAATACATATTTTACATTAAAAGTTGTGCACATTAACATTAATTAATGCAATATGAACTAACATAAACAATGAACAATAGTATTTTTATAAATTACAAAGACTAATAAATAATTCCTGTGAAAACAAAAACAAAACTGTTTATTGTTAGTTCATGATACCTAATCCATTCATTAATGCTAATAAATAGAACTCCATTATAAAGTATTACCATTTTGTTTTGTGGTAGCTTTGCTGATGTTTTTTCTTATTCATCACCTTGAATAAGAAAGCATCTGCTGAATGATTAACTAACTGTGAACTTGTGTTTTTAGCTTGAGCCATTTTGTCATGGACAGTAAGCCACACTTGACAGTTAATCTAAAAATGAAAATCTTCTCATTTACTCACCCTCATGTTGCTCCAGCTTCAGTCATCATTCACTTTCATGGCATCTTTTTCCATACAATGATGGTGAATGGTGATTAAGGCTGTCAGTTTTTGCAAGTCATACATGTTTGGAACCACATAATGGTGAGTAAATGATGACAGAATTTTTATTTTGGGTGAACTACAGTATGAAAAGATGAATAAAAAGCACCATAAAAATCTCAATGACAATATATTTATTACATTTGCAGTTATTTCACATTTCATGTACAGTAAATGTCAAAATACCACACGAGAGCTTTATAGAAGAAAATATACAATACTGACTCTTTACATGTAGAGTGGGTTATCAAAATAACCTCAACTTTACTGTAATAACATGCAAAGTAAGTGTTTTTGTACAATCTTTTAAGAAAGGCAACACAATTGGTAAATGGTTTTCTTAGGTCACTTAGAAGGTGTGATTTTAAGCCATATGATCAGGTTTACCCCTAATATTAGCTATTTAACATCTGCTTATGGAAGGCATTAGGAATGAAGAGACCAGTAATGACTTTCAATAATAGCTAACAAATAAATAACAGCAACTAGATTAAATTCAGAAACCACAGTGCAATGGATTAGGTGTCAATAACAGCTTAGACAAACCCTGATAGAAGAGCACATTGTACATACAGTACATGCTTTAATTACTAATATATAAAAATACACACAATTGAAGTCAGAAGTTTACATACACCTTAGCCAAATACATTAAAACTCAGTTTTTCACAATTCCTGACCTTTAATCATAGAAAACATTCCCTGTCTTAGGTCAGTTAGGATCACTACTTTATTTTAAGAATGTGAAATGTCAGAATAATAGTAGAGAGAATGATTTATTTCAGCTTTTATATGTTTCATCACATACCCAGTGGGTCAGCAGCCTTTCAGGTTATGTCGATATAGGACTCGTTTTACTGTGGATATAGATACTTGTCTATCTGTTTCCTCCAGCATCTTCACAAGGTCCTTTGCTGTTGTTCTGGTATTGATTTGCACTTTTCACACCAAACTACGTTCATCTCTAGGAGACAAAATGCATCTCCTTCCTGAGTGGTATGATGGCTGCGTGGACCCATGGTGTTTATACTTGTGTCCTATTTTTGGACAGATGAACGCGGTACCTTCAGGCATTTGGAAATTGCTCCCAAGGATGAACCAGACTTGTGGAGGTCCACAACTTTTTTTTCTGAGGTCCTGGTTGATTTCTTTTGAATTTCCCATGATGTCAAGCAAAGAGGCACTGAGTTTGAAGGTAGGCCTTAAAATACATCCAGGGGTACACCTTCAATTGACTCCAATTAGCCTATGAGAAGCTAATTACCTAAAGGCTTGACATAATTTTCTGGAATTTTCCAAGATGCTTAAAGGCACAGTTAACTTAGTGTATGTAAACTTCTGACCCACTAGAATTGTGATCTAGTCAATTAAAATTGAAACAATCGGTCTGTTAACAATTGTTGGAAAAATTACTTGTGACATGCACAATGTAGATGTCCTAAACGACTTGTCAAAACTATAGTTTGCTAATATGAAATCTGTGGAGTTTCTCCCCAATAAAGTATGCCCAGTGCGCTCTAGGTCCCTGTGGTAGCGTAGTGACTCGGAGGACAAATCTCAGTTGCCTCCGCGTCTGAGACCGTCAATCCACGCATCTTATCACATGGCTTGTTGAGCATGTTACCGTGGAGACGTAGTGCGTGTGGAGGCTCACGCCGTTCTCCGTGGCATCCACGCACAACTCACCACACACCCCACCGAGAGCAAGAACCACATTATAGTGATCATGAGGAGGTTAACCCAACATGACTCTACCCACCCTAGCAACCGGGCCAATCAGTTGCTTAGGAAGCCAGACTGGAGTCACGCAGCAAGCTCTGGATTCAAACTTGCGACTCCAGGTGTGGTAGTCAGCGTCTTTACTTGCTGAGCTACCCAGGCTCCCCCAAAAAATTAGTTTTAATGACTTCAACCCAAGCATATGTAAACTTCTGACTTCAAATGTGTGCATATATATACATATATATATGGAATGCATACATAACAAAAGCACATCATACGCAAACAAATATACTGTATATTTCAATACAAGAAGACAGTATACTTCATACATACAAAAAAATATTCAATAGTCTCTTAAAGGCTTTTTTATAGAAAAGTGTCTTTACGAAGCTTTGGATGTGCAAGATTATTCAGTAAGGTATGGATCACTTGAGATTACTCAAACTCTACTTTGATGTAAAATAAGTCATACAATAAAAGAACACCTAATGAATGACAACTTCATCTGAGAAAACGAACATAATGAATCACTAATATCAAGTGCCATTTAAACTTAATACAAAACTTGGATATTATTGCATTGCAGACAAAACACAAAAAAACACACACAAAAAAAAAAGTTCATAGATATCATCCTCAAATCACTTATGATCCATCCTGAAGTCTTTTTGTCTTGGACCTCTAAAGGCCAAACACATCATCAAATATCCTAACAACTACAGAGAGTTTCTTTTTTTGGTGAGGATTTCTAGATCTCTCACTTTGGATCTAGTATCTCATCTACATTAAGCATTTCCACCTCAAGTAGAACAATTGGCCCTCTGTTTGGAATTAAGGCCAACCAGGTTCAGGAATCTTGAAACTTCCATGGTTTAGCCCAAGGTAACTAGGAGGATGGTTTGTTGTAGCCAAACAGCCCAACTGGGATGTACTTCACATGTGTGGGCCACTGAGATGCAAGCTGGAAGAATTTGACATCATTCCACTCCATTCCATCTACAGACACTGAAACATGACAAAGTCCATCTCATTAGTGAAGGTGTGTTTGGGTATCTGTGCAATATTTCACAAGGTAGAACAAAAGTTCCTGCTTTTTGTCATAGCACAAGATACTAGCTTGGCCATAACCACTATTGATATAGAGGGGGACATGTTTCCCCCAATGTTTAGATTAGTTGTCGATCAATATGGGCTCGTCGATAAATGATTCCTAAAGCTGAAGTGTGTGTTATGTTAGCTTGACAAAGTTAACATACTGTTATTCTACAGACATGGTTATGGGCTTTTCCCAAATCCCTGAACCACGACCAAAATTAATCAACTGTAACTCTTCCTAGAGCTTTCAAGCTATATCCACCAAACTTAGCACAAAAAGTCAGAACAGTCTGATGGTCTCTGCCCTATGTTTTCTAACTAATCAGAATAGACCTTTTTCACAGACTGCAATGACACGTTTCCGCCTTATTTAGCAGCGTAAATCTAGCAAACTTTTTTATATGATTATTTAAATATTGAGTGTAAATGTATAACATTATGCTTTGTGCTATATTACCCTGGAATTAGTTTTAAAAACTGAATTACCACAGCTGTGAGGGGGTTTCAATTACAGCTGCTGAGAGAGTGGCAGTAAATTTGTCATCTTCTCTCATCTGACTGTCTTAATCCACCGCTATCTATTTTTTTTTCTTCTTCTTCTGGAAAGTCATTCAAATGTAATAGTGGATTTTTCCTTTTGCTCTTGGAGCAAATGGGTAAGTGAAAATAATATTTGCTGTGGGCTCCCATTCACCGCTGTTGAAGTTTACCCTGCAAACGTTTACTTCCGCGTTCCAAAACACGGAGTGTGAAAAAGGTCTATTACGGTTTTCGCACAGTGGATGACATAAGATGGAATGTTCAACTGAGCCTACGGAATGCTCATTAATTCAAACTCCAATTGTCAAAATGTTTTAATTCAAACAAACACATGCTATCTATCTATCTCACAATTTATCTGACTATAGCCATGTTCACAAAGTGAGTGTTTGGGATTAACAACCATATTGACTAACAGGGATGAGTCTCGAAATGACCTGTTACAGTAGCTGCTTGAAAACTGTCCGTATGAACGAATAACTGAAGTCAAGCCCGTATTCTAACACCTGTATTCATAGTGAGTAACTAACGTAAATATCAAAGATGCCGATGACCATAACACCGGCGTGTCTTATCACAACTGATGGCATGTATTAAACAAACAAGTCTAATCTAGGTGCAAGTTCATCCATCAAATCTTGTATAACCCACAGCAGCTTTGAACACTTTTTAACCGTATGCAGAGTGCAGCATGAGTCACACTGTTTGCACCCTGATCATAAAATTGATGCGAGCAGCTCCTGCTCATCTTCGGATGAAACACAGCTCATATCTCCATCTCCATGAGTTAACAGGCACGTGTACAGTGGAGTGTGGCTCTCACATTATATGACTTGACTGATAACAAGTTTTCCAGTACAGTTCCATTCACACAGCACTTGTTTGCCAAAAAATGTGGTTGTGAGTCCTGAAAATTTACAGGTGTCAGTTCAGTTAAAGAATGTGGTTGTCACACTTGTAAATAACCGACCTGTGTGTGAAAGTAACTGTATTAAAATGAATATTCCGCATTCAATACAAGTTAAGCTCAATCGACAGCATTTGTGGCATAATATTGATTACCACATAAATTAATTTCAACCTAAAAAAAAAAAAAAAACTAAATCTGGGTTCCAGTGAGGCACTTAAAATGGAAGTAAATTGGGCCAATCCATAAACATTAAAATACTCACTGTTTTACAAGTATAGTCACAAAACAAACAATATGTATGTTTGCATGATTTTAGTGTGATAAAATCGCTTGCTAACCTTTTCTGTGTGAAGTTATAGCCCATTTTAAAACTTTGTTGCCATTACCAAATGTAATGTCAACAAACCCTAGAATGACTAAAAACGATGATTTAAACAACTTTACAGCTCAAATAATACATGGGTTTTAACAGAAGAATTAAATGTGTGCTTTTATAAAATTATAAGCTTCACATTTCTGCTTTTAAACCCTCCAAAAATGTGCCCCATTCTCTTCCATTGTAAGTGCCTCACTATAAACTTGAATTTTGCTTTTTTTTTTTTTTTTTTTTAAGAAAAGGAGAGATGCTTCAAAATAATTTTTTGTGGTAATCAACATTATGCCACAAATGCTGCCGATTGAGCTTAACATGTATTGAACCTTGAATATACCTTTAATATGCAGACACAATTGTAAGTAAGCTATTTGTAGTTGTATCAAAATACTGCTCTGTTTGTTTGAGCATCCCAATTAACCAAACATGGCAACATTGGCTCAACCAATGGTGTGAGTTTGGGGCAAGACTGTTTGTTTGCTGGACCAATGGTAGGAGGGAGTGTTCGGGAAACCTGTTTGAAAATAGTGATTATTTTTGGAATTGCATTTGGCAACACTAGTGGCACAGAATTTACACACTCCAACTTTATACAGTTATATTTCTTGAATACTAGCAATCTTTTATTGATTTATAACAGTAAAATTAGGCTATCAGGCCCAACTATCAATAAAACCAATGGGTGTCTCACAAAGGCTGGATCTGTTGATTGGTACTGTACCTCTGAGGCTAGTTTGTTGATTCTTGGCTGAGCAGATAAGTCTGGTGATGCCTTCAATGATCTGGCTTTTTGACTCAGTGTCTCTCTCTTTAGGCTTTTTACCAAGGAAGATGGTTGGGACTGGAGACATATAGAGAGAGCAAACAGAGTTAGGTTTGGTTAGTAGTAGTAAACATAGCATTGCTGAGGGAGCTAGAAAACAGCTCAGCTAATTAAAAAAATAAAGAGCGCAGAGTCAACAAGAGAGAGTAGAAATGTCAAATTAAATTGCAGTGATGGAAAGCATAGCACAGTCAACAAAACATTGATCACACCCATCTTCAGCAAAAAAAAAAAAATATATAAAAACAAAAGAAAAAGACAAATCTGATAATAAGTGAAGCCCTGAAGAAGCACATGTCCTGAAGTTGCATTTGCAAGCCATTAACTATACAACATTATGCACCTCAATTTTGTTCCAGGGTAACCATTGAACCTTTTCAATGGTGGAAATACCACTTATTTCTTGATGTAATTTTCACCTTTCGGTAAGTACATACAGCAGGTTCAATATGTTTGAAAATGACCAACACACTCCCTGTATTATTTCATCATATGGTTGTAAATTTACCCATTTAAAAGGTTCCAGTAAGTAGAAAATGTGCACCCAAATGGGTGACTTTTCTCCATGAGATTTTCTGTAAATCTAGTAAACCATCTCACCTTTTTTGTTCTTCTCCTTGGTTACTACAGTCATTGACATGGTGTTGGAGCCAGACTGGAGCTCACTAGATGCAAAGCTGGGCAGCCGGCTGACCTGCAGGGATCGAAATGCACACTTCAAAGTGTTCTTATTGCCCATGTCTCTCCGCTCTCCATCTTTACGCTTCTCAATCCCTGTAGACACCCAGTAATCCACCTGCAGCCCAATGGCATCCACGCCGTGAGACATGCTGGGGCTTCTACATAATGGAGACATTGTTATTTTAACATGGTCTAATCCATTGCTTTGCTTTAGTTATTTTTTTTTTGGGGGGGGGGGTTGCTTTTTCAATAAATCTTGATTAAAGCGATTATACAGCTATGTGCCACAGCAATCTGAGAAAGAGCAGAGGTAGGGCTATTCTGACTATATTGATATATGAACAATATATATTATCATTACATATACCCCAGAGCAGCCAATCCACTGCTTAGTGATGGTGATGGGGGCGGCGTGGCAGAATCTTTCATCATGCCAGTGGGTGATCCATATGCAGGGGGAGACGTTGAGGGAACCGCCAAGTTGAAAGCCATGCCCTCCTCACAATTGCCACCTTCAGTGGGTTGAAAACCTTTTAAAGGAATTGTTCATCCAAAAATAATAATTCTCTCATCATTTACTCGCCTTTATGCTGTCTCAAACTCATATGACTTCCTTACACTTGACACATTTGCATGCATCAAGCGTGAGAAAGTGTAATCGGGCTTGTCTCATGATCACGCCTAGGAGACAGCAGATGTCAAGACTTATAGAGAATATGGAGTTACATTTTGGTCTGTTTCTCACCCAAAACTGATCGTATAATTTCAGAAGACATGGATTAAACCACTTGAGTCATATGGATTACCTTTTTGCTGCCTTTATGTCCTTTTTGGAGCTTGAACTTTTTGGACCTCATTGACTTGCATTGTATGGATAATATATAAACACATAATATATTCTTAAAAATATCTTCATTTGTGTTCCATAGAAGAAAAAAAAAAGTCATACAGGTTTAAGATAGCATTCAAGGGATAGTTCACCCAGAAATGAAAATTCTCTCATTATTTACTCAACCTCATGTCATCCAAGATGTGTATGACTTTCTTTCTTCTGCTGAACACCATTGAAGATTTTTATAAGAATATCTCAGCTCTGTTGGTCCATACAATGCTAGTGAATGGTGGCCAGAACATTGAAACTCCAAAAAGGAGATAAAATCAGCATAAGTAATCCATGCGATCCAATTGGTTTTGGGTGAGAACGGACCAAAATTAACACATTTTTCACTGTACATCTTGCAACTGCGGTCTCTAGGCATGATTATGATTTCAAGCTCGATTACACTTCCTAGTGCTTGACGCATGCGCAGATGCATGGCGCTATAGGAAGTGTAATCAAGGTTAAAATCATGATCGCTAAGGAGACTGTTGTCGAGATGTACAGTGAAAAAGGAGTTATATTTTGGTCTGTTCTCACCCAAAACAAAATCAATCACTTCAGAAGACCACTGGAGTCGTATGGATTACTTTTATGCTGACTTTGTCCTTTTTGGAGCTTGAACGTTTTTGGACCTCATTGACTTGCATTGTATGGATATAAACACCTCATATGTCCTTGAAAATATCTTCATTTGTGTTACGCAGAAAAAAGAGAGTCATACAAGTTTGAGATGGCATTAAAGGGATAGTTCACTCTAAAATGTGCAGAGCTCTAGATGGTGCTATAGGAAGTGTAATCGAGCTTGAAATCATGATCGCCAAGGAGACTGCTGACAAGAAGTAAAGTGAAAAAGGATATTTTATATTTTGGTCTGTTCTCACCCAAAACAAAATCAATCACTTCAGAAGACATTGATTTAACCACAGGAGTCATATAGCTTATGTTTATGCTGACTTTATCTGCTTTTAGGAACTGATCACCATTGATCCTGATCACCATTCACTTACACTGTATGGACCTAAAGAGTGGAGATATTCTTCAAAAAATGAAACACAAAAAAAGTGTTCAGCAGAAGAAAGAAAGTCATTCACATCTGGGGCATGAGAGTGAGTAAATGATGAGAGAATTTCATTTACGGGTGAACGATTTCCTTAAGTCATAACTGGTCTTAGCTGGTTTAAGATAGTCTCCCAGCCTGACCAGCTCCCAAGTGCCCAAAATTGTTCTAAAACCAGCAAACCTGACCAGGCAAGACCAGCAAAACAGCTTAGGTTTGTTATAGCTGTTTTTTCAGCAAGCTAACATAATACTACCGAATATTGTGTAGTTAGACACAAAGAAGCACATGTCAAACCTGGAGATCCTGGACTGGGCTCTATCAATCCCACCTTGACTACCTGTTACATGGAAAGTATGACTGTATTATTAAATATGTCTGAATACACTCTTGGGATATGATTCCACATACAGACAAATAACGTTTAAAATGTAACAATTAATAATTGTTGATTATTTTACAGTTATAATAAATGTACTCACACCCACAAAAGGAACAAAACTTTGGTAAGAATCATCCTCTTGCCTGTAAATGTAAAAAAACAAAAAACAAAAAAAGGCTGAACTTAACAGGTTAGAAATTAGCCAGGTAAATTAAATAGCAACTGTACTACTAGCCAAATCACTTTGTATGTCCCACTCACGTCTTATGTTTGCAGGTCAGCATGGCCTCAGCGATAGGGAGCTGATGAGTGACTGTAGATCCATTGATGTATTGTAGAATTCGTCCCCCCACATCCACATAGTCAGCAGAGGATGAGGCTAAAGAAAGAGATTAAAAAAAAAAAAAAAAAAAAAAAAAAAAACACACACATCCAAATGGACAAATGCCAAAGCAACTTATTGAAAGCAACTGTCCAAAAACAGTTAAATGATGCATATTCACAAGTTAAAACATGAATAAAAGCAAATAATGTAAATGCAATGTCAAGTACGTACCAGTCTGATGAGGCTCAGACCGGCTAAATAACTCTCTCCATGAGCTGTCCAGGAAGGAAGAACTGTAGTGGTTGTCCAGTGAACCCAGGTGTTTGGCCACAGGGTGAGAGCCTGAACAGAGACCCAGGCACCGCATGGAGCTCACATTATTTTATATTAATCAAATACTGGAGCTCTGAGCTGGTCAAGGGTAACCCTGAGTTTAGAGGTTATCGGAACATACCTAAAGGCACCACAAGAAACTTCATGTGGCTGAGCCAGTCAGACATCTTGTTGGCCAGCTGAAAGACATAGAATCTCAAGATGGCTCCCAAGTAGCTCTGACCTCCAACTGCCACCACCTTTACCGGTTTGGGCATGACAGAGTTACAGTTACAGCTGTGGCCAGGAGGAGAGAGGACAATGAAAAGATCTCAATGCAGTCACAAGAACTGGTAGAATTGCAGTAAGCCAGTGGTTCTTAACTGGTAAGTAGCACGTCTGTTCTGAACTCTGTTATAGCTTTGTAATTGGTGGAATCACATGAACATGTTGTTCCAGACTGTTATATGAACTTAAAATTTAGAGCAACAAGTGATTCATATTAACATCAATCGATTTGACAGCCTGCCAACACAACACAGCATGTCAATTCACATGTGTGAATTCTCATAGCTTCTTCAACAGTTACACTCACAATTTCTGTATGCGTGTGAGTAGGGCAGAAAGGACGGCCTGGATTTCTGATCCAGAGCAGGTGCAAACCACCGGTAGATTCTGGGCCTGCAGCAGCTCAGTCACATACTGCACACACACACACAAAAAAAAAAAAAAAAGTAAATCGAAACACTAATTTCTCCGTAGCCTGAGCCTCAGGATGGATAAACATGTCAATATGTCAGACTGTCATAATGACAAAAACTTAAGACTGATGTTCAGTTTTAACAATAAGACATCATTTCAGCATAATAGAGAATGGCTATATCCCTGCTTAAACTCACATAAGCTGATTTGCTAGTCTTAACTGGTTTTAAACTGGTCTAGCTGATCTCCCAGCCAGGCAAAGCTGGTTTTTAGCTGGTCTAGCCAGTTTCCCCTGACTGGCCAAGGTGGTCTTCAGTTGTTTTAGCTGGTCGGTCAGTTGATCTCCAAGTCTTAACAGTTGACAAGTGCCCAAAACCACTATAAACCAGCAAACCAGACCAGGCTGAGAGACCAGCTAAGAAATAGCAAACCAGCTTAGGCTGGTTAAAGCAGTTTCTTTCCAACAGATTCTGTATAGGATGGTAAGACAAACAGACACACAGGAAGTTCAATGGTTCGGTCCTGACCTGTCCTTGCCATTCGCTGCCGTTCACCAGGATGAGGCTATCGGGAAGGGTGATGTCTGACAGCAGGATCTGGTTCAGCTGGTCATAAACTACCTTCCTTGGCATCTAGTCAAAAAAACAGTAATAATGCAAAACATTCAGCCTTCATGCTTTTAGGCATTTAACTTTTAAAGGGGTAGTGTTTTATTTCACACCACTAGCGGCACAAAACAAAATGCCAAAAATAACGAAAATATCCAAATAGGTTTCCCAAACAATCATACAACCCCTTCCTCTCCCATCTTCCTTTGTACAAACAGGTAGTCCCACCCCAAACTCCCCAATGCTTTGTACATTCTCACACACACACACACACACACACACACACACACACACACACACACACCTGCAAACCTACTTATTCATGCAATTATCTAATCAGCCAATAGTGTGGCAGCAGTGTAATGTATAAAATCATGCAGATATGGGTCAGGAGCTTCAGTTAATGTCAGAATCAGAATGGGGAAAAAATGTGATCCATGGCATGATTGTTGGTATCAGATAGGCTGGTTTGAATATTTCTGTAACTGCTGATCTCCTGTGATTTTCACACACTACAGTCTCTAGAGTGTAAAGAGAATGGTGCGAAAAACCCAAAAAACAAAAACAAAAACAAAAAACAAAAAAAAACTGAGCGGCTGTTCTGTGGATGAAAATGCCGTGTTGATGAGAGAGGTCAACGGAGAATGGCCAGACTGGTTCAAGCTGACAGAAAGGCTACGGTAACTCAGATAACCACTCTGTACAATTGTAGAATAGCATCTCAGAATGCACAACATGTCGAACATTGAGGTGGATGGGCTACAACAGCAGAAGACCACGTTGGATTCACTTCTGTCAGCCAAGAACAGAAAACTTAGGCTGCAGTGGGCCTACCATTTGTGTACCTCAGCAGAAATCCAGATTTGTCAGACCAGGCAATGTTTTTTCAATTGTCTACTGTCCAGTTTTGGTGAGCCTGTGCCCACTGCAGCCTCAGTTTCCTGTTCTAAGCTGACAGTAGTGGTACCCGGAGGGGTCTTCTGCTGCTGTAGCCCATCTGCCTCAATGTTCGACGTGTTGTGTGTTCAGAAATGCTTTTCTGCATAGCACTGTTGTAACGTATGTTTATTTGGGTTACTGTCACCTTCCTGTCAGCTTGGACCAGCCAGGCCATTCTCCTCTGACCTCTGTCATTAACAAGCCATTTTTGTCCACAGAACTGCTGCTCACTGGATGTTTTTCACACAATTCTCTATACACTCTATACGCTATTGTTCGTGAAAATTCCTAGAGATCAGCAGTTACAGAAATACTCAAACCAGCCCATCTGGCACAAACAATCATGCCACGGTTTAAATCAGTGAGACCACATTTTTCCCCATTCTGATGGTTGATGTGAACATTAACTGAAGCTCCAGACCCATATCTGCATGACTTTATACATTACACTGCTGCCACACGATTGGCTCATTAGATAATCGCATGAATAAGTAGATGTATAGGTGTACCTAATAAAGAGGCCGGTGAGTGTGTGTATATATTTATATGTATATATTACACACAAATATACAGAGTGTGTGTATATATGTATATATTACACACACATATACAGAGTGTGTGTATGTACACACACACACACACACACACACACACAGTATAATTTAATATTTACATTAGGGCTGTCAGTCGATTCAAATTTTTAATCGCGATTTTTTTGTAGTTAATTGTGTTTAATTGCAGATTTTGAAAATGATGAAATTTGACACCATATATACTTAATTTCCTGACAAAATGCATCTATTTCCATCTTAGGAAAGAAAACAAAATATGTAACAATATAATGCTTTATTATATTTTCCAAATAAAGCCTTCCACAGTATATAGCTAGGAATGCACTAAAATAGCATCAATTCACCCAAATTTAAACTTTTCCCAAAGTCTAATTGGGAGGTTGAATTTTTGAAAGAATTAGTCCCCATAGGTTGAGTATTCATTCATATTTTCATCCATTTCATATTTCTATATTCTCTCTCTCTCTCTCTCTCATATATATATATATATATATATATATATATATATATATATCATAATTTAAAATCTTCATCCCATAGCATTTGTTTATGCATTTGCAACTGCTGTGTAAATGCATTCATGCCAGCTCTGTGAGAATACATCTAACTGCCCATTAAGATGTAGCTTCTGTGCCACCTTTACTGTGTTAAGATGGCTTTAGTTCCCATAGGTTTAGTATTCATTGCAATGTGCATTCAATCTCATCTTCTGGTAGACTGTGGCTATCCGCTTTCCTACAGCAATCATGAAGCTGCGCTCATGATTCGCTTCAGGGCGGCAATGCCAGCGTCAAGCGTCGCTTTGAACTCCATGGAAAAAGCGGTGTGATAGTCAAGACTTGACATGCTTCTGTGGTGATACTCAATCACAAGTCCCATCTGGGCTTGTTTTGAACATCAAATAATAGTGTTAAAAGGTCCTTTTTCCATCATTTTAACACTGACAGGAAAGCGCTGTTGTGGTATGTCCGTCACTGTAATGACTCCGGGTAAACACATCACAAAAGGTTCCGCCCTCCCAACAAGTGTTTATGCTGGTTTATGCCGTACTAACAGTAAATGCGTTAAACACGATTGAGAAAATTTTACGCGTTAAATTTCTTAAATTAAATCTCATGCGATTAACGCATTAATTCTGACAGCACTAATTTACATAAATGTAGTATATACATAACTGTATGTTTAATTATACATATTTGTTTATTACAAACACTGCAGGGCCATTAATGTCAACTGCAAAAATGTTAAAAGGTTATTTAAATGGTGAAAAAAAATGGTGACTAGTCAGCACCTAAAATATACAGTATACTTTGTATTTATACTTTTTTTTTTTTTATATATATTTAAATATAAATCAGTTTTAACTAGGGTTTAAATTGCAATGGTAGGAACATTCCTTATTACGGAATTTACGTACAGGTTGGTGACATGAATAATTGCATAATTATTTTCATGCATTATTTTTCATATAATTAGTCACACTAAATTAACACGTAAAATCGACAGCCCTAATTTAAACCTCCAATCTTGAATCTCAATTAAAAAAAAATCATGAATACTGTATGTAATTTCTCAACTAAATTAGCAAGTAATGTTTACATTCTTCAAGAGAAGAGCATCATATTTATATTTGTCTCTGTACATTAAAATGCAACAAAAATAATTTTATCTAGTGCTGTCAGTCGATTAAAACTTTTAATTGTGATTAATTGCATAATTTTTTATAGTTAATCACAGTTTGGAAAGTGCTCGACTTTGACACTATATATAGTGTCATATATTCTTTTCCTGTCAAAATTCATTTATTTCCAATTTAGGAAAGAAAACAAAACAATAAGTAATAATATAATGCTTTATTAACATTTTACAAACAAAGCTCTCCATAGTATTCAAGTAACATTAAACCTTTAATTTTTAAAGTCTAATTAGGGGCTTGACTAATTGAAAAAACTAGTTTCCCCAAAGGTTGCATATTCATTGCAATGGGCATTAAATCTCTTAAACTCATCCTCCACAATATTAATCTGCCAGTAGACTGTGGCTATCCACTTTCCTACAGCAATCATGAAGCCGCATTCATGATTCCCTTTAGGGTGTCGATGCCAGTGTCAAGCGGTGCTTTGAACTCCACATGAAAAGCCCTTGCTGAGAAAAAGTTGATAATAAAGACTTGATGTGCTTCTGTGGTAATAAAAATTTGATTTCTATCACAAGTCCCATCTGGGCTCGTTTTGTACATTAAATAGCATTAAGAGGTCCTTTCCCCATCACTTTATCACTGAAACGGAGGGTGCTTTCACACTGCCACTTTTGGTGCGCACCCAGGTCCAAATGACATCAAAGTTCGGTTGGTTTGGAGGATGTGAACGATGTTTTCTGAACGATGAACGCAATAGTACCTAATCGATGAAGTGAACCGCTTGTGATGACGTATAATTTACGTCTTTGCAGGCTCCTGATTGCAATTATTATGGTATAAAGCATTCTCATATCTGCTTGTCTCCAAACATATCCCCTCCAGCTCACATTCTTTACATCTCTTGCAATGCATCCACGTGCTCACGGCAGAAAAACAGCAACATTCTTCACATCATTGCACATTCAACGCAACCCGGGAGACAATACAAGTGTCAAAATAGCTGCTGCTTGTAATATGATGCGAACAGAGGCCGGAGGGGGGAGGAAACAAACTCGGGTTCGGTTCAAGCAATCAAACCAAGTATGAAAACAACCCGAATTACTGCTGTGTGTGTCAGTGTAATGACTCTGGGCGGACCATCACAAAGGTTCCGCTTTTCCAACAAGTGTTTACGCTGGTTTAAAAATTACGCATTAAACTTTTTAATTAATCGTGTGCATTAACGCGTTAATTTTGACAGCTCTAATTTTACCATAAAAAAAAAGAAAGAAAAAAAAAAGAAACACTTCACCTTTAAGGGCTCGTATTATGGAGGACCTAGAAACAGTTATTTCTGTCTCACTAACAGCACAGTTTTTTTCACAAACATTTGAAACAGAGCAGCGGAGGTGAGGTGCAAAAATATATTTTTGTGAAATTTATCAAATATTTAATGAACTGCAGTATTAAAACAACACTTCATCGTAATAGCTCGAGTACGTTTTCACACCTCTGCACAAAATGAGCCAGGTGTTGAATCATGCCAGACCCTGAATTACATAAACAGAATTATCGCCCACTCTCTCTCTCTCCCTCACTCACTCACTCAATTTCGCCCTCTCTTCTGGCAGCACACCCACCCGAATCCTCACTATTGCTAATCCTCATGCACAGCCAAAATGAATCACCATATTCTGCTTTGCCCTCTCACACAAATATGCCATTTCCCGAGCAGAAAGCCCTTGGGTCTTTATCGATTCTGTTATGCTTCAGACAGAGCAACTTTAGAGTGAGGCAAGTGCTCTTGGCTAAGTGGTTGCTGTGTGTGTGTGTGTGTGTGTAAGTGCAGAGGCTGTTACCTGAGGGGTAAGGCTGAACTCAGGTGATTTCTCACTGTCTGAGCTGTTTGTGCACTCGCTGAGCGGTTTGGACAGCTGTCTCTCTTTCATTGGGGTCCCTCGCATCATTTTGGGGGTGTGACCGCCATCCAGCCTGGGGAGAATTTCAGAGCTGCATTTATTTATTGCCATATCCTCCCCATTTTATCTCAGCATGTGTAGAAGATACTACAAGCTCAAGGAACAATCATATTTAAGATCAAAAATTCAACTGGCCATTGGAATAGCTCCAATTCAGACACTGAATAATTTAACACTGAACACACACCTTGACAAAACTCTTCCCACACTTTTTGACCAATGAATTTCCATGACTTTTATATCACTTTTACAGACGTTTGTGATTTCTGGAATTTTGATTCAAACGGATTTGCTAATGAATCAACAGACCGAATTTTGTTCTGACTGAATCACTAATGAATCATTCAGACCGATTTGTGAACCATTTTGACCAATTAACTGAAAAGAACCAATTGAAAAGAAGGATTCGCTCACAAATAGGACATCGCTGTGGCTTGTAAGCAAGTTCTACTCTGCACAAGCTCTAACCAAGAGCAATATTTAAGTGATGAAATATATCAGAATACAGCGTAACTAGAAAAATTTATAAACTCTATAGAAATTTCCATAACTTTTAAGATTTTGTTCATTTCCATCACAATTCCAGGCCTGAAAAACAGTTTTCATGAACCCTATCAGTTAAAGACAAGAAAGTGTGTACACAGTTTGTGCATTAAATACAGGTTTTGTGTGTGACACTAACCTGGGAGATGGCATGTTGGTGTTACTGCTCCTCTGTGGGGTCCGGGGCCTCTCCACCACAGATACAGTGATGCTAGGGGTGCCGTCTCCCATCACCTCCACTTCATTTTGTTTCTACGACATCAACAACAATAAATACTAGCTCACTGAGAACAGAGGGATATTGCTACAGACAAAAGGGTCAGGTGGGGACTAAAAGAGAAAAAAAACAGGACAAGGTGGCATAAGTCTCACCAGTGAGTCCAACTCTGAGAAAACATCATCCAGATGTGCACTGGGGGAACGCTGGATTTTAACAGATACAGGCTGTTCGCTCTTCTTCAGAAGCATAAATGGAGGGGAGAAAAATGACAAGATATGAGAAATAATGTCATGTATTATACAAAAATGTATTCTGGTCTTCTACTTTGATTGGATAAGTGGCATTCCGAGAGTGCTGATATTTAGTAGTGGTCGACCGATATGGGTTTTTTTAATGGCTGATTTTGGTCTTTCTCCATTCAAGTAGATAGGAGCTGCACTTTCAAGACAGGAAATGGTCTTCCGAGAGCATTCCAAACATGGCCGACAGTGGACTGACTTGCTAGAAAGAATTTGGTCGCACTCACGCGCTTGTGCAGATCCAGCATGAGCCTCAATCTCCTGACAGTTTAAACGGCCTGGATCGCCTGCTTGAATTGTCGTCATGATTTGTGAATAAGAGGAACTTTTGACCCTGAAGTTTTGATTCTGGCTGATAGAATACATGCTTCAGAGGAAGATATTAGATGAGCGCTCGACGGGAAGAAAACACTGGATTTTCACGAGGCTCATGAATTACATCTGTTTAAATGAGATATCTGCATATTTGCAGGCGGTATATAATAGAAGTTTTATTTATATTTGCCTTTTATCATTAGAAAAGTGACAGGGAACTGTTGAGGAGAAACTGTTAGAATAGGTGCTTTAGAGGAAGATAAATGAGCGCTCCTCCACAGGATGCTGAAGTTGTGAGGTTGGTTTATAACATCTGTTTAAACAAGGTATGTGCATATTTGCAGGCAGTATATGATATTAGTTTTATTGATATTTGCCTTTTTAGACAGTTAAGTTACAGGGAACTGTTGAGGAGAGAGAGGGAGAATGAAACAGGTGAGCACTTCAACATTGAGTTCAAACGCGGCTCTGATATGCGGACCGTTTAAATGAGACTGTGTTGCACACAGAGTTATTATTGTAGTAACACGATGCACGTAACAACAAAACGAACCGTGACTGGTCATTTATATGTCTCAGTCGCTTCACATGCATGCAGCCGATTCTCGGTGCCCTCAAGAAACAAATCGGCCAAAGGGAAAAATTTAGTGGCCGATGCGATTATTAAAAAAGTCTGAATATTGCCCGGCATTTACGATATATCGGTCGACTACAAATATTTAGTATCACTGATCCTACCTTGTCTTCTTTTGGAATTATTTTCACTAAAATAGACAAAATAACGGGTTATATTTGGTCTAAAAAGTAAATTACTTCAACGTCTTGTTTATATAACTATTGTATAAAAGCAATAAATCACACTCACTATAGATAGGGTCATCTTGTTTCATGTTTCACACTGTTCATATTTTACCCTGAGTTAATATTTAACCCTGGGTATTCATGTTCAAAGGTTTCACTCTGTACATTCGGAAACCCAAGGTTAATGTTCTTATTTGCATATTTTCGGTGTCAATAACAATGATTGGAGGAATATAGTTCGCAACAGCCATGTCAGTGGAGCTGGTTTTCTGCTTGTCTTTTGCCTTCTGAAACATACCACAAAAGCACATGCAAAATAAATACTGTCACTTCATCAAGCCAGTTATCGCATTTGCCATCACCATTTGAAATTTTACCGGTTTCCGTCAGAAGTGAACAGTGCGTGAACATTTCTGTGGCTGTACAAAGCACATGGATATTTAATGAGGTACACACGGAGGCATTATATGATCGGTTGTCTTTTGCTAAACAACTTTCTGAAACATTCTATCATATTGTTTCACACTGTATACCTTCGGCAAACACAGTTCTCACGCTGCTCCGTTGCCGGTTTCATAAACCTGGGTTAAATGCGGTGCTTGCCCAAGTGTCAAACATTGCTTGACCCAAGGTTAAAAGCAGGATTTAAAAAGACAATAACCCTTGGTTAAGCACAGTGTGAAAATACCTAATTGTGCTGTTGAACTGAATATCAGCACAGCTGTAATTACCTACGACACAAAGGTGCAGCTGAATCACGGCCATGCTGTAATTCGGTACAACAGCACTCCTTAATGTGATATTGCCAGAAACTAATAAAAAACACAAGTAATAAGGCAAAGAAGACTCAAAGCTCAATGGTGCCAGAGCTGATGTAATGTCTCTCTCTCTCTCTCTCTCTTAAAAGGCACTCACAGGGCTCAGTCTGTCTTTGCTGAGGCTGCACCTGCTATTCAAACTACCAAACTCCGTCTGAGAGTTGGACTGCGAGATGCCTTCAAAAAACGGCCTAAAAAACAAACACACACACACAAAGATCCAAGGTCAAAATAAGAAAATTGGGGGGGGGGGGGGGCAGGCAGTTTGCCCACTCAATATCTGACTAAACAATGCTCAGTTGGAACATCAATGAAGACACAAGATATTTTGTCAGTTCATTTGAAATCTGCTGCATTTATATGTTCTTTATGTACTATATAATGTACACCAGAAACCTTTATAACAATAGCACTACATCGATTGACTGCCTACACTAATGTATACACAGATATTTTAGTAATGCACAGCAAACACCAAATACATTTCCGAAAGTACCAGAAGCGTTGCATAAATAATGGCTAGGTAATGTTGTACCGAAGTTTGGGTTTGGGGGTGCTGAGAACACTGTCTGTTTCCTCCATCTCTGGGCCACTGTCACTCGGGTTATACATCTCAAGACTGTCATAGAGCTCATCCAGGTCCTCTTCCACATCCCGGATCTGCTCCTGGGACACATGATCCAAACCAAACCCCACCTACATACATTATATGTCCCATCAATCACACATCAGCATGGAAACTGTATTACTGATATAGACTACATGGTCAAAAGTATATTGACACTGAACACCACACTCGTACAGTATGTGCTTGTTAAACATTTCATTTCAAAATCATTGGCATTAATTAGAGATGCACCGATGTATCAGCTGCTGATATTTATCAGCCAATTACTGACCAAATTAAAACCATCAGCAAATCACTTTTAATCATGAAAATGCCTATGAAAAACCAATGTTTTTTATTATTATTATTAACATTACACTTTGTAAAAAAAACTCTGTGAATTCAAATGCACAATCCAGACATGATGATGAATGTAGAAGGGTTGGCATTCCTAAGAACATTTAGTTTATAATTCTAGTTCTCACATTAATGAGGAAAAACCGTTGTTACAGACATGACAATTGTGAAAACAGCACTTTCCTATACATGATGAGGTAAACCTTCCAAAACACTTTACAAACCAGCAAACTTTGACTTCTTAGACATTGGTATGGTATCCATTAAGGCTACACGATTGATTTAGTTAACATTGAAATTGCAATATGGTCTTGCACGATTACTAAACCTTAAAAGCTTAAAAATAGACTGCATTCAGCGAAGTGGCAAAATATCGGTACCATTATCAGCCAATAGTTTTCATATCGGTGCATCCCTAGCATTAATCCCTACTATACTACTGCTACTTTAACAACTTTTACTCTTATGGGAAGGCTTGCAAAGAGGCATTGTCATGCTGAAACAGAGAAGGGCCCTCCATAAACGTTTGCCACAATGTTGGAAGCACACAATTATCTAAAATGTCATTGCCATAGCATTAAGATTCATCTTCACTAGAATTATTGAAATAGCTAAACCTGTTAATTAGAAGGGGGTTTCCACATACTTGTGGCCATGTAGTGTATTTTGAAGGGGAACATGATAACATATGAACATGAACTGTTCTGAGTGACCAGTGAGTGGACAAGTATAGTCAAAGTTCACCCATCTTTCAAGACAGATGGGTGGAAAATGGAAAGAAAAGACCTTTAGTAAAAGAAAAAGGTAAATGTATAGTCATAAGGGTAATGGGTAAACAGAAAGACAGGATGCATAAAAAACACAAAGACTGGAATTACCTCATCAGACACTTTGAACCATTTCACCAATGCCAAAAGCTTCTGTTTGATGTTGGGTTGCTGGATTTAAAACACAAAGACCTTGTTAAACAGAAAACGGGGGAGTCAAGAGCAAACAGACTCAAATTAACAGCGTATCTGGAGGACCATGGCAGGGAACAAAAATAGCAGCGAGCAGAGAGTGAAAAAAAAAAAACCTGTCACAACAAGCAGAGCGCCCAGTGAGCTGGCACAGGGACTAGAGGCCTGTCGACTAGAAGGAATGCACAGGAAAACAAACCAGACTCGTGATAGCATCTGAGAGGAGGAAGTAAATAACCAATGTGCTCAGAAGCCTCATCCCTTGAGGTTCAAGATGATCTATTATTGCATCTGCTGCTTCGTATAAAACAGAACATCAGTGACCTGAGGGAGAAAAATGCAGTTGGTTAGCCTCTTGGCTCTTAACATAGCCGGAGTCACTTACATTAGCTCTGGTGATGGAGGCTGTGGAAGGGAGTTTACGACGAGGTTTCTTCTTCCTCAGCTCATCCTCGTCATCGTAAAGGTACTGCCCAAAAATAATAAACATCCTTTAAAACCACCTCAGTAACCATGATAATGATGCTCTACAATAGCATTATGCACTATCTCCTTTATGTCATTGGTACTTAAACCTGGAGCTCAAACCTTAGACCTGACACATTTCCATTCACTTCTTTTTTCTTTTTTGCAAGGTTAATCATCGATTTTTGCTGCCTCTTTATATTTATTTACATTTTTCTCTCAGGCCAGAGCAGTGCTTTGAAACTGGTTTTGCTTCAGCACCCATAATGGACATCAAGTGGCAACCCAACTCAGTTCAGAAAAAGTTTCATACAAAAGTAAATAAATAAGTCCTTAAAATAAAATGTTTTAATTGATATGCACACAATATACAAAATGATATAGGCTGAATGGGAAATCTGTCTTTTTTTTTTTTTTTTTTTTTTTTAAGTTTTCCTACTTTATAATTTGAATGTTTGCTTTCTAAATGTCTCCTGAATTTCGATTGTTTTATGCTCTCGACAGCCAGAGTTTGATTGGATGGACAGCCTTTGACTTAAACAGCAAAAGATATGGGAAGCATTTCTTCTTTATATGGCAAGTCTATTAATTTTGTGGTCCTAACTATATTTCTTAAATGGTTAGTTGTATTTTATTATTAGCATTTAACATTTTGAGTTTGCTCCCTGCTGTCCATGACCCTATCAGATCAGACCTGCGACCCTTTTTTTGGGCCAGGACCCACAAGTTGAGAACCACTTTACAACCAAAATATAAAGTTACAGTCTTTACTCATAATTTTATTATCTGATTATCTCATCTGAATATTTTCTCAACAAAACACGGTGTCTTTCATCAATTATCTGACTTCAACAGTTTCACTTTATTCAAAGCTGCTGCTGTGCATTGCTGTGTATCACAGGTCTTACCTGCCCCTGTAGGGGGTCATCACTGCCATCCTGCTCTGACGAATAGCTTTCTTCTTCCTCCTCAGAGTAATTGTCAATGTCTGGTGAACGATCTGAAAGGAAAAGAACAAGAACAGTGAGAAATATTTAACAAGAGTCTTACTAAAGGACCTGCAGATTGCCCTCAGAAAAAGTTATTTTGTAAATTCTCATTGGCTGGTTCAAACAGGGATATACAGTGGGGTTCTAAAGTCTGGAAACAATTGTGAAAATGCTTCTAAATTGCATTTTTCTAATTTAATACAATGTTTCATTACAGCATGGCCGTCACTTGGTTTTAAAAAGTGGTGGGGACAGTTTGGAATGGAGAGGGGTTGTTGGGTGATGTCACAAAGTGGCAAAACTCATGAATATTAAATGTGTAGATAATGTCAAATTATATATTTTTTAAAGTTCATTCTTGATGACCAATTCAAGCACTCCAGTAAATATTTCACATAATGAATTAAATTACATCAAAAATAAACTCCATCACTTGATTGCCACTTATTATAACCCACACGAACAAAATTGAAACACCTGCTCAAGAACTGGAGACTAACCAAGGCAAAAAGTCCCACTCATAAATTATGCCTATGATTATCAGCATAACAATTTAAGTGATAATTTAATAAGCTTAACATGAATTTCAATATGTTTTAGCATTTGGTATGTCTCCTTTTTGCTGTAATGACAGCATTCACTCAAGCTGGCATGGATTCCACAAGTTTGTCAGCAAAACCCCAGTTATCCCAGCATGATCTGATGTTCCAAAGAGCATCTTGTGTGCTTCAAAGGAAGCAAGGAAAACTGGCTTTTTGTTCAAAGTTCTACAGAGTTAATAAGGTCAATGTCACGAATGTGCTTATTTGGTTTGTGACCTAGTAAGTGTAAAATCTTATATATTTCTTATTCATTTTACACCAAAACTTTTATTTCCAGGTTTAAATTAGATTTTGATTCACAGATTTTCACACTTGTATTTTTAAGTGTCCCACTCTTGCCTGATAGTTTGGCCTTTGGTCCCTCCGGGTCGATGGGCTGACTGGAGAGAGAATCGACCCGGATCTCAGCAACAAGCACTGCTGTGTCCTTCACTGTTGTGTGCAAACCCAACACCTGAGCACCTTCTGTAGGGTGCTGCATCACCTGAGGAAAAACAGAGAAGCCATGAAGCAGATTGAAAGAACAGGAAGAAGAATGGGGATGAATATAAAAGTTTCATTAGTTCACTAAATTAGTTTAGATTTAGATAGGTTTGCTGCAAAATATACTCAATATATTTTATGGCCTACTTGAGTAAGATTTACACAAGTGCAGTAAAGTAGAAAAGCATTGAAATGTGGGCCAGCTGCTGTCTTTAGAGCCATCCTGGGTTTGTAGTGTTTTAGCGGCTTCTCACCTCAGCCATGTTTATCAGTCCTAGTGCAAGAGTCTTATAGCCCAGTATAGTGCGATTCTTGTACCGCTTGCGCCTCTGAAGCATGATCTGAAGCTTGTTGGCATCTCTCTTCAAAAAGTGTGGATACTGAAGTAAATATGGAACAGAAAAGGTAGTGCAGGTTGTATTTAATTCTTTAAAAAAACAGAAGGGCTGAAGCTTAAGAAGCTTCAAATAACAAGAAATATCAAAACAAAAACATCAATACTTAATATATTTAATCTGAAAATGTCCATTAAATACTAATCTCATCCAAAACACAAACATGCACACAAAGCTAACCTGCAAGGAGAAGGTGAGCTGAAGATCAGTCTCTGTAAGCCCAACTGAGGACAGCATGATTTCATTTGAACGCAAAATTCGCTTTGAGCCCTAAAGAGACGTTTACAATCATTAGTGGCATGATCTAATTAGATTAATCTAATAGATTAATCACAGTTTTTAACTTTTATAAAACAGATACTCTTTAATAAATGACATGCTTTAAATTTTGAGTTTCACCTGAAGTTTGACTGCAATGACCACCGATGTAAGGTCTCTGTCCAGCTCTTTCAAAATCACTAATTTTTTGAGAGTTAGACTGAGAAGTCTGCAAGAGAAAAAGAGGGTTGGGGAAAGGAAGGAGAGAGATTGGGGTTGTTCTAAGGACATGTTGCTATGGCAGCTGAATTAACAATATGTCCCCAGCACAGCTTATACTGTCTACGGTATAGAGTGGACATCTTGGCCTCAAATCCCAGATGTAATTTTGGCTGACATTTCATCTAAATTTCTAGACAACATTTGCAATCTTTTGTACTGTGACCAATGCCATGATGTGTTTTAATATGCTGTAGGTCAATCACAATTACAAATCTAATGGTGGCTTGTGGGCTTAAGATTCAAAAGACAAGCTAGCAAATAATACGTACATAAAATTAATTTGACTGGAGCTACAATATTCAGCTTTGGACCTACTGTACATTAACTGCTTCCACTCAGTCTTACCACTGGAATTAAAATAACAAGTAATTTATCTCCCCTCCAAATGAGACATGGCATCCTATCTCCACTTAGTAACAGACATGGGATTTGATGTCCCAAAAAATTTCTTGGAGTAGGTGTGCTGAGATGGTTTTTGGCCTAAAGTCAAGAACACTGCATTAGAGATATTAGATTAAAGTGATAAAACTGAAAGTGGCACAGCACCAAGCACATCCAGTTTCTGTGACAGGTTGTATTTTCACACAATGACAGTGGGATGTTTCCATCAATTTTAATATATACAATACACACGCATTTCCATACCGCTTTAAAGATTATGATAAATGTAACACATTTACACATGTAATACTGCTGTATACTGTAGTCAGAAATCGTGTTAACCAATTTTTTCCATCATTCCAATGATTTTTTCATCATTCCAATGATTTTTTCATCATTCCAATGGAATAATTCATGGTATATTGCTCAATTAATCAGGGGACCAGATCACATTACCAAAGTGTCTGTTGTCTTTTTTTGTTTTTTTTATATTGTGAGCAAATTTAAAAGACAAAGTTTAGAAAAAGAAAAAACACTAACACAACACTTGATAAGACAAAAAGAGCTCTTGCTGCGGAGTCACATTTTTTTTTTTTTTTTTAACAAGCATTACAATATTTTACTCAAAAAAGACATGGTAACTTTATGTTTGCTAAAATTGACTTTTCAAATTAAAATGCTTTTTGTGACCGAATAAATAATATTGTCATTTTCACCAAACCCACACTTTGTCATTCGTCCATGATTTTAGTTCTTTAAATCTTTATTCATTTCCATTGCCTATTTTTTGTCAAGTCCAGTTTGTTATAGTAGACCTAAACTCTATATCATGTTCTGGAAAATAAAAACAACAATAGATAAATACATAGCATATAGGAATCTAGTTTGTCAAAGTGACAGCTAATGATTATTTATAGTGCAATCTTAGACTGTAGTGTGTATTTCAAAAGTAGTTGAATACCACTCTTATAATCAAGTAAATTAACTGGTATTGGATACAATTAGACAGGTTTTACATTGATTAGATTCACTTGATGGTGTTCAATAACCAAAATTTGCATGTACTCCCATATTTGCACTTGGATACATGTAACACCCAAATTCAACATCCCAAGATGCTCAGACTAGAGGTCAACCGATACTGGATTTTGAACGTGGGACTATGAACAAGCCTGAAATACACTTACTTCTATAAGGACTCTTATTTTGAAGTGACGGAGACTTGGCTCCATTACAACGCTCTATATTTAAGTATTTACCAAATTAAGCTTTTTGTACACTATATATTCACTAGATTATACAGCATATTTCACAAGATGAGGATTATTATTATTCACAAGACATGAAGTTGGAGACATGATGTATGTGCTGACAGGGCACGCTTCCATAGTCACGCATTTGTTTTCATGCCCTCGCTTCAATTTAGAACACTTGATTATCTAATCAAAATAACCTTGATTTGAGGATAAAAATATGGATGAATACTGTCAGTAAGTGACTGTTTTTATTTTACTTCTAGAGGCCACTGTTGTATTGTAGAACCAAGTTGTTTTAACAGTAGAATCTTCCAGCGCTGGCCACAGAGGAACACGGAGGAATAATAAAAAAAGAAATAAAAAAAGAAAATGATCTGCATAGATTTATGCCGATGACAGATTGTTCCAAAAAGCAACTATCGGCACCGATTAATCTGTAAAACCAATATATCAGCCTATCTCCAGCTCAGAAATCCCATGATGTCAAGCTAGGCTAAATGAGCACAGATCAGGAAAGACACAAATACACACTAGCATCTTGAACCCAGTCCACTCTTCAAAGTGAGCCATAGTGAACTCATACGATTATGGGTCTAATTCACTTACAAGTCTGTCCCTCTGCATTAGTGTGAAACTCGAGAGCAAGGAGACTCCAGGCCAGAGACAGGTAATGAAATTGGGAGAGGAAGAGAAAACCAGACAAACATCTCACCTTCCACCGCTTATGCAAGTCACTGGAAGATAAGCAGTATGCACTTAGACTGTAGATTTTTATATTCAGTAATAATTATCCTGGTTAATTTGGATTGAATCTACACAGTGACTTTGTCTCTAGTAAAAATTACGCATTAATGTACTTTGTCATCAAGAATTCCTTCAAACAGTATCCTAAACCTTGAAAGTTTTTCTTTTTAAGTTCTAGGAGCATTATGGAGCCAGTGTCATAGACAGAGACAAGATTAAAAATGTCTTCATCATGAAGTAATGCTCTTAAAATGATCCTCCTTAGTGTCTGTCACTCCAATTCTGCTTCACTTCTCTTCCGGCCCCTTCTTACAGTCAGCCTCTTTGACTCTTCATGGCCATTTTCTCTTCCACTCCCTGCATTAAGCATCCCAAAGCCCCTCCTCTACATTTTCATATCACAATCCCTTTATAGAGGCTGAAAGTGGAGAGCAGTAAACAAACAGCATTATTACTGGAGCACACAAAACATGAGGAGACGCTGTAATAAAATTATCATTAAGAAATGATTTTAGCTCTGCAAAATCCTGTTTGTTTTGGAGGTTTACCTACTTTCATTAGTAGCTTACTATTTTTTACCAGAGTGAGGTTAAAAGAGGAAGAACATGATGCAAAGAGAGCAGAAGTCAGTTATCAAATCAGTGAACGTTTCAGCTGTCTCTAACCTGAGAAATTGTTCTTTGATATAACACTGTAAAAAAGTTGTCAGGTAACCTGACAAAAGGTGCTTCATGCAGCCACATCTAAACTAACTGGTTTCATTCAAGTAAAAAAAAAAAAAAAAAAAAAAAAAAACAATTAATATGACTGAAATCAACCTGATTATATTAGGCTACAACAAAAAGAGTAGCATTCAACTGTATATTACCACCTTTTGCAGTGTAGAAATGTCAAACTTAAACTGAATTAAATAAAAACTGTTTAAAGGAACAATACAATTTAAATTATTGTTATTGAATTAAAAAAAAGAAAGGAAGAGTAAAACTATATTGTTTCATCTTTCTTTAGTTTAATGCAGAGTGTTTATGTGATCTCCTGCAACGCAGCGTGACCTGGATTAACTATTTGCTGTGTTACAATGTAGCTCTTTTGGCAACTCCACACAGCGAGTGTCTACTACACATTAATGAAAGAAGCGCTCGCAGGCGCACGCACGCACGCACATACCTGGGCACGCAGCTCGGGGATGAACTGTCAATCTCCCATGTCGCGAACAGGTTCATCTGAAAGGGGCGACTCGAAGAAATCGTGACCGACCTGAGGTGATGCAGGTGGGGAGATGGCGCTCCCGGTCGCTGCTGAAGCACTCCTCGTTCCGACATGCTGAAGTCTCCAGACCTGTGTTGCCAATCTTGGTCAGTTTATACGCTCGCTCGCGAGTGTGGTCTGAGTAAATAATGACACGTTCATGGCACGAGCCCGTTTACGTTCCCGCCTCCGCTCAACCCTTCATTTATTCCAGTCGTGGAGTTTTTTCAACACTCGACTGTCTGGGTTCAGCAATACCGGCTTGTGATCAGCTGAGCGTTTTTAAAGTAGCAGGAAGCGGAAATCTCTTTAAAAATCATATAGAAAAGTAACGCCTCTCGCTGAAAACATCCGGCCACGGCAATACGCCGTGAATTTTATCACCTCGTGCGCGTTTGTTAACATGCGCTGCAGCGCGAAACGGATGTCTTTGACCGTTGCGCCGCGTCTCGCTGTTTTTCTCAGCGTCTCGCGCTGAAGCGCCGCGTTTTTTGACGCTTTGTCAGGTTAAAAATGATCTTGAAATCTTAAAAACGCTGCTCGAGACACCTGCACCTGTTATATTTGTTGTGCGGCATTTAGCTTTTTTAACGCAAGAACGCGGTCGGTCTGAACGGCCCCATCACTGCAAGCGCGCGACGCGTTTGCTTGCAGGCTACAGCTTCATTGATTATAATTGGAGCGTTCTATTTCCTCACACGCTAGTAATATAGATGGGATGTAAAAAGCAGGGAAAACTGACAGGGGGTGTGTTCCCTTTTCAGATTCTGGGTACGAGCATCAGAGTTGACTGACACCTGTCACAATTTGTCAACATCAGTGTGTGAAAGCTTTGATAAGAGATGTCCGTGGAATCACTTTTTTAGTTATTTAAAGGGATAGTAAGTTCACCCAAAAATAGAAACGCTCCCATCATTTGCTCACCCTCATGCCATCCCAGATGTATATGATTTTCTTTCTTCTGATGAACACAAACGAAGATTTTTAGAAGAATATTTCAGCTCCGTAGATCCATGCAATGCAAGTCAATGGTGATCAGACCTTTCAAGCTCCAAACATCACATAAAGGCAGCATAAAAGTAATCCACACGACTCCAGTGGTTAAATCTATGTTCAGAAGTGATATAATAGGTGTGGGTGTCCTTTTAAATCTCCACTTTTACTTTCACATGCTTAAAGTGAAAGTGGAGTTTTATAGGAGGAAAGGATTGAAATATTGGTTTGTTTCTCAACCACACCTATCATATCACTTCTGAAGATATAGATTTAACCACTGAAGTTGTATGGCTTACTTTTATGCTGCCTTTATGTGATTTTTGGAGCTTGAAAGGTCTGGTCACCATTCACTTGCATTGTATGGACCTACAAAGCTGAAATATTTGAAAAATCTTTGTGTTCAGCAGAAGCAAGAAAATCATATATATTTGGGATGGACATGAGGGTGAGTAAATGATGAGATAATTTTCATTTTTGGGTGAAATATTCCTTTAACAGGTAACAGCGCACCTACAGTTTGTATCATATTTGCAAGTTTCGGATTAGGCCTTCATCTTTGTAATAATCAATCTCTCTCTCTCTCTCTCTCTCTCACACACACACACACACTGTTTCGCCCACTTAAATCTATTATGGTTGTGGCAGCTTCTAAAACACTGCAGCCTCCCACGCTGTTGCTGTTTGTAGTTTATCTCTCCTTGACAGATTGAAGCCAGAGAGAAGTTAAGTTTCATGACATGGGAAGTCGTGAAACATGCAGACTGCCAGGCAGTGGCGGATTTAGGCATGGGCGACATGGGCAGCTGCCCAGGATGGCATCTTGCGGTTGGGGGGAAGCACGGTTCTAGCTTGTATGGCTCCGCTTGCTGAAACAGATTTCCCCAAGGCGCCATACAAGCTAGAATCGCTACTGCTGCCAGAGATTAAACAAAAAGAACCCAAACCCAAAGTTCCTTTCACCTTCTGCACTTTAATTCTTTTTGATCAGCTGAAGCTGAATACTTATATCCCTGCAGTGTACCCTAAAGGTTATAATGTCTACTGACTAGTGGTCGACCGAAATGGGTTTTTCAGATGCCAATATCTAGAGAGCAGGATGGCCGATATAAATGCTGATAAACATACCACAATTAAAAACAGCAAATCAGATGTTCATAAAATTTCTAAAGTGAAGCAAACACTTATTTTCTGCAATATTTACTCAAATGTGCATACATTTGAAAAGAAAAAAACAGAAAGTGTTGACTATTTTATATCAATTTTGGAACTGACACGGGGAAGTTTACACTTCTGTTAAACGGCCAAGCAAACACGGTTATCGGCCAATGCCGATAATCACAAAATGGACAAATATCTGCTGATATATCGGTTTATCACTACTGATGACTACCATGGGAATTTTTAGGACTTTCCTATTTCTTATAGCTTGTTTGGAATTGTGCATACATGGCAGGAAAAACCAGGGGTGAAACAGGATTATATTAAATACATGTTTGTTTCAGTCTGTTCTGATCTTTGGATGTTTGACTCTCATATACACAATAGACACCTGAAGCCTCCCACACAAATAAATGTAAAAGACCTTACATGCTGTAGCTTTAGTTGATATATTTTGGGTACTGAAATCATTCAAACCTAATCCAAGAGCTCTCAATCTCTCTTCTTAGGCAGTGCAATATATGGGTCATATTTAAAAATACTATCAGGTGATTGTCACATTGCGGCCTTTAGGGTGTTATGTAAAAATCTGATTTTACAAGACAGATCATATTCCAAACGGGTAGGCATTTTATATTGCACAATTCAGCCATTGTTTGGTCACAAAATCAGGTATTGTATAGTTTCTAAAAAAATAAATAAATGCCTTTTAAAATTAACTACGACCTTATGAAATTATCACTTGTAATCTCCTTATTTTCGCCTGTAGATGGTAGTAACTCCCATTTTTTAGCCTTCATTTTACTACCGAGGAATTTTGTATGCATTTTATATGAGGCAGGTTGTATGCACTATTTAATGTTTTACTTTTTATTGAACGGGTTATTTTGTATCAGAAAAGCATAAAATAAACGTTATAATTCTGTAAAGTTGAGAAGGATATATAGGTTATGGTCTCAATATACTTAACCAAATCTGCAATGACTATAGAAATAAGAGGAGCGAGTAGAATTGTATTGAGAATGGGCGGGACATAGTGGCCCAGAAGTTGTCTCTAATTCGTCAGGTACGATGGGTCTAATTATTCACCTGTTTTAATTATTCACTGTGTATTTTTCACATCAAAAAGTTTCTTCTTCTTGTGATTATTTAGATTTGAATAATTACCCAGGCCACAACTGAAAAGCTTGTAACCGATGTTATCATGTAGCACCTGTTACTTTTCTCCGCGCTTGGGAGGATGGACTAATCACAGTTGTTTGTGATTACTCATAATGGCATTTTTATTAAATGCTTTCAAAGCGACTGCGTCCGCGGATTTACCTTTGTATTTCAAGTATCAATCTTTGGAAGTAGTAGACTTTAAACGATTGTATGTGTAGCGTACAAATGTCTCTAGTAAAACTAAACAACATCCTGAGATTTAAATGCAGTATAATAATAATTATAATCCCAGACCCCACCCCCCACCCCCCACCCCCAAAATGAAAATTATTTCATCATTTACTCACTTTCATGCCATCCCAGATTTTTTATGACTTCATTTCTTCTCTGCACACAAATAATTTTTCAGTTCTGTAGGTCCTCACAATGCAAGTAATTGGTGGCCAGAACTTTGAAGCTTCAAAAATAACATAAGGCAGCATAAAAGTAATCCATACAATTCCAGTGGTGTAAAATTACTGTAGATGAGAAAAAGATAAATATTTTAATCCTTTTTTACTATAAATCTCCACTTTCACAATGTGAAAGTGAAAGTGGAGATTTATAGTAAAAAGGACTTAAATATTGATCTGTTTCTCACCCACACATATCATATCGCTTCTGAAGACATATATTAAACCACTGGAGACATATGGATTACTTTTATGCTTCCTTTATGTGATATTTGGAGTTTAAAAGGTCTGGTCACCTTTCACTTGCATTGTATAGACCTACAGAGCTGAAATATTCTTCTAAAAATCTTAAGTCAGAAAGAAAGTCATACACATCTGGGATGGCATGAAAGTGAGTAAATGATGAAATCATTTTCATTTTTGGGTGAACTATCCCTTTAATATGTGGTTACATCCTCTTCTTTTACACTCACTCTCCAGTTGCTATTTCAGACATAAGTTCAGTTGCTCTGAATGGAGCCCTTTTGTGGCACGGGAGTTGCTGCCCGTTTGAGGAGTGAATGGGACCGGAATGAGGGAGTTGGTCAGAACCATATGGCCCTGAAGTTCTTAGGCCAAGATTTTGAAACCTTGCATTCCCACTGCCTTCAGAGTGGATGTCTGTTTGAAGATGAAACATTCCCAGCCCAGCTGTCTTCTTTAAGATTTAAAGAGCTCGGCCCAGGCTCTACCAAAACGAAAGGTGTCCACTGGATGAGGCCCATGGTGAGATCATAGAAACTGAATAAACCAATAGTAAACTCTCAACCCTACCTGCCAAAATCAAAAAGCTAACATGTAAAAACGTAACATACATTTACATGTTATTGCTTACATACTTATGACATTTGCATAATCTTTAATATTCTGTCTCCTAAACCACGTGGCTGTGCTGATGATGAAATTTGCATCACGCATACTGTGCGCAGAGCGATCATTAATGTGGACACGCTAAGTATACTTTGGACTTAAGGATACAAGCTGAAAATTGATCACATAGTTAAATGTATAGTTCACCCAAAAATGAAAATTCTAACATCATTTACTCAACCTCATGTTGTTCCAAACACATATGATTTAAAAAAAAAAATTTTTTATCTATGGAACACAAAAGGAGATGTCAGGGAGAATGACATCCTCAGTCACCACTGACTTTCAGTGCATCTTTTTTCCATACAATGAAAGTGATTGGTGACTGTCATTCTGCCTAACATCTCCTTTTGTGTTCCACAGATGAAAAGAAAGCCATATATATTTAAACAACAAGAGGATGAGTAAATTATTACAGAATTTCATTTTGGGGTGAACTATCCCTTTAAAGCAGTAATTAAGCTTGAATCTATAGCTAGGTTTATATCATCTATCTCCCATCTGCTTCATGTTTTTGTTTGATTAGCTGATTGTTGGAGATTTTTTGAGGTTTTGAGGTTTCAGAGGTTGCTGGCAGCCATTGCGTGCCTTACACTATATGAACCTTTGCTGCATTGGGTGGTGCCTCATGGCCAGAGTTTCCATCAGCAATATGCTGGAATCTTTCACTTCCAGGTATTGGACACTTTGGTATTTTCTTTTTACTTTGTTTTTTATGTAATAATATTTAAGTACTACTATGCAATGAACTTTAAAGCAGGGACTAAATATTAAATGTTTTTCATTTTGGTTGGTTCTGAACAGAAACTGTATTTTTTCATTCCGGTTCCATGGTTCAGCTGCCTCCTTTCCAATTGGTAGCTGGTTAGAATGAAATTAAAGAATGATTAATAATGTTCTTTTTAAAATGACAGTACTCTATGCTAAGGGTGGTTGATGTACAGTACCAGTTGCAGTGTTACCAGATCTCTCAAGAATTATTTTATTTTAAATGTAATAATTGTAATTATTTGTTTTAATAATTTTATTTATTCATTTTTGCCCATTTTTTGGGCAACAGGAAGTGGTGTAATTCCAAAATACATTTACGGTAATAAACCATTAAGACTTTGGACTTTCCTGAAAAAAATTATCTGATGAAATTAACTGGTTATCAACATTAAAAATGTTTTTTTATAATTTTCACTCCGGAACAACTGAAAGGGACTTTGTTCCAGTTTTCAGTTACGTTCTGCAAAAAAATTCGTTTTCGGTTTTCATTTTCATTCCTTGGAATGTTTTCAGTCCCTGCTTTAAATGTTTGTGAGCAAGTATGTGTGTGAACAGAATGTGTGTGATGTGTACTGGAGCTTACACAAAATGGAATGGATCAACAAACTTACTGCCAATCTTTTTTCTTTTTTGAATCAAAGATTTCGGAACACCGCCCAATTTAACCCCTGGCAGTTATTTATAAAAAATTTTGTTTTGTGTTTCTTCGTTTAGATAAAGGCAATCCTCTGCCCTCAAACACTCTAGAAAATGCAAATTTCATAAGTCTGGAAATCACTGAAATGCACATTGGCTAATGTTCTGCCATATCCCCTGATCCCCTAGTTTTGTAAATATCCTCAAACTTGGGCTTCCTTCCAATGAAGCGTGTAAACTTATCTGTTTAACTTCCATTAGATTCTCTATAGCTCAGCAGATCTACATTAAGCCACCTTCCCTAAACGTCAACCCACCCTGTCTGCTGCAATTCCTCTATATACAGTACATGTCTCACCCAGATTATGGAATGGTCAGACCTAGATCCCCTCTACCAAATTCCCCTTCTGTTCACCAGGAGCCATTTAGGCTCAGTCATTCAGAGAATGTTTTTAAAGCTCAAAGCATTAACGCTGCAAAGAAACTTGGAGTACAGCCAGCACATCTAGTATACTGATGTTTACATACTGTAGGGTAAGATATACTGAAATTACTCCTCAGGCCTAAAAATCAGGTTCATTTAAGCTGCTGTGTTGTGCTGCCTTGCAAGGGTAAAACACTGTAACACATTTGGTCAAAGTTGAGTTATGATCAGGTCTTTTTGACTATGATCTGTTCTCTGACAGATGAGTTTATCTCAGCTATGCTCAAAACTGCACTAACTACAAAACACACTGAAACCATGTAACTTTGAATCAATTTTTGTCAGTTTCAGCATTGGTGTTGTTACTGTTTTTTGCCTGTGTGGGGCAGTATAGCAGCCTTAGCAAACAGCTGAATGCTTCAGTAAAAGAATGGTTGTGTTTCTCTATCAAAATCCACTCACCTCCTCCACACCAGTAATGGAGTAGGCGTGGCCTTTCACAAGTTTTTAAAAGGTGACTGCCTTCATGTCAAAGAAACTTGTAATCTGAGAGGGAAGACAGAGTCCTTGATAAATAAATATCAGTACTTTTAAATATATAAATAACAATGTCTATTATACTTATCTATACAGATGAATATGTAGGTGAATACTAGGACTGGACAGTATGATGTTACTGTATATATTGTGCAGCAGTAGAAATGTGCCAACCAGTACCGATTTTGCTATAATGTTTATACAACAGTAAAGGACTACTTTATGTTACTTACACATGCAATGAAGAAATATGGACAAATGTGAAAATACAGTGTGAACTGATGCAACACTTATCATTAATTTGTTACGAATAATCGTATCTTTTGGTTTAAGTCCATCAAGGTCCAAATAAAAAGAGAAAATAATGAAACAATTGAGATCAAGTAGTGGATTTGTAAGTTTTTCATTCACTGGATTGTTCAAAAACATATATCCTGACTTTGTTATACTGTCCACCCCTAATGTATACTGTGCCTGAGCACTGACATCTATAGAGCAGCCCATGAGGGAGTCTCTCTCCACAGCTCATCTGATGATGCTGAAGAGGTCAGGTGGAGCTTTTTTAAGCTCATATATCTCGGTCACTCCACCGGTGAAGTCTTCAAAAACCCCTCAGATGTGCATCCTTCAGAGAGAGCCTCATAGCAGCAATTTAATCATTCACATACATACAAAAACAATGGACTTTTCATGCAGCCAAAACATCTGTTGACCTGAAAACCACTTGTGAAAGTGTATGATTGGAGCTTAGATCAACATCTTCTGCATCCTCATATGCCTTCTGTACCAGAGCGCTCCAGAACTCTGCTCCCTCAGCAGAATGGACAAACAAGAGCTTCCCATCTCTGACAGGGAGCCAGTCATCGATCACCACATCCACCCAGTCCCTGAACTGCCAGAACTAGAAAATTTAACAGAAAACACAAGACTGAACATTTGTTGTTGGATTTAATAGCTTCATTCATGCTCGCATCACTAGTCAGAAAATCCCGTTTTCTTTCACATCATGTGGACAGCCGTGTACATGTGCTCCATTTACCTGGGGAAGAGATGGCACCAGGATGCACTGTGGGAAGACAACAAGCCGGTGGAGGCAGTGTGATGCTCTGGGCAATGTTCTGCTGGGAAACCCTGGGTCTGGCCATTCATTTTCGACGCCAGTTTGACACATTCTACCTACCTAAACATCATGGCAAAACAGGTACACCTCTTCATGGCATAGATATTCCCTGATGACAGTGGCCTCTTTCAGCAGGATAATGCACCCTGCCATACTGTACACATTGTTCTGGAATGGTTTGAGGAACATGATGAAGAGTTCAAGGTGTTGCCTTGGCCTCCAAATTCCCCAGATCTCAATCCGATTGAGCATCTGTGGGATGTGCTGGACCAACATGGCGGCTCCATCTCGCAGCTTACAGGACTTGAAGCATCTGCTGCTAATGTCTTGGTGCCAGATACCACAGGACACCATCAGGGGTCTTGTAGAGTCCATACCTCAGCAGGTTGGCACTGTTTGGGCAGCACGTGGAGGACCAACAGCATATTAGGCAGGTGTTTTGGCTCATCAGAATATGTCAACATTACTAATTGCATTAGACCACGAATTAACAATGAACAATATTTTTACAGAATTTATTAATTATGATTATTGTTAATTTATAAATTTAGTGTTCATTGTTCATTATTAGTTCATGTTAGTTCATAATGCATTTACCAACATTAACATCAAGGATTTACCAGTGCAAGGGTGCCCACAACTGCTTCAGCTCAATGCTAGAGCTTAAAAACATCTGAACGTTGCGATTACTGTAAATATCGTATTCCGTGTTGAATGTAAGTGATAACTAATAACATGGTTACTTGTGTAACCTCCATTCCCTGATGGAGGGAACGAGACATAGTGTCGATGTAGTGACACTAGGGGTTACTCTTGGGAGCCCGAGACACCTCTGATCTTTGATAAAAGGCCAATGAAAATTGGTGAGGGGTATTTGCATGCCACTCCCCCGGACATACAGGTATAAAAGGAGCTGGTATGCAACCACTCATTCAGGTTTTATGCTGAGGAGCCAATATAAGGTCCGGCCATTTCAGCGGGTAGTTCAGCGTTATGGCAGGAGGGACACAATGTCTCGTTCCCTCCATCAGGGAATGGAGGTTACACAAGTAACCATGACATTCCCTATCTGTCACTCACTCGACGTTGTGTCGATGTAGTGACACTAGGGGTCCTTATATGAAAAGCCACAATTGGCTGAACTGTGTTACGTGAACTGGCGGTGTGTGGTGGGCAGACTACTGTGTGCCTCATAGCCAGCACACCAGGTTGACACGTAACCTCCCCCAACATAGTTATGAGTGTCGAATGGCCCTTTGGGGACAAGTCGACTACCCAAGAGATAGAGACAGGCTTAACTCAGTCGTGGCCTCTTTTCCCCTTCTCTTTTTTCCACTCCCTAATAAAGAAAGGGAATTTTCCGACTGGGCCGCCAAATCTAGTCGGGGGGTGTCCCTCCCAAGGGGAAGACACTGCAGAGACCACACCTCGCCCAAAGAGAGGGGGGGATATTTAAGTGGAAGTATACGTCACATGGTCTTTCCAACCATGTGGAGAGTTTTCAAGGTAGATCCCACCCAATGCGGGAGTTACTACAAACATGGAGACTGGGGCAGAGGGGCTCTTCCCAAGGAAAACGCAGTTTGCCAACAGGGAAACGAATTAGCGGAAGATATATATCGCATGGGGTTGGAACCGCCACATGTGAAGCACTTACCCCAGAACAGGACTCTTAGTTAGCACGTGTACTGGGCCGGCAGTGAGTCTCTCTGAAAACTCGACTGCCACAGGGCTCGGAGGAAGTCAACCAGGGTTTTGAAGTCAACCAACAAAGCTTGTGAACACTACTGGGAATTAATGGTGCACGTCTTCAGCTCAAAAGGAGGTGGAAGGCGCTATGTGCAAGCGATACACCCGGCCGGCTATCCCGGGCTTATCCGCTTGTATTGCGTGCCACTACCTGGGATGAAACCGGTTCCACCTGGAGGTTGTAGAACCTTGCAAAGGTGTTGGGTGTTGCCCAGCCTGCTGCTCTGCAAATGTCTGTTAGAGAGGCACCCCTGGCCAGGGTCCAGGAAGCCGCTACACCCCTGGTAGAATGGGCTCGTAGCCCTACCGGGGGGGTGGCATGTCCTGGGCATGATATGCCATAGTTATAGCGTCAATGAGCCAGTGGGTGATCCTCTGCTTGGAGACAACACTTCCTTTCTGCTGTGCACCAAAGCAGATAAAGAGCTGCTCAGAGATCCTAAAGCTCTGTGTGCGATCCAAATGGATGCGTAAAGCACGCACCGGACACAGCAACGACAGGGCTGGGTTTGCCTCCTCCTGGGGCAGCACTTGCAGGTTCACCACCTGGTTCCTAAAAGGGGTGGTAGAAACCTTGGGCACATAGCCCGGTCGGGGTCTCAGGATCACGTGAGAGTAGCCTGGACCGAACTCCAGGCACATTTCGCTGACAGAGAATGCTTGCAGGTCTCCTACCCTCATGATGGAAGTGAGTGCAGTCAGGAGGGCAGTCTTCAAGGAGAGTGTCTTAAGCTCGGCTGAATGCAAAGGCTCAAAGGGGGCTCTCTGTAGACCCTGAAGAAGTCCTCGATGGTGAAACCGAATAGTCCAGCCTGGGAAAATGGGGGCAGCAAGAAACCGTGTCTTGTCGGCCTCACCCATCTCGACCAGGTTGAGCCAAAGTTGGCGCTCCTAGACCACTAATGTGGCCATCGTCTGCCCGAGAGACCACGCCGTGACCTTCGTCGAGGTCGGTCGCCGAGCGCAGATCCTGCATCAAATCTGGGGCGGAACTACCCTCGTGCAGTTCTTTCAACGCCTTGGCTTGGTGGACCTGCAGGAGAGCCATGGTGTGCAGGGCAGAGGCGGCTTGTCCAACAGCGCTGTAGGCTTTAGCCGTCAGGGACGAAGTGAGCCTACAGGGCTTGGATGGGAGCTTAGGGCGTCTGCGCCAGGTGGCGGCGCTCTGAGGGCATAGGTGCACCGCGAGCACCTTATCCACTGGGGGAATCACCCTATAGCCTTCTTACGAAAGCAAGCAGCGACCGCAACGTAGCCATGGTCATGTTCTCGCAATGAGAACATGAACCATCCACAAACGCTGCCTCCGTGTGGGTCACGCCCAGACATGAAAGACAGCGATCATGACCATCCGAAGTTGAGAGATAACGACCGCAACCAGGAATAACACACAATCGGAAAGGCATCTTTAAAAAGACGCATCTTTAAAAAGACATTCCATGTGTGCCACTCTTTTAGAGAAATATATACTCTTTTAGAGGAAAAAGCTCTTTCAGAAAATATACTCTCTTGTTTTCTGCCGAAGCGCCCAGGGGCGTTCTCTGCAGTGCATCAGTGCAGAGGAGGGAGAAGCCGCTGAAATGCACCGTCAGATCCAGCAGAGGTGAATGAACAGTGAGAATTCAGCTCAATGAGCATGACCGTTCGGCTCCGAAGAGAAAATCTGAATGAGTGGTTGCATACCAGCTCCTTTTATACCCATATGTCCGGGGGAGTGGCATGCAAATACCACTCGCCAATTTTCATTGGCCTTTTATCAAAGACCAGAGGTGTCTCGGGTTCCCAAGAGTGACTCCTAGTGTCACTACATCGACACAACATCGAATGAGTGACAGATAGGGAACTATAAAAATTAATACAATAAAATGGTTTGTATTTTTCCATAAATGTGTTATATATCTGTAAAATAGTTTAACCACGAATATAATTTAGCCTACATTTGTAATATTTCACTATTCCCTATGTAGTGAATGTCACATAGTGCACTATATAGGTAATAGGGAGTGATCAGACTGTTTTTAAGGCAATTGACTACAGCATAAGCTAAATGGCAGTTGATTTAAGTCACATTTGTTTAGTGAATGACACCCGGCAGCCACAAACTGTTTTTAAGTTTGAATGGGCATTGTGCCTTTGGTTAATGTCTACAACTTTTAATGTTAAAAATGTTTATGTAGAAATTAACCTTAACCAAGATTAATAAATGCTGTAAAAGTATTGTTCATTATTAGTTGATCTTAAAGCTGAATTGTGTAATTTCTGCGCCACTAGCATCACCAAACGAAATTGCAAAAATAATCATCGTTATCAAACAGCATTCCTGAAAACTTCCTCCATCTTCCATTGGACGAACAAACAGATAATTCCGTCCCAAACAATGAGTCAATGAGCCCATTTACATGCACAATATGCTGATAACTATAAAAAATCAGCTTGTACAAAAAAGTAAAAAAATGCAAGAAAACTGCGTTTACATGAGATTAGAAATAATCTGATTATTCTCTGCTTTTGACGTCAAAATGTAACAGACATGTGCACTTGTGCACATTAGATAAGGCGTTAAGAACGCTGGTAAAGGTGTTTACATGCAACGTAAAATCGGGCTAATGGGGAAAAATCTGCCTGTGTTGATCATTTTTTGCTTTAATCGTTTTTGGCCATAACCCAATAAAGGAAAGCTGTTTAATTCATTTACATGACCGCACACATTGTCAGCCTATAATCGTGTAAGATCGTGCATGTAAACGTGCTCAGTGTTGCTGTGTCGGGCTGATCAAGACGTTTCAACAAAGTAATGTTTGGATAATGCCACAATATCATAGTGTTTACACTGTTCGGGGAATCAGCCTACAGATGGTTTACTTGTCTCTGCATATTAGGCCAGAATAGGAGAAAGTATTTTAACATCGAAACATACTAATGTTAACTTATGTTAACCTATACAACCTTATTGTTAAGTAGTATCGTTGTATTTTAGTTGGAATATTCCTTTAATGTGAGTCGATTTTTAAAGTGATTTCTTTTATAGATGCCTGCTTTCTCACATTCACACAGGATGTCATTCAGTGACTTCATGTGTGAGGCAGGCTGGAGATCTGCAACCTGACAGCAGTGCATTACAGAGCACCGAGGTGAAGAAGTGGAACATAGCGATGAAGAAGAGGCAGCACTGCTGGTGGCTGCAGGAACTACCTGGGCATGTTATCTTTGATTAAAAGTTCTTAGGATACTTATTAGCTTACATGAAAGACAATTCTCTCATGCTAAGGTCTGTCTCTTTCTCTCTTCACAGCAACGTTTTGGATAAATCCCCAGTTTAAAATAGCTTTGAAAGAACCAGATATGAGAGTCAAGATGGCTGCACTTCCCTGGTGGCACTGATGCAGAAAATCGCCGGAAGTTGCGTCGAGAGGGCAAAGACATGGAGACGATTGGATTTGCCATTTATGAGGTAGGAGACTCATTTTGTGTGGGTCCAAGTAATATAACATCAAAACAAACACAGGAATTAATTAAAGTTTTAATACTTTAATTAAAATGAGTGAGTAAAATGAGTTTAAATACATTTTTGTGGTAATCAACATTATACCATAAATGCTGGTGATTGAGCTTAACTTGTGTTGAACTCGGAATAATCCTTTTTCAGATGCTTTTTACATGTCTAGAATGAAAATAACTTTTTAGTCACACTGTCAACTTGTAGGGCAACCCAGAAGGCTACAGTGGTTCAGGAATATTACTTGAAAAGACTGTCATGTTTTGTTCTACAACATAAATTACACACAGAGGTACTACGTAAGGACTACAATGGTTGTCCGATTAAACTGTTTATGTGCTTGACGAATGATGTGTAATTAAACGGACAACCATTAGAGTTTGTATATATTAACTTGTTCACAACTTGCCTTTTTAAAGCACACAACAGTTTCAAAATTCACGTTTGAGGTATTGTAGAACAAAACGGAAAAGTCTCTTCGAGTAATGTTAACCACAGACATGACTTTACTTATAAATCAAGAACCGCTATTCTAAAACCCCATTGAAAAATACCATAGGGAACCTATGACTTGAAAATGTCCATTTTCTTTCATGTTTTAGGACTATATAGATTAGGACAATCTTAGAAAAAATAAATAAATAAATAAATAAATAAATATATATATGTAAAAATAACTCAAATTAAAAAGAAAATGATAAATTTCCCTATTTATTATTCATTATAAATATTTTCTAAATCGTTTTGAATCTTTCTGTCTACCTAAACATTATTTCTCAGTCTTACAGGTTCCTAAAGAGGTATGAGATGTGATTCCAGATTAATGAAACTCATTAGTAAACCATTTGTTGTCAGTCAGGTTAGTGCCATAAACTGATCTGCAGATTAATTCTTAGTTCAGAATGTGTAAAACTGAAAGATCCTGCACAGTTAGCTGAGGTCACGCATAGTGTATGTAGTGATATGAATCTCCCTGCCTGTCAGTACCTAGGTGTGCACCTGAAGTGTGATTTCTTCCTCGCCCATATGTCCAGTGCTCGCTCCGAGCTCTTCATTAACCTGCGGGAGGTGAGCTCGGGTTTCTGCTTACCTGCAGGGGAAATATATCATCGTCCCCTCCACCTTTGAGCCCCAGAAAGAAGGAGACTTTGTGCTGAGTCTTCTCAGAAAAGGCTGCTGACTCCCAGTGAGTGAGCATTTGAGATGTTACGTCATATAATGTTAACCAGAGAATTAATGTACAGTCAGATGGTTAGAAATACGAATAAATGACCATTTCTTCCAAGTATTTTCATGCGCAGTGGTCCAAAGTCTTACACCACACTGAAATGGGTTTCAAAATATAATTTAAACCTTAAATTTGTGATACTGAGAATGTTAACTAAAGGGTCCGATTTCCTTTTTTCTGTTGAAGCACACAAGACGCTCTTTGAAACATTCTCAATCATGCTAGAATAACATGGATCATCAGGTTTTTGCACAAATGCATGCTGTCATTAAAGCAAAATACTAAACTGTTTCACTCAAATTGTTATGCTGATAATATACACTCACTGAGCACTTTATTAGGAACAATATGGTCCTAATAAAGTGCCTGATGTGGTCTTTTGCTGTTGTAGCCCATCCGCCTTAAGGTTTGATGTGTTGTGCATTCTGAGTTGCTATTCTGCTCACTACAATTGTACAGAATGGTTATCTGAGTTACCGCAGCCTTTGTGTCAGCTCAAAATCCACTCACTGGATATTTTGTGTTTTTGACACCATTCTGAGTAAACTCTAGAGACTGTTGTACGTGAAAATCCCAGGAGATCAGCAGTTACAGAAATACTCAAACCAGCCTGGCTGGTACCAACAATCATGCCACGGTCAAAATCACTGAGATAAAAATGTTTCCTCATTCTGATGGATGATGTAAACATTAAGCTCCTGACCTGTATCTGAATTATTTTATGCATTGCACTGCTGCCATATGATTGGCTGATTAGATAATCGCATGAATAAGTTGGGGTACAGGTGTTCATAATAAATTGCTCAGTGAGTGTATTTTGCAATGAAAAAATTGCATTAAATTAGAAATGCAAGGTAAAAGCTTTTCCACAAGTGGTCTTAGACTTTTGGGTGTATGCAATGTACTATATATGAACTGAATTTTTGTGTAACATGTATTAATGACTTATTTAAAATAGTAAGTTATTCTAAAAGGTTACCAAAAATTGCACAAGGAATGGAGAAAAAATTAGATGAGTTTTGTTATTTCACTATAGGCAGCTAGATGATGAAATTTCAGCAGACATGCCAGAGGAGGTGAGTATTTTCCTGTGATGGTTTTATTTTTTTAATAATCCTACAGTTATATTCTGTGACGTTTTGTTAATAACTGGCTATTTACGCGGCAGCCTGTGCTCTAGGTGAGTGACATTGATGAGGGCTTCAAGGCGCTCTTTGCAAAATTGGCAGGGCCGGTAAGGAGACAAGAAGTGGGAGGAGTTAATGAGAATGTTAATACCAGGGATGCAAACTAGTCACCTTTTAGCTAGTCACTTTTTCTGAAACTAATTTGCACAAATTGTTTGATAAATGTTTATATATTTTCCTTATTAAAATCACTTGAAAGGTTTCACTTGAAGCTTAAATACTTAAAAAAGCTTTAAAAATACAACAATAAGCTTTAAATACAATAAATAAATTAACTGAAAATATACATCTGGAAAACCTTCTATGACTTTCTCACTCTTCCCACTCTCTCTCTCTCTCTCTGGCCAACAGGAAATGGAGATCAGTGTGTCCAAACTCCAGATGATTCTAAACCGGGTCGTTGGCAAATGTGAGTGTGCTTATGGAGACATAAAGCAGACTTCACATTGGTACCTGGCTACAGTTACATAATATAATAATACACCATAATCCAGTTTTGACTAATGCAGCACAGGTAGTGGGTTATTAGGGGTAATTAAAAAAATATTCTGGTTAAATACATCTCGAACTCAACTGACAGAATGTGTGGCAAGCTTTCATTTACCACAAAATATAACTTTGACTAATCCCACAGCTGGTAAAAAAAAAAAGATTTATTTTTTATTTATTTTTTTATAACATGTCAAATTTAAACATGTCTAATGTAATGCACTTAGAATAGAAGCCTATGGGGCAAGTGTAGCAAAAGGTGTAATAGTAGAAATCCTAAAGTTTACATGGTCATGACTTGAGTTGAAAACTTGGATATAACTTTGCACAAATATGCTATATATGATTTTCTATGATTTTGAGTCGTAAGCATCATTTACATACAGTAGTGTGATAGTGGCATATTTCAAACATTTATTTGCAGTACTGTACACTTGCCCCATGTGCTTCCATTGTTAATGCCATTGTAAATGTGTTGAACGAGTCAAAATACTTTTCTGTGGTAAACGACAGCATGCCTCGTATGTTGGTTAATAGACTATGTTGTATTTAACCTGGAATATTTCTTTAAAATGATCCGATCAAAGATTAAAATGAAACTTATAATTGTGCTTCTTACAGATAAAGATATAAAGACAGACGGTTTTGGCAAAGAGGCCTGTCACGGCATGATAAATCTTATGGATGTATCCTTTAAAGGCTAAATTCTCAAGCATATTCAACATCATTATATCTCTCAACATTTTCTGCCAATTTATCTTGATCAAACCTTGACAACTGGTGTTGGGAACCTGAGACTGATAGACTTCCACGTGCTCTGGGAGAAGATCAAACGATATCTTGTCAGTGGCTACATTTTATGCATGCTTTATGGTGTATGTATATATAGTCAGATATATATATTGATGTTGCAGCTTTCTTTTTTAAAATACCACTAGGCTGGCACAATGAGTTCCTATGAAATGCGCTTGGCATTAGAATCAGCAGGTACCTGCCACATACGACACTCTTTAAGGTGCTCAACATCAATAATTGGTAAAAGTTATTTTTTATGAAAACATATATTGTATCTTCCTGTAAGGCTTCAAATTGACAAATAACCTGTTCCAGCTGATAATCCTGCATTATGCGAAGCAATACCTGAACGTGGACTTTGACAACTTTGTGGCCTGTCTGATCCGACTGGAGACTATGTTCAGTTAGAGTCCCAAAAACAAAAGACACTATTTCACATTTTAATTTCTCAATCTTATTACAGTCTACTTTCAAAATTAAATTGCTGCCAAAGCTGTTGGCCAAAGTGATGCCAAAGTTACAATCTACAGTGTTAATATAATTTATCTTTAGCCAAACACTTTGAGTTGAAACTCTGAAAAGTCAGAAAGTACAGTGTAATAACTCTAACCTGTTCAAATTTAGTGGCACATTATGACAGAAAAAACGAATATTTTATGTAAGAGCTAAATAGAAAAGAAGCATTTAAATGAAAACAATCTTGTTTTTTTCTAACAGAAACTTTTAAAACAATGGACACTGACGAAGATGCAGTTGTATCCTTTAGCTTCACCCAGGTTAGTCTTACTCTTTACTGGTCATTAGTAACGAGAAATTCAAATTACAATTGTTTTTCTGCCTCTCTGTAGCCCTGTGTTGTTTGTTTGCAACATCTTTCCTCCCTTTTGTTTTCTTCCTCTCTTCTTATAGTGGATCACCCTCACTATGTTTATTTAGATGGAAATCCCTCCTCTTCAATGCTTCTTTTGTTCCTAATCTTCTTTACTATGTGCCTCCTTTAACCTCAGTAGTATTTATGCAGTGGGTTCTTAATGTCAGGTATTATAGCACTTATATTATCAGGTATATAGAATGAGATATGATATACAGTTAAAGTCAGAAGTTTACATACACTTAGGTTGAAGTCATTAAAACTCATTTTTTAACAACTCCGCAGATTTAATATTAGCAAACTATAGTTTTGGCAAGTTGTTTAGGACATCTACTTTGTGCATGACACAAGTAATTTTTCCAACAATTGTTTACAGACAGATTGTTTCACTTTTAACTGACTATATCGCAATTCCAGTGGGTCAGAAGTGTTTACATACACTAAGTTAACTGTGCCTTTATGCAGCTTGGAATATTCCAAAAAGACAATTAGCCATTTAGCTTCTGATAGGAGGTGTATCTGTGGATGTATTTTAAGGCCTACCTTCAAACTCAGTGCCTCTTTGCTTGACATCATGGGGAAATCAAAAGAAATCAGCCAAGATCTCAGAAAATAAATTGTGGACCTCCATAAGTCTCATCCTTGGGAGCAATTTCCAAACGCCTGAAGGTACCACGTTCATCTGTACAAACAACAGTACATAAGTATAAACACTATGGGACCACACAGCCATCATACTGCTCCGGAAGGGGATGCATTCTGTCTCCTAGAGATGAACGTAGTTTGGTGCGAAAAGTGCAAATCAATCCCAGAACAACAGCAAAGGACCTTGTGAAGATGCTGGACGAAACAGGCTGCTCAGCAAGGAAGAAGCCACTGCTCCAAAACCACCATAAAAAAGCCAGACTACAGTTTGCAAGTACACACGGGGACAAAGATCTTACATTTTGAGAAATGTCCTCTGGTCTAATGAAACAAAAATTGAACTGTTTAGCAATAATGACCATCGTTATGTTTGGAGGAAAAAGGGTGAAGCTTGCAAGCCGAAGAACACCATCCCAACCGTGAAGTATGGGGGTGGCAGCATCATGTTGTGGGGGTGCTTTGCTGCAGGAGGGACTGGTGCACTTCACAAAATAGATGGCATCATAAGGAAGGATAATTATGTGGATATATTGAAGCAAAATCTGCCAGGAAGTTAAAGCTCGGTCACAAATGGGTCTTCCAAATGGACAATGACCCCAAGCATACCTCCAAAGTTGTGACAAAATGGCTTAAGGACAACAAAGTCAAGGTATTGGAGTGGCCATCACAAAGCCCTGACCTCAATCCGATAGAAAATTTGAGGGAAGAACTGAAAAAGCGTGTGCGAGCAAGGAGGACTACAAACCTGACTCGGTTACACCAGTTCTGTCTGGAGGAATGGGCCAAAATTCCAGCAACTTATTGTGAGAAGCTTGTGGAAGGCTACCCAAAATGTTTGACCCAAGTTAAACAATTTAAAGGCAATGCTACCAAATACTAACAAAGTGTATGTAAACTTCTGACCCACTGGGAATGTGATGAAAGAAATAAAAGCTGAAATAAATAATTCTCTCTACTATTATTCTGACATTTCACATTCTTAAAATAAATTAGTGATCCTAACTGACCTAAGACACGGAAAGTTTTCAACAATTAAATATCAGGAATTGTGAAAAACTGAGTTTAAATGTATTTGGCTAAGGTGTATGTAAATTTCTGACTTAAAATGTATACTTAAAATTACTGAGCCTGTTTTCCTAATGTTCCTTAGTGAATTGGTAGTACATTTAACTTAATACTTTGAGGGCTACATATTTCATTAAATGTGACAGTAAAGACAAGCATAAATGTATTACCCAATAGTCCCAGAAAAGGCACTGAACCTCATTTTATTTGCATGGAAGAAACTGCTATAAAGCTAACATGCATGCAAGCAGCATTGACCTGTCTTTTTCTGCATGCCTGCATGCTTTTCCATTGCAAGATTACTCAGAGAAAACAACGGTTTATGCAATTGTAACCATTTTATTAAAACAACTGAATCATAATAAATAAAGCCTCATAAACAATCCTTAAAAGTGCAAGCGAGTTATAAAGTGCGTGGTCATTATATGCTTTTTTTAACTTACAAATATACAGGACTACCACAATGATGTCTCTATATGACTTATAATGGAGCGCTTGGTCTTGTAGCGGTCAATCAAAAGCTCTGTTCACTACCCATTCAATATTACAGAGATTTTGTCTGTGAGGACATGCCCCCTCAATCCTGATCTAAGCTACAGGTACCACAATGGCTCTGTGACCAGCACAAGCTTCTCTTAACTCCTGTGACCAAAGGCTCTCCGTTTCTGGGCAGCTCTGTGGAGAAACCTTGCTGCTAGATACTGCTAGCACAGCAAGAGTTGAGGCAATAGAGTGCTAGAGGTGTCCCGCTTTCTCTTTCTTAGTTGAGAGCTAGTCCTTCACTTACAGGCATGTTGATGTGGGCGGTGAGGAGAGGAGCACCTTTTCCTTCCCTCAGCACAAACACCTAAAATGAGGAACGCAACATTCAAAATCTGATTTGTTCCATGCCAAGTCTGTTGTCTGTAATTTAAAGTTTATGTTGTACATCCTAATCAAAGGACTGTATTCACACAGTGGCTATGTTGGGAATGTAATACTAGAATACTATATATATATTGCCTATTTTTTTTTTTTTTAAATAGCTAGTGAAACAATAGGCATTATTCCACAAACAGTGGTATCCTACATTGTTGTCACATGACCTTATCATGTTGCTTCTTAGTGGCGTCCATGTCTTGACTTTAGGCAATCAGGGCCCATATTCATAATTATCTTACCTCTACGAGTTCTCCAAAGAGTGCCTAGCTATGAGTTTTTGCTTAAACCCTATTCACAAAACTGCTAAGAGCAAGTTTTACTAAGGAAATCTTAAGATAAGAGTAAGGCGGACTTGACCTCCTTGCTATGGATGACATCACGTTTTATTAGCGTGCTCTTTTAAATCGCCCACAGTGATTGGTAGACAGGGAACAGCTATTTGTCAGCTAATTGATGGATGGATGGATGAATGGATGGATATTTCTCTCGGTTCATGAACATTTCTTCACCCTGTGTTGATGAAATGAAACGAGCATGCATCCCTTCAACAGCATCAAAACACCGGGTAGCCCCGCGATTGCCGTGATTCCCCATGAATTCCCCATTTTTTTCTCTGCAGTGAGCACGCATCCACAGTACAAAATACGCTATGAATTGTAGGACAATGTGTGGTCTGGAGAGGGCATATTATATATAGTTTGATAGATTATTCTGCAGACGGATGACAGAAATTCCCAATTCATCCATGCTACACAGTTTTATTTTGATGTGGCCAGGGACTGCAGAGTTTTAAAACCTTTATCTCTGGTATAATTTGGTTGTTTCAGTTTGTGGGAGAGTTAAGCATCTCTAACTAAGTTTACCATAATGAAAACACCCTCGCAATTCAGGCAATACCTTTTTTTTAAAAGATCAATGTCAACATTATAATATTTATAATATTATATTACTAAAATGCATCGACTCAGTTGTAATTCAGGCGATAACTTTTTAAACAGTCAATATCATAATATTGTACTATATTGTTTTTTATGTGGATTGATGACAGCAGCCATGCATCGAATCATTTGAGAGACGCTCTTAGGGATTTAGAAGTCCTCAGGAGGACTTCTAAGCTGTTGTGGGTTTAGGAGCTACTTTTAGCATTAAAATGCTTCATGAATTGCTCTTAGATGAACGGGACATGAACTAATAATGAGTCAAAAATAGAGGCATTACCATTTGGCAAAGGCAGGTCATTTGGGTGTTTTTTGCATACTGAGGACAATATACATACTATATACTGCAGCAATAGCAAGAACAGCATGGTAGTATGCTATTCAGAGCATAGCTACTGTTTGTGGGTTAACATTAATGCACCATGGATGTTCTAAATGTCTCACTTTGATGATGTCAGAGATCCCTTTGTCACTCAAGCACTCCACTAAAGTGTTGATGGGGTAATTCAGCCCTGGAACCAGCAGGGGGATCTACAGACACACAAATTCACAGTTATCAGAAAAAACATTTATTTGATTTCAGTAACAACAAAGGTTATAATTAAACTGCTCAAATAAGGTCACCTTGAAGAAAGCTGTCCTCATGCTGTACAAACCTTCATCATGACCGGACAGCAGGCTGCAGTGTTTTGGATGTTTAGAGTGAGCTTGAAGGATGGTCCCAGCCCTTGAACCTGAGCAGAAAAGAGTAAGCAGAAGTGAAGATCGGTATCAGTCATCTTGTTCAGCCCACAGAATTACTCAACTCACCACAGCGTTCATCTTGAGTGGCTCGGTCAGGCTGGCTGACATGGGCGTGAGGCTGGACTCGAGGGCTTTGACATAGGCCCATGCTGCAGCTAGACGCAACCTGCTCAAGTCCATCTGGAAAGCTCTATGCATGGCTGTATACAAAAACAAAACAAAAACAAAACAACAACAACAACAGCCTCATAAGGAGGAACTATAAATGACAATTACAAATCATATTTTTAGATTTTTGAAATGACAATGGGTGCATTTCATTCAGAAGTGATCATCCCTGTGCCCTTTTCCCTTTGAAGACTTCCATTATGAGAGCCTCAGAGGGCTGAAATGTGTGGGGCCATTCAGAACTCACTTTTAAAGTAATTTTTATTAGAAATAGCATGGCTATCATTATAGTTCTCCATTCGAAGGCATCATTTATGCCAATATGAATGCTGTGCGTGTGTCCTGACAACTGATAAATCTTATTTCTTCCATGTTAACCTGAGATTTTGTCCTAACCAGCCATGACTGCAACAAGTATAGTAGATTTTTTTATATATATCAAATGTAGAAAAGTACTAATATAGAACAGCCTGGACTTTGTGTGACCCAGGAGAGGGCATATGAGGTTACTAAAAGTGCTGATACAAGAAACACTCAGTGCACTAAACTATAGCAGAAATGTTGCAAGAAACACTCTATGTCCTCAGCTGTAGCAATGAACAATGGTGCTGAGACATGAGAAAACTCTGGGAAGAACAGCAAAAGTTAAAGATTAACACAACCAATAATCAAAAGTAACTATATTATGCTCAGATTGTGATGTATTATTTACTCAGAAAGTATACTTTCATGATAAATGAATTTAAAATGTTATTTTTTAAAATGGACTAAAAGCCAGGTTTCCACCATTAAAAAGATGTCAGAGGCTCTGTGAAATAATGGTGGGAAACAAAATCCATTGGATACAAAAAATATTAAGAGGGCTTAGACATGAGGTAATGCTAGATTACAAACTGTATAAAAAAGGAGGGTTTGACCAAGAGAGTCAGATCTCAGCTGACATCTCGGGTTTGTTGGTGTGCTCAATAAACTCTAACCTTTGACACCTGGAACTCCTGACTTCGAGAGTTTTCTTACATAGAGGGAAGAAAAGTTTTCCACGCTCCACAACACAAGCTGCATTGAACATTTTGTGCCAGGTAGCTCAGACCACTGTTAATTCTTATTAGCAGCTTTTCCACTTAGCCTCAGACCTCGAGCCGCAAGACCAAAATCTATCTGCATTCCCACCATTGGGCCAATAGCCCCACAGCATTGCCCTAAAATCCGCCTTTAATACACCGCCCTGGTGCCAACGTTCCACACCCCGCCCATTTCACAAGCAAGAGGGAAGCTCAAGCTGAGGTATCAGACTCTGGATACTAGCTAGCCCTCGAAATGAACATGGATTTGTACTCTGCCTGCAATTTTTAACAATTTTCCCATACCTGTACAGTTGTGTGCTGGATACACAACTTGGTAAGTTCAGCGACAATATACTTAATCATGTCTTCATTTCGGCAGACGCCGTAGATCTGACATTGCACATTTTCATCAACCGAAATATTCAGAAGAGCCCTGATTTCATCTACTGACGATTCTCCATTCTCCATTCATCTGTTGAGGTAAGCTGGTAGCTATATATGAAAAATTGGGAAATGAGTATCTTGGTGCTGAAACCTCTGACCTGGCTCAGCTAAACGCCGCCTTTGACACTGACCCCGCCTCAATCCCCAGTTGGCCTTCTTTGACCCAAAGGTTATTGGCGGGCAAAAGACCATTAGCCGATGGCCCCTAGGAAGCCATTGGGAGGCACGATGAAGCCCCGCAATTGACAGTGGGAACACAACCGGCCCTGGCACGCACTAGCACACCCTCACTTATAGTGGAAATGCGGCTATTGGTCCACAATCCAGCTCCACATAGCTGCATATTAAAAGTGAAGTGTGTAATTTCTGCATGACTACCATTATCAAATGAAATTCCAAAAGCGAAGTTTTTTGTTTTGTTTTTGTAATTAACATTTTTATTGATCCATATACACATGTCAGAGAAAAACTCAACACATATATGAAGAATCAACATTTTACATTAAACCCCACTAATACAATCCCACCCTGACCCCCAGCGAACACCCCTGTGGTCCCACATAATAACACATACATACACAATCCCCAAAAAAAAATAATAATAATAAATTAAAAAATACATAAAATAAAATAAAATAATAATAAACATACATGATTAAACTAAAGTACACTTGCCACATCCCCTCCCCGAGAGTCCCCCCAAAAAACTAAATATTTGCCACAAGTCCCTAAACCCCAGCCTTCTACTTACCCCTGCCTCAAATTCAGCTACCCTCCCCATTTCCACACACCACTCCAAAAAAGAGGGTGCTCCACTCGACTTCCAACCCCTTAAAATTACTTGCCTGCCGATCATGAGACTGGTCAGAACCCAATTTTTAATGTGATTATCCCCCAAATTCATGACTACCCCATCACCCAAAATACAGAGTCTGGGACAAAGCTAAATTTGAACATTCAAAACATCACACAAATAATTCCGAACCTTTAACCAAAAATCTTGGATCTTAACACACCCCCAAAAGACATGGGTAGTGTCTCCAACTTCTGATTGGCATTGCCAGCAGGTGGGTGTGTTTTTAAGGCCAAGCCTATATAATCTAGAGGGGGTCCAATAAAATCTATGTAAAATATTAAATTGCATAAGGCGAACCCTTGCATCTCTAGATATAGACTTGACATTTTTCAGAATCTTAGTCCACACTCCTTCCTCCAATACCAAATTTAAATCTTTCTCCCATAATCTCTTGAGAGAATTTAAAGCTCCATCCCCCAGACTCTGAGTTAGCAGGGAGTAATACACTGATGCCTCATGACCTTTTCCAAAAGCAGCAATCACCTCCCCCAAAGCACCCTTAGGGGGGTGTGTGCTACTCCCAAAAACAGTAAAGAGCATGTGGCGCAGTTGTAAATACCTATAAAACTGAGATCTGGGAATCCCAAAATGATGACCCAAATTCTCAAAAGATCTCAACACTCCACTCTCATACAGGTCGCCGAGTGTAGTAACCCCCTTCACAATCCACTCTGACCAGCAGAAATGGGACTTGTTGATACATAATTTGGGGTTCAGCCATATGCTTGAGGCAACATTTAAATAAATGTCTGAATTAAATACTCTGGCCACTCTTGTCCAAATCACGTGCAAATGTGAAATAACAGGGTGTGATTTAACTTCTCCGGTTAGTTTGATAGAAAGGCTTTGCAGTGGCAAAATAGGGGCAAGGACTTCCTGTTCAATAGAAAACCAGGGAGGGGCTCTTTCAGGTGGAAGCAACCAATGAGCCAAATGCCTGAGACTGAATGCATAATAATAAAACAAAATCTTGGGTAGGCCTAGCCCACCTATGTAGTTTGTTGAAATGTAGTCTGGAACGCTTACCATTCCAAATAAAGGACTTTGCTATGCTATCAAATTGCTTGAAATAAGAGAGGGGGACATCTATAGGGAGTGACTGTAGTAGGTAGTTGAATTTTGGAATACAATTCATTTTAATAACATTAACCTTCCCAATCATCGATATATGTAATGAAGCCCACCTGTCCACATTGCTCGAAAACTTTTTTATTAAGGGGTCAAAATTAACTCTAACTACATCAGACAAATTTGCTGGAAATAAAATAACCAAATGCTTAATGCCATGTTTGGGCCACTGGAAGGCGCCCAGCTGAAAAGCCGTTACCGGGCAGTATGCTGTCAGAGCCAAAGCTTCAGATTTAGACCAATTGACTTTGTATCCTGAGAGCTCGGAGAAGGAATTAATAATTCTGTGGAGGCAAGGCATAGATCTAGTGGGGTCAGAGACAAATAATAAAATATCATCCGCGTAAAGCAGAAGCTTATGCGCCACACCTCCCACCATCACCCCTAAATCATCCTCCTTTCTTATCGCGGCTGCTAATGGTTCCAGGGCAAGACAGAACAATAATGGGGAAAGAGGGCAACCCTGCTGAGTGCCCCTATTCAGAGTAAAATAATCTGAAATTTGTTTGTACCGCTGCTACAGAGTGTCTATAAAGTAACTTAATCCAACCACTAAATGTATTCCCGAACCCATACATTTCCAAAATCTATAGATAGATAATCCCACTCTACCATATCAAACACCTTTTCGGCATTGAGAGAGATGGCAGCGACCGGAGACTGATCATTCGCTACTGACCACATGATATTAATGAACCGTCTAAAGTTATCAGAAGAGCTACGGCCCCGAATAAACCCCACCTGATCTATATGTATAAGAGATGTCATAACTTTACTTAACCGGTTAGCCAATATTTTTGACAAAATTTTAACATCTAGCTGGATCAGGGAAATTGGACGGTAACTTTTACACTCACTTGGATCTTTGTCCTTTTTAAGAATCAGACTGCTTCGGGCTTGTGTCATGGTTGGCGGAAGCTTTCCATTCTTTAATGATTCTGTATAAACTTCTAACAAAAGTGGAGTCATTTCTGTAGCATAAGATCTAAAAAGTTCAGCGGCAAAACCATCTGGCCCCGGAGCCTTGCCTGTAGGTAAGGCCTTAATTACCTCTTCAAGTTCCTCCAAGTTTATCTCAGAATCAAGAGAATTTTTTTTGCTCAGTCGTCAATTTAGGGAGATCTAATGGTTCCACAAATTTTCTAAAATCTTCATCAGTAGATGAAGACGTGGAAATATAGAGATCAAGACAGAACGCTTTAAAGGCATTATTAATATCAATGGCCGAAGTAAAAATTTCACCCCCAGCAGATTTCACTGAGGGAATGGTAGAAAAAGACTCTCTCTGATTTATATATCTAGCCAAAAGCTTCCCTGCTTTGTCACCCGACTCAAAGTATGACTGTCTTGCCCTGAATAACCAAAACTCCACTTTCCGTGACAAAATACCATTATATCTGTATTTTAATCGAGTCAATTCTCTGAGGCCATCAGACGACATTCTGCGCTTCAGCTCTGCTTCAGCACTTTTAATATTCTCTTCCAACTCCACGAGTTCTCGGGCTTTGGATTCTTTGGTAAATGAGGCATAATGTATGATCCGACCCCTAAGAACCGCCTTAAGTGCCTCCCAAGCCATGCCCACAGAAGATACTGAGGACCAGTTGGTCTCCATATAAACACTGATTTCAGTCTTTAACATTTGTTGGAAATCAGGATTTTGCAAAAGGGATACATTAAAGCGGCAACTATGTGATTTCTTTTTCTCCGTATGTGGCAACACATCTTAACTCACCAGGGCATGATCTGAGACTAAGATATTTCCAATTGAGCAATCAACAACAGATGAAATGAGGGACTTAGATATTAAAAAAATCTATTCTAGAATAAATCTTATGGACTGATGAAAACAATGTACAATCCCTACCAGATGGGTTCAAAAGTCTCCAAATATCTGTAAGACCAAGATTTTTACACATCCTGTGAAGTGTCAGTGTTGCTCTAGGGGGCTTATACACTTTTGCTTCACTATGATCAAGGACTGAGTCCATCAAAAGATTAAAGTCTCCTCCCAATATTATATCATGAGGGGTGCCAACGGCTTGCAACATCCCCTCAAGATCTATAAAAAAGCCCTGATCATCAGCGTTAGGTGCGTAAATATTAGCCAAAATCAACCTTTGCCCCTGAATTTCTCCTAAAACAATAATGACTCTTCCTAATTGATCTTTACTCTGTTTAAGACATTTGAATTGTAGATGTTTATTTATCAGTACAATGACTCCCCTGCTCTTACCCACACTAAAGAAAACATGTCCACCCCATATCTTCCCAAATTTTTCAGCTTCCTGCGGAGAAAGATATGTTTCTTGAAGAAACACTATATCATATTTCTTATGTTTAAGAAAAGAAATAACCTTTCTTCTTTTTATGGGGTGCCCCAACCCATTCACATTCCATGTGGAGAGAGATAACCTACTCATATTAACATTTGACATATTGAAATAATAATAAAAAAAAAAAAAAAAAAAGAATTGTGTGTCAAAAACAAGATTATACAGACCACATTCCCCATTAGTGCAACAATCAAACCCTGAACTTCCCCCCAAACAAAACAAGCATAAAAAAGACAAACGTGCGCATTAACCCCGCGCACGACAGCACCAACCGGCATCAATCCCTCTAAACTCAAAAGGTTCATGTACGCATACGAGAACCCCCACAACAACTTTGCCAACGGTTTGCTGAAATCCAGTGCTTCTATACAAATTTTGTGAGGCAAAATTACATATCAGAAAATACTTTGTAAAACAGACCCCAGCCAATAAACACAAAGAACATGTAGATTCATTCACAGAACTGTCTCGAAGGTGTGTTCCTCCACAAAACAAACTCCAGCTGATATAAAGCTGTTCAGTTTCCTCGGACAGACAAACAATTGTTCAGTGAGCCGGCTATTTATAAGTACGGCAGATGACATAATCATTCTAGTATCCCTTAAAAATATTCCACAAAAACAAACTCTAGCCAACAGGAGGCATAAGCACAAAGAACGAACAGATTCATCCAAAACTGTCCCAAAGCAGTGTTATTCCACAAGTCAAACTCCAGCCGCTAGGCGGAACCAGAAAAAAAAAGAAACAAAACAGGCATCCCGGTTACTCGGATGATCAAGGGCCAAACTCACTCGGAGGCTGCGAAAAAAAAAAAATACACCATGACTTACTCAGCCCATCAACTTTATAAAAGACGTCCTTTATGTGAGCGTGTAGATATTTTGCGGTTATCCATAGTGTCCATTCTCAATCTGGCCAGGAACTTCAGTGCAAAAATGGTCTTCCGTCAATGCAAAAGTTTCTTGAAGGAAGTGTCATTCCACAAAACAAACTCCAGCCGCTAGGCGGAGCCAACACAAAAAGAAACAAAAAATGGCGCCCAGCTTCCTCACACAATCGAGTGTATGTTCAGCAAGTCAAACCACTAATATAAGAAACATCAAATGGCTTACTCACTCCAATGTATTTATGAAGGAGAGTGCCTGTTTTGGACATGTAAATACTTTGTGACCATCCTTCATTTCTATTCTCAGTTCGGCGGAAACATCAATGCAAAAGCGATCTTCTGTTGATGTAAAACTTTCTTACATTCCTTGAACCGATCGCGTTTCTCTCTTGTCGAATTCGCAAAGTCCGTGAACAAGAAAATATTGTGATTCTTCCAAGAAAGCTTTCCTTTGCTCCTCGCCTGGCGCAACACGAGATCTTTATCGGATTATCTCAGTAATTTGGCAAGAATTGATCAGGGCCTGTCTCCCTCAGCGGATCTGCGAGCCGGGACTCTGTGAGCTCGCTCGATTTCCAGTTTATGGCCTGTTATGTCGAGCAGACTCGGGAAGAGCTCGTCCAGGAATTTCACCATATCTCTGCCCTCTACATGCTCAGGAATTCCAAAAATCCGTATATTGTTCCTTCGGCTCATATTTTCAAGATATTCCAGTTTTTCCAAAATGTGTTCCAAGTCTGTTTTGGGCGCAGGCAGATTAGCGGATAATTCCCTTTCCGATGACTCCAGATAATCAATCCGTTTCTCAACATCTGCCACTCTTGTGACCAACTCAGAGAATTTTGTTTCCATCGCCGTAATCGATCGACGTATTACAGCGAGATCCTCCAAGTCTGCAACAACCTTCGTCAGCATCATCGAGAGATGTTGGACAGTTGACGCTGAATTTCTTCTCCCGACGTGCCTTCCAAATCGAGTCCCCGGCTCGCGGCCTGTTCAAGGGTGTAAGCTTGAGCACGTAAGTGTCTTTTAATGTCTCCAGAGTCTGAGGATTTTGACTTCTTTGCCATGTTTACCTCAAAGAGCAAATATGTAATTGGGTGTATTGAATCTCACCTAATTATAACATAAAAATAATTAAAAAACTAGCAAAGTGCGCAGAGCTCGTGATTCACACGTCTGCTTCTCACATGGCATCACGTGTTCCTCATCAAGCAAAGTTGTTTTTAAAATAAGTTTCCCAAACACTTTATCACTCTGCCATTGGTCATCAAACACATAGTCCCACCCCAAACTTACACCATTTTTCGAGACAATTTTGCTCTATCATGCTGGTCAAGGGACTCAAACAAAGAAAGCAATGTTTAAAAGTGCCACAGTGTTTACACTTTTGGGGGAATCAACCTTTGAATGGCTTACTTATAGTTGTCTCTGCACTTACTGCTGGTCCAGGAGAAAATATTTTAATAGAAAATGACACTCTTCACCTTTAAACATCAATTATGTTGCAGCACTTACAGTAGAGACAGGGAAAGCACTTGACCCTTGAAACGTGTCGTATTGATGGTCAACATTAGAACTGGTTATTAAAAATCTGTACTGGCAGTCTAGAAACTAATGTGTCTCAGCTATCCCTGTACTCTGTGTTGAGTGCTGGCTGATAGATGGTTGAACAGACCGATTGCATTTTCCCGCTCTCTCAAGGTCTGGTCCACATAGAGCTTGGTCTTCTTGGGCACATTCAGACGGATGCACTGGGCTATTGGGGGGCCAGGAGCCGAGTCCTTCTCATCAAACACAGCTGTTCACGATCACACCTCCACCTGGAACACAAGCACAAACATGCATATATTAAGAAAAAAAACATTAAAATGCTTTGTAGCTGTACTAAAGGTCTTAATCTTTTGTTTGGTCCTGGAACTACATTCTTGTAAAAAAAATAAAACAGTCCTAAACCTAAACATAATCTACAATTCAGAGGAAAATGATGGTAAGAATGATACACAAACCCCTAACCTTAAACTTTTCCCTATCCCTTAAATCTGATTGGCTGATAGGAATGTTGTTACAGGACCAGCAAGGATGTCCTACTTTGCAAAATCAGGTTAACTTCTTTATCTACCATGTAATACAGTATGCCTACAAAGGAAAACAAATAATACCTTTTGTGGTCACAATCAGGGTGCCGTCTTCCCATCCATAATGGCCAAAACAAATGCTTGTCACTACATCTTGTAAGACATAATTGACAGCCTCTGATGACAATTACTATTCACACTTAAGCTGAACAATACTAGTGTTGCAGGGACACTTCTCAGATATCATTATACAAAGAATGAGGACTAGGAGTTTTGAATTCAAGATGGTTATTTTGACTCTTACTGGCATCTTGATGGTGCTGATCAGATTTTTGTCTCGGTACATGTGTACTTCACAACTGGACAGAGCCACCAGCACAGCCTGGAATCCCCTTGTGGGAAGGTCCACCAGGGCCATGGTGGTGACAGATACAGGCAAATAAGCCATCCAAAGCTTTTTTCCCTGCAAGAGAATTCATATAATGGTTACACTAGCATTATCATCTCTGGAAGACAAAAAAATAAAAAATAAAATAAAATAAAATAAAATAAAAAACACTACCATAGCCATTATTGTTAGTGTGTGAGAGATAAAGGTTTTTTGCCATACCTTTTGAGTGTAAACATGCAAAGTCTCTTGAGTACATCCTACGACTAAATTTTTTCCCATCCTCACCAGACCCACCGGGTGAGAGGACAGCTCAATGCAGTACTTGGGCTTCAGGGAATCCCTTTTACACAGTGAGACAATGGTATTTATTTCGGAGTGCTGCTCTATAGTGATATGTTTAATGGTTTAAAATGGCTTTTTTTTTTCAAACTTATTTTGCAAGTTACTCTAGCATCGCAGAAGGCTATGTAAGTAGCAAATTTGGAAGAGGCCTTTAAATAAATTGCAAATTAATTTGTTTAATTACCTGCGTAGTGTGTAGATGTTGTCGTTGTGACAGGCCACGGTGATACGGAACTCCATATCAAATTGACCAGTCATGTCCACGAGTGTGGGTGTACTAGGCAGTGACATCTGAAAACACACAGGAAAACTAACAGCAATTGTAAAGAGTTCATTTTAACAAGTTAAAAAAACATTTTTTTATGAAAAGTAACTAGTTTTAATGCAAACCAGCATTTGGTCCCAAACTTGAAAGTTGCTACTGAGTGATTGCATAATTTAGGCTAAGTTTAGCCCCTGAAATAAAATCAGGAGCTATTGGCAGATTATAGTGTTAAACTAACATTTATGACCCATGTGCTTACCTTGGAGAGGATGGTAAAGGCCTCTGGATCTAATATGTAAACATCACTGTTCTCTGTGCCAATCACCAGACAGCTAACTGCATCCTCACCTGCCATGTTCTTCTTCAATGTTCCTATACAGGTAATGACCATCTGAGACAAACAGATACAAAAGCTATGTTAGTGTGCTTGCTTTTGTTTGGCTATTTGTGTGACTGTGTATGTGCATTCACAGATATGGGCACCTGTCTACGAATAGGCTGTTCTTTGTGAAGATGAACGAAAGTCTCCATTTCCTGTGGCTCAAGCATGAGGAGGCTGAACAAAGAAAATAAACTCAATTCATTTATAGATAATTACCACCAACAATTCAATTTATATTAATTCAAGATTTATATTAATCTATGCAAGCAACCTAGTGTCAAAAGTATTGGCTTTGTTATCGCTGATGATGATACTCATATTTAGAGAGCAAAGTGGCCAATGACCAATAAAATGTTGATATAATATACTGCATACACTCACTGAGAACTTTATTAGGAACACCTGTACACCTATTTATTCATGTAAATATCTATCAGCCAATTGTGTGGCAGCAGTGCAATGCATAAAATCATTCAGATACGGGTCAGGAGCTTCAGTTAATGTTCACATCAACCATCAGAATAGGGAAAATATGTGGTCTCAGTGATTTCGACTGTGGCTTATTTGTTGGTGCCAGATGGGTTGATTTGAGTATTTCTGTAACTGTTGATCTCCTGGGATTTTCACACACAACAGTCTCTAGTGTTTACTCAGAATGGTGGCAAAAAAAACCAAAAGAAAATCCAGTGAGCAGTCGTTCTGAAAATGAAAATGCCTTGTTGATGAGAGAGGTCAATGGAGAATGGCCAGACTGGTTCGAGCTGACAGAGAGGCTACGGTAACTCAGATAACCACTCTGTAAAATTGTAGTGAGCAGAATAGCATCTCAGAATGCATAACACGTTGAACCTTGAGGTAGATGGGCTACAACAGCAGAAGACCATGTTCATTGGGCACATTATTAGGACCATAGTGTTCCTAATAAAGTGCTCAGTGAGTGTATAAAACAATTTACTGACAGCAATAATATGTATTTAAATAAGCACATATTTTATACAGTATTTAACCAAATTCACACCCAAAAAAAGAAAACTGAAAATGTGACAAGGCTAGAAGTAGAGTGGAATAGCAACTGTTAATAGCACAGTCGGACTCAATTATATCATTATGAGCAACTGTTGCATAGAGATCTATGTAAAATTATTATGCATTGTCATTTCAAAGATAAGAGAGGAAGAAGTTGTACCTTAGTGATCTGACAGAGAGTGGAATTTCTGCTTTGTTCCTGTTCAAGAGGAATTAATACAATTATCAACAATAGCAAACAGTTAAAATTGGAACTAGAACACAAAATACAATTAACTCACCTTATTCCTTCCAACATCTCTTTAAGGGTCACTGGATCAATCATGTCCTAACAGGGAAAATACCACCAAATACAAACTAAATGTTTAATTTAACAAGTATGTGCCCTAATTCTCTGTCAAAATATGTTATGCGCCACATCGAAGTACCAAAGAAGTCCTTCAATATCCCTAAACCTAGAGTTTCAATAGGAAATATGCCAACACAGGAAGGAAAACTGCACTCGTCAAGGGATTTTACAGTATATGTGCAGGCACAGAGCTGTACGGGTGATATAGTTTATGAAGTGAAAAACAGCTCACCTCCCTGGCCTGACTCCAAACGTCCTGCTCCAGAGGGTTCACCTCCAGACTAGGGAGTGTAAACTTGAAGTAGGGCTTCAAGTTCTTGTAGACATAGATAAAGGGTCCAGAAGCCACAGCAATGGCTGGGGTTCATGGCTCATGCAGGTCCATGAGGAAGGAGACAAGGCCAGTGGGCAAATCCAGCAGGGTGCTCTCACTCAACAGACCAATGCCATGGTACACCTTTAGCTTCATGTTACACTCTTCTGTGCCGAGATCACCCACCACCAGCTGGTGTACACACACACACACACACACACACACACACACACACACACTTTAAATGACTCATCACCAGTATACGTACACTGGTTTAAGTTGGATAAACCAAGTTGTGAAGACCACTATTTCTCAATACTGCTCCTTGAGGCCTCCCAAACCTACAAAGTTTGGATGTGACTCTTCTCTATTATCTGATTTTATTGATGTACTTGAACTGCCATCAGGCAATACCAGATGTAATTTTCCTGTGGCTCCAGATTAGTTATATGATATTGGCCACATACACTAAAAAGTTCAGAGAGTGACAATCACATTTAAATGTGGGAGTGAATACCCTACCCTTGCTTTCCATGTGTGTACAGAATATAGGAGTTACTCACAATTGTGATGACTGACAAGTGGGGATGTCATAAAATACTGATATATCAATTACTGATCGGCACGTTATTTTATTGATATATTTTTAAAAAATAGATTTATTAACATTAACCAACATATAAATTAGAAGCCTAATCTGTGTGCTCTCCAATGGCGTAATAGCTTTGGGAATCCATAAGGGGTAGATATAACATTTGTTGAAGCCGGTCGCCGTTAGGAGAGACACAGCTGCAGTCCAAACTAGGTTGTGGTGGATCAATTTACACAAAAAAGTTACAAAGGTTTTTGTACTTCTTCAAAAATGAACAAAGTGGCATTGATGGGTTTGCAGGTAAGTGTATAAAACTGGTGTAACTGCGCAAACTAAACGATTAGTAATGACAACGTTTATTATTAAATTGATCTGTGTGTAGCATTGAATACATTTCATTCAAGCTGTCAAACCACAAAAAGATGTACTTGTAACTGAAAATATATTGTGTAGGCTATATGAAAGATACATATACACAGTATCATCCAGTGATGGCTAGAGTAAATAATCTTCGAATTTAATGGAAAACTAAACGAGCTGCATTCAGCAGCACTGCACAATGTACAGCCACCAGAGTCATAGCTCATCATCTGTCAGTGGCGGTGCGTGTACTGTAATAAAATGTAACTGTTTCAAATTTTAAAATGCACCATGTCGTCCGCCAGACGAGTCCGGTGTGCTAACTCCATTAATTTACGCTGCCGTTCACACTTTACCAAAGTTGTGTTGAGAAATATGTTTGAAAAGACAAAGAATATTGTGCAACAAGCAGCCCTATTTATATCTAATATATATCGATAATCATCAGGAAAATCTTCCGATTATCGATGCATGAAAAAGGTGATAACCATAGCAACGTTGCCTTGCGCTTGTGAACAAGAAACAAGAATGCTACCCAGTTTAACCCGTTTTGTGTTTGCTATTTTTGAGCAAAGCGATTATCCATCAGAGACATATTATCATCCGCCAATGTTAAGTTAACTGTTCGAATTGCCGTGTTTCTATTATGCACGTCTAAGCGACTGCTGTTAAACAGCACGTGCTATCTCTGGACTATATTCTACGGGTTACCCCGAGACATCAGGGCTGATGAGAGAAACTACAGTGGAGAGAGACACTGGAATATATGAATAAGTGAAGACACCTCTGTTTGTGTGGTTTACACGCATCCCACACGAGCTATTGATCACAACACTAACAACTAGTTGTTCAGTTCGGTCCCGTACACACTACGTGAAATTTATGAAAATGGGGTTGTCACTCCCACAAATTGCCGAACTGTGTGTGTACAGAACAGGATTAATCACTAAAAGGTGAACTGACAAAGGAATTTAGCTGCGGTGTGTACATGGCCGTTGAAATGTGCCCCAAACTGATTGCCAATAAGATGCAGGTCACATATTTCCGGAGGTGTATACGCCAGCTAAGCAACTGACATTGAGATTCATTGAAATGTCAATGGATGTACAGTAGACATCCTTGAATCTAACCAGAGATTATTTGGCAGAGATGGGCCACTTCTATTTAAATTAATGGGAAGTTGGAACGCTCAACCAAGGAGCTCTGAGAGCCCAACGGTCAACGGATGTAGAAAGGAAGTCCCGCCTTACAGTTAAAAGAGCATCAACTCTAAAATGTGCATGCGGATTAGTTATACAAGCCAGGAAAATTTAGTTTTTTAGCGTAATATGAGGTAAAGAATCAAAATTTATGATACCAGTATTGTCAGATTTTATTGCTGATTTGAAATATGTTCTTTGCTCATCATGTTGACCAACCGTTGTTGAGATTTTGGTCTTTCTCCATTCAAGTAGATAGGAGCTGCACTGGCATGACGGGAAACAGCCTCCCGAGAGCGTTCCAAAGATGGCCGACAGTGGACTGACTTGCTAGAAAGACATTGGTCTAACTAATGCAAATGTTTGTCCTAGAGCAAAAGGAATATGGCAATTGGCTCTTTTAATTGGAATATTAGACTCCGTTTCATACAGCCTCCACTGAGCGATTCACTGAGCGATTTCTCCCATTAATTTTCCTCTAAGTTGTCAGTGTCCTCCTTATATTATCTCTAGTTGAGTACAGAAATTGTGCTGACTGGGAGAGCAGAAATGCTTGCTTTAAACGATAGGTAATCTTGGCAATTACGCTTGAATAATAATAATAATAATAATAATAATAATAATAATAATAATAATAATAAAAGTCACACAGGTCTCACCTTATTCTCACCATCACTATGCAAGTCTGAAAATGCTGTGGAATAAAAAAAAACTATTCTGAGCAGCAGAATATGGTATTGCAGGCTAAACTATGTAAGTGGTTGAGTTTGCACGTTCATGCAACAGTGACTCACCAATGCAAGAGGAAAAGGTATATAGATTGGCGACTGGATCATAGTGGGCATCAAGCCATTTGGAACTGGCCACTGAACTATAAAGAGCACAGGGGAAGTCTCACTACTTCATTTAGGTCATCTTACTATTCAATGATTTGAAAACAGTTACATTTTCAACAAGGAAATGTGTATTATTGTGCCGCCGCTATATTTGTGCAAATATAATGTCCATAGAGTAGTTAGCTGGTGTACAAACAATTTTGCACATGTTCTGTCGTTAATTTGATAGAATTTTAAGTTATTTGTAATAAGCTTTAGCAACGGACTAGCTTCGATTGTTGTTTAACGCGTTATTTTCGATAAAAAGCGTCATAAATCAGCATATAGAACTCACGTGTTTTTAATTTCCTGGGGAACAGAGGACATGGTGGCTTTGATATTTTAAAATGCTCTTTAATAATGATCTAGGCTGTAATAATCAAACCCCTTGGACTGTCTGCTAAAATTCTCAGCTCGGCTTTCCCCGTTCCTATGGCAACCACGCAAGCGGGAGCGCTGAAGAGCTGAAGAGCGCTATATTGAAACACTTCCGCCAGAAAGGTTTCGTTTCAATAAATAGTTCCGAACACGAATGGATCCGAGGACATTCTCCCGCCCTTCGTGGTTTTCGCGGCAAAACCAAGGTACGCACATACCGGTCGATATCTTGGAGGTATTTTGAAATCTCTGGGTCTAAACCACTGATCAGTGGTCTAAACTGTGGTGACTTCAAGTTATTTGGTCTTCTAATTAAAATATGCTATTCATGGGTAAAGGTACTTAAGCAAAAGGGCTGGGTATCGAGATTTCACGATTTGACACGATTTCCGATTCACAACAAGCTCTCGATTCAATTCCGATACGATTTGATTTGATTCTTATTCATTTTGGTATATTTCAGTAATGTCCATTTTGCTTACAAATTAAATAAAATTTTCTCTGCAAATGCTGTAAATTATACAAAGAGGGAACCTTCTATCTCGGTACATTAACCCTTGTGCTGTGATACATTTTGTGCTAATATATTTTGTGTTCCCGGTCAAAAATGACCGATCCATTAAGATTTTTTGTTTATAAATCTCTAATATTGCATATGTTTTCACAAGATATTGCATTAGATCTATTTCTCAACTACTTTTCTTTGTGGTAATTATTAGATCGTTATGTAATCCTTTTTTAATTTTTCGTTGTGTATTCCTTTTTTATTTTTGTTGATAGAAGGAAAAAATGGAACGGGACACCTGTTGGTTTACTGTTGGAGTGAAGCGCTGCAACGGATGCTTCCATGGTGGACAGCATCATTGATTATAGCATCCGGTGTGTTAACAGTTGTGCTTGAGATGAATGTGTAATATATTCGGCTGCAATGCATTGGATGTACATTATGCGTAAACCATGAAAAGTACATTTCTAATGTTTTGGTGCTAGTTTATTCTCTTCCGATTGAGTTTCAAAAATGGCTGAATTTGAGGGACTGCACACTGTTAGCCAATCTTTGCCAATTAGCCAATCAGCTTTTCAGAAAGATGGTCAGAGACAGGGTGGTAAATTATCATATTACAAAATTATGACTGTTTTGGTGGGGGGGAAAACTTTACTAACATTATCAGTGGACCTCAGGAAAGATAATGAAACTATAAAAAAGAGCATTTTATGACCCCTTTAATAAAAGACTGATATTGGGAGTTTTAGATTAGTTTAAATCCAACAGAAAACTGTGAACTGTATAGCAGAATAATAACTTTTGGTTGTCAATCAGCATCTTTTAACCACTTTTTGACCACTTCTCCTTACATGTATGTGAGGGGGTGTGTTGTGACATCCCTGTGAAAAAAACAAAAAAACAATTGAAAACCTCAAAGAAATTCCATTAGTTTTAATGGTTATAAAAGGAATCTTAATAGTTTTAATGGAAACTATAATAGTCCCTGTGGGTCTCTTCTGGTAATGTGTTGGCTTCTATTGGTGGCATTTTATGTTTAGTGGAGACCATTAGGTACCAATACATATCTGAAATTAAAATACAAACCAGCAAATCCTAATGGAATATGGCCCCAAACACACTACACTCTTAATGGTATTTTTAATGGAAACCATTAGAATTTTAGTGTTTACTGAATGCCAATTTTTAATCACCTTGGACATTAAATACTAATTTAGTCATATATGGCAGTTTTAATCTGTTGTTGCAGTCATTATGTTTGCCATAGTGCCCTAATAGTTCTGCACAGTCTCATCTGTCCATATTGTTCTTATAGTCCTGATCTTCACCCAGGGCTCTTGTTTTGATCTATGTTTATAATGATAATAAACCACATTTGATTGATTTCAATGGATGACAAGTTAATACTTATAATGAAGATAACAATATATATTCATATTTTCTTGCCTTTTATTATTCCACAAAGCTTTATTGCATTTTAATCATAAATTTGCCCAAAGCCCAAAGCAATAAATGGTGAGTGAAAGTCTTGGACACTGATAACCTAGCGGCATGAATGCAAAGTTTTTAGTTATCAATGCCTTTGTAGAAATTCACTAATCACAGTCAGACATGATTAATTTAATCCTCGAGTGAAAATGTCCAATAATAAGGAGTAAAACTTTCTTAATGAGGAAAAATTACTGAGTGCACCTTTAATTTAGGTACATGCAAAATGTTTCTGAGCAAGTAAAGAAACTCTTGTTTAGGACAGTGTTCACAAGAATGTAAGAGGGGTTCCCAATTGGCCATCTCCTAGGTACTGTTTAAGGAATGAGCGTATGTCTGGACTGAATAGATTTGTATGATAATCCCTGGAATCATGAACAGAATCAGGCTTCAGGTTGTGTTTGCACATGTCCTTCACTCCCCAGCTCACAACACCAACCTGTCAAAGATTAATCGTGTATTAACAATAAACTCTGAAATTAGAAATTGATAACTATTCATACCTATGAATACTGTACACGTGACTCTATTGCAGAATTGTCTGTTAAAAATGAGTTAACAAACATGATCTCAAGTGAAGAAATTATGCAAAATCTCACCTGGATCATTCGAGTACCCGGAAGCACAAAAACGGCCCCCCCAGAGTCACCTGTTACAAAATGGCATGCAGACACATTAAGTGGTCTCAAATAGATGCTTGACCAAATTAATTCATTAATGATAAAGTAACAATTTTATCAGTGAAAGTTATGACATTTTATCATACCATTATATTGTAGTAAGACCAAACATGTTAGATAAGAGACATGCCTTCTTGAAAAATCAAACATACCTTTGCAGGCAATATCATCTTTGGTTGGTTCAGTACCACCACTACACAGGAAATTATCTGTAACGATATCCTTTGCATTTGTAGCATTGATGTTTTTTGCTTTTTTTGCATCTTCAACACAAACATCCCGCTGAAAAAAGCACAGATCAACTTGAGACGAGAAGTTTATATAAATTGAAGCAATTTTGAGAAAAGCAGGTTTTCAGCTAAGTGTTTTGTTAGTGTTTTATAGCTCGTTTAAGATTAAATAATGTGGTCTAACGATCCGAACAAGTTAAAGTCAATCATTAAATGCTATTAGGTAAGATCTATTAATACTATGACAGGAGTTTTAAAACTCCTGATATGACATCTATTAATACCTACAGTAAATATTACATTATCTTTCATTTCTAATCAAAAACAATTCCAGGACAAGCTTTAAGCAATGTTACATATTACCCATTTCCCCTGCTTGATTTTGATGTCCTTCCTCGTAATTTCGGGTTTCAAGTCAGACATGAAAGCAGCATTCACAGTTTCTGAAGACATTAGTACTTCCTCTGTAAGAACATAGTAAAAATGTAAATGGAATATGCATTTTATTAAGCAATGCACAAGACTAATATATCAATAAAATGCACATTTTGTACTGTAACATTGGTTTTAATGTGGATGCCTTGAAAGCACCCTTTACCATGTCTGTGTTCATTTGTGTTAAAGTACTTGAAATCTGTAAGTGCTTTAAAAAGTATTCACCTTTTTCCACATTTTATATTATGTTATAGCATAGAAACATGATGTGTTTTAAGTAATAGTATCATCCAAAATAAAATAATAAAACATAATCACTGAATGTTTCCCCAATTTAGAGAAAGATTCTGTTGCATCTTTATGGTACATTTAATGTTTTGGCCTCAATGCGTTACGCTCTGTTTGGTGCAAACCATCATAGCCCCGTCACAATCTGGCCTGACTGTGCCTCCCCTGACTATCTGTTTGTCTCATCTGAGTGTTTTTCCTGTGTTTGCCTTGTCTCTTACACCCTGTTGTGTCTTGCAGGTGCCACGTTGAGTTTGCCACCTCCAGTTGCCTTGGCAATGATCATTACTCCAATAAGCTGACCATCCACGGCACCTGATCTCCCTATATAAGCTCTCCTGTTGAGTCCTTTGACAAATTGTTTGTATTGTGGTGCTGTTTGTATCCAGTCGGTTTTGTCCGGTTATTCACTTGGTTGGTTTCTGTTTTTTGTGAGTTTTTCTTGTTTATCATTCTGTTTTTTCCCCCTGGTGGGAGTTTTGGTTTGTACTTTTGTTTTTGTAAATAAAGCCCTTTTCCTTGCCTCCCTGCATTTGGGTCCTGCCTTGCTCTCTCTAGTATCGTGACAATCCCAGTGAGAAGACCATTCGTAGATTATTTACTAAAGTTGCTTTAAACCAAAAAGATTATCATACCAGAGTGGAACAATTAAAGCACTGAACACATTATTTTAAGTGTGATTAATGACCAATGTTGGGTAAATTACTCAACAAATGTAATCCACTACAAATTAGTTATCTAAAATTGTGATCAGATTACATTCTTGATTACTAATTACTTTAAGTTACTTTCTTAAACTTTTTTCCTCATTATGGGACCCTTCAGCTGTTACAGAAAAACAAACATGTACATATGATCATAATTCATGTTTTAAATGTATTCTACATTTATAAAATTATTTTAGAAATATGTGTAACCATAGTAATGTACTTAAAGTAATTTAATTGAAAGTCAGTAACTGAAATCTTATAAGAATTTAAAATGTAATGCATTAAAATTCTTTAAAAAAAAATTAGTACAGTAACTAATTACTTTGTAATCAGATTACACCCAACACTGTTAATGACATAGTTCCCAACTAACTTTATAGAGGTATGTAACTCACGATGTTTTTTGCATGTGCTTTGACTGTCTGAAAGTTTTAGGGCTCCACTGGTTTCCTTGGTGCAGGGAATGCAGATTGGTCTGTACAGATAGACAGGATATTCTGTCAAAAATTATGCAATTTTAATCTTTTCAGTGTAAAATTACATGACATGTTGACAAGCTGTGTTCCTCACCGAACATCAATACCCATGATGACAGGGTCCTGCAGCTGAATAAGAGCTATGTCAAACTCGTAATATTCTGGTATTCCCAAGTGCAGTTTGGCTTTGACGTTATAGCGAGGATGAGGTATGTACTTTTTCACTTTTTTTTCTAAGGGGAGGAAAGGAAAGGCCGTAGATTTACACCATCATAAATGTGTCAACAACTAATTCTTAATCATTTGGTTAAAGACATAACATTACCTTTTGAACCTGATTCCATCTCAATTTGTACCCTATCAGGTGTGTCCTGAAACCTGAAGCAATGAGCCGCAGTCAAGATAAAGCTTGAGGTGACTAATGAGCCCATGCAATTTGAAACTGTTCCATCATTACGCTGTAAAAACATCATAAAAGAGACTCCTTAAAATTCATGATAATAGAAATATTTAACATTACTGTTCAAAAGACTTCTGCTTAACATAAAGAAGGCCATATTAGTCTTTTGTAATATTCACTATTACTTTCAAGTTATAGTTCACCCAAAAATGAAAATTCTCATGTCACCTTTCAGTTTCATTGCATCTTTTGCAATATTTTTACAATCTTTTTCATACAATGAAAGTGAGGGTAACATTCTGCATAACATATCTTTTTGTGTTCCACAAAAGCAAGTAAGTCATATGATTCTGATTAGGGTGTGGAAATGACAGAATTTTGATTTTTAGGAGGACTACTGCATCCCTTTAACAAACTGTAAAGTATTAGTGTGATGACACAAAGCCATTATTTTGTCCTGTTTTTATAGAAGATAAAAAATACCTACAGTCACTCTGATCTTTACCAACCAGGGGTATTGCCAACGCTCATGAGCTATAAGGCCATCGTCGTAATCTCTGTAAAGTCCACACAATGACACACTGGTGCCCTCATCTGTTCAAGGAGGCAGAACAGGAGACAGTGAGGACAATTTGAGAAAGGTGATCAGTACTTTATAAGAATGTAGTGACTAAATTATGACGTTGAGGTAATTATGAATGACAATAATTATCTGTATTGTTATATTTCTATCATTTCTATCCAGCCTTGACCAATTATACAAATATAAACTGAAAAGGACATAATGAATTACCAATCATGCCGTCAAACGTTTTCTCCAAAGAATCCAAATCCTTAAGCTTGAAAAAAAACTTTTCATTTCCCCTGTTAGTCTTTAAATCATTTATGTCCTCAGAATTCACCTCATCACCCATTCCAAACACATACATGTCTGTAAAGAAAAAGTATCAACAATAATATGACATTAATAGGACATTTTTTGGCATGTGTATTTGATACAATGCTATTGTTTTCTGTGTAACTGTTTGTGCATGGTGGAAACACATATGTTGTCATCCTCAATTTCTACAACAAATTAATTTGAATGAGTTATAGATTCATTTCACAGCTGTCTTAACCAGGCCTAAGATATTATGCAAAATTCATGTTCCGCCTCACCAAGTTTTTCATCCCGTGAAGGATCATTATGTATCACAAGATCTTTGATCTGTTCCACCTTAGGTCTGGGATTACCACCCATGTTGGCTAGACCTAAGAAGCGGAATAAGTTAAAATACAGTGAATATTTGGCAAAGAACATGTATAAAAGCTTTAGCGTGTTTACCCTCTTTTCAAATCAGTGACACATTGATTGATTGGTTATTTGATTGATGAATTGATCAATAAATTGATTGATTTTTATTTATTTTTTACATTTAGGACAATGGCCCATGAATAGGTTCACTGCCAACCACTTTGCAATAATTTAAGTAAAAATATTGTTATTTTATTTTAACGGTATAGTTCACCCAAAAATGAAAATGATGTCATCATTTATTCACCCTTATGTTGTTCCAAACCCATATGACTTTCTTTCTTCTGTGGAACACAACAGGAGATGATAGACATCATGATAGCCATTGTCTCTATTCACTCTTCATTGTATGGGGGAGGGGGGTTCCAAACATACTCTAAGTATGTAAACACAGATGCATCTTGCTATGCAAGCTCGATTTCACATGTCATTGCGCAATTCACAACCCAACACAAGTGCGTGTTGCATTCTCAGCATTGCCGCAAGGGCCACTATAGCGAAATTAGTGTGAACTGTCCGCTTCTAGGGTGAGTTTTCCCTTTCAACTAAACTACTGTCATGGTGGAGCAACAGTTCAATATTGCTGAGCAAGTAAGTGTAAGTCAGTATATTTATAGCAACTTGCCTGAATAATGACACATTCAGTTTAATAGCACAGACGTTTGAAGGTAACTCTATCGCCCCCTTGAGTACTGAGGTTTGTTCCTGCCACGGTAATGCAAGAACGCACATTAAGCATGTTCAACCGGATCACGCGTTGGCAATGCGGTGGCCAAGTGCTCGCATCTGCATACACGTACTTGCGTAGAGAATGTTTCAGCCTTAAGAGTTCTGTTTAATATCTCATTTTGCGTTCTAAAAAGGAAGTCATACGGGTTTGCACCAACAAGAGGTTGAATAATGATTTGTCCCAATATTGCACATAAACACTGATATCATTCAGTCAATACCATCAGTGAACATGATGATGATGTGTTGGGTGTCAAGGAAGTTTTTATCGTTGATCTTCTCTATTCTCATACTCTCTAAAATGCTCCCGTAGGCTTGGGCAATGTTAGTCCCTGACCGATCGCCTTTACCTGTTAGTCACAAAAATAAAAATCATTAAACATGTCATTAAAGACATGTTATCAAACATTTTATTCTCAGATTGTCCATTAATGAACAAAAACATATGCCTCTGTTATGTTTTTGCTATAATAGTGATTTTTAAATATGTTGATGGTACACTCTAATCAGTCTAAATCAGGGGTTTTCAAATTTTTTGATAATGATTCCCTTTATATCCCTAAAATAAAATAAAAATAGCTATATATTTTTCTTTCAAATGTTCCACAGACCCCCTAGCACCCCATAGGGACCCCAGTTTGAAAACCACTGATCTAAATAACTCAGATTAGTGCATATATAAACAAAACACTTACTGTCATATGCAAATTTCTTCAGTTTTTCAAGAGTTAAGGATAGGATATTTTCTGGATCATTCTTGAAGTCCCTCATTGAGACTATCCTTGTAACCGCGGTGGCAAAAATCATGATCTCATAGTTTGGGGAGACCTCATAATAACTGATCTGATGGTAAAGAACAAGTTAAATCTATGTTGCTTAGGTCCATGTATAGTTTCATATACATGGCATACGTTACTATAATAATATAGTATATAATATACTGTATAATATTATATTAAGAGTAGTTTAAACACATAAATGTTTCCTTGTGATATGCAAGGGAAGTGTACTAATGGGACATAAAATATATGATTTGGCTTAAATATCACAGAATGAACATACACAATGTGGTTACAATTTGGTAAAAATAGGAGAAAGGCCTACCAGTGCCCAAAGCCAATTTGATATACCTTGTCTATGAGTTTAATGATGATACGTTTAGCATTTTCAAAGTCTTCTTCTTCTATGCTGTCAGATACATCCAGGCCAATGTATATGTCCAGTTTTCCACCCTTATGCAATTGTATTTTCTTTCCGTGCTGATCTGAAGAAACATGAAATAGGTTTCCTGCAATGTGTTGCCAAAATCTCCCCAATATCTGACAAAAAAAAAAGTCTACACTAACTTGCAGAGGAAGAAGAGAGTGAGAGTTGCACAACACTACCTGATGTTGTTTCTTCAAATTGTTGAGAAATCCCTAGATTTGTCTTTAGAGAACTGCTGAAAGCCTCTGATGCTTCCTCTGGGGTGTCATATGTGAAATCAGCTGCATTTACATAACAATATCATTAGAGTCCAAGCAAAGCTAATTCTCACAAATTTCACTGTCAACATAATATAGTAAAACCCATGCTTAGAGGATGCACCTGCTGTGTAATTGGTTACAAAACAGGAAGGAAGAAGGCGTACCATAACATTCTGGCTCTGTCCCTGTCCACTGACCATCCTCCCGACAGACTCGCTCTTTAGAACCAATCAGGGTCAATTTATTTTCACAGCGGTATGTGACTTTGTCGTCAATATTAAATATGTTGCCTGTCCTTCTAGTACCTGCGGGAATGCCTGGATCAGGACAGTGATCAGCTGTGCAAATAGAGGAACAGCAAATAATTAGCATGTTTTTGCCAGAAAAGAGAATTCTCAGACATCTCTCCTGTCTGTAAATGTCAAAAGACATATGTAAGGAACATAATTATGTTTCTTCTTTATTTAGAATGCCAGATTTGATGTAGATATTTTATTGCAATTGCTGATCTAGCGGTCAATACTTAACTGAAGCGTGGGAAGGCAAGTGCGCCCTAATTCCGTATCTGATATCATGCTTTTAAGTTTATCATTTTACTTTGACCACGTGTCAGCACTGTGTGTTTTCTATATACTGGGTATACTTAAATTTGTTGTACTGTATATCTGTAGCAATGTAAAAAATATTGTCAGGTTACCTAAAAGAATATGCTTCACTTGGTAAAATCTAAATTAACTGGTTTTACTCAAAATTTTACAAAAATGAATAATTCACCTGGCAAATTAGTTTACACCAGCAAAAGATATTGATATGGTTTAGACCAAGTACAAATAGCTCCTTGAGATATGTAGATATGACAACAGGCACAGCAGTGAGCTTTAGAAAGCAACTTAAAATTGAGGAATACAGCATAAGCAATTCAAGTGCTGTAATACAAAAGTTTCACAATTGCTCAGACTCAGAGAGAGAGAGAGGAAGTGAGAGAAAATAGTGAGAGAAAAAAAGATTAAGATTAAGAAATTTATAGTTTTTTTCTCACATACAATTTCTACCACAGATTGGTGTGCCTCCACTCCACTTCCCATTAGGCTGACAAACACGGGATGCCGAGCCACGGAATGTGTATCCGGAATGACAAGTGAAGTGGACTGTGTCATTTATATAAAAAGTCTGTTGAAAAGGATGCAACTCTCCGTTATCAAAACCACGAGGATCAGGGCATGTAACCTCTAAGATACAAGTAGACACAAGGAGCAGTCATACAATCTGTAAAATGTGGTTGTGCCTTATTATGAATAATAATTTTACATTAAAAGAAGAGTTAATGTAATAACACAGATATCTTAAAGGAATAGTTCACCCAAAAATGAAAATTCTGTCATGTCGTTCTAAACTTGTATGACTTTCTTTCTAATGTAAACACATAATGAAAAAAAAAAAAGAATATCCCGGTCCGTCTTTTCAATACAATGGCAGTTGATAGGGACTTGTTTTAAAGCTTAAAAAAATTGCCCAAAAGTATCATAAAAGTAGTCCATGTGGCTCATTCATCGTATTGCATGGTTTTGATGAGAACCAACCTGAAATGCAAGTTATTTTCCAGCGATATGAGTTCATGAGTGCTATAAGAGGCTACTTCTATAGAGACTACAGTTTAATTTTTATGATATTTTTGGGTTGTTGTTAAAACTTCAAAGCAGTATTCATTGAGATATCTCCTTTTGTGTTCTTCATAATATAAAAAGTGTTTGGAACGACATGAAGATGATTAAATTATGATATTTTATTTTTTTTTTAACAACTATTTATTTAAAAATTGCTTACTCTTGCACACTGGTGGTCTTCTTGTGGGCATTGGGCTCCATTTTCCACTTTTACAATGACGTATTTTTACAGTTGGGTAATAGCCTTCTGGACAAGTGTATTTTAGAACACTCTCATAAGAATTGCTCTTTGAGAGAACAAATGTCCCTCCAGTTATATTCAGATTCTCAATGGGGCATGAACTAGAGGGTGGAGCACCTAGAAGGATTACAGAGGGCCAAATGAAAGTGAGATGTTGAAATAAGTGTACACTGTAAAGAATACTCAACATTAAACCTGTTATCATGGTATTTTATTTTTTTAAAAATATATATATATATTTTTTATACTTTTATCGTCTGTAAATGTTAAAGTATTTCGTGACTGATGTACTCACATAAGTAAATGTAAAAATGAAAAGCCACTTTTGAAATCTGAAGTATTTCGTTCCAGTAGAAAAGTCACTTAATGTGCATTTATCTACTACAGGACTGTGATTCCAAATATTACTGAATGTTTAGATTGATACATGTTTTGATTATACATAACATCACATACTAATAAGTCAAGGCATTTAATTTAATGCACCCCTTGTTGAAAAAACAATTAGTTCAAATCAGCACATCAGTTAAAAAAAAAACAAAAAAAACATTATTTTTTTCTAAGAAAGCCAGTGCAAGAAGACCTACCGGTAATGAAAGGACAAAGTACCGCAAGCATGAATAGATTGAGCCATGATCCACGCTCCATGGTGTTCTTTTCAGGTCCACACAGTAAATGAAACTAAAACTGAGGAAAGGCACAGGCATATTTATACAGAAAAGCAAGAAAGAGGAAGTTGATCTATTTTCTGAAATAAGTAACCAGGAAGTAACCAGTCATTATTAAAGTTTCTATGATGGCTTTGAGATTTTTATATTTTATGACTATATTGTTGATATGCTGACATTAATGATAAGTGGGTTAACTGATCCTCATGTGAAGAGTAATGTATTGTTTTATGTTGTGACTTGTAAGATGAAACACTATGCAAACAGTGTTCAAATGCACAGGTCTGCTACTCTAAACTGTTTTTTTATATTTATTCGCACCTAGTGTTATATAATAGATTTCTATAAAAAAAAATAAATAAAAAAAAATTACAAAAGCATTATCTAGAAATATTCTTTAATGTTCTTTTTGAAAAGCAGGTTGTGACCAATGGGTGTTGGCTGAAATCAAGAGGTCTGCTGGTGGGCCAACAGGTCAAGTGTTGCAATGTTCTTCATTGCATGTTTTCACCAAAATTTCCATACTTCTCTTTTAATATTTCAACAGTACCATCATTATATACATGGCAGGAGATGTACTAAAAGATTTAAAAATTACCCTTTGCAGTTTCAAAGTTATTTGAATTTAATTTATTTGTATAGCACTTTTTACATAATTTTTTTCCCCAAAGCAACTTTAATTACATTTTTCACTTCACATTATTTTATATGCTTTTCACAGCACATTCTGTTCCAAAGCAGCTTTATAAAAAACAGTCCCTTACAAACCCTACAAAGAGCAAGCCAATGATGACAGTGTGGAAACTCTGTATTTAGAAATGTAAGTTAATGAGGAAGAAACCTTGAGAAAAAACATGACTTAGCTGGGGAAGTCCTACTTCTTAGTCTTGCACATATTTAAACACTATTTTTAGAGAATAGTGCCTTACGAGTTCCCACAAGTTTTCTAAAAGAAAAAGTAACAATGAAGATCAGCATGACCTAGAGAATTTCATATTAAATCATAAGAGTTTTACAGTAAACCTAAACACAGTATAAGGGCTAGGGGGAAAAAACATAATATACGCAACACAGTTGTTTGCATGCTAAGGCTAAAAAGGTCTGAGAATGGACTTGTGAACTGGTGGTCATGCTCCTATCTCTTATTTTGGTTACAAGTCACATATGAATCTGCACGCACACCTTAAACTAAAAGCCTCCTATGCTGGATTGCTTTGCAAAGTGTTGCATTATAAAACCACATATGGAAAGAGCTAGATGCATCAAAATCACACTTAAGATATACATCTAGACATTATGCTGATTTCATATCTAAGAAGACTTTTTGGAGATTATACTTTTATGTTCTCTGATCCATACTGATTATATCCACATAATATGGCTTGTCGCTATGGCTCATGAGACATGAGAGCCAACGTGAATTTAAAATCACTGAGTCGAAACACTTATTGAGGCAGCAATTTTTTAATTTTAAAATCAGCCAGAGTAGTGATGGGAATATTGGATTAATTTACACACAGGGATATTTGAATCTCATTCAACAAAATGAACTTGAAGAATCTTTATTCAAGTCATTTCGTTCATTTGAAAAAGTGGGGAGTGGAGAAGGGACGCTATGTTAAATTTTCAACGGCCAAATTGCCCAAACACTTCCACTTGCGTAGATTTTTCGAATTTCGAATTAGGAAATCATAATAATGCAGCTAAAAATAAACTATAGCAAACAGAAATTATTAGTTCACCACTCAACTGGGTCTTCTGCCCGAGTCTCTTGTTCAGTTGTCATGTGAAGTGACAGCCGCATAGGCTCTACAGGAAACAGAAATAATTAGATCACTGATCGACTGGGTGTCCATGTAAGAGTCTTTAGTTCATTTGTCATGTCAAATTTGCATAGGCTCCGTACAGGAAACATAAATTATTAGTTCAAGTTCATCTCCCAACTGGGTCTTCAGATCTGAGTCTTTTGTTCATCTGTCATGTGACAGCCGCATAGGCTCTACAAGAAACAGAAATTATTAGTTCACCTCCTGACTGGGTCTTTGGGTATGAGTCTTTCGTTCACTTGTCAGGTAAAAGCTGCATAGGCTCACAATTCACAAACTATAAATGTTGCGCATGCACGGCCACGACAAAATGAATGAATCACTGTCTAAGACTACTCGTTGTTGTTGAGTCATAATAAAGATTTCATCAAAATGAACGAATCGATTATGAATGATTCATCACAAAGCGGGAGTTGATTTGACAGTTAATGTATGGCTGTTATTGTCCCAAAGTTCAGCCATGTCACTCTATGTGGCTTTAACATATAAAGGTTGGGCAAGGAGGAGGCGGGAACCGGCTGAACAGTCAACATAAAGTTGTTAAATATAAACTGAAAACAACATAAAACAAACAAAGACACACATGCAACGCGTCCACGTGCGTCTCTCTCTCGAACTGGTGCCTCCGTCTCCCCTTTATCCCGCTCACTGTTGCCAACTACTTTCAATGGAAAGTAGCTAAAGCCTGCTCGAAAAGTCGCTAAATGTCGCTAGATGACGTAATGCGCTAATTACCATATTCATGACGTGATTGCATCGTATTTGCATTCTGCCTTGTGTCAGCAAGTGTCAGCCCTTTACATCTATTTGCTTCTCTCCTACTCTCTGTGCTTACATACTGTATTTTAATACAGCTGAATACCCAATAAAGCTGTTCTCATTTACATATTTTTCAGTTTCTGTTGTCAGAAAACGGAACAAGTATGAAACAGTGACTGAAATGCGGCCCATTAAGACTACATGTTGACCAGCAGTCATTTCCAAGCCATTTCCAAGCTGCTGCTCTGCACTGCTAAAATCCTGATTTTATAACCGCAACGTCGTCTGACAAAATCACCATAGACATAAGTTAAAGACAACAGCTGTGCTGTGATTTCAGCTATATTTACATGTAAAATGATCACTTATAGAGAAAGTTAGAAGCGACAGAATGTCTTTTCTTATTTTTTTCTCACACAGCGCACAGCCTCCTGTTAGCTAGTATTTTTTTTTATGTGTGTGTAATGTATTTGTATTATATGTATATAAGTTTAATAAAGTTTATTATTATGTGTTTGAATAAAGTACAATGTACAGACGCAGCTCATTCACATCTATGTCAGCTGCCGTGTGGTTGAGCTTGTTATCTGTTAGCAAATCAGCTCACTCAGATGTAACATGTTAAGCCAATCGGCTCACATGGTGTAAGCTGATTGGTCCTTTGACATGTAATTGGGTAGCCAATCATCTTGCGTCTATCTCTTTGTGTAACATTTAAATGGCTCTGTTTTGCAGTTAAGCTGGTTTCTCTGCATCGCGCTGCCAGAGTTTTTTCTCTGAAACCCACCTCCACCGCAGTTACACATGCTAAGATCTATGTCATACCCACATTTACATGCTAAATCTTTCCGAGAGTTGTTATGACTGAAATGTTATAATGTAAATTTAGGTGAATGCATCAACTGCGAGGATAAATGTCATGGCATTGAACAATGAATTAATATCTCATTGTGGGGGCCTGGGTAGCTCAGTGAGTATTGACGCTGACTACCACCCCTGGTGTCGTGAGTTCGAATCCAGGGCGTGCTGAGTGACCCCAGCCAGGTCTCCTAAGCAACCAAATTGTCCCAGTTGCTAGGGAGGGTAGAGTCACATGGGGTAACCTCCTTGTGGTTGCTATAATGTGGTTCTCTCTATCGGTGGGGTGCGTGGTGAGTTGTGCTTGGATGCCGCGGAGAATAGCATGAAGCCTCCACACGCGCTACGTCTCCGCGTTAACGTGCTCAACAAGCCACATGATAAGATGCATGGTTTGACGGTCTCAGATGCGGAGGCAACTGAGATTCGTCATCCGCCATCCGGATTGAGGCGAGTCACTACGTCACCATGAGGACCAAGAGTGCACTGGGAATTGGGCATTCCAAATTGGGGAGAAAAGGGGAGAAAATCTCATTGATACAAATTCAATAAAATCAACTGTTTAATTCCATGATTTCGATAGTAATATGTAAACATTTTTACATCTCTAAAGTTGTTCATATGTCAAATTATTACGTTTTAGATGCTATCAGTACATCAATATTGTACATTTCGGTTAACATTTCGGCAAACATTATGTTTGCTAAAACCACACTTTATGTAAGAATACATGCAAATTCTCATGAGATCACGTTGATATCAGACATTGCTTTTGGCCGATGTTGGATGAGAGACTGTGTTGCAGATGGGGTTCTGGAAATGATGAGGCTTTGAGACATTAATGAGCTTGAAATGGTGTGTGGGGGGGGGGTCTCTTTAATTGAGAGACTAGACTAGTAAAAGTATTATATAGTCAATATGGACCACCAAAAACCCCTCTCACACTTGAACAGTTGCAGGCTGGTACACTGGACACAGGTACTAGTAGAGAGAAAAGCCAAGAAGACTCATTGTCATAAGACTGAAACGTTGCTCTTTTAATAAATAAAGTTGATGCAGACTGATCACACTGTGAAAATCTGTTTGTTTTTACTGAAATTCATATCAAGGCCCCTATTGGCCGAAGCTGAAAGAGTTGTTGAACATATGGGCACATGTAAGCTCCTGTTTCCGGGTGAAATGTCCAGAGTCGTGTCAAAAGCGAGTTATATTTTTAGTTTAAAATTTTTTGTAATACAATCCATGGGAATGCACATTTTATTGACTCTACCCCCTAACCTAAACCACAACCCTAAACATAACCATCAGTGGTGTAAAACTGTAATTTTTGGGGGGCCTGGGTAACTCAGTGGTAAAAGATGCTGGCTACCACCCCTGGAGTTCGCTAGTTCGAACCCCAGGGTGTGCTGAGTGACTCCAGCCAGGTCTCCTAAGCAACCAAATTGGCCCGGTTACTAGGGAGGGTAGAGTCACATGGGGTAACCTCCTCGTGGTCACTATAATGTGGTTCGTTCTCGGTTGGGCACGTGGTGAGCTGAGCGTGGATGCTGCAGTGGATGGCGTGAAGCCTCCACACACACTATGACTCTGTGGCAATGCACTCAACAAGCTACATGATAAGATGCGTGGGTTGGCGGTCTCAGACGCGGAGGCAGCTGGGATTCGTCCTCCGCCACCCAGATTGAGGCGAATCACTATGTGGCCACGAGGACTTAAAAGCACATTGGGAACTGGGTATTCCAAATTGGGTGAATAAAAAAGAAAAGAAAAAACTGTACTTTTTTAGTGAAAATGCAACCTCCAAATCCAGTTCAACATGTGCACAAAAATACTTCCTGGTTCCCACTGGACTAGAACCTGAGATTGCGCTAGAGTTTAAGGTGATCATACTTGAATTGATGCAAAAATTTCTGATGGTGGATGGCACTTGTAAGTCATTCCGCTGAATGGGGTTGATTTCAGGTCAGGGGCGGACTGACCATGGGGAGAACTGGAACTTTTCCCAGTGGGCTGGCCACGAAATGGGGCCTAACGGGCAGTGATAAGCTGAAACGGGTTGCCGTGACTGGCTGAAGAGGGCCGCAAAATGGCGCTGCGATATGCCGAAGCATATCTGCAGAAAAGGATAGCAACTTTAGGTTCTCCCAAACCCTCTAGTACCACTAGCAGCTTAAACTGATGTTTATATACACTATATTGCCAAAAGTATATGCTCATCTGCCTTTAGACGCATATGAACTTAAGTGACATCCCATTCTTAATCCATAGGGTTTAATATGACGTCGGCCCACCCTTTGCAGCCATAACAGCTTCAACTCTTCTGGGAAGGCTTTCCACAAGGTTTAGGAGTGTGTTTATGGGAATTTTTGACCATTCTTCCAGAAGCGCATTTGTGAGGTCAGACACTGATGTTGGACGAGAAGGCCTGGCTCACAGTCTTTGCTCTAATTCATCCCAAAGGTGCTCTATCGGGTTGAGGTCAGGACTCTGTGCAGGCCAGTCAAGTTCTTCCACACCAAACTCGCTCATTCATGTCTTTATGGACCTTGCTTTGTGCACTGGTGCGCAGTCATGTTGGAACAGGAAGGGGCCATCCCCAAACTGTTCCCACAAAGTTGGGAGCATGGAATTGTCCAAAATCTCTTGGTATGCTGAAGCATTCAGAGTTCCTTTCACTGGAACTAAGGGGCCAAGCCCCAGCTCCTGAAAAACAACCCCACACCATAATCCCCTCTCCACCAAACTTCACAGTTGGCACAATGCAGTCAGACAAGTACCGTTCTCCTGGCAACCGCCAAACCCAGACTCATCCATCAGATTGCCAGATGGAGAAGCGTGATTCGTCACTCCAGAGAACGCGTCTCCACTGCTCTAGAGTCCAGTGGCGGCGTGCTTTACACCACTGCATCTGACGCTTTGCATTGCACTTGGTGATGTATGGCTTGGATGCAGCTGCTCGGCCATGGAAACCCATTCCATGAAGCTCTCTACGCACTGTTCTTGAGCTAATCTGAAGGCCACATGAACTTTGGAGGTCTGTAGCGATTGACTCTGCAGAAAGTTGGCGACCTCTGCGCACTCTGCGCCTCAGCATCCGCTGACCCCGCTCTGTCATTTTATGTGGCCTACCACTTCGTGGCTGAGTTGCTGTCATTCCCAATCACTTCCACTTTGTTATAATACCACTGACAGTTGACTGTGGAATATTTAGTAGCGAGGAAATTTCATGACTGGACTTGTTGCACAGGGGGCATCCTATCACAGTACCATGCTGGAATTCACTGAGCTCCTGAGAGCTCCTTTCACAAATGTTTGTAGAAGCAGTCTGCATGCCTAGGTGCTTCATTTTATACACCTGTGGCCATGGAAGTGATTGGAACACCTGAATTCAATTATTTGGATGGGTGAGCGAATACTTTTGGCAATATAGTGTATATATATATATATATATATATATATATATATATATATATATATATATATATATATATATATATATATATAAAAAAAAGGTGTACCAGCAAAACCGCTATGATGAAACCATGTAAAACCTTTTTGTTGCAATCATACAACACTTCCACAATTGTAACATGGCTCTACCAACCAAGCAGAATTTTTCATGTTTCTGTGAATGAAGAACCAAAATTTGTGACAGCCTATATTTGTGACATAGGGGAGAACAGGGAAGTTGTCACAAAAGCTGTTTCTCAGTGACCTTAGTGACTAATTCAAAGACCTCAAAATATAATAATTAATATTTTTTGTGAATTCTATCCTCTAAACAAAAATTCCAATATCATCAAATGTTTGCTATTGCTACTGGGTAAACAAGGGTACAAGGGAAGATGAGATCATATTCTCATCTTCAAATGCCTGTGTTGCATATCCAGGTAAAGCCTTTTAAGAAATCTCACCAGTGATATGAATAAAATTGTGGACACAGCTCTTCAATTTGCCATATACCATCTGGATATATGATAGATATTGTAGGTTAAGAACAGTATGGTATTACTTTGGTTAAATATGTGTCACAACTTGTCCTCAGGGTACCCACCGGCAGAAACATAAATCGACGCCTGTGCATACAGCTGCAATGTTAATTGCGACATTGTGGAACGCAGCCATGTTTTTAGCCTCCGAAGGGAACTAAAACTTCTCGCAGCTTCAGCAGAGGAAGTTGGGATGACCAGTAGCAACCTCACCAGTGCTTCAACATATGTAAACAGGCCCTTGACCTCCACTGGCATTTGTCTAAGAATTTCTGCAAAGGACTTGAATGAGTATATTGAATGAAACATGGGCAGCTCAATCTTAAGAGCATCCATGTTTAACTCAGGATATGGGTTGACTACCTTGTCAAGATGTCCAGTGAGAAGAACTTGCTCAAGATTTTCAAGCACAACAAGGCTATCTTGATCACATCAATTCGTCAGCTGTGTATCTAGAGAGTCCAACAACTGAAATTACTGTGCTCTGAAGTATTCACATGATGATTTTGCTAAATACATGTCTGTTCCGCCACCAAGGCGTCTAGGGGGCTTTGGGACAGGAGGCATTTTTATTTCCTCAATTCCCAGAGAGGTCACCATCTTTGCTGCCTCTTCAAATTTGGCTTGATACATGTCATCATTTATTTATTTTTTATTTTTTTTTGCTGAAGTGTACATTGTACGCATTTCACAGCAGCACGCATTCCCCCAAATGCTTGTGCCCTGTGTTGGAGTAATGTATTCAAGCATTCCAGCTCTCCCAAAACCTCAGATGCTAGCAAAAGGTCTTCCCTTGGCTAAACATTTCGAAGAGGTCATTAGCTTTTACTGCTGTGTCTGTGCCTGTAGTCGTTTCTTCTAGACTTGTCAGTATGTAGCTGTACTGACTTATGACATCAGTGATGGCTTTGGGGTGAACTGTCCACCTGTAAAGGGCATAGAGGTCTGAGCACTCTACAAGAAGTCTTATCCATTTTTGCTATACTCTCAAAAAGTGTTCTGATCAAAGAGAGTACCAAGTTCATGCATCCACTGCAATAAGTCACGAACCACAGGACAAGACGTGCAGGCTGCCTGTGTGACTAAACTGAAACAGTGTGCACCACAATGAAGATGGAGTGCTAATGGCTGATGTTTTTTGAGATTTGCTTGTGCCCCTGAATTGTGTCCTGCCATGTTAGCTGCCCCATCATACTGTATGTCTGTCCTGTCAACCCTTATAGTGGTTGGCCTAGTCTTGAGTACGTCTAAGGCAGCCACACAAATGCTTTCTCCAGTGGTTGATGGTGTTTCGTAGAGACCAATGAACTATTCTTGTGGTACCAAATCATGATCCACATATCTCAAGTGGATGGACTCCTGCTCTTTCCCAGCTATATCCTGTGTTCCTTCAGTTATTATGCTGAATTGAAGCACAGGTACAGACTTGATAGCTTCAACAATGGTCCTTAGTATTGTGTTGCCCAGAATTTGCAGAATCTCATTCTGTACTTGAGGGCTGGTGTAATCATGGCTGTTGAAAAGCCACTTAGAAAGAGTGGGATCACTCTGTGCCTCACACTGTGACTCAAAAAATTTCCCTCATCATCTGATGTGTGACCTCTGAAAGCTATTCCATAACTTGCGAGATGTACAGAGCCTACAAGTTTTACGAGAGAATGTCTAGCAACTTGCTGTTGTTCAAGAATTGCATTAGACAGGGGCCTGGGTAGCTCAGTGAGTACTGACGCTGACTACCACCCCTGTCTACCAATTTTGTGAGGCAAAATTGAGCAATCCGATGGCAAAGTTGTCATGGGGGCTCGTGCGCATTCATGGACCTTTTGAGTTGAGAGGGATTGTCGCCGGTTGGCGCTGTCGTGCGCGGGGTTAATGTGCACGTTTTTCTTTTTTTTGTTTGTTTTGTTCGGGGGGATGTTCAGGGGTTGATTGTTTCACTAATGGGGAATGTGGTCTGTATAATTTTGTTTTTGACACACACTTTATTTTTTCTACTATATCAAAATGTCAAATGTTAATATAAGTGTACTATCTCTCTCCACATGGAATGTGAATGGGTTGGGGGACCCCATAAAAAGAAGGAAGGTTATTTATTTTCTTAAATGTAAGAAATATGATATTGTGTTTCTTCAAGAAACACATCTCTCCCCGCAGGAAGCTGAAAAATTTGGGAAGATATGGGGTGGACATGTTTTCTTTAGTGCTGGCTCAAGTAAAAGCAAGGGAGTCATTATATTGTTAAATAAACATCTACAATTCAAATGTCTCAAACAGATTAAAGACAAATTGTTAGTTGAAATTCAAGGGCAAAGGTTGATTTTGGCTAATATTTACGCACCTAACGCTGATGATCAGGGCTTTTTCATAGATCTTGAAGGGATTTTGCAAGCCGCTGGCACCCCTCATGATATATTATTGGGAGGAGACTTTAATCTTTTGATGGACTCAGTCCTTGATCATAGTGAAGCAAAAGTGTGCAAGCCCCCTAGAGCAACATTGACTCTTCACAGGATGTGTAAAAATCTTGGTCTTACAGATATTTGGAGACTTCTGAACCCATCTGGTAGGGACTATAAATTTTTTTCATCAGTCCATAAGATTTATTCTAGAATAGATTTTTTTTTTATATATATATCCAAATCCCTCATTTCATCTGTTGTTGATTGTTCAATTGGAAATATCTTAGTCTCAGATCATGCTCTGGTGATTTTAGTGCTGTTGCCACATATAGAGAAAAATAAATCATATAGTTGGCACCTTAATGTGTCCCTTTTGCAAAATCCTGATTTCCAACAAATGTTAAAGACTGAAATCAGTGTTTATATGGAGACCAACTGGTCCACAGTATCCTCTGTGGGCGTGGCTTGGGAGGCACTTAAGGTGGTTCTTAGGGGTCGGATCATACAGTATGCCTCATTCATTAAAAAATCCAAAGCACAAGAACTTGTGGAGTTGGAAGGAAATATTAAAAGTGCTGAGGCAGAGCTGAAGCGCTGTATGTCATCTGATGGCCTCAGAGAATTGACCCGATTGAAATATAGATATAATACTATTTTGTCACGGAAAGTGGAGTTTTGGTTATTCAGGGCAAGACAGTCATACTTTGAGTCAGGTGACAAAGCAGGAAAATTTTTGGCTAGATATATAAAGCAGAGAAAGTCTTTTTCTATCATTCCCTCAGTGAAATCTGCTTGTGGTGAAATATTTACCTCGGCTATTGATATTAATAATGCCTTTAAAGAGTTCTATCTTGATCTCTATGGTTCCACGTCTTCATCCACTGATGAAGATATTAGGAACTTTGTGGAACCATTAGATCTCCCTAAACTGACGACTGTGCAAAAAAATTATCTTGATTCTGAGATAACCTTGGAGGAGCTTGTTGAGGTAATTAAAGCCTTACCTACAGGCAAGGCTCCGGGACCTGACGGCTTTTCCTCTGAGTTTTTCAAATCTTATGCTACAGAACTGGCTCCACTTTTGTTAGAAGTTTATACCGATTCATTAAAGAATGGAAAGCTTCCGCCAACCATGACACAAGCCCAGATCAGTCTGATTCTAAAAAAGGACAAAGATCCAAGCGAGTGTAAAAGTTACCGCCCAATTTCCCTGATCCAGTTTGATGTAAAAATTTTGTCAAAAATTCTGGCTAATCGATTAAGTAAAGTTATGACATCACTTATACATATAGATCAGGTGGGGTTTATTCGAGGCCGTAGCTCTTCTGATAATATTAGGCGTCTCATCAATATCATGTGGTCAGTAGCGAATGATCAATCTCCGGTTGCTGCCATCTCTCTTGACGCCGAAAAGGCGTTTGATATGGTAGAATGGGATTGTCTTTTTAAGATTTTGGGAAGGTATGGGTTCGGGAATACATTTATTGGTTGGATTAAGTTACTTTATAGACACCCTGTAGCAGCGGTGCAAACAAATGGGTTAATTTCAGATTATTTTACTCTGGATAGGGGCACCTGGCAGGGTTGCCCTCTTTCCCCATTATTGTTCTGTCTTGCCCTGGAACCATTAGCAGCCACGATAAGAAAGGAGGATGATTTTCCAGGGGTGACGGCAAAGGTGTGGTGCATAAGCTTCTGCTTTACGCAGATGATATTTTATTATTTGTCTCCGACCCTACTAGATCTATGCCTTGCCTCCACAGAATTATTAACTCCTTTTCCAAATTCTCAGGATACGAAGTCAATTGGTCTAAATCCGAAGCTTTGGCTTTGACAGCGTACTGTCCAGTAACATCCTTCCAGCCGGGTGCCTTCCAGTGGCCCAAACAGGGAATTAAGTATTTGGGAATTTTATTCCCAGCAAATTTGTCTGATTTAGTTAGAGTTAATTTTGATCCCTTAATAAAAAGGTTTTCGAATGATGTGGACAGGTGGGCTTCATTACATTTATCGATGATTGGGAAGGTTAATGTTATTAAAATGAATTGCATTCCAAAATTTAACTACCTGCTACAATCTCTCCCTGTAGATGTCCCCCTCTCTTATTTCAAGCAATTTGATAGCATAGCGAAGTCTTTCATTGGAATGGTAAACGTCCCAGGTTAAATTTCAGTAAGTTACATAAGCCGATTGACAAAGGTGGGTTAGGCCTACACAAGATTTTATTTTATTATTATGCATTCAGTCTTAGACATTTGGTTCATTGGTCGCTTCCACCTGAGAGAGCTCCTCCCTGGTTTTGTATTGAAAAGGAAGTTCTTGCCCCTATCTCGCCTCTGCAAAGCCTTTCGATTAAACTAGCCGGAGAGGTTAAGTCGCACCCCGTTATTTTGCATTTGCACTCGATATGGACAAAAGTGTCCAGAGTGTTTAATTCTGATATTTATTTAAACGTAGCCTCGAGCATATGGCTGAACCCTAAACTATGTATTAATAAGTCCCCTTTCTGTTGGTCAGATTGGATTGTGAGGGGGGTTAATACACTTGGTGACCTGTATGAGGGTGGAGTATTGAAATCTTTTGAAAATTTGATTCAACATTTTGGCTGCGCCACCTGCTCTGCTCTGTTTTTGGGAGTAGCATACACCCCCCTAGAGCAGCAGATACTCTGGGAGTGGTGATTGCTGCTTTTGGGAAGGGTCATGAGGCATCAGTGTATTACTCCTTGTTAATTCAGAGTCTGGGGGACCGAGCTTTAAATTCTCTTAAAAGATTATGGGAGAAAGATTTAAACTTGGTATTGGAGGAGGGAGTGTGGGCAAGGATTCTAAAAAACATAAAGTCTGCATCTAGAGATGCAAGGGTTCGCCTTATGCAATTTAAGATTTTACATAGATTTTATTGGACCCCCTCTAGATTGTATAGGCTTGGTCTTAAGGACACACCCATCTGCTGGCGATGCCATACTGAAGATGGAGACACCATCCATGTTTTTTGGGGGTGCCTTAAGATCCAAGAATTTTGGCTGAAGGTGCAAAGTTTTGTGTGTGATGTGTTGGGCACTCAGGTCTCATTCTGCCCCAGACTCTGTATTTTGGGAGATAGGGAGGTCATGGATTTGGTAGATAAGTACATGAAGGACTGGGTTTTGACCAGTGTGATGATTGGTAGGCAGGTTATTTTGAGGAGTTGGAAGTCGGATGGAGCACCCTCATTCCCAGAGTGGTGCGCGGAGATGGGGAGGGTGGCTGCCTTTGAAGAGGGGTCGAGCATTAGGATGGGGGTTAGGGAAACTTACAATAAGAAATGGGGCAATTATTTAGCATTTTTGAGGGAATCTCGAGGTGGGACAGTGGAGGGAGTAATTTAGAGTTTATTTTATTTATTTTTTTATTATTATACTTGATTATTGTATGTTATTTTATGTTGTTGTTTTAGTTTTCTGTGTGTGTGTCTATATTCTATTGACCACAGGGGTGTTCGTGGGGGGGTCAGGGTGGGTTGAGAGTTTGATAGGGGGAGGGAATATAGTGGGGGTTTAATGTTTAAAGTTTTTGATTCATTATATAGATGTTGTTGTATTTTTTGTATTAATTTATGAATCAATAAAAATGTTAATAACAAAAAAAAAAAAAAAAAAGAAGAAAAAAAAAAAGAATTACATTAGACAACTGTGTGCATATAGGTTTTGCCTCATGTGCATAAGCTGTGACAGCCAGCATATGTTCCTGACTTCTTGCATACCGAGTCAATTTCACCATTGCTTTTCACCAATTTTTGAAGCCCTCGCTAATAAATGTCATATCAGCCTTATTGGCCAAGGGGAACTTCTTTGTTTTAAAGGCTCTGGAGCCATGTGTAGTCTTTGTACCACCTATTCTGGAAGTGGAGTGTTTTTCTTTGTAAGCTTTGCACAGGGATACACTTTTGGTCTGGCTGGTCTCTTTTTCCTATAAATCCAGAGACAAACATTAAAAATCATTCAATGGCAACACTTTACAATATGGTTAAAAAAGTTACAAATGCTTTGCGATCTTCATTTGAAATTTCGTTTAACATTGTTTGTAGCATGCCGTCCATCAAGCAGATATTGCAGCATCAGCCCGCACAGACAGCCACTTCTCTCGCTCCGCAAGTCCGCGTAGTTCGGCCTAGTGCTAAATTACGTTTGCTTCTCTCATTTAAAAAAAAGTCCTATAAGTGAGTAACACTTATTTAGTGCAAAATGCACTAAATATCCCTGCCCATGATCAGGCCATCTCACTTATTCTGCTTTTTTTTCTGTCTGAAAAGCTTCACCTCTCTTTGCCTGCTAGAGGCCCAAAGTGCGGGATGGATGGATGTTGTGTATATAGAAAATTATGAAAATTATAAAAGGAATGAAAAATCACAAAATATAATGTAACCATATGTATAATTTCCTTAATAATAATAATAATAATAATAATAATAATATCATTAAAAAATACCAGGATTTGTTAATTAACCCTATTGTAAAAAAACAAAAAAACAAATGTAAATAATTTAACCAGTTTTACTGTGTGAATATCTCTGACTAAACACTGGGTGAAATATTTAGTTTTGCCTTGTTTTATTCAATTAACATGAATGAGTTAGTTGATAACAGTTTTGTTTAATAAGCTCCACATTCCAAATCCAGAGAAATCTGGAAACCCTCCTGTGGCATTGCATTATTTTAGTTTTAAGGTTATGTTAAATTAATAGCAAAATGAATTTAGAAATACATGAATGAGGAGGAAAAAAAAGTGGTTTTGGAAAGAGTTTCAATCACAATGTACATTATCATGTAATTCTTGAAACATGCCTGTTGACATTGTAACTGAAACATTCCCTAATTAATTATATGGAATCAAAATTGTAATCTAATGGAATAATGTTTAATTTAGAAAACAATGACAATACCTAACCCTACAAATATTAGTTGATGTTGATTTAATTTCATTAGTAACAGCCTACTGTGTCTCATTATTCAAATTGAAGTATTTGACATAAATGGATGACACAGAATAAATGTATAAGGTTAGGGCCCTTTCAGAAGAAAAAAAATGCTTTGAATCACCAATATTGCCCCACACTGGAAAAGTTCATTTCTGACCCTGGCTGAGACCCAATCACAAAGTGGACAAAAACAGGTACAGAGTGGACAGGTACAATAAGAATTCAACGTGACACAAACTTGAACACTCTTCCAGTATTTCCGTCAGTAGAGCATATTTACCCATTGCTCAAAAGAAATCACTTTTTTCAAATGTTAATCAAATTGCAGTTCAGATCACAATCGCAACATTTTTCTAAATAATAACAAACCGTTTGCCCCTAACTTACAGTAGGTACTTACAGTACGAAAACATTTATATTTAAGAATATATGTGTTCTAAAGATAGTTCATTCAAAACTGGCCATAGAAAACAAGCCATGTTGCCTAATTAAGCAGGCAAATGTTGAAATGCAACAGTGTTCATCTACAGAGCAAGAAGGTGAATAAACAGAGATTGAGGTGAGTTTTCACTGCTGCTGATGAAGAAGAAATAAAAACGTATAGGCCTGTTTTGTCTATTTTTAGAAAATGTAAAAAATTATTCTCAGTTAAATTTAAGAGTGAAGTGTCATCATTATGTATGTTTTAGTTTGTTTTTTTTGGGGTTGTACTTGCTTGTTTTGATTACGTCCCTGGTAATGCAAATGCTTCAGAAAATGAATCATAGTTTCAAAGTGCTCAAAACACCACACACTGAGGCTATCTTCTGGTCACAGGCATGTAAATGCAATGGGAAGACTCTAATCAAAAGCTACATATACAAACTTTTTCATTTCACGTAGTGGCAGAAGGAGATAACAGTCAGGTGAGGATGACCAAATAGCAGCAGGGAAGAGAACAGAGACTCTCATAAACAGTGTCTGTGGATGTTCCACATTTCACAGCAGGCACTATTTCACTAACTCTTAAATGCATCTTTATCAACCAGACACTTGCATATACAACAGTATCAGAAATAGATCTACAAATTGCCTATATAGTGTACAAATTTGAAACCATGCCGATTAATGTCAATTACAAAACATATTTTGTTCATTTGTATTATACCAGCTTGTTTGTATTGTTTACATATTGTCTGATGTCACTATTCTACATAATCTGAGGATGTGTCTAGTGTTTGAGGATGTTTTGTATTAAATAACATTGGTGTGTATTCATAAACTATCCAAATTCACATTATAAAGCTTTTTTTATTTACTAGAACATTTATCACATTATTTGGCACAGGTTATGACTACTTACATGTCAATTAATTGGGCACATTTTTATGTTGACATTTTCTGAATTAATGAGCAAAAACCAAAAAGTGTTAGAATTATCCCTGCTCTACCCTACTAATCTGTGTAAACTTTATGCAACCCAATAACATTATAGACCATAAGAACTAATAAAGCAACAAGCAAAGCACTAGATATTCTGTGATAGTAAACTTTTATTAATTTGAAATTAAAAACTATGATTTATGGAAGTGCAAAAATATTACTACATTTGTCACTATTATATCTCAGGTTACTAGCAACATACCTAGTCAGGAATTTTGTTTCCTTTTGTCATTTTGGCATGTTGCATTGTTCATAATGGAAAGGTTGAGAATTATTAAAGGTGAATAACTCCAAAACAATAATGGATGAGGTAGATAGGGCGTAATGTGATATGCATTTAATGGTTAAGGGATTAAAAAAAAATTATATGTTACTAAATCTGGAGAATTTCCTGCTATTTTTCATATATTCATTAGGTAAAGGACATAGAGATGGAGAAGAGCAGGGTGAAGAGACAGCAGGTAAATGCTGAGTAGAGATTCCAGGTAAGAAAGCAACTACAAAAACAAAAAAACAACTACAATCCTTCGAGGAATACCGTCTCACTCTGACAAATATCTTTACACTATAGCACATAGTTATATTAATGCTATACAGTAAAAAATAATAATAATAAAAAAATAAAAAAATACAAATACAAAATGCTACTCCCAAAGTCACCAAAATTGAATGCTTTGGTGCTGTTTTTGCCAACAAAAAAAAACAAATTGTTCTCAGTGATCCCCATGGTGAAACAAAAGAAACCAGGGTGCAGGTGAAAAGCAGTGCGGGATGTTATTAAGCTTATTTACCTCACTGGCTTGTCAGCTGCACTCTGGTCTGTTCCTCCCCAATGTAGCCTTACTTGACTTGACATGGCCATAAAAAGAAACCAGTCTGCTGCATTTAAAATATTAGGTTAATTTTTTCTCTTCATAGTTTACATGTTCATTTGTGAATGTCAAGTGAATAGTTTCTTCATCCAGTATTTAACCTTTTTGTACCTGTTGTTTGTTGAAAAAGTGATTTCAGAGCTATGTTCACAGTTCTTCCAGCACTTTCAAATTCAGATACCATTGTTGCCTATGACTACAATTTATGCCCCCAGACCGCCCAAGAACTCTTTAATAATACTTTTCTTTCATTCAGAATGGGACTCCACCTCAATTTTGAAGAGATTCTGGTTAATAGACGAGTGTGTTAATCACTACACTGTTCAGCATTTGCGTGAGCATGAAACTGTGTTTACTTGATAAAAAAAGAAAGTGAAGGTACAATCATGTGCTTTTGTTAATATTCCAGATTTACTTTTGGTACAACAAATAAATCTCTTTAAGTATAACAAAATATCTACATCTCTCTCAAATTTCTTTCTCATAAACACAACATTATGATTTTTTTTTCCTGTGGGAACACAACTTAAGGTGATTGACAGGAAATGAAATGACTTGAAGGTGCTGTAAGCGATTTCAGCTGTTCTACTTCCACGAGACTGAGCCCCACGCTTCCTCTTTCCAAAACCCCGAACTCCAAAGATATCAAAACGAGCTTTATTGAGAGCAGAAATGGTTGTTAAAAACAACAACAGCAAAATAGCACCCTCAACAGACAACTGTTATGAACAACATGGCAAAAAAAATGCATTATGCCTCAATAATTCGCTGCAACTTCAATACTATGAGAATGCGCAAAATTATTGACAGGCAGAAATCTTCACTGTCCTCAGACACATTTTTGTTTGCTATTTACAGAGTCTAGAGCTGTCACAGAGACAGTTGAGATATCTCACAACACTTATTTCAGTGATATATTTCAGGGAGTAGGAAAAATGTTTGTATATCTTTCCATGAAAAAAATCGCTTACAGCACCTTTAATACAAATAAGCAGCTCTTGTTTGAATCAGTCTGAATTTATCAAGGAACTTATGGACCTAAGTGATTGCTGAACTGACTCAAGGTCAGTTACAGCTTACATCTGACACTGAGTCAGAGTTTCACTGTGGGATCAACGCCTCCTAGCGTCCAACCGCGGAACACTTCTTAACATTTGTAAATAGTATGAGGTAACAAAGCCTAGTTAGCTAAAATCACGTGACTTCGAAGCATTGGTTTGAAACATATGCTTCGTAAAGGTTTCGAAGCTTTATGAACCGTGTTTCGAAAGCGCCCATTAATAGTCTCTGTCTTGTCATAGTTAACATTTCTGTTCAGTTTTATTTTGGTACTTTCATGGTTTTGGATTTATTCATTAAACTGCACTTATGTACTTATAATATCGTATTCGTCTGCACCTGCCTGCCTGCAATGTTACAGAATACATGACCACAAAGTTGAACCCAGCAGTTCAGCTCATTCGTCTCCTGGCAACCCGCCTGGTCCACCCTGGTCTCCTGGTTGCCCTCCAGATTCCTTGTGGTATCTGCCCTCTCCTGGTCCCACTTGGTCTCCTGCCTGGACCCCAGTGGTCCACCATTGCCCCATTGCCCTTACAATAGTTCTTACAATACCGTTGACATTAAAATACTCACTGTTTCAAAAGTATAGCCACAAGACAAACAATACGGGCTCTTTTTTATGAGTGCACGAAGCACAGCGCTACATGCTACGACCATGTGGAACATCTTATCCAATATTCATGAGAGAGCTAATTCGAAGTGCAATTTCCGTGCCAGTGCAAAACGAAAGTGGGCATGGTTGGGAATGTTTGTGCTACTGTGAGTGTAGGCGTGCAAACTGTGGGTATATTGTGTATGTAAATGAAGTGTCACAAAGCGCAGTTTGCTATTTTCCTTAGAATTTGGTCGTTGCGCTAAGACATTTCAATACCACCTCTTAACTTACCGCTCAGCGATCAAATCTGTATTGTTATTTTTATACTTGTTGTCGTAGAGTTATTTTGAAGTCACTGCAAAAGGGGCCGGTGGAAGAAGTTCCATGAAGTTTGGATTTGATATGATCTTTTTTTACAAGATTGTGTTGTGACTTAACAGAATTTTTGTTAAGAGCCCAAATTGAAGAGTAAATGAAGAGTAAAATATTAATGGCAGGGTATAGCAGAGCTAGTTTTCACAGGGGGAAGTTGTCACAAGGGCTATTTCTCAGTAACTATAGTAACTAAATTGCAGCCCTCTAAATTAGAATAATTTTTGTTAATTCTATCTTCCAAACAAAAATTCCAATATCATCATATGTTTCCTATAGCTGTTGCAAGGGAACAATGGAAGATGATATTAGATTCTCATCTTCATATGCCTGTGTTGCATTTAAAGAATATTAGGACAGTTCATCAGTGAAGTGAAAGTAAATGTTGAAACATCTCACTTAAATTGTTCCCTGTTGATATCAGTGAGATCTGCTATCTGCTCTTAACCACTCTATCAAGGAATTTCTGAAAGGATGAACTAGACTTTTAGTCTGATAGTCTCTCACTACCTTGAATTTTCTCTTTAGCCATATACCATCTGGATGTCTGATAAATTTGGTAGGTTAAGTACAGTAAGGTATAACTTTGGTTTAAGATGTTGACTGCATTATGTGCAATTCCTTTGGGTGCTGCGCATTACACACTGCACCATTAATTGAAATGAACAACACAAAAAACTTTGTTGATAATAAACTGAATTTAATAGCACAATTTATAGCATAAACAAAGACCAGCACTTTTATTGAAAAATGTCTTAATATGTTCAAGTGAAAAGTAAGCAAAATGTTCAATCAAACAGAACTCAGTTTCACACTTAGCATGCTATTATATATTTACAAGAATGTAAGAGGGTTCCCTATTGTGTCATTTTCAAGGTACTTTTTAAGGAACGAGCGTATTTGTGGACTGAATAGATTTGTATGGTAATCTCTGGAATCTGCATCAGAAAGTGGGTCCAAGTTGTCTTTGCACTTGTCCTTTGTTCCCCAGCTCACAATACCAATCTATCAAAGGATATTCAGATATTTTTTTAAATGGCTACTTTTTCTCATCTTCTCTCAAATTAGTTTTGAATTTAACCCTGGATTACAGTATATACTGGACAAGGGCATATATTGTGAGGGGTCGGGGGGATATTAACCCCCCTAATAATCAAAACAAGCTAGTACATCCCCCCATTATTTATACCACGATCAATGGAAACATGGGTAAATGCTTCACGCTGAAACCCCCAAATGTTCAAGCCAAATCTACGCACTTGACACTGGATATGAGTCACAGTCAATACTGTTTTCATAAAAATAAACTACAAGTGGAGAAATGGGTTAAAATCTCACCTGAATAATTCGACCTTCTTTATCCACATAAGTGGCCCCACCAGAGTCACCTGTTAAAAAAATGGCATGCGGACACAAGGAACTTTATAATTGCTTCATCATATTCAGATAATTAATGATTACTTAAAATGTTATCAGCAAAAGTTCTGACCTTTTAATTATGATATTATTACATTGTAATAGTAAAACCAAAGGTAGTAGATTAGAGCCAAATATAAGCAGGGGCATTTTGATAGCAAAAAATCAAACATACCTTTGCAAGCAATATCATCTGTTGTTGTATCAATACCGCCGCTGCACAGAAAATTATCTGTAATTATATCCTTTGCATTTGTTGATTCCCCAATTCCTGGTGCTTTTTTTGCATCTTCAACACAAGCATCCCGCTAAAGAGAAAAGCACATTCACATGTGTTCATACTGTGTTCATGATGGCTAGAACAATTGTTTATTAAATGCATAAGTGTCAATCTATTTGTAGATACAAAATAGCACATTTATATATAATAATGCATTTGTTCCATCCTGGTAGGAAAATAGACAATAGTATCTCAGACTATACATTTAAGGCTCGTTTGCTCCACAGCTGAGCAGAATGAAGATTACGGGCTCTATCTTGTACGGCCATGCGGAACGTCTTATCCAATTTTCATGAGAGCACTAATTCTAAGTGCAATTTTCGTGCCAGAGGAAAGCGCAACTGGGTGTGGGTGGGAGTGTTTGCGCTACTGTGGGTGTATTGTATGTAAATAAAGTGGCGCAAAGTGCAGTTTACTATTTTCCTAAGAATTTGGTAATTGCGTAAAGACCTTTCAATACCACCTCTTAACTCAGAACAAAGTCCAAATTCGGTTCCTGTATTTGCAGTTTGGAGATTACACCAACAGGTGGTAATAAAGTTAATGCCCAAATTCTGAAAGTACAGAACATCACATAATTTCTTTGACATCGCTGTTGAAGCCTTTTGATGAGATTTGTTGAGAAAAAATATTTGTATATTAATTAATAAGTATTTTTTAGAGGTCATGGTTTAATTTTTTATTATTATTTTTATTGTTATGTTTAAGTCACTGCAAAAGGGGCCAGTGGAAGAAGGAGAGAGTAAAATGCTTGGATTTGGTATGATTTTTTGACCACTTCATTATTTTGATTATATTTTTGTTTCGTTTGAAGTGTAATTTGAATTTAGAAATTTTGAAGTTATGTGTTTACCCTCTTGTGTCTCTGTTCCTGCCCTGATTGTTCCCAGCTGTTTACCTTGTTTGCCACAGAGTATATAATGTCCTTGTGTTTGCTCAGTCTTTGTCAGTTGTTGTTCCTGTTACCCTTCATGGATGTGATGTTCTGTTACCGTGTTTTTGTTTTTGTTTTTGTTTTGTTCCTGCGTTTTCGAAGTTTTGTATCTGGACAAGTTTTCTCATTAAATATAAGCTGCACTTAGATCCTGCTCTCTTGACTTCCTTCAGCAATCGTTACAGAACAACTGACCATGCAACTATGGATCTATCGGCTTTGCAACTGCTGTCTCTCAAACAGGAAGACTTAACCATCGAGCAGTATATTGAGCGTTTCTGCAGTCTCGCCCAGAAATGTAATAGTGGAGATATTGGTTTCAAGGACATCTACCGTTTTGGACTCAATGAACTGGTGAAGTCCTGCCTGCCTAGAGGCAAGTGTGAACTTGACTATGCTTTGAGGCTCACATTCTCCCTTTACACTGTGGGGTATGGCGGGAACACACTGTTGCTGCCAGCGCCCAGGCCTGCCATGGTCCACGAGCCTGCCACGGTCAATGAGCCTGCGCCCTCGGCTTCGACCATCCCAGAGCCCGCGCCCTTGATCATCCCAGAGCCCTCGGCCACGGAGGCCATTCCCACAGCAGTGCTCATGGTCGTCCGAAGGAGGAGGAGAAGGGCTCCTACTCCCCAGTCGCTACCTGCGCTCACGACCACAGAGGCCGTTCCCCTGTCGCTGCCTGTGATCACGACCACGGAGGCCATTTACCAGTCGCTGCCAGCATTCCCAACCACGGTGGCCATCAACGAGCCTGTCCAGTTTCCCCGAACCTGTCGACGAGCCTGTCCAATTCCCCAAGCCTGTCCAGTTCTCTGAATTCATTAAGCCTTTTCGGTGTCCAGCAGCCACCCACGTCCAGTATGATCCCTGTCCAGTGGCCGTCGTCCAGACTGCTGACCCATGTCCAGTGGCTCCGCACCCCTGAGTCTTCCATGACTCTGCCCTCTGAGTTTTCCACGGCTCCACCTACTGTGGCTCCGCCTTATCTGCTCTGGCCTCCTTGGTCTCCAGGCCGTCCGCCTAAACTGCCCTGGTCTCCAGGCCGTCCGCCTGATCTGCCCTGGTCCACGGCGGTCTTCGGGCTCCCCGTCCGCTCCACCTTGGCCACCTGGTCCATCTTGCCCTCTGGTGGTCTCTCTGGTTTCACTTGTGGCCTTCAGCCCCTCTCATTTCCCTTGTGCTTTCTTGGACTGCCAGTTCCATAATGTCCTGCTCCTCCCATGAACAGTTTTATTGGTGTTATGTTTAGGAGTGCCAGGAGTCGCTCCTTAAAGGGGGGGCTATTTAATATCTGAGACTTTTGCCCTAGTGGCCACCAGAGGTCTCTAAGAGTTTAGTGACTTTTAGTTTGAAGTTTTGTGTTTACCTTCTTGTGTCTCTGTTCTTGGTTCCTGCCCTGATTGTTCCCAGCTGTATTTTGTTTACCTTGTTTGCCCCAATGTATATAATGTCTTTGTATTTGCTCAGTCTTTTTCAGTTGTTGTTCCTGTTACCCTTCATGGATGTGATGCTTGTTCTGTTCCCAAGTTTTGGTTTTGTTTTGTTCCTGTGTTTTCTTATTTTTTAATAAGCTGCACTTAGATCCTGCTCCCTTGACTTCCTTCAGCAATCATTACAATGTTGACCAGTAGAAGTGAAGTGCACGCTGATACAATCACTTAATACTAGCCATGATTTGTGTGTCAGTATGAAAATGATTAATAATACTTACATTCTGTATAATTTAACAGAGTCTACATCCATATCCTGAACCACATTTTCCATGCGTATAAAAGGAATGTGTCCCATTTGACAAGGACACCCAAAATTATGTAAATCCATATTTTTATTCTTCCAATTCATTCAATTTACACTACCAACTTCTAATGAATGTACTGTCTTTGTTTATATCACTGGTGCTTGACAGGAATGGACTGTATAATAGGAGGGAGACTCTGCCGGAGATGAACCTCAATTGACCCGATTAGTGCATCGCACGCGCGATTTCGCCAAACCCACTTGTGCCTAGACTTAGTGCAGGCTTACACAAAAATACCAACACTTCATGGCCATGCCCACTGATTTTGCACTTGTGAGTTAAGACATTGTACTGTGCTTAGCGCTTGCATGTTTAAAATAGGGCCCTATATTACATTCTAATATTGTACTAATAATAATTTTGATAAAATTTACAAATAATCCTCAGTTAAACATCTTCGCTCATTTGTCAAGCCTAGCTTTTAAAAAAATTGTGGCAATATTAAATGGAATAGCACTCAGTATCCGAGCTTCCATAAGTTTTAAAATAAAGACCATATAAAATTGTTCATATACTGAGGGCAAAAGCAGCATACGACTATGGAAAATTGTAACAGTCTTACAGTACACTGTTTGATAAAACATATTGATTTGTCAACTGTTTGTGTTGCCCAAGATGTAAGACAAAATAGTATTTTTTATTTTGAGGAAATAGTGGTTAATTCTAGTAACTAAATATTTGCATCAGCATTTCCTAAAAAATCTAACGTTTCTCAGAAACCCTAAAATAAGTCTGATTAACACAGTAATAATGAAAAACAGGATGTACAGGTGCATCTCAATAAATTAGAATGTCGTGGAAAAGTTCATTTATTTCAGTAATTCAACTCAAATTGTGAAATTCGTGTATTAAATAAATTCAGTGCACACAGACTGAAGTAGTTTAAGTCTTTGGTTCTTTTAATTGTGATGATTTTGGCTCACATTTAACAAAAACCCACCAATTCACTATCTCAAAAAATTAGAATATGGTGACATGCCAATCAGCTAATCAACTCAAAACACCTGCAAAGGTTTCCTGAGCCTTCAAAATGGTCTCTCAGTTTGGTTCACTAGGCTACACAATCATGGGGAAGACTGCTGATCTGACAGTTGTCCAGAAGACAATCACTGACACCCTTCACAAAGAGGGTAAGCCACAAACATTCATTGCCAAAGAAGCTGGCTGTTCACAGAGTGCTGTATCCAAGCATGTTAACAGAAAGTTGAGTGGAAGGAAAAAGTGTGGAAGAAAAAGATGCACAACCAACCGAGAGAACCGCAGCCTAATGAGGATTGTCAAGCAAAATCGATTCAAGAATTTGGGTGAACTTCACAAGGAATGGACTGAGGCTGGGGTCAAGGCATCAAGAGCCACCACACACAGACGTGTCAAGGAATTTGGCTACAGTTGTCATATTCCTCTTGTTAAGCCACTCCTGAACCACAGACAACGTCAGAGGCGTCTTACCTGGGCTAAGGAGAAGAAGAACTGGACTGCTGCCCAGTGGTCCAAAGTCCTCTTTTCAGATGAGAGCAAGTTTTGTATTTCATTTGGAAACCAAGGTCCTAGAGTCTGGAGGAAGGGTGGAGAAGCTCATAGCCCAAGTTGCTTGAAGTCCAGTGTTAAGTTTCCACAGTCTGTGATGATTCGGGGTGCAATGTCATCTGCTGGTGTTGGTCCATTGTGTTTTTTGAAAACCAAAGTCACTGCACCCGTTTACCAAGAAATTTTGGAGCACTTCAGGCTTCCTTCTGCTGACCAGCTTTTTAAAGATGCTGATTTCATTTTCCAGCAGGATTTGGCACCTGCCCACACTGCCAAAAGCACCAAAAGTTGGTTAAATGACCATGGTGTTGGTGTGCTTGACTGGCCAGCAAACTCACCAGACCTGAACCCCATAGAGAATCTATGGGTATTGTCAAGAGGAAAATGAGAAACAAGAGACCAAAAAATGCAGATGAGCTGAAGGCCACTGTCAAAGAAACCTGGGCTTCCATACCACCTCAGCAGTGCCACAAACTGATCACCTCCATGCCACGCCGAATTGAGGCAGTAATTAAAGCAAAAGGAGCCCCTACCATGTATTGAGTACATATACAGTAAATGAACATACTTTCCAGAAGGCCAACAATTCACTAAAAATGATGTATGATGTATTCTAATTTTTTGAGATAGTGAATTGGTGGGTTTTTGTTAAATGTGAGCCAAAATCATCACAATTAAAAGAACCAAAGACTTAAACTACTTCAGTCTGTGTGCATTGAATTTATTTAATACACGAGTTTCACAATTTGAGTTGAATTACTGAAATAAATGAACTTTTCCACGACATTCTAATTTATTGAGATGCACCTGTATATGCTAGGGGTCGGCAACCAATGGCACGCTGAGGGATAATCACTGGCACGCCAGCAACGGCGAGAGAGGAATAGACTATTTTATTTATATAAATTCCACGCCTGCATTCCAATCTACATCTTGATGTAATCCTTCCTCGTGATCACGCAGCGTGTTATTATGGGAGGCTAAACAAAAAGTTAAAATGTGACGAGACTGCAGTATACCTAACAGACTCGTGCAGCGCGTGCAATCCGTTAGTAGAAAGCGTTTCACTTTCTGTTAATCGCAATAATAAATGTGCCCGCTTTGCTTCGGTCAGACTGCGCAGATGACAGCCTACATTCCGTGTTTCATTTGATTCTTTTTGCTTTCAGAACAACACGTCATGTAATAAGGAAAACACCACTGTTAATCCTTGAGATTTCCAACCTAGCATACAGGTACACCCTCCTTAAACCATGGACATTCAAAATTACATTAAACGATTAAAAGATAAAATGGTGGAGTCTATTCAAAATATAAATTAAACCTGGAAATAAAGTTTTAGGATTTTGCAGGTGTGATTCACCGAAAAGGGCTAAATAGTTGATCGGCTTCACTTTAATACTGTTTAGCCTCCCATTAATCTGATGAAAACACGCTGCGTGATCATGAGGAAGGATTAAGCTACATCAAGATTGGAATGCATGTGCGAAAAACGTCATATAAATAAAATAGACTGCTCCTCTCTCGCTGTTGCTTGCGTGCTAGTGATTAAATGATTACAGTGACATAATATAAGAAATATTTAAGATTCCACACAATTTCGTGATCAGTCATCAAATAAGCAAATTTGTGACATTAACTTTGTTAACTCATAACACAAAAGGACAGGTTTTCTTTCATTAAAGCACTTTAGATGCTCTGAAAATTCACATGCAGGATCATGATTATGTCATAATCATCGGGTTTTGCACAAAAGTTTCACTCAAACGGTTTAATATCATTTGTAATGAAAAATAAATGATTAAATTAGAAAAATGCAAAATAGAAACATTTTCACAAGGGGAAAATCGCATACATTTGCAAGGGGGTTTGTCGGCACAGCCATTGACCAGGAAAATAAAAAATGGCACTCCATGTCAAAAAGGATGCCAACCCCTGTGCTAAACAGTGGTTTGCACGCTAAGGCCCAAAAGGTCCTAGGAGCGAACTTGTGAAAGTTACTGTATGGTTAGCGCTCCTGTCTCCAGTCCTATCTTATAAACACATAAGGTTGACAAGTACGCTTCAATTCAAAACCACCTGTTTCCTTGCTACATAAAGTAAATTTGGAAAAAAGTAAAATGTACTAAAATCACACTTCACATATACATACATTATATATATATATATATATATATAATCACACAAAATGCTAGTTTCATGTCTAAGAACAACCTTTTATAAGAAGAAAACCCTCATGTTGAATATACTTCTTTTTCTCTGGTCCATAATGATATAAACCCATAAAAACTGTACAATAAGAGATGACTTATCTCTATTCACTTTCAGGGACCCATGTTCCATGCTGATCACCTAACTATTCTATTTCTGTGGTACTGACACTGGTAGTCACAGCATCACTAGTCTCAGCCCCTGAAAGCATGCCAAATGGACCCCTTATGGGCCATCTGAAGCAATCTGCACACAATGCCAAGAAGTAACAAAATAGAGATAGAGTGCTAGAAGATATTTGTGCAGGATAGACACTGTTTCATGACACTTTAAACTCAAAAGAAAAAAAGCTCTGTTGTAATCCTTAAATGTCATATTCAAAAATAAACGACATCATTACCTTTCCTTTTAGCTTGATTTTGATGTTTTTTAATGATTGTGGAGTATTGTCTTTATCCATTCCTGATGTGAAATAAGCTTCCAGACTATCTCCTATTAGAAGATTTTCCTCTGTAACAAATACATTGAGAAAATTGTATAAACTGACAGGGGTGTTGGCATGTTATATACATACACACATTGCTGGGTACTGATTAAAAACTACACAATTTCAATTGTAATCAGTAATGTAATATTGTAGATAATCTAATCTTGTTACTTTTGGATTACCCATTGCATATTTTGATTAATTTTACAGTGCATTAAATGCCAATTAACTCTTTGATCTTGTTTAATCCAGATTTAAAATAAATAATGAGAGAATATCTCTAGATGTTTTGTAGAGATTTACGATTTGTACCTCCTCATAATTATTTATGAGAAAGTGTGGCCTTAAGGACAGGCGCTTTTACTGCCATCCTGAAGCACTGGCCAAAGTGCATATGCATGGTGCAAAAGCACAAAGTTCATGTGACCGGCACTGAAATGTTTGTTCACAACATGTGTTTTTTACAGAAGAGTGAATATAAGTGTGGATATATAATTATTATTATTTATTTATTTTTTTCTGATTTGCTCCAAATATGTATGCAACATGTCTAAAAGTAATGGTATTTGTAACACAAAGAAGGGTTGGTACCTCACCATGTTTTTGGCATGTCCCTTCACTGTCTGAAAGTTTTAGTGCTCCATTTGTTGCCCTGGTGCAGGGGATGCAGATTGGTCTGTACAGATACACAGAAAATTCTGTCATTAATTTTGCATATTTTAACATACTCTTATTAAGGTAAAATCACATGCTGATGAGCTGTGCTCCTCACCTAAGATTAACATTAATGTTAACAGCGTTTTCCAACTCAATAAGAGCTACATCAAATTCGTAATATTCCTTTATTTGCATGTGCTGTTTTGCTGTGATGTTATAGTCAGGATGAAGTATGAATTGTTTTATTTTTACATCTAAGGGAGAAAAAGTAAATGCCATTAAAAAGAATAACTCTACAGAGCATATGCAATAAGATTTTCTTTAATTTATCAGCTAAAAAAATAGAAGTAGCAGTTGAGGGCTTAATATTACCCAGGCCTTTCTGCAGTTTAACTGATATCCTCTCAGGTGTGTCGTCATGTTTGAAGCAGTGAGCCGCTGTCAAGATGTATCTTGAGGTGACTAAAGACCCCATGCATTTTGAACTTTTTGAGACACGCTACATAAAGAGCAGAGAAGAAAGGTGACATTTTCTTTTTTACCTGTTCATCTCTGTAGCCTTAAAGGTGCTGTAAGCTATTTTATCATGGAAAGGTATGTAAAACGTTCCTATTCCCTGTGTGATACTGCTGAAATAAGTGTTGTAAGATATCTCACCGGTCTCTGTGAAAGCTATAGACTCTAAACAACAAACAAAAATGTGTTGTGGACCACGGACAAAGACGCTTTTCGATCGTCAATCATTTTGCACGTTCTCATATGTTGTAGTTGCAGTGAATTATTGAGACTTACTGCCATGTTTATAACAGTTGTCAGTTGAGGGCGCTATTTTGCTGCTGTTTTTTTAACAACCGTTTCTGCACACTGGCTGTGTCTCGTTTCGAAGGCTGCCTGCTAGGTAGGACGCGTCCTTTGAAGGCTGCAGTGTAAAAACAAGCCTCGTTTAAACGAGACGGCCTTCGTAGGACAAACGGAAACAGAACGTAACATGGTTGCTATGACAGCACGCCGCTCATTAACAAGCGCGAGCGCTTTGAGTGAGAAGAGAACAAATTCCCTTTGGAAGGGAATGTATAAGGTAAATTTTAGGATAGTTATAATGATGTAAAGAGACAAGAAAATAGATTTTACAGGTGTACTTTTAGTCTAATACTTTATTTTAATTATATAATAATATAATTATACATATTATATACTCTGCACCCATCTACTGTGGTACTTCAACTTGGGAATTAACATTACTTGCGTCTGAACATCATATTTACGGGCCGTTTCCGTTTGTCCTACGAAGGCCGTCTCGTTTAAACGAGATTTGTTTAAAAGGAGGACACTCGGTATACTGCAGCCTTCAAAGGACGCGTCCTAACTAGCATGCAGCCTTCCAAACGAGACACAGCCACAGTCTGCCTTAATAGGCCTTTATCACAGTCCGCGTGTCGTCACATCCGGCTCCGAAAAGTAGCGTAACCAAACATTTGCACATCGATCTGTCTATGAACGATCGCAGTTTTTCTAAACAAATGTAGCCAACACGAATGCACTTGGCAGTAAACATCAGATGTTTCATTGTTTCTTTGGATTAACACAGCACTTCACTGTGTGTTATTTACCACTTTAATGTGTAATAGTACCTGAGTAAAGCGATTATCAGCTCAAAGTTTTCCCAGTTCATGAGGAGCTGCGCGATGTTCAGCTTACTCCCAGAGGATTATTGTGCTAAACTCAAGTCCGAAGAGACAGCGTTTAAGTATTTTAATGTCATTGTTTTCACTATTGCAGCATGCTCATCTCCCGTTTGCATATGTAATACAGTTGTAGACACTGGGACATTTTCATCTTTATGTTATATTTACATTGCATTCGGTCACGACTCGCAAGTGGACGCTTCCCCAATCATCGCACTCAAACCACGAGGATATAACGCCACGTTTACAACGAATAAACCAGTTATTTTTTGTGATCGGACTCTGGGATGGAAATGTTTCTTTATTTGAACATTTTTTAATGGATCTTATGTCAAACACGGAGATTATAATAAGTACATGAAAGCAATGTGATCATTATCATCGCAAATGTTCTAATATAATCTTTCTCGGAATATACTTTTTTTTGTGACATACTGTATACCCATGTCTTCTTCTAATGCTCTTTAATGTGTAAAGGTACTCTTGTTTGTATATATTCTTGCGTTCATCTAATAAAAATGTTTTACTTATACTCTGTGAAGTGTTCCCTGCTCACATACTGCATCCTGATTAAAATAATAAAACAACATGACACCGTTTTTCTTTACTTCATCCCTGAGTAATGATTGTATGGTGAGGTAGGTCTGTTTAGATTAAGTATTTGAGATGAATTGTACATAAAACAGTCCACGCATAATAATTCCACGCTGTGGGCACTGTCGTTGAAACAGACAGCAGCGGAAGTTGTTTTACGCTACTAAAGCGAAGCTTCTGCTCTGCGAACGCGGAAGTATGATAAAAGCTCATTTGGTATCTTTGGAGTTCAGGGTTTTAGAAAGAGGGGCCGTGGCTAATACAACGGCTCAATCTCATGGAAGTAGAATGGCTAGAATCGCTTACAGCATCTTTAAGACAACAAAAAAGTGCAACCTTTGGAGATAATGGTAACCTTTCAGAGTTTCACATAACTAAATGAGGGCACTAGTATACAGTATGAATGTATAATATATGATTAAAAAAAAGTTATGCTTACAGTAACATCAATCTGTGCCAACCAGGGAAATGCGCGGCGTCTATTTTTTGCGTCAGATTCTTGAATCCCACACAATTCCTCAGCTGTGGACTCATCTATTTCAGAAAGTGGATATATAAGAACATTTACTCATTACTTGATAAAAACTACAGAGTTCCTTAGGTCAACACCTAAAGGTGCACTCACTATTTTTTGTTACACTGGACTTATACTGACATCAGTGTGTATCAGTGATATCAAAGACTGGATGGCTAGAAATTTCCTTCAACTCAATTCCGACAAAACAGAGGTACTAATTATTGGACCAAAAACCTCTATTTAAATATAATTTGACTTTCGATGGATGTACTGTTATGTCGTCTTCTACAGCGAAGAACTTAGGTGTTATATTTGATACCAATCTGTACTTTGAAAATCAAATTTCCAATATTTGTAGATCAGCATTCTTCCAACTCAGAAATATTGCTAAGTTACGACACATGCTCTCTGATTCTAATGCCAAAAAATGTATTAATGCGTTCATGACTTCAAGACTAGATTATTGTAATGCATTACTGGGAGGATGTCCTGCAAGTTCAATAAATAAACTTCAATTGGTTCAAAATGCAGCAGCCAGAGTGTTGACTAGAACCAAGAAATATGATCATATTTGCCCCATTTTATCGTCATTACATTGGCTACCTATTACATTTCTTATTAATTTAAAAATTCAGTTAGCTACGTACAAAGCTTTGGTCTAACTCTGCAGTATTTAAGTGACCTTCTACCACGCTATATTCCATCACGTTCATTATGATCACAAAATTCTGGCCTGTTAATAGTTCCTAGAATATCAAAATCCACAAAAGGAGGTAGATCCTTTTCCTATTTGGCTGCTTAACTATGGAATAGTCTCCCTAACACTATTCGTGACTCAGACGCACTCTCTCAGTTTAAGTCTTGACTAAAGACTGATCTGTTCAGACCGGCATACACCTAATTTATCCATCAACTTATAGTTATGCTGCATTAGTCAGGTGTTCCGGAACCAGAAACACTTCTCATATTCTATAATCCTTGCTAATATACTTCGCTAATATTATTCTATTTGTTTCCCTGTCTGAACCAAAATTTTGAAGCTCCAAAAGGACATAAAGGCAGCATAAAAGTAATCCATAAGACTCAAGTGGTTAAATCCATGTCTTCTGAAGCAATAATATAGGTGTGGGTGAGAAATAAATCAATATTTAAGTCCTTTTTTTGCTCTCAATCTCCAGTTTCACTTTCACATTCTTCTTTTGTTTTTGTCTATTTATATTCTTTGTGCACATCGCCACCTACTGGGAGGGGAGGAGAACAATTTGGTAAAAACTGACTTAAATATTGATCTGTTTCTTACCCACACCCATAATATTGCTTCCGAAGACATGGATTTAACCACTGGAGTCATATTGATTACTTGTATGCTGCTTTATATGAATTTTGGAGTTTAAAAATGTTGGTACCCATTCACTTGCATTATATGGACCTACAGAGCTCAAATATTCTTCTAAAAATCTTTGTTTGAGTTCAGCAGTAGAAAGAAAGTCATACACATCTGGGATGACATGAGGGTGAGTAAATGATTAGAGAATTTTAATTTTTTTGGGTGAACTATCCCTTTAACTGTATACAGTATTTAGTTTGTGAAAATGTATATTTTGTTTTTCAGTATTTAACCACATTTAAGTTTTTTTTTTTTTTTTTGAATGTACAAATTCCATGTATCCTATCCATATGATGTATCATATTGCATGTGTAATTATGAAATGGCTTGTCATGTCAGGTACACATTTTAAAACAAAATTCACAACACTGGAACCTAAAATTCAAAATACAGCCCCAACATCTCAGTATTTAATTGCTGGTTTGATTCCACCTTTTGTCATACTTTTTCCCACCCTGTTTCCTGTCTGTACTCTTAATATTTTATTTAATACTAAAATTGTAATTATAAATAAAATTAATATAAAGGTTAATTTCCTTGCATTGGTTTGGTCATGGTGAAAGTCGGGGAATTAAGAGAAAGGTTTAATCCAGGTAAAATTAACCATGATTTTACTATAATAATATTGTAGTAACCATGTTTTTTGGCAGAAGCCATAATTTCAATGCAATTCACCATGGTGTTACTACAGTAATATGCTGTTAATATAGTAACCATGTTTAATTTTGTAGTTATAATGATTTTACAACAAAATACCTTAGTGATACTATGGTTACTGTAGTATCACCAAGGTTAATTTTTGTATGGGAAGGTTAGGGTTAGGTTTAGGGGTAGGGGTTGGTCTGTGGGACTATAAACAAGCACAATAAACACACTGCATTTATGCTCCTATTTTGTGTGTAACATAAGGTGAGGTTTAGTCCAAATGGGCACGTGACTTAAAATGAATTTGACACCCTTTGCTCCACATAATGTTATTTTTAATCATCGTAGTTTGTTTCTCCTGCCCCAGCTCCTCCACTACCCCAATGATGCTTAGTGTGCATGCACGAGAGAGAGATTAATTCATAGATTATAAATGGCCTGTTGTGTATGTGAAATATTTTAACTGTTTTGGGGGATATATTGAAAGTAACATTTATTAAAACATATTTTATAATTGAATTAATTACGTGATCTTGATTAATCAAATTAATCACAATTAATTGTATACATCAATATTTGCAGAGAAATCCCACCCAAAAAGTATATAATGATTAAATAATTATAAATAGTGATATTTAAATAATTATAAATATAACATTTATAGCCTATATAGTAAATATACAGTATAGCCTAATAAATACAATAATTCAGATAATTAAAATTCATTACATTATTGTGACAGATGAGTAAAGCAATAGAAAAAGTGGCTTTACAAGTCAATATTGTTTATTTCCATACCATTTGCATACCAAATTGAACATAACCCTATCATTGGCCAACAGTCCACAGCAATCCATTTTGCAATTGAATTCGTCAATCTGTCCGAGGTAGACCTTTCTAAAGACGCGTCTATGTACACATGTGTCAGACGGATGCTTTGAGCTTCTCACTTTGGTTGCGTTTTTAGGATGTGTTAAGTTCAACTTAGTTTGAAACTTAGAAAAACACATCTTGGGGGGCCTGGGTAGCTCAGCGAGTATTGACGCTGACTACCACCCCTGGTGTCGTGAGTTTGAATCCAGGGTGTGCTGAGTGACTCCAGCCAGGTCTCCTAAGCAAATCGACAGCTCTATTTTATATACGTTATGCTTTCTATGCTGATCAATAAAATGAAGACTGGTTATTGTCTTGCAGCTTTCAGTTTAGACAGCCTCAAACCGTTGTGGCATATAGGCTCATGTTGCGCATCATGTCACGTCACATCAACAGATGCATTTGGTGTAAGCAGGCCAGGGTGTAACATTTTCAGTTAACAATGAAATTGAAGAAATGTGCTGTTTGTAGTCCGCCATGATTAATATATTCCATGACAAAAAGTGTCTAATAACAGCTCTGTTACCAAGATAAATTGAGTAGTATTCATATTCGGTCTTAATGATATGGCGACCCAGTCCGTGTAAAATATATCAGCTCTTTTTGGCTACTGCTTTGAGTCTTCATCTCATTTACAGTAAGTGTGTTTGCATGATTTTAAACATGTCATGTTCATTTTTTAGTGTAAAACATTTTAATGAGGAAAATACTAAATGCACCTTTAAAGGGATAGTTCATCTAAAAATAAAAACCCTGTTATTATTTACATATTCACCCTCATGTCGTTCAAAACCTTTATGCTGTTATTTTTCTGTGGAACACAAAAGGAGAAACTGTGAAGAATGCTCACACAGATCTTTCTCCACTGTCAAGCTTCGAAAAGGACAACAAAAAATACAACAACATAAAAGCACTGTCATGGTGGGGTTTGTTTGTTGTTGTTTTTTTAACTTTTTTGGAGCTCGACACTCATGGTCACTATGACTAGAAAAGAGCTGCGCGATGAATCTTCGAAATTTCTCCTTTTGTGTTTCACAGAAAAGTTACAGCATACAAGTTTGTAAAAACATGAAGATGAGTAAATAATGGCAGTGTGAACAATGAACTCTTTTAATTCCTGCTCAATCGCTTATCCAGGACTACTGCTATAATTGATGAATAATCTTTAATACAATGCCCAGTGTCTTAAAAGCATATGAAAGATTCAGTTACACATGAAAATAAATGTGCTTTTAATGTCTATAAATAAATATATAAGGACCACGTACCAAGCATTTGGTCAAATGTCTCCTGCAGTTCGTACAAGTTTTGAAGCGAGAAGAAATGCTTTTCATTGTCCTTTTCTGACACTAAGCCAGCTGCGTCCTCCTTTCTCACGTCAGTTCCAATTCCAAAGAAATAGAGGTCTGGAAAGTGAGGACAGATTTATAGTAATATGAAATCAATAATAAAGATTTCTAAACCAATATGTGCACCTTTCCTTGATTATCCTGCTTGTAAATGTAGGAGACTTGCAGGAGAATAACAAAGGTCAGCTAAACTTTCCATACATCATAAATTAATCTCAAAGCTCGCTTAACTGGTGCTAACAGTTAGATAAAAAATAAAAAACAGCTCACCGAGTTTCTTCTCTCGTTTGGGATCATTTTGGGTGACAAGATGTTTTATCTGTTCAACTTTAGGTTTGGGATTACCCCCCATGTTTGCTTGACCTATGGAGAAGGATGAGATATAAATTACAGTGGATATTTGACAATTAGTTTAAAAGTTTATCTCTATTCTAACTTGTTACACATTGGTCATTTTATTAATGTATTCATTTATTTGTCCTGACAAAGGGCAAGGACCTTAACAGTAGCAAAAAAACAAACAAACTTGTAATTATATATATTGAATTAAATTAGATTGTATGTAAATACTGTTAAGTCAATACCATCAGTGAAAATGATGACAATATGCTGGGTCTGAAGGAAGCTCTCCTTATCCTGGATCTCCTCTATTTTCATACTCTCTAAAATTTTCGAATAGGCTTTGGCAATATTAGTTCCTGATCGTTCTCCTTTACCTGCACAAAAACACCAGATTAATATTGCTAGATTCTAAAAGCAAGTGACAGTCTTAAATCTACATTCAGTTTAAATTACAACATGAATTGAGATATTTGTTATTTTAATAGTATACAATTAGTTCAATTTTTATTCACAGATTGTACAGCAATGAACAGATGTGATTCCCTCAATGCTGTGAAAGTTAAAACATAGTATATGACTGTTAATCTGATCAGTGTTTACAACAGGCCTCAATGCCTATCCAAATAAAATACTTACTTTCATATTGAAAATTGTCCAGTTCATCTAAAACATTTTTTTGGATAGTTCCATTTTCAGTAGTCTTGAAGTTCCTCATAGTGACTATCGGAGTAACATCTGTAGCAAACATCAGGATCTCATAGTTTGGGGAGACCTGGTAATAACTAATCTTTTGGTAAAAGAGAATTAATTCAGAGTTGGTAGCCATTCCTGTTTGTTATCCAGTCAAAATGCTGTTTGTGTAAATGACAGCATGAATACATACTGTATACAGCACAGTGCACTTGTGACATATGAAAATAAAGTCAACATGAAAAACATTTGCAACCCATTTTAATTCTGTAATGGGACAAATTTCTGAGAGAAACAGGATATTCAATGAGAGAAAAATACAGGTTGGGACTTAATCCATTGGTATCATGGGCATTCCATACCAAAATAGAGGCAGACCTGCAGGGCCGTTTCTAGCTAAGTGGTATTAGTGTCCACTTAGGGCCCCCAAGCCACTAGGGGCCTCGCAAAGCAAAGTGTTTTTTTTTATGTTTTTATTATTTTTTTATTATTATATTTTTTTACATATACTAAAAGCTGGGGGGGCTGGGTAGCTCAGCGAGTAAAAACACTGACTACCACCCCTGGAGTCGTGAGTTTGAATCCAGGGTGTGCTGAGTGACTCCAGCCAGGTCTCCTAAGCAACCAAATTGGCCCGGTTGCTAGGGAGGGTAGAGTCACATGGGGTAACCTCCTCGTGGTCGCTATAATGTGGTTCTTGCTCTCGTTGGGGCGCGTGGTGAGTTGTGCGTGGATGCCGCGGAGAATAGCGTGAAGCCACCACATGCACTATGTCTCTGCGGTAACTCGCTCAACAAGCCACGTGTTAAGATGCACGGGTTGACAGTCTCAGATGCGGAGGCAACTGAGATTTGTCCTCCGTCACCCTGATTGAGGTGAGTCACTACGCCACCACGAGGACTCAGAGCGCATTGGGAATTGTGCATTCCAAATTGGAGAGAAAAGGGGATAAAAAAATAAAAAAATAAAAAATAATATATACTAAAAGCTGTGAGTAAAGGCCGGTTTATACTTCTGAATTGAACCTATGGCGTAGGCTCCGCGTAGTGGCCAATGCGTTGGTTTTTATTTATGGCTCTGCCTTGGTGTGTTTGTGTCGTTTTGTGAGTAGCCAAAATGCTATTGTATTGAGAAAAAATGCCTTAATTTCTAAAATGACTGTACATTTAATAGTTGACCATTGTCACTGTAGGTAACTTGTTGTTTTGTGATGTCCGGATGAGTTTGTTTCTCTAATAAAGTTATCAATTTGTTGATTGTTAGCCTTGTTTTATGTACCAATGTCGAGGTCTGTGCGTGCATTTTAAAATGCGTTTGCATCATAAAGTGTTCATGTGATGAGTTAATGTGATATTATTGGTTTAAGACAGCAAGCATGTGGCTCCCCATGAAATATGTTTATTGAAATGTGTATGAGATGCTCACAACATTGAACAGTTTAAAACCATGTAAAGAAAGGAAGCAATTGTCATAGGACTAAGTTGACAGTGTTTAAGAAATCTTGTTAAAGTTACTTAATTTAAATATGTAATGGTTAAATATGTCAAATTAATATATAATATGTGCAGCTAACATGTTAAGTTATGGCAGGTTGACACTTTAAGTTCAGTTAATTTACTTAAAATGAAGTAGATTAATTAAACTTTAAAAAAAGCAATGCAAACATAATTTCTTTAAGTTACAAACACATGGCTTTTTACAGTATTAATATCAATAATAAATATAAAAATATAATAATAATGTTTAAAATGCCACCTATAGAAATTTGCATTTCATTTATTTCACTGTTTAATACATTTTCATGATATGGACCATGGTGGAAGAACACTTTATTTACAGGAATGCTCTCATTTGCTCAATATATTCAAATTCAAAATTCAAAATATTTGTATAAAGTTATCTGAAACAACTTGGTGGACAGTTTCTGGTGCTGTACAGCAAAAGCAAAGCTTTTTGGATAGCTTAAATGTTAATTGTTAATTTTAGGTAATGTTATGTCTATAAATAAAAAATTTAATTCTACCTATAAAGAAATAAATAGGTATACTTGGTCAAAAATAATAGTGTAACTATTTATGTCACAAAATGTGTCTTGGACTAATTAAATTGTGTAGTGTGACTGTGCTGAAATTCTTTAAATTGCAATTTAGTAAATTCCACTTACTATCATTCAAATTCCAATTCATCTTCCTGTTCAATTCGAACTCAATTTGAATTCCAACTCATGAATTGAAAGGGAGTTAATTCTGAAGTTCAGGATTTTGCACAACCCTGGCTACCACAGATAATTTCTTGTCATGCTGGGGGCGGTCTCTGTTAATACATCGGACCAGTCACAGCTGTTGTTGTCTGCGTGACACGACGCACAGTTACATTTTTGAAGAGGTGCACGTCAGGCTACGGCGTAAGGTTTGACACAGAAGTATAAATCAGGCTGGTGTTTTGCCTCAATTAGACAGTTATAAGGGGCCCCCTTGAGGACCGAGAGGGAAGGAAGAATAACTGTAGGGAGAGATTTGTAACTAGATGAGATGAGGGTTTTTCATCATCATGAAGCGCACCTAAAAGCAATTTATTGTTAATTTGTTTTGCGTTTTGTGTAATGAATGTATGTTAATATATTCAAATTTGTTGAAGACTGTAGTGTAGTGTCATCTCTTTGTGATCTGTCGTTATTTGCTATTATTGCTGTAACTTTTATGACATTAACATTAACTGCCATTAAATAACTGTTTTAACTGGCAAGATTTTAGAAAGGCTGCATTACCTAAAACAATACCCAAACCAGTGCCTAAATAGCTATTTGGCTATTGGTTAACATTAACCTAAGGCCCATGCGGCCTAGATGACATCAGCTGAAAAGGAAAGTTGTTTCAGAGGCGAAGCAAGTTATTCATGAAAAAAGACTAACAAGATAAAAAAGACCAACTTTTTTTTGGGGGGGGGTGGAACAATGTGCACTGGTGAACATGCAATAGGACTGAGAACATGTATTAAGAGGGGTAAAGCGGGTAAATTTAGATTTTATGTTGACTTTAAAAATGGATGACTATGCATACAACAAGTACAGGTAAACCATTTCCCACAAGTTATTTGATATACCTTCTTTATAAGTTCTTTGATGACCTCTTTTGACTGGTTAAAATTGCTTTCATCTATGCTATCAGATGCATCCACAGCAATGTAAATATCAAGTTTTCCTCTCCGATCCAATGATATTTTCTTCCCATGCTGATCTGAAGACACAAGGAATACATGTCATATATGTTTAAATTTACTGATTTTCTGAGCATATAATATTTATATATATATATATATATATATATATATATATATATATATATATATATATATATATATATATATATATATAAAGATCTTGATCTTGAAGTTTTAAGTCACACAAAGGTACCTGATTCTTCATATTGTTGAAAAATTCCTAGAGTTGTCTTTAGAGAACTGCTGAAAGCATCTGATACTTCATCTGGGGTGTCATATGCAAAATGAGCTGCATTTACACACAAAAAAACAACAACATTATAGGTACATTATCCACCAAAGGTAATAGTTATTAATTAATTGGGCAGCATCGTTTTTTAAAGTACATGTATATTAATTATGTAATTCAATACACATTGTTTAGGAACTTCCATGCAACAGATAGGCTATTAGGCAAGAAGGCTTACCGTAACATTCTGGCTCTGTCCCTGACCAATGGCCACCATCCTGACAGACTCTCTTTGTGGAACCAATCAGGACCAAAGGCTTATCACATTCATATGTGACGTCGTCATCAATATTGAATATGTGGTTTGTCCTTCTGGTACCAGGGGGAATGCCAGGATCAGGGCAGTAATCAGCTGTAAGACGGAACAGTGAATGTTTTTGGATCTAACAAACTGATTTGTTCATAGAAACCGCTCTGTAACAGTCAAACCAGATTTAATTGTTACTTAAGTATTGAGACTTATGACAAATTGACACTTATTACTCACAGTCACGTCCACAAATTGCCGTTTTTCCACTCCACTTCCCATTAGGCTTGCAAACACGACTCGCTGAGCCACGTAATGTATAATCGGAATTACATGCGTAGTTGATTGTGTCATTTACAAAGTACCTCCCTTTTATTGGAATTACCTCTCCATTTTGAAAAGAACGAGGATCAGGACATGTGACCTCTAGGAAACAAACATGTATAAGGACATAAGAGTTGTTTTTGAAGCAGCCTTAAAATTACAGATAAAAAAAAAAAAAAAGCACAACACTCTGCTTCAAAATAAGTAAGAGCTTGATTCTTACTTTTGCACTCTGCAAGGTTTTTTGTCTTTTGTGTTGACATTGTCTCCCAGAGTCCATTTCGACACAACCGTGTCTTAACACTTGGGTAATAGCCTTCTTGACAGCTGTATGTCAGAATACTCCCATGTGAATAACCATTAGAAAGAACAAAGGTCCCTCCAGTAATACCAACATTGTCCTTGGGACATGACTCATGTCTTTTGGACATGGAAGATGGAGCTCCTATAGTGAGGACAACCAGATCATGGAGGAAAACATTTTGAACTGTAAAAAGTTTCTGTTATGAAGTTGCTTGAAAGACACTTTGTCAAAGAAACATCACAAGACATTTTGGCAGTTGTTGCTGTTTCATCTCCAGCTAAACCGTTTGAGCCAAGCAATCATACAAGATGAAAAAGAAGTCTTATTACCACAATTTAAGAAGAAAAAGCATTTAAACAGATTATTTGTTTGACACATTTCTATTACAGAGTCTCCAAAAGTAACTGGTAACACTTTACAATAAGGTTCCATTCGTTAACATTAGTTAATGCATTAAGTATCATGAACTAAAATCATTAATATATTTTTACAGCATTTATTCATCTTTTTTAATGTTAGTTAATCAAAATACAATTGTTCATTGTTAGTTTCGTGTTAGTTCATACTGCATTAACTAATGTTAATATATACAACTTTTCATTAATTTTTTTTACTGTTAAATTAACATTATCCAAGATTAATAAATGCTGTAAAAGTACAGTTCATTCTTAGTTCATGTTAACTAATGTTGTAAACCAATGTTAACAAATGAAAGCTTATTCTAAAATTTTGCCAACAAAATTTTGACATTTTTCAAGCTGAAAAAAGTTTTCAGTCTGCATTGATCTTTAAGTTAGGTCAAGAAGGCTTACCTGCAATAAGAAGACAAATCAGTTCAAGCATCAACCAGTGCCATCGCTTTTTACACTCCATGCTGTTTATATTCCAAGTCTTAAGCTAATAAGAAAAACACAGAAGCAAATGAACATGGGGACATTTTTATATTGGGGTCTCTCAGAGGATGTTATTTACTTTCTGTGGTCAATGTTTAACTTTAAGTCAAATAAAAAAGATCAATGTTCAGATGAAGAAATAAAGAGGATCAATTTCCCGGCACACAAATCAGTTTTCAGTATTTAACTATCATGGATCTATTTGCCATTTTTCATCGAAATGTAAATGTATAAAACAGCAGAATGAAAATTTTAAGGTTAAAGATGACAATAAGTTGTCCTTCTTTAGTCCAGAGAACAATTATGAGCAGATATATTTAACACCTACTGTATTACACTGAATCTTGTATTACAATATTCATCATCTTTTGTAAAACTATTCTTCTCATACATTAGCACTCGTTTATTGTATGAATATGTATTGATACATTCATGGAATAGTATCAAAGAACAAAAGGTATGACAAAAAAGGTACAGAAAAGGTCTTTTTCACAAATGGACAATATTGTCGGGTAGAGCTCAACGCTTTGAGCTGATCTTCATGTGACTGAGATATATAACCAAATAATCATGAAGCAGAGATCCACTGCCCCATCCTCATGTGTTATGTCAAGTCCTGTTCTTATTGTTCATGTTTGCAAAAGTAACTATACTGGGTGATCTTGTCTATGTGCACCTAATCATATCTATTTTATTGACAGAAAGCCCTGGCAATGTCTGTTATTTGTAACATGACAATTGCCTCATCCAAAATCTACGAATCCATTTGTCTCAAGTAAAATCAGTTTACACATAGTATGTTAGGGGTGGAAGGAAAATACCGCAGTACTCTGTAATCACGCAATATACTGTTATAATATTGTCCTAACTTTAATAATAAATTGATGCACAATACCAAATTTTTTACTTTGTTTATATTTTAGATTATAAATGGCTTCCAGTGTGTAGTGTTTTGGTACAACAAAACCTAACAAACATCATAAAGTAAAAGATAAGCATCCCCACACAACTAACTGACAGTGATGACAAAGAAGTCAGCAAATAGCAAAACAAATAAAATAGAAAATGCCTACAACATTTACCTCATTATTTATTCATGCTGGGAGCTAGCACATCTTTGTTTGTTTAGACAACTTTGTTGAGTTGAGATGGTAAATACACGTATTAATTCGACTTTAGTACATGTTAATAGAATCACAACTTATGAGTTGGCTGGAAAATTTTGTTTTTTACTTCTATGAAATGTGAGTCCCATCTTCTTTGATTTGATTGGCCATCTCAAACAACACTGACGAGCCGTGTTAGACCACTGAGCACACTAAAACAGGTCCATAGCAAGGAATTTCCCCTGACTGAACACTGGTCTGGGCCCCTTTCAAGAAACAGAGAACACTGTTCTCTGAAAACCTTCTTTCATAAAACGTTATAAATAATCAAAAGCTTATTTGTTAAAAAATAATGAAAGGAAGCATTTTTATTTAACTATTCTTTAGCATTTTAAATGAGTTCAAAATTGTATTTTATTATATCAAGTGATTACATACCAACCGCTCACCCTCCGACATTACTCTACAAAATGGACAGAGGAGGGAAGCGTTGTGGGGAGCAGAACAGAAAAAGAAAAAGGGAAAATTAAAAACAATGCATTAAAATGAGGACAGCAATGTCCAAGTGGATAAACAGAGATTGGTAAGCTTAACCTATCATTTTTAATCAACATTTAACGTTGTTGCCTGAGAGGGCAAAGTGATTAACGTTAATATCAGTTCATTTCCGAGTATCTCTGTCACTCAAAAAATTAAAAAGTTGCGGTATGTTTGTGAATGGCCGTTCGATTTACATTCGAGAGAAACTGAGGAGATTGTTAAAATTGTTAACTGAGCCTCCCACCACCAAATACAACCTAGTTATTGGGCTTTTCGCCTCATCCTCTGTTAATGCAGACGGGCACGTTATGTCTTGCAGCGCGCAATCAAACACAATATCACCATTGGATGTGGTGTGAGTAAATTACCTCATCCAGATGTAATTTAATAATTCCAGAGGCTAAGTCATTGACTTGCTTGTGATGGAGAGGTTGCTTAGAACCAATCATTTGGAACAATTGAATTTTTTTTCTGCTTCTGTTTCTAATGAAAATAATGGTGCAGATCAAATTAAATTAATAATTTACTGTTTAACAAATAAAACAGTTTTATTGCTTTGTACATGGCTGTTCATAAAAAAAACAGATATGTCTTAAAGACCTGATCTACCATATCTTTTATTTTTTTAAAGTTTAATAGTTTTAAGCACTTTTAAAAATATATTTTTGGTAGTTTTTAACCACTCTTTCATAGTATATTTGCAAGTAGTTTCATACTGAAAGTTAACATTGTAGTATGTATAACACTAAGATAATGGTCCGTTTACTCAGCCATGAAGATGGAGAGGACAACAAAGAGATGATAGAAAATGACAAAGCAGGTGATGAGAACAGGTTGGAACGGGCCACACAGGATATTATGACTAAAAAGTATCAAGAAAGATTGCAGATTAGAGTATTGCAGATTTAAGGTATATATTTTGTGAAATATCTGGTCCGTTTACTAAGCCATGAAGATGAAGAGCACAGAGACAAGAAAGCAAATGAGTCCAGAGCAGGTGAAGAGAACAGGTAGGAACTGCCACACATATTATGACTTAAAAGGGTCATGACATACTCTTTTTTTTTTTTTTTTTACCCTTTTAATATTTTCTCTGAGGTACACTTATAATGTTAGTACAGTTTTTTTTTGCACCAGAAACAGTCATAATTTAGTGGCAAGAAAAAGTATGTGAACCCTTTGGAATTAATTTGTTTTCTGCATTAATTGGTCATAAAATTTCATTTCATTTCATCACAAGTATAGACAAACACAATGTGCTTAGGATAATAACACACAAACAATTATAATATTTGATGTCTTTATTGAACACATCCCATTAAACATTCACAGTGCTGTGGAAAAAGTAAGTGAAAAGTTTACACCCCCCGGCTCTTGATGCATCATGTTGCCTTCTTGAGCATCAGTGAATGTTTTCACCCTTTGTAATAGTTCTGTATGATTCCATCAATTGTCCCCAGTGTGAAAAGTTGGATCTCAAAATCATACAGTCACTGATGGAAAGGGGTCAAATATGCAGAAGATGCTGGAAAACCAAAGAATGTGCAGGACCTGGAGGACTTTTATGAAGAACAGTGGGCAGTTAACTGCTCAGGACAAACAGGGACTCATGAACAATTATCACAAAATTAAAAAACAGTTGTGAATCATCCAGCTAATAACAACAAGGTAGTCACATACAAAGTTCAATTTTTCCACAGTACTGTGAATGTTTAATGGGATGTGTTCAATAAAGACATGAAAGATTATAATTGTTTGTGTGTTGTTAGCTGAAGCACATTGTGTTTGTCTATACTTGTGACATTAATGAAGATCAAATTACATTTTATGACAAATTAATGCAGGAAACCAACTAATTCCAAAGGGTTCACATATTTTTTCTTGCCACTGTATAGTTTGTACAGTACAGAATATATTATGTCTATGAAGAGTCCTCATAAACCACAAATACCAACATGTGTGTGTGTGTGTGTGTGTGTGTGTGTGTGTGTGTGTGTGTGTGTGTGGTGTGTGTGTGTGTGTGTGTGTGTTAGGGCCTGGTAATATTGCTTAAATATTATATTTAGTACTTTTCATTTACAGGCACTTATACAATTGTAGAGTATGCTAAAATTATAGGATTATATACTTTTGTTACATGTAGCATATTTCTCTCATATTTACTTCACCTTTACTGTTCTTGGGGGTGGGGGGGATTTGGGGGCGCCAACACTGATCTTGCATACCCCTCAGCAAATGTGCAGTTGCGCCCCTGTCTCACCCTCATGTCATCCCAGATGTGTATGACTTTCTTTCTTCAGAAGAACACAAATTAAGATTTTTAGAAGAATATTTCAGCTCTGTAGGTCCATTCAATGCAAGTGAATGAGTGCCAAATTTTTGATGCTCCAAAAAGCACATAAAGGCAGCATAAATGTAATCCATAAGACTCCAGTGGTTTACTCCATGACTTCAGAAGTGATATGACAGGTGTGGGTGAGAAACAGATCAATAAACATAATAAAATATATAAAAACCTTTAAATACAGCATCATGTATTTATCCATTTCAAACTATTCAATGATCTATTCAAAAGCTACAGAATAAAAATATGTTTTTAAAGAAGATTTAAAAATGGCTAGTGATGAAGCTGACCTCACATGGAAAGGGAGATTATTCCATATATTAGGAAATATCACAGAAAAGGCACGATCACCCTTAGATCTATAGTGGCAACGAGGAACCCTTAATAAAAGTTGATCAGAAGACCTGAGTGCTCTGGTAGGGGAGTAAGGGAGGTCACTGATTTATTGGGGTGCAAGACCAGATTGTGCCTTGTAGACATAAATCAGAATTTTAAAATCAACCCTGAATTTCACAGGAAGCCAGTGTAGAGATGCTAAAACTGGCGAAATGTGATCTCTCTTTCTTGACCCAATTAAATGTCTAACTGCCATGATTTGAACTAGCTGTAGGCAGGATAACGCAGTTTGGGTGAGACCAATGTACAAAGAGTTACAATAGTCTAACCTTGATGTAATAAGTGAGTGGATTACAATTTCCATGTCTTTATGGGAAATAATTGTTTTTATTTTATTTTAATTTGTTTTTAATAATTGTTTTTATTATTATATAGATCTCAGGTAGAAAAAGCCACCCTTGACAACAGCACTGAATTTGCTTATTGAAAAGTAACAAGGAGTCTAAAATCACTCCAAGACTCCTTACATGATCTTGTACATTTGACAACAGAGGACCTAACTGGGCAACCAGGCCAGTTAAGGAGGACATGGAGGAACCTAAAATCAGAACTTCGGTTTTGCTTTCATTTAACTGTAAAAAACTGTTTGCCAGTCAATGTTTAATATCTTTGAAGCAATTTAGGGTGTTCTCAAATGAACAATTCTTGTCTACACTCACTGGGAAATAAAATTGTGAATTGTCAGCATAACAGTGATAAGATATGCTGTGCTTCTGAAAAATAGAGCTCAGAGGAAGCATATACAGGGAAAATAACAAGGGTCCTAAAATCGACCCTTGAGGGACACCACACAGTAATTGAGCCGACTTAGAAGAAAAATTACCTAAATTAACAGAGAACATCCTTTCTTTTAGATAGGAGGAAAACCACAGGAGGGCCATACCCTGGACTGAGAAGAATATTATGGTTGATAGTGTTGAAAGCGGCACTGAGATCTAATAAAATTAAGATGACAGTTGAACCTGAATCCATGGAGAGTAAAATATCATTGGTGACCTTCAACAATGCTGATTCAGTGCTGTGCAAGGATCTGAAACCAGACTGAAATGTATCTAAAATGTTAAATGTATTTAGATAGGAGTAGAGCTGCGAATAAACAACCCTCTCCAAGATCTTAGAAAGAAAAGGCAGTTTGGAGATTGGTCTGTAATTGATGTGTATAGCCAGATCCAAAAAAAAGTTTTTTTTTTTTTTTTAACAAAGGATCTAGAATTGCATGTTTAAAACTTCTTGGAACAACTCCACTTGCTAACGAGCAGTTAATTATAGCTGTTACACAGGAACTGGTAGTTATGAAAACTTCTTTAAAAAGGTGCGGATGTAGAAAATCCAGCTTGTAACTGGAACTCTTCTTAGAGACTACATCTGCTAACTGTTCTGACGTAACTGGTTCAAAGTGAGTCAGGGAGCTGAACGAGGAAGGAATTAGTGGTTGATCAAATTGTGAAGGTACAACTGCACCTTTAATCTGCTCAATTTTGTGGGTAAAGAAGTTTTAGAATGTTTCACGGGTCTCTTGAGTGGCGTCCAGAAAAGCATTTTTAGTTGTGTTTAAAACAGAATCAATTGTTTTGAACAATAATTTTGGTCGATTTGCATTAACAGAGATTAATGTAGAGAAAAACTTAGCTTCCTTTACAGCTCTCTGATAGATTGTTAAACACTCCTTTAAAATATCAAAAGAGACCTGAAGCTTCTCTTGTTTCCACTTGCGCTCAGCTTTTCTACACTCTTAGAAGTCTGAGAGCGTGGGTGATGTCATTTAGCTAAGGCTGTTAAACACCTTTAGTTCTCCTTTGCTTAAGCAGTACAAAATTTATTAAAATCTTCAACCAATGATTCAGTGGTGAGTCCAACATCATCTGTGAAATGAGTTTGATAAAATTCTGAAAACAGATTGTCAGTAGACGAGTGAATGGACCGGGAATGACGTAAGGGCTGAGAGAACAAGTAGATACTGACTCAAACATTATTGAATAATGGTCAGAAATTCCAATATCTAAGACCTCTAAGTTGGATACAGAAAGACCATAAGATAACACAAGATCTAATGTATGACCCATATTGTGAGTAGGACCAGTGACATGTCATACAAAATTTAAAAACTCAGTGAGGGAGATAAATTAATTTACCAGAGGTTTTGATGGACAGCATATGTGAATATTTTAATCCCCAAGAATCAGGAGTCTATCACAATGAGACACCGAAAATTGTTGGATGAAGTCCTTATTAAATCTAGGTGGTCTGTACACAAGTGCACAGAAAGCAGGACCCAAGACATCAGTCTTTAATAATTGGACCTCTAAACTGGAATACATGTCCATAGGCAGTGTCCTGCATTTAAAAGAGTTTCTATAAACAGTGACAACACCACCTCCTTGCCCTGAAGTCCGTGGAGAATTTAAAAAGTCATAGCCTGGCGGTGTTAGATCCCCCAGGGCCATTTGCTCGCCAGGATTCAGTGAGGTCTCAGTGATGAATAAAAGGTCCAATGATAGTGATATAAAAAAGTTATTCAGATTTGTTTGATATTGATCGTGCATTAATGAGGGCCATTTTGTGCACATCACTCCTTACACACGCACACCCATTCACACAAACACACACACACATACCTTCCTCTCATGTGCAATAGGCTTATTTTGGTTACCATAATAATCATGTCACTGTTTAATTTGTAGTTGTAAGTCGGAAGTTTATTGACTTAATTGTATTGATTATTAATTGATATTACTGCATAAATAAACTTTGTTATATTTCAAAGAGAAGTGTTTTGGCTTGTTTTGCATACACCTGTGTCAAAGGCTGGTAGGGGATGTCAGTGCTCGGATTCAAGCCTTCATTGTTTCTTTTTGAGGGTCGATGTTCTCCGGACGTCGACTTTCCTAAGAGAACAATCTAATGTTGAGACTGTTATACTATCTGGTTATTAGTCCCTGATTCCAGGGTGGTGCCCCGGCGATATTAATCCTTATTAATATTCTATTGATTTTGATAATTGATAATTATCTTTGATGATTGTTAAATTTGAAAGATCAATAAGCTAGTGTTAATTCTAATCAATGTTTCATTCATTTTAATAATGAATGATTATCTTTGATAATGATTAATATTCTGTTGAATTTGATAATTGATGGTTGTCTTTGATGATTGTTGATTTACCGGATTAAAAAGCTAACATTGTTTCTCATCAATGTTCTATTGATTTTAATAATATATAATTATCTTTGATAATTATTGATTATTGCTAATAACCAAACCCGCTCCTGAACGTAGCGCACAACATTAATAGTGCCCCATGCGAGGCTTTAATGAGTTAGATTCTATTATTTAATTTAAATATTCATTAATGATTAATAAGAAATAATTATTAATTGTTTCTGATAGTAACACTGACCTAAACAACCAGTAGCACCTACAGCTTCATTGAATTCTACCTGCACAACACCAGTTTCATGTACAACAGTAAAGAGAAGACTCAGGGGTGCAGGCCTTATGGGAAGAATTGCAAAGAAAAAGCCACTTTTGAAACAGAAAAACAAAAAGAAAAGGTTAGAGTGGGCAATGAAACAGACATTGGACAACAGATAATTGGAAAAGAATGTTATGGATCTTAACCCCATTGAGCTTTTGTGGGATCAGCTAGACTGTAAGGTGCGTGAGAAGTGCCCGACAAGACAGCCACATCTATGGCAAGTGCTACAGGAAGCGTGGGGTGAAATGTCACCTGAGGATCTGGACAAAATGACAAACAGGATCTGCTCAGAATCAACCTTTAGACACCACACTCAAGTGCAGTTTTATCACTGGATCTGACTGTGACCATCATCACAAATATTTATTTAGCAGAGAATGGACTTCAATATTTAACCAGGGCTCAGATAAAGGTGGTGTAGTGATGATCCTTTTCATCACACACACTTTCTGTTTTTATCCACACACAAACGTTCTGATGTGAATGCAGTTTACACATCAACCAATGATGCAGTTGGCGGAAAGTTTTGAAATCCCCGCTCTGATATTCTACTGTATGTTGTTGTTGTTGTTGTTGTGAATGTGAGAGAAGACGTGGGTTAATTAACTACGACTCTGTGAGTAAATGGTATAATTTACTATTTTTACTGTTCTTAAATGAGTTCTAATATAATAGCATAACAAATAACAGTGCTGCCTAATATCTAACCTAATATCAGGGATTTTTATTGTGATTTCCATGTCTTTAAAAGTCATGGAAATGAATAACGTTTTTGAAAAGTCATGGGAAGTTTTGTAGTGAATAAAGGCTAGATTTTTATTATTATTATTATTATTATTATTATTATTATTATTTAGTTACGCTAGCTCTAAAATATTTAGTTTATTAGTATATTACACAAGTATATGCTCATTGTGAATGCAAAATCTATATAATATTTTAACATCCTTATCCAGCAATTGTGAACGACTGGGAAAGTCGTTAAATTTATGTATGAAAAAGGTTTGGACACCCTGAAATAAGAAAAGTGACAAGAAAGGTATACTTGTTCATGTATCACTTTTAAGATTTTAAGTGATGGCTAATTCAGATGTTGAGCTTTAGAATTGTACGAGCATATTCATTAAAATCTATATAGAAAATGATGATAATTGTTGCTTAAGCCATGAAATTATGCGATGTAGTTAGCCTATAACTTTTACATAGGCTATTAAATTGTTTTACATTCTGTTTTATATTCACATTTATTTTGTATTCATTGAGCAGACGCTTTTATTCAAAGCGATTTACAAAATGAGGAAGTGCACAAATAAGAGATTCATCTTAAGGACGGAGACATTAGCACAAAAAGTGCTGCATTACAAAGTTTCAGATGCATTAAAAAATATAATAAAATAAAATAAAAATACTATCCAGAACTGGTGCAGACAGATAGTATGCATTATATAAAATGCATAATAATTATAAAGCGTAATACTGCACATAATATAAAAATATGAAATATAATGTGGTAATGTGAATGTAACAGAGGGAAATACTTTTTACTCCTGCGCGCGCGCAACACCTGAAAAATGAACGCTCAAATGGCCACGTGTACACGAGGCTAATATGTTTGAACGAACCGCTCACGTTACCTACTTTTTCAGTATTGTAAACTCCTCTTTATTATTTAGGGTTTTATATTTAAACATGGATAGACACGTCATTGTTCAAGCATTTGGATGGTCTTGTTTCATTCATCGGAGGATCTATCGGGAAATACTATTGCCGCTTTTTTCTGTTCTCTTTTAATGGTCTCGTACATTTCACATGGAAGACAGAAAGCTTTGTAAATGTAACATACAACTATCATATACATCTGTTTTTAAGCGTGTGGTCATGGTTCTTGTAGGCTCGTAGAAGAGACAGAACTTTCTACTTAGTTTATACTGAAACACATTCGAGCACGGACATTATATGGCAAGCCTCGAGGGGAAAAATACATCGTATGTAAAGTTAAACAATAAACCACATCTGAATTAAGTCTAGCTTAAACTGTTTTTCTCTTTACATTTATTTCCCCCACAAATTGTTCTGTGTGTGTCACTGCACTATTATATCAGTAGTGAATGATACAAAATGGCTGTTGCACGTTACACAAAATGCTCAGTGGTTGCTTTTGACACTCTATGACTTAATATCACTTTTGTTTAAAGGAATATTCCGGGTTCAGTACAAGTTCAGCTCAATCGACAGCATTTGTGGTATAATGTTGATTACCACAAAAATTATTTCGCCTCGTCCCTCCTTTTCTTTAAAAAAAAAATAGCAAAAATCTGGGTTACAATGGAATTGAATGGGGCCAAATTTTTGAAGCCCTCATTTTATAAAAGCCCTTACATTAATTCTTCTGTTAAAACTCATGTATTGTTTGAGCTGTAAGGTTGTTTAAATTGTCATTTTAGGGTTTGCTGACATTACATCATCATGGCAATGAAGTTGTAAAATTGGCTATAACTTTACACAGAAAAGGATAGTAAGTGATTTTATCACACTAAAATCATGTTAACACACATATTGTTTATGTCTTGTGGCTTTACTTTTGAAAAAGGGAGTATTTTAATGTTTACAGATTGGCCCCATTCACTTCCATTGTAAACTCCTCACTGCAACCCAGAATTATTATTATTTTTTTTAAGACAAGGAGGGACAAGTCAAAATGAATTAGTGTGGTAATCAATATTATGGCACAAATGCTGTTGATTAAACAACTTGTATTGAACCCGGAATATTCCTTTAAGCTTTAAATGCAACTAATAAATGCTAAGAGTCTTACTCCATTTAAAATTCATACTCTTTTTCAGCAAATTTCAAGATGAGGATGTGTAAGGGAACGTCAGATAACCGGTCTGGTCTATTTCTAAAGGATACCACTAAATCAGCTGGCATCATGATAATTTTATTGATCAGAAATACATTTTAAATATACAGAAGTGTTTTATGTTTTCATTTTATTGTCTTTGATGCCTAAGTAACTAAGTAAGCCCATCTTATCCTGACAGTGGCCTTGTAGCGGTTATCTTTTTCTTGTTGGGCATGGGGACTCTGCTTCCATGGAACTTCTTCATAACTGCAATGAATGTAAGAGACATTTACAGTTTTTATTATTTACTCACCCTCATGTTGTTCCAAAACCTGTATGACTTATATGGGTTTGGAACATCATAAGGGTGAGAAAAATGTGACAGAATTTTTGGGTAAACTATCCATTTAGGGATAAGTTTTTCTCTTGTGTTCTCATACACCATTCCCTTCTGTTTGCAGTATTTCACTGAGCGTTTGAAAACTAGTAATGGTACAAATACAGGGAATGGTACAAATCCTGAGACAGACCCTTACATGTTTGGTAACCTGAGTGTGCTGTTAGCCCAGCTTCCGTTGCTGCTGTTCACCCTTCTCAACTCTTTTCTATACCAGCAGTGAGTATGTGGTTCCAGGAACACGTGTACATTTTACTTAGTGAATAAATGAGTGGTGGTGGTGTAGTGGACTAAAGCACTGAACTGGTAAGTGGAAGGTTGTTGGTTCAATCCTCACATTGTGTCCTTGAGCAAGGCACTTAACTCCAGGTTGCTCCAGGGGGATTGTCCCTGTAATCAGGGCACTGTAAGTCACTTTGGATAAAAGTGTCTGCCAAATGCATAAATGTAAATGAGTAAATTAAATCATTTACAAATTTGTAGCTTTGTTGTCTGTTTTTTATGTAGCATTGGAGAGTAGATAAGGATAGCTGGCAGCATGGTCTTCATATTACTCCTCTTCATTCTCACAGCCAGTTTAGTGAAGGTTGAGATGGACCGGAACCACTGCTTCTCCATTACCATGGCAACAATCTGGTTTATTAACAGTATGTTTGTTATAACATCTAAATTTACACACAACCCCCCCCCAATATCCATGTTCATATTTTCTTTTGCACTTGACATTAAATAGAGTATTAGAATTAGACAACCTCCATTTCTACTTGAGTTTCCAATTATTTTACAAGCCTTTGGGCGAGCGAGTCATTTGGCAGATCAAGTAACTGCATTGTAACTGCTTTTTCTCTCTTTTTTCTACAGTGTTTGGGGCAGTGTTGCAAGGTAGTCTGGTTGGTAAGCTACCCCCGAAATATAACTCCCTGTTTATGAGTGGGCAGACAGTGGCAGGCATTTTCTCCGGCCTTGCCATGCTGTTATCCACTATCTGTAAATATCTGAATTAGAGGTCGACGAATGGTTGATTTTGCCGATACCGATAAGGTGGTGGGAAAGGCCGATAACTGATTATTCAGCCGATAGTTTTCAAAATGTATTTATAAAATGTCAAAAATCTTCTTATTCTTCTTTACTATGGCAGGCAAAGACAAAAGTCCAAAATGAATAAAAATCCCAGATGCAGTTTTTTGTTCAACCAAAATCCCAATAATATCCAAAAAAAGAAAAAAAGATTTGGTGCATTATGTGGGACTTTTAAGTATAATCAAGCCCAAAACACACCAGGGACTCTTATTTTGAAATGCTGAAAAAACTATCTGCAACTATCGACAGATTTTGCCGATAACTGATAGTTCCAAAAAGCAACTATCGGCACTGGTTAATCTGTAAAATCGATATATCGGTCTAAATCTAATCTGAATACTCCACATTACAACCTTCTTTTACCAAACATTAAAGAAGTACTTTCCCAATGATACATTTATGCTGAAAGTTGTGTTTTTATGCATTGTCTGTAGTTGAAACTGACTCAGAGAGCGCAGCTCTGGGATATTTCATAACCTCCTGTGCTGCCACTCTGCTTACATTGTGCTGTTACCTCATACTGCTGTATCTGGTAGGTGCTATTGGCTATAATGATTTCTGGTTACTTGTCATCTGACACTGATAATAGCCTTTACTGCTCATTTAAAAATTTTGTTATAACATAGAATAGTGTATTAACAATATGAAATGCACTGTAATATTACTTTAGCTTATTTACCAAATGATGATTTTGCTTGATACATTTCAGAGGTTTGTCAGCTTCATTTGGAAAATGGATCCTCTGAAAGTGAAGAGACAAGGAAAGAGCCATTAACAAATCATTTTGGTAGGTTTCAGATCGCACTGTCCAGTTTTTCCAGTGTTTAAACAAAATAACACTCAAAGTGAAGCAAAGCCGCTCACTGCTGGTTCTTCCACAGTATATCCAGAGTTGAAATTTTCTTTTTATTTGTAGCTACAGAGATTGTCACTTTGGTTAAGGTGAGGTTGAAAGATGACAGTGGGTTACACATCAATGGCAAAACGATTTTAACCACCTCTCATTTCGAAGCATGTAAAAAGGTGAATGAGCTCAAGCAGGAAGCCCCTAAAGAGGTCAACTGTACCACAAGTCTTCAAAAAATTTTACATACAAAAGTATTTCCCTGACATCCACATATCTGACAAAATCAGTAAGTAACAAGTGCTTAGCTGAATTCTTTTTTACCCCATAGATTTGGGTGATGGCATTATGTGTGACGTGCGTGTTTGCCGTCACATTGTCTGTTTTTCCAGACAACCCTCAGGCATATTAAAATGTGAGCCTCCATAGGTCATGCATTATCTCTCACAGATAAGACATTTTTATTAAAGCATGCACATTTTCAAAACACCTTTATTCACTTTTTTTTTTCATCTTATAGAGAAAATCTTCATCCCCTTGTGTTCATTCATTGTCTTTAATGTAATGGACTGGATTGGTAGAAGTCTTACATCTTATCTTCAGTTGGTGAGTCTCGTCAAAGCCTACGTCAGATTAATACAGTGCTAACCACTAATATTGTTCTTTATCTAACCTCTAGCTTTGTTTTTCCATATTCCCAGCCATTGATGAAGAGTTGTTTTTTCCCTATCTTTGTGGTATTATGAGTCATTTTCATTCCTGCCCTCATGCTCTGCATCATTCAGCCTCGCTCTATTCTCCCAATCATTTTCAATCATGATGTGACCTATGTGGTCATCATGTCATTGTTTGCCATGACGAATGGATATTTTGCCTGCCTCTCCATGAGTTATGCTACTCAGTAAGTACACTTCAAGGAATCACCACAGGCCCTTAGATAGCTCTCTGGAGAACTCCTAGTGGTAAGATAAAAATCTTTGCGAATACAGGCCCTGGTCTTCTAATTGTGGACAAACTCATTGCCATACATTATATGTCTCAGAACACTCACAAACCCTTCTGGTCACTCTTTTTCCAGGCTGGTGAAGCCCAAAGATGCAGAGACGGCAGGGGCTTTGTTGACCTTCTTCCTGGCCATGGGACTCTCTCTGGGAGCTGCACTCTCCTTTGCCCTTAAAAATATAATTTAGAGCAAATCCCACCATCAGACACTGCAGTTATTTCATTACCACCCAACATAAACGTGCTTGAAAGTATTTTTCTGGCCTAAATCATTGCTGTATTATAGAACCTTTTTTTAAGCAGTCTCATTCAGTCGAAGTCTCATTCTGTGAAGGAATAAAAATGAAGGGCAGCATTATCTTGACCATTCATTTTGATACAGTGAAGATAATTGAACTTGTATTTATGGGTCTGCAATTCATTCTCATTTTCCCATAGGATTTGTTTTTAAGGGAAATTAAAAGGGAAAAATCTTTTTTACACAGATTAATTTTGTTGTATTTATGTATTCTGTTTCTTTTTGAAGAGCAAGTATATGTGCCATTACCTACTTCACAACCATAAAATGGATATGAATCATAGTGCCTTCTACATGCCTGATAAGACAAATTTTATATTTTTGAGGGGCTCAGGGCAACTATCTTTTTGTTTTGTATACTAATTTTATATATATATATAGTTTATATAATTATTAAAATTTTTTAATAAAAGTTTAAAATACTACAAAGTGTTTCTTTCAATAAACTTTTAGGCTACTTTTTAACATGAGCAAAAGTTTTACCAGAGTTTATGGCTGAATTTGTGCTTGACAAACTTGAGCCATACAGACATAAAATAGACTCTATACATTTTTATTTATGTTTTCATTAAGTTTTGGCTAGGTATGTATGGGCCCCAAAAAGTATGGGATATTTCACCCAAAAATAAAAATTCTCATCATTTACTTAACCTTCCAACCTTATGCCATCCATGCCATGTCATTGCAGTCTGTAGGCACAATCATGATTTCAAGCTTGATTACACTTCCAAGCACTTGACACATGCGCAAAGTGCTAGATGGCGCTATAGGAAGTGTAATTAAGCTTGAACTCATTATTGCTAAGGATACTGCTGTTGACACAGTGAAAAAGGAGTTATATTTGTGTCTGTTCTCACCCATAACCAACTGGATCTCTTCAGGACACATTGATTAAACCACTGGAGTCTGATGGACTTTTATGCTGAATTTATGTGCTTTTTGAAGTTCTGGTCACCATTCACTTGCATTGTATGAGCCTACAGATCTGAGATATTCTTCTAAAAGTCTTTGTGTTCAGCAGAAGAAAGAATGTCATACACATCTGCAATGGCATGTTGGTGAGTAAATGGTAAGACCATTTTCATCCCTTTAAGCCAAACTTCAATGGGGAAGGAAAATGTCTAAAAATTTAAATTTCTGTGTACATTTCACACAATCACACACAAATATAAATGGTCAAAACAACATCAGGTTATTTAGGATAATTTATTTTTTTCTTCCTCCAAAACATAAGCCATTTGTATAAAGGGAGAGCAGGTGTGTCTCTCATTAACAGCACCATTGTGAAGAATGATTTTCTGTCATGAGGTTCTTTGACTCTTCAGTCCCTTTTGGCTTGTAAGACAACTTCCCACAACATAGAGGACGGATCACTGACAAGGATCAGAAAGCAACTGATTGGGTGTATTCACTCACCACTGGTTATTTACTGGTGGTGAACACATAACAAGACTTAATACATAGGCCCAAACCACTGCAGAAAAGCCGTCCATTAAGTCAGACATTGTTCTTGAAGTTAGATGATTAAAGGTTTCATGAGAGGGTGGGGGGTTAGGTGGAGGGGATGTGGTGGGTGGTGGATATGACAAGAAGGGCTCTACAAGTCGCTCTCTCCATACAGGGCGCTGGAGAATGAGATGTAGTCAAGGGCACCTGGAGGGGCATCACTCTCCATGTACTTAGTCATGCGGCTTATACAGTATTCTGCCTGTTCTGGGGGCAACTCCCTCCTTAGCTCCTCCACTGTGATGTATGACTGCAAAACATAGCAAGTGGTCAGAATAGAATATTTAACATTTAAAAATAGGCACTTAGACAACTGGAGCCATATTTAGAAGATTCTCCTAAAGCATGTAGGCTCTTCTGTTGGTTCTTGTTTGTATAAATGTACAGAGCTTTGGTTTGGATTTTTCATGAGGTGTTGGAGGTTGATTTCACCTTGTCAGAGGCGAGGATCTTGAAGGAGGCCATGACCTGTTCTGCAGTGTCTGTTTCTGCTGTCTCCCTGGTCATGAAGTCAATAAAGGCCTGGAAAGTGACCACTCCTGTGTTGTTGGCGTCCACCAGGGTCATAATGCGTGCAAATTCAACCTCACCCTAAGTGAAGAATGGAATTATAAAAGGTTTGAATTCCAAACATTGATTTTGTGAGGAGTTTCTGGATTATTGTAAAGCGACAAAGAATGCAAAGGCAGTCAAACTCATTGATAAAGCACCAGGAGTGACAGCACTCACCAGATCATAACCCATAGAGATCAGACAAGCACGGAAGTCATCAGGATCCATCATGCCATTCCTCTTCTGCAAATACAAGAAAAAGGTGCTTTCAAATGGCCTATTTTAAACAATTTTGAATATACAATAGCTTTTATTTGAAACTGATTATTTGAAGAAGAAACTGAAAAGGCCCCCATGTATTGCGCACCCTGTCGAAGTGGTTGAAGGAGGCTCTGAACTCGTTCAGCTGCTCTTGGCTGATGCCCTTGGCATCACGGGTCAGGATCTGGTTCTCAACCTCATTGATAGTGCGGGCGATAGTGGTGAGGAGCTGCTCCCAGCCCACACGAATGTGCTAAAACAGACATAAACAGAAACAGGAAACATTCCTTTTAAAAAGACCAGCTTAACCAGCATGCAGTTCCCTTACTGGTACACAAAATATCTGACCAATCAGTTCGGCATTTGCAGGTGTTCATACCTCCATGGTGTAGTTGGTGTGCTTGTTGTCAAAGATAAGTCCCTCCTGGCTGAGCTGGTGGTCTCCTTCCAGTTTGTCAATGTTTGATTTGTAATTAATGATGTTCTGTTCATATGTCTTCAGATTGCTCATCTGTTCCTCTAGGGAACCAGAAATGTCAATTGACACATGGCTGATCTCCTGTTGACATCACAGAATTGAGTAAGATTATCACAGATGTAAATTTTTATATACACCATTCTGAGTAAACTTTAGAGACTGTTGTGTGTAAAAATCCCAGGAGATCAGCAGTTACAGAAATACTCAAACCAGCCTGTCTGTCACCAACAATCATGCCACGGTTGAAATCACTGAGATCAAATTTTTCCCCCATTCTGATGGTTGATGCGAACATTAACCAAAGCTCCTGACCCATATCTACATGATTTTATACACTGCACTGCTCCCACATGATTGGCTGATTAGATAATTGCATTAATACATAGGTATACAGATCTTCCTAATAAAGTGGTCAGTTTAAATGCCATTTCAAATGAAGTGATCTTGGGGTTATGAAGTTAGGTGCATGGTAAGACACCTCCATCTTGGTCTGAATCCAGGGTCCGATGATGTTGGCCTGAGCAGCGAACTGGCGCCTCAGTCTCTCATTGGATTGCTGCCTGGCCACTTCCTCCTGCAACATCTGGTCACGCATTGGAACCAGTTGCTTCACCTGGTAGTTGAGAAGAAAGCACATTCCTCCATTCAGAACCTATAACATTATGCCATTATTTGCTTGCTGATTATTTGCTGCTTGCTGAAATGATTGTGACTGTGAAATACTCACAGCTTCCCATTTGTTGCTAATATCCTGAGGAGAGAGGACAGTATAGGGGTTCTCGCCCATCACCTTGATCCCGTATGTCTGAGCAATCTTCAGGATCTCATTATGAATGCCCATGATGGCCATACGCTCTTTATCAGCCTCTGGCAGGGTGGCCTTGAACTGGTCATGGGCTGTGATCAAACTCTTAGGGCAGAAGTTGACAACAGCAGGTAATGAGAAAAGAAAAAGGAATGAAAGAAAGGGTACTGTAAGTAGATAAAAAATATAAAACAGTTCTGAGAGAACTACATCACACATAATGTTCTATCAAAGTTCTTCTCCAATAACAGAATGAAAAGAGAAGCTCTGTTACACAATGTAATTTTCTGTGAAAAGAGAGATGATAACTCATTTAAGCATTCAGTGTTTGTCTTTTACCTGGATCTCCTCAATGCTGTGCACAATGAACATGTCTTGAAGATCTTCCATAGCTCCATCCATCCAGTTGTTGAAGGGTGCTGCCCTCTTGGAAAATTCAAGGTACAACTGGTCAATTGTCTCCCAAAGCTTCTCCACACGCTGCAGCAAAACAAAGTCAGAAATTACAACAAGTCCACATCCTCAATCTACTGTGAAGTCTATGCTATTCTTACTGCTCATCATTGCCTAAGCTTGCAAAAGAGTCTCGATATTATTGATCAGCATTTCTATTTAATTCTACCTCAATGCAACATTCTGGAAAGGTTTGTTTAAAGTTATATATTAAAAAAAAAAAAAAAAAAAAAAAAAAAAAACTTTAGATAACATTCTGTATAAGATCTTATTAGGTTGTCACACACAATCATCACTGTAACACTCTGGGAGGTTAGTTTTTAGTTATGAAAATTAAAACCTAAAAATCCATTTGATAAGGTTCTGTTTAAGTTCTTAATAGGATCTCACATAAAAACTTCCCTGCGATGTTCTGGGAACATTAGTTTATGGCTTGAAAAAAATAAAACCTTAAAAGTATATTCCTAGAACTTTATAAATTGGTTCCCAAAAATAACAAAATGGGAACCATACACTAACATTAGGGGAACATTCTGTGTGTGCTGGGTTAATGCTTCTGGATGGAGAATCTACATTACTTTCTCATTTCAAGGGCAGATTTACATAATTAGGGAGGATGGGTGTATACCATAATACCCAAGAGGTCAGTTTTATCATCTATGTACCTCCAACGATTCTCTCCTTTTCTGGGTCAGGGTGCCCAGGTTGTCCCACTGGTCACAGATGCCCTGGCAACGGGTGTTGATGGTGGCAGCATCATAATAGTCTAGTTCACTAAAGAACAGAACATCTTTATCAACATTAAACTTAAATGCCAGATACAAAACTCTGTAAGAACACGTCATTTCAAAGGGGGTTGAGGTGTATCTCTCTTACTTGAGTTCCTGTGCAATGGCAGCAATCTGCTCGACTCTGTCCTGGTGAGCAGCCAGGTCACTCTCAAAGGCCTCGTGTTTCCTCATCATTGCACGGATCTCCATCAGAGAGGCCGACTCATAGTCCTTCTGAGACAGCAGCAACTCCTTTCCTGTGGGGAGCATTACAAACCAGAATGAATATGTTACTTGCAGTTTTAACTCTCAGACAAGTTTCTTAACACACCTGGAATTAAACATGCCTGACCATGGCTCTGTTTACACCAGATATAAAGATCTGTTTGGGTGGTCAGAAGTGGTCAGGTGAGACACATCACTGTTTACACCTAGTAGCTAAAATGCATCTCCTGTAACCACTTGTGTTAAGATTTTAAGGGGTCTCTGAATTTCTGCATACATCACTCACTCACTCACTACGTCAATGTGTTACTGCATGATATTTAAAGCTCAAAAAAGAAAAAAACGCACAGAAAAATTGGGGTACTGGGAATTCTGCTATATTAGGTCGAAAGTTCTGCTGCTAAAATCAGTCTGTGCTTACTGAAGTTTTAACCACTGCCCCCAATGGCCAAAGCTGGAAGTGTTGTTAAACGTATGGGCCTGTGTGATCTCTGGGTGTTTCTGGGTGAAATGTCAACACAGTGGCACCAAAACCAAGATGTATTTTAAGTTTTAAATTATGTAATTCAGTCAACAGGAATTAATATTTTATTGCCCGCCCCCCCCCAAACCCCAACCCTAACCCTAAACCTAACCATCAGAGGAAGAAAAAAATTTGTTTTAGAGGGATAATGCCACCTACAAATCACACTCATCATTGTTTAGATGAACATGACTACTTCCTAGTTTCTATGGGGCCAAAGCCCACGTCTCGGAGGTTGCTTGCACATTTTGCAATTGGTAGCGCCAAAGGGTAAGATGATTGATTCTAACTGATGCAAAAATGTCTGATGGGGAATGTCGCTTGTGTGTTAATCAGCAGAATTAGGTCGATTGCAGGGTGCATTACCATTTGAAACCAACAAGTAAATTTCTTGTTTTAGCACAGCTGTTGATTGACAGGTGAATAAGCAGCGATTCACTACTGTCGATGTGGTGTGGTCTCATGTGTTTTTGGTTACCTTTGTATGTGTTTGAGTGAACCCATTCAAACCTGTATTTAGCGCTGTTCACTTGTGATCGGATCACCTAAAACGCACCATAATACAAGGTGTAAACGCAGTCTATGAGGTCAGTGAAGTTCTGCTTAATACCTGAGGTCCATGATTCATGCAAGGAAGACTTCTGCTTAAACTTCTCAGCCAGGTGGTCCAGTCTCTCCAGACGACGGATCTCTGTAAGCAGCCACTCCTCATAGCCTTTCTCTACCTGCTCTAGACCTTTCCAAGCATTGGCAATGTCCTACAGAAGGGGAGGTCATATTGAATTACAGCCTCTTTTATTGTCACTTGTTAACACAAATGTAACTGCTTAAGCTAGAATTTCCATCCTTCAATTTTGCTTTAGTATGTGGGGCGAGAAATAAAGGAACACATACTGAAACCATTTTGCCCTCAGAGGGCATGAATGCAGGCCTGTTGCTGAGCCTCAGCTTGGTCTGTAGGGTATTGAAGTTGATCTCCAGTTGGCACTTCTCCTGAACCTTGGGAGGCTTATGCACACGACGGTAGTCCCTGAAATCCTCAAGCTTTTGCTGCATGGCGTGCATGGTCTGCTCAGCCACACGGTTCTCCAGCCAGGGGATGGTCCTTTGGATCCATTGCAGAAGCTGAGCAGAAGAGAAAAAGAAAGCATATACATCTTGATGGTCCAAACTAATCAATAATAAAATTATGGCAATCTAACAGAGAATTTGACGGAGAGTTTTCACCTCACTGGCCAGTTTCTCATATTCTTCCATCAGCTTCTCATTCTCCTGGTTCACTGCTAGCACTTTGCAGATCCTGTTAGCTGCTGTCTCAGCCTGGAGGACAGTGTAACTGATTACAAAGGGGAAACAAGGTGGGCAATTACATTCTAAAAGGAGAGACTCTCCTTGTTATTCAGATGATCAAACCAGAAGTTCTCACTTACCTGCTCTGCACCAGCAAAGGCATGGTAGAAGCAGGACACATAGGTCATGATGGCCTTCTCATCAGGTTTTGGAGTGTTCACAATATCTAACATGGAAAAAACATATCCATTAACCCTTAAATGCAAACCTCGTGTCTTTAGTGACCTGTGACCTCATTCCAACCCCTGTGCCTCATCCATTTTTTATTAAGTTGTGCCCACACCTCTTTAGGATTCCTAAATAGTTCACTTATAAATAGTGTAACACACACATACACAAATTCCCATAATTGCAAAAAAATTTTTTTTTATAATGGCTTGCATTTTATATATATATAAATAATGGCAACGTGAAAGAAGTTTGTTTGAAATCTTTGCAAATTTATTAAAAAAATAAATAAATAATAAATAAAAAAATCACATGTACATAAGTATTCACAGCCTTTGCTCAATACTTTGTTGAAGTACCTTTGGCACCAATTACAGCCACAAGTCCTTTTGAGTATGATGCTACAAACTTGGCACACCTATTTTTGGGCAGTTTCACCCATTCTTCTTTGCAGGACCTCTCAAGCTCCATCAGGTTGGATGGGGAGCGTCGGTGCACAGCCATTTTCAGATCTCTCCAGAGATGTTCAGTCGGGTTCAAGTCTGGGCTCTGGCTGGGCCACTCAAGGACATTCACAGAGTTGTCCCGTAGCCACTCCTTTGTTATCTTAGCTGTGTGCTTAGGGTCATTGTCCTGTTGGAAGATGAACCTTCACCCCAGTCTGAGGTCCATAGCGCTCTGGAGCAGGTTTTCATCAAGGATGTCTCAAGAATGTAAATTGCTGCATTCATCTTTCCCTCGATCCTGACTAGTCTCCCAGTTCCTGCCGCTGAAAAACATCTCCACAGCATGATGCTGCCACCACCATGCTTCACTGTAGGGATGGTATTGGCCAGGTGATGAGCGGTGCCTGGTTTCCTCCAGACATGACGCTTGCCATTCAGACCAAAGTGTTCAATCTTTGTTTCTCATGGTCTGAGAGTCCTTCAGGTGCCTTTTGGCAAACTCCAGGCGGGCTGTCATGTGCCTTTTACTGAGGTGGCTTCCGTCTGGCCACTCTACCATACAGGCCTGATCGGTGGAGTGCTGCAGAGATGGGTGTTCTTCTGGAAGGTTCTCCTCTCTCTACAGAGAAACGCTGGAGCTCTGTCAGAGTGACCATCGGGTTCTTGGTCACCTCCCTGACTAAGGCCCTTCTCCCCCGATCGCTCAGTTTGGCCGGGCGGCCAGCTCTAGGAAGAGTCCTGGTGGTTCCAAACTTCTTCCATTTACGGATGATGGAGGCCACTGTGCTCACTGGGAATTTCAATGCTGCAGAAATGTTTCTGTACCCTTCCCCAGATCTGTGCCTTGATATAATCCTGTCTCGGAGGTCTACAGACAATTCCTTGGACTTCATGGCTTGGTTTGTGCTCTGACATGCACTGTTAACTGTGGGACCATATAGACAGGTGTGTGCCTTTCCAAATCATGTCCAATCAACTGAATTTACCACAGGTGGACTCCAATCAAGTTGTAGAAACATCTCAAGGATGATCAGTGGAAACAGGATGCACCTGAGCTCAATTTTGAGTGTCATGGAAAAAGGCTGTGAATACTTATGTATGTGATTTTTTTTAATTTTTTTTTATTTTTAATAAATTTGCAAAGATTTCAAACAAACTTCTTTCACGCTGTCATTATGGGGTATTGTTAGTAGAATTTTGAGGAAAATAATGAATTTAATCCATTTTGGAATAAGGCTGTAACATAACAAAATGTGGAAAAAGTGAAGCATTGTGAATACTTTCCGGATGCACTGTATATATATTTACTATCATAGGAAATCTATTTCTTCGTTTATTACAAGAGAAATGAGTCCTATATTCATGCAAATGACTACTATATCACAGTGATTTTCTGTGCAACACTGGTGAGTTATCAGTCTGCTATTTGCATGTACACATACATATTATACATGCTTCTTCTTACTCAAGGTGGTGCTGATGTGTCAGTGATTGACTTAATTTAATTTGACTGCTATTTTGATAAAGAAACAACATGAAAGTAAACTATAGCAAGTAAGACACATGAACAGTATTATATGACTGTTGTCATTTGGGTGTACTACTGAATTTGTGCATCTATTTAGACTCAATAAGTCCCTGAGAAAATACATATGTAAGCTTATGTGTATCTTATGTGTTATGTGTAGCTCAATATGTGTTTGACAGCCAGTTGCGTCTCATGAAATTTCAGTGTGAAAGTAATAAATACTGTTCTAGATTTGTCCTGATTTGTTGCATTCTTTTTGATATATAAAAACTAAAACATCAAAATGTATCAAAATATATTTATTATTATTATTTTCTAATTGTCTTGATTTTTTTTTTTAAATGTACACTATCTGGGCATTTTCAAGATCCATTTGTGATAGATATACATGCTGTGTTTGAATATGTAAGAGTGTTTGGTGAAATTCACATGCATTTAAGGGTTAAACAATTCATAAGACAGTTTTAGAGACTGTTCACACCAAATGCGTTTTGCATCCATCTGCGCTGTTTTTCAATTTATTTACTATGTAAACATGCGCTAGATGAACGTCTTTGACCATTGTGCCACATCTCGCTGTTTTCAGCATTTCGAACAGGATAAAAAATGATGTTACATTTATTGTGCTGCCTCTACATTTTTGAAAATGAAATCACATAAGATTTGTCCTCCATTGAGACATACCATCTGCATCAAGCATTTTAGGGATGTCAAGATACTTTTCTGCCACTTCAAAAGCAGTGTTGAGGTTGCCAATGGGGTCATCCTGCAAGGGCAGACAAAGATTCATTGTTACAGAAACTCTTCTGAATAGTAAAAAAAAAAAAAAAAAAAAAAAAAAAAAAATGGTGTTTCTTGTTAACCATTCATAAAAGCACAGTTCATACTCATACACTTCATAACCAACATCTTTAGGTGTGACATGCCATTTTATACACTACAGAATATTAGTGACATCAAAAAGACTGGAAATGTTTTAGAGAATGTTTTAGATAAATTAAACAACCTTACAAAAAATACTGTAGTGGTATCAGATGGTAATACCATTTACTTTGATATTTACCATGGGACTGAATGATTACCATATTCATGGCCCATGGTATTTACATGATGGCATTGGTAGATGTCCAAAATAGCGTGGTATTACCATAGTAAATGTCCACAAACCCATGGTAATACTGATACTTTTTTTGTACTTTTTTGTTAGTGGGTTGGTAATAATCTGGATTTTAAATGATAAAATGAATCCTTTATTATGACTTGTTATACTTTAAGAAAAATAAGATATAAGCAAACTCCTATTGATTTCTTCCATTACTGGCAAATAAAACAGACAAACCATCAACACCTTTTTCTCCACTTGTAGAGAAAAAAAAGGGATATGTTATTCCAGCTCTCCACTTTCCAAAGAAATAAACAAGGCATTCAGAGCAACAGAGACAAAGTTAGTCAGTAACCAACAAGTTTATGAAGACATTGTTAGTTTTTATTGACATTAAGGTGAATAAGTAGGGTAATGGACAGATAGCTAAATAAACAAAAGGGCAGGCAGAGGTGCAGGATGATTGAAAGGGGGTGATGGCACCTTGCGTAGCTTGGAGTAGTCGATGAGGTCAGGTCTGTGTCTGTGGATGAGGGCACAAAGAGCCAGGCCATCCTTCCAACTAAGACACAGACCACGAACGAGGGAAGAACACAGGGAGAGAACAAGAAAAGAATTGCGGGAATGATTAACACAAAGATGAGAACTGTGCAGAGGCTCTATGGAAGAATTTAGAAGCATGATGGGTAATGTGAATTTAACAGACATAATGTACGCATGTGGCCGCTAACACAAGGACAAGAGCCATGATCAGCTGAACAGAGAAAGAGATGGTGAAATTTAGCACACGTGCTACACATTCTCTCCCATTGTCAACATGAGGTAAGCAGAACTCACCTGATGTGGAAGTTCTGCACATTCACATTCCGGTAGGGGGCAGTCTTCCTCTGACACCACAGCAGTAAGCCCTCCTTAGCAGAGGTCTCTGTAAGGAACAGGTCAGTAGACATCATTTTCACTCATTACAAAGTAACGAACTACTGATGTCGAGCAGCATCTGTGACCTTGTACCTTACCCTTCAAACTTTCATCCTAAATAAACACAAATCTGCAGAGGTAGCGCTGTTAATGTGTAAAATATTGAGTTCCTCACCCTCCACTGAAATGTCCTGGATTGCAAAACGCAGGATGATGGTCCAGATCATACCAAGGGTCATTTTCACATTGCCATCCACAATCTCTGCAATGGACCAAAGAGCAATCAGACAAAGCAGAGCACCAGGTGACAGATAGAGAGTGGTTTTCAGATGTTTTTGTATAAGTACAAGAATAGAGTGTCTTATGGTGATTATGTCAGAGAAACAGAGGATGGAAGGGAGTCCAGGCCTTACCCTCAGCTCCGATAGAGACCAGCTTGACTCCCTTGCTGCTGATGAAGTCCAGGGCCTTGTTTACATTGGCGATCTTGTGGAAACGCATTTTGCCTTTGTCTGGCTTAGGGAGCCTCTCACCTGATATCAGAACAAAAAACAGTTATTGATATGCATATTTACTTTTGATTATTTATTGTAGTTAATACCAGTCAGCATTGACCAATCAGTTTGGACTTATAAATAAATACTCGTGAAAATTCTCTCATCACTTACTCACCCTGACTTTCTTCTTGCTGAACACAAACAGAGATTTTTAGAAGGTTATTTCAGCTCTGTAGGTCCATACAATGAAAGTGAATGGTGGCCAGAACTCTGAAGATCCAAAAAGCACATAAAGGCAGCATAAAAGTAATCTATAAGACTCTAGTGGTTGCATCCGTCTTTAGAAGTGATGTGATTGGTGTGGGTGAGAAACAGATAAATATTTAAGTTATTTTTTATTATAAATTCTCTTCCCTGCCCAGTAGGTGGCGAAATACATGAAGAATGTGAATCGCCAAAAACAAAAGAAGACCAATGTGAAAGTGAAACTGTAGATTGATATAGCTTCTGAAGATATGGATTTAACCACTGGAGTTATATGGATTACTTTCATGCTGCCTTTATGTGCTTTTAGAGCTTCAAAGTTCTGGCCACCATTCACTTTGCATTGTATGGACCTACAGAGCTGAGATATTCTTCTAAAAATCTTCGTTTGTGTTCAGCAGAAGAAAGTCATAGACATCTGGGACGGCATGAGGATGTGTAAATGATAAGAGAATTTTCATTTTTGGGTGAACTATCCCTTTAATTGCTACATTTAAACATTGGCTACATTTAGAAACAAGAAAGTTCTCAACTTGGTACATTGTTTCTATAATTTCCAGATGGTTTCTACAATTCTACAAATGTCTGAGCACAAACTTCAAGCCATTTTATGGGGTGTTTCCATTACATTTATTCATTTGGCAGATATTTATTTGTCCAAAGCAAGGTATACATTTTATTTGTACATGCGTCCTCTGGGAATCAAACCCATTAACTTGGCACTACTACTAATTGAGCTATATGAAAAGGAACTGAATACTGACATCTGAAGTGCTGAGAATACCATTATGTTGACAGATAGTTTCAACTATTTAGCCAAAGAGATGTTTACCTGAGATAACCTCCAGCAGCAGCATGAGTTTGAGTCCATTCCTGAAGTCTTCCTCAATGTTCTCGATCTGTGTCCCTGCCTTACGCAGGTGAGAGTTGCACCAGGCGGTGAATGTCTGAGAACAAAGAAATAAGCATGTTATCAGGAGTAAATCTCATCTGAGTAAGAACTTGCTTATTAATAGCATGTTACACATATATAGCCAAGACAAGGGCTTCATAAAAAAGGAAACTAAACAATGCTAGATGTAAAGCAATGCAGTCACAGGGATTCAGTGTACCCAGGCAGGGATGTTTGCAAAATCTTTTTGTTGCATATATCTTTTTATTTTACAACTTCAAAAACTATCTGTTCATGACAAAAAAAAAAGCATCTGGTAAAATCAACATCAAATACAAATGTAACTGTAAATAATGCAAAGATCAGGCTTAGGCTTAGAATAGAATATTATTAAATATGTAAAATGTAAAATAAAATAACAAAATAGAGGAATTCACTATGGGCCATTTTTTTTCACCCCCACATTTTACCTATCTAGGTTTTTTTTTGCTCTAACCCCTCGTTAATTTCTGACCCTGCACTACACATTGGATTTATAAGTAACATTTAATGTACAGGCCTCACTGGGAGCCCCAGCATAAGAGAGAAGGGCACAGAGAGCGAGTAAGGTGACTGAAGAATGCCAAGGCCCAACGTAATTTGATGTAAGGCTGGAAGAGGAGACTCTTTTGCAGCAGGTGGCCACCCTTCAAATCACCCACCTCTGCCAAAATCACCAAAATTAGCCTATGTCCCATGGGAGGGGGAGTAAAGAAGATGAGGTGAGGGGGAGTGAAGGAGGCTATTTCGGGGAGCCATGAGACACCAGCAGACAGCTGAGAGCACAGCATTCCCGAAACAGGCATTCAAAACACTACAGCAAGAGAAAATGCTTCCCAAGTGTTGGGCCACTTATTTTATAAAAACCCTCATTGAACTTCCAATAATAAATGAAAGCAGTAAACTTAGTTGTGTGTTATTTTAAGTAAGAGCCAAATAGGCTGAATGACATAGTGCATGAGTTTCGAGTAGTGAAAATAGACAATTATCTTAGTGACCACACAGATCCGTCACTAGGAATATGAAACATTTTTCTTGGACATCCTTGAAATCACTAAATTGGAAATGGGGGTATAAATATTTAGGTAAGCAACAGGTTGGTTGTACAGAAATAATTTGGCATGTCAAGAATGGTTTTCATATTTTTTTTTCACATGCTAATAGCTTTAGCATTGGTAATTTCCCAAATCTTTAATAACTGATTCACATTTTTTTTTAAAACAAGTTAAACCAAATGGTGAGCACATTACTCTTTTCGCCAATTAATATTTTACATATTTAAATTAAGTTCATTGTACTATTTCAACCACTTTGAATTTAATTATGGATGAAGAAAATCGAGTTGAAACTCTGTAAACTCATAAAATTGAGTTAAAAGGACAGTTGTTAAAAAAATTAAGCAATACATGTAAAACTTCATCAATCTGTCATTTAAACAGCATCAAATCTGAAAATAAGTGAATGAGCAATTATTTTGTCAAAAGGTGTCCATAAACCATAAATCATTTGTGTCTTTCAAAATATATACTTCTATGTTTCTGTAAATATTTTTTTAAACTACTTCTTTGTTTCTGTCCATTTAACTTATCACAGTAACATCTGTGAATTCTACTCAATTTTATGAGTTTACAGAGTTTCAACTCAATTTTCTTCATCTGTAATTAAATTCAAAGTGGTTGAAATAGTACAACAAACTTAATTTAAGGCAGCAAATTTTTTTTTTTTTTTTTTTTTTTTTACAGTGATCTAGATTATGTGAATTAAATACTTCATGCTGAATCTTGCTCATCTGGTTCTAATATTAGTTAAGATAAAAAAAATTATGTATAAGATAAAAAAAAAAGTATGATGACTACAGCAAACATTTCCCCTGTCACTCAGGCAGCTTTTTAGACTTGCACTCCAACGACACTCCAGTTACATCATCTCTTTAACCATTCCTGTCAACCATGCAAAGCCACTCAGCAATATTTTCTGATAGACCACAGCTGTACTCTATAGTGCTATGACAGAAAGGTTTTCTAAGACTGAAAATAGATCTTTGCGAATTTGACAAGAGAGAAACTTGATAGATTCAAGGAATGCAAGAAACTCCTGCATCAACGTAGGGTCGCTTCTGCACTGATGTTCTTGGCCAGGTTGAGAATAAATGCTAAGGATGGCCACAAAGTATTTACATGTCTCCAACAAGCATTGTCCTTCATAAAGTCAATGGAATGAGTACGACTTTGTGTGTTGCTCGTGTTGCAGCCAAGTGGGCCTGACTCACTGAACATTCACTTGACCGTCCGAGGAAACTGGGTGCCTTTTTTGTTTCTTTTTGTGCTGGTTCCGCCTAGCGGCTGGAGTTTGATGCAGGACATTGGAGGGATTAGGTCATCTACTGCACTCATGTAACAGCTGGCTCACTGAACATTCATTTGACTGCCTGAGGAAATTGAAAGGCTTTTGTGTGTGTGTGTGTGTGAGTGTGCTGGTTCCACTAGCGGCTGAAGCTTGCTTTGTGGAGGAACACACCTTCGGGACAGTTATGTGGATGAATCTACATCTTTGTGTTTATTCTGCCTATTGGCTGAAATTTTCTTCTGTTATGTAATTCTGTATCACAAAATTTTTATAGAAACCCCGGACTTGAGCAATCCGATGGCAAAGTTGTCACGGGGGCTCTCATAGGCGTACGTGGACTGTTTGGGTTTAGAGGGATGGACACCAGTTGCCGCTGTCGTGCATGGGGTTAATGAGCAGGTTTTTCTTTTTTCTGTTTGTTTGGTTCTGGGGAGAAGTTTGGGGTTTGATTGTTGCACTAATGTTGGAATGTGGTCTTTATAATTTTGTTTTTGACACGATCTATTTTTCTAATACATCAAAATGTCAAATGTTAATATGAGTGGATTGTCTCTCTCCATGTGGAATGTGAATGGGTTGGGGCACCCCATAAAAAGAAGGAAGGTTATTTATTTTCTTAAACGAAAGAAATATGATATACTTTTTCTTCAAGAAACACATCTTTCCCCACAGGAAGCTGAAAAATTTTGAAAGATATGGGGTGGGCATGTTTTCTTTAGTGCTGGAAAGAGCAGGGGAGTCATTATGTTGACACGTAAACATCTACAATTCAAATGTCTCAAACAGAGTAAAGACAAATTAGGAAGAGTTATTATTGTTTTAGCAGAAATTCAGGTGCAAAGGTTGATTTTGGCTAACAGTTACGCACCTAACGCTGATGATCAGGGCTTTTTTATAGATCTTGAAGGGATGATGCAAGCTGCTGGCACCCCTCATGATATAATATTGGGAGGAGACTTTAATCTGTTGATGGACTCAGTCCTTGATCATGGTGAAGCAAAATTGGGTAAGACCAAGATTTTTACAATTGGATGTGTAAAAATCTTGGTCTTACAGATATTTGGAGACTTTTGAACCCATCTGGTAGGGACTATACATTAATTTCATCAGTCCATAAGATTTATTCTAGAATAGATTTATTTATTTATTTTTTATATCTAAGTCCCTCATTTCATCTGTTGTTGACTGCTCAGTTGGAAACATCTTAGTCTCAGATCACACCCCGGTGAGTTTAGAGGTGTTGTCACATATGGAGAAAGAAAAATCATATAGTTGGTGTTTTAATGTATCCCTTTTGCAAAATCCTGAATTCCAACAAATGTTAAAGGCTGAAATCAATGTATATTGAGACCAACTGGTCCTCAGTATCCTCTGTGGGCATGGCTTGGGAGGCACTTAAGGCGATTCTTAGGGGTCGGATCATACAGTACGCCTCTTTCATCAACAAATCCAAAGCACGAGAACTCATGGAGTTGGAAGGGAATATTAAAAGTGCCAAGGTAGAGCTGAAGCGCCGAATGTCGTCTGATGGCCTCAGAGAATTGACCCGATTGAAATACAGATATAATACTATTCTGTCATGGAAGGTGGAGTTTTAGCTATTCAGGGCAAGACAGTCATACTTTTAGTCGGAGGACAAAGCAGGGAAGCCTCTGGCTAGATATATAAAGCAGAGAGAGTCTTTTTCTACCAATCCCTCAATGAAATCTGCTGGTGGTGAAATTTTTACATCGGCCATTGATATTAATAATTCTTTTAAAGAATCCTATCTTGATCTCTATAGTTCCACATCTTCATCTACTGATGAAGATACTAGAAACTTTGTGGAATCATTAGAGCTCCCTAAATTGATGACTGAGCAAAAAAATTCTCTTGATTCTGAGATAACCTTGGAGGAGCTTGGCGAGGTAATTAAGGCCTTGCCTACAGGCAAGGCTCTGGGGCCAGATGGCTTTGCCGCTGAGTTTTTTAGATCTTATGCTACAGAATTGGCTCCACTTTTGCTAGAAGTTTATACAAAACCATTAAGGAATGGAAAGCTTCTGCCAACCATGACGTAAGCCCGGATCAGTCTGATTCTTAAAAAGGACAACGATCCAAGTGAGTGTAAGAGTTACCATCCAATTTCCCTGATCCATCTAGACATTAAAATATTGTCAAAAATTTTGGCTAATCGATTAAGTTATGACATCTCTTATACATATAGATCAGGTGGGGTTTATTCGGGGCCGCAGCTCTTCTGATAACATTAGGCATTTCATCAATATCATGTGGTCAGTGGCGAATGATCAGACTTCGGTCGCTGCCATCTCACTTGATGCCGAAAAGGTGTTTGATATGGTAGAATGGGATTATCTTTTTAAGATTTTGGAAATGTACGGGTTTGGGAGTACGTTTATTGGATGGATTAAGTTACTTTATAGACACCTGGTAGCAGCGGTACAAAAATTGATTCATTTCAGATTATTTTACTCTGCATAGGGGCACCCGGCAGGGTTGCCCTCTTTCCCCATTATTGTTCTGTCTTGCCCTGGAACCATTAGCAGCTGCGATAAGAAAGGAGGATGATTTTCCAGGGGTGATGGCAGGAGGTGTGGCGCATAAGCTTCTGCTTTATGCAGATGATATTTTATTATTTGTCTCCGACCCTTCTAGATCTATGCCTTGCCTCCACAGAATTATTAATTCCTTTTCTAAGTTCTCAGGATACTGAGTCAATTAGTCTAAATCCGAAGCTTTGTCTCTGACAGCGTACTGCCCAGAAACAGATTTTCAGCCGAGCGCCTTCCAGTGGCCCCAACAGGGCATTAAGTATTGGGCATTTTATTCCCAGCAAATTTGTCTGATTTAGTTAGAGTTAATTTTGATCCCTTAATAAAAAGGTTTTCGAGCGATGTGGGCAGGTGGGCTTCATTACATTTATCTATGATTGGGAAGGTTAATGTTATTAAAATTAATTGTATTCCAAAATGTAACTACCTGCTACAATCTCTCCCTGTAGATGTCCCCCTCTCTTATTTCAAGCAATTTGATAACATAGCGAAGTCCTTCATTTGGAATGGTAAGCGTCCCAGATTACATTTCAACAAGTTACATAGGCTGATTGACAAAGGTGGGCTAGGCCTACCCAAGATTATTATGCATTCTGTCTCAGACATTTGGCTCACTGGTCACTTCCATCTAAAAGAGATCCTCCCTGGTTTTGTATTGAACAGGAAGTTCTTGCCCCTATTTCACCATTGCAAAGCCTTTCTATCAAACTAACCGGAGAAGTTAAGTTACACCCTGTTATCTCGCATTTGCACACGGTATAGACAAAAGTGTCCAGAGTGTTTAATTCAGACATTTATTTAAAGTTTGCCTCGAGCATATGGCAGAACCCAAAATGATATATTAATAAGTCCCCTTTCTGCTGATCAGAGTGGATTGTGTGGGAGGTTAATATTTGGTTCAACATATTGGGATTCCCAGATCTCAGTTTTATAGGTATTTACAGCTGCGCCACCTGCTCTGTGCTTTTTTTGGGAGTACCATACACCCCCCTAAAATGGCAGATACTCTGGGAATGGTGATTACTGCATTTGGAAAAGGTCATGAGGCATCAGTGTATTACTCCCTGCTAATTCAGAGTCTGGGGGATGAAGCTTTAACTTCTATCAAGAGATTATGGGAGAAAGATTTTAACTTGGTATTGGAGGAGGGAGTGTGGGCTAGGATTCTAAGAAACATCAAGTCTGCATCTAGAGATACAAGGGTGTGCCTTATACAATTCAAGATTTTACATAGATTTTATTGGACCCCCTCTAGATTGTACAGGCTTGGTCTTAAAGACACACCCACCTGCTGGCGATGCCAATCGGAGGATGGAGACACGGCCCATGTTTTTTGGTGGTGTGTTGAGATCCGGGAATTCTGGTTGAAAGTTCAGAGTTTTGTGTGTGACATGTTGGGCACTCGGGATTCGTTTTGCCCCAGACTCTGTGTTTTGGGCAATGGGGCGGTCATCGATGTGGGGAATAGACACATAGAGAGTTGGGTTCTGACCAGTGTGATGATTGCCAGGCAGATTATTTTGAGGGGTTGGAGGTCAGCTGGAGTGCCCCTGTTTCGGGAGTGGTGCACTGAAATGGGGAGGGTGGCGGCTTTTGAGGAGGTGTCATTTGGAAGATGGGGTAACTTGGATTTGTTTGTTGGGAAATGGGGCAACTATTTGGAGTTTTTGGAGGGTTCTCAGGTTGGGGCAGTGGTGAGAGTAGTATAGTTTTAAATGTGTATGATTATTTTACATATATTTTTTTTGTTTGTGTGTTTGTTTGCTTTTTTGTGTGTGTGTGTGCATATACTCATGTGTGACCACAGGGATGTTTGTTGGGGGTCAGGGCGGGGTTGGGTATTGTGAGGGGGAGGGGTGGTTGTGGGGTTTAAATGTTGATTCTATGTACACTGCTGTTCAAAAGTTTGGGGTCATTTACTCATTCTTTATTCTATTATTTTTATTTTTTTTCTCATTTTAGAATAATAGTAAAGTCATCAAAACTATGGAATAACAGAAATGGAACAGGAAATTATGTTGTGGCTAAAAAAAAGCCAAAATAATTCAAAACTATATTATATTTTAGCATCTTCAAAGTAGCCACCCATTGCCTAGAATTTGCAGAAATGTACTCTTGGCATTTTCTCACTCTGGGATGCTTTTTAAACAGTATTAAAGGAGTTCCCATCTATGTTGGGCACTTATTGGCTGCTTTTCTTTATTATTCGGTCCAAGTCAGCCATTTCAAAAATGTTTTTTTTTATATATAATTTTTTATTTTCTTTTTTTTTTTGTAATGAAATAAATTAATTTGTTGGCACAATTATATTTTTGTCTACAAAACTAATTTCAAACATTTAAGCATACACCTTCAGATCAAAAAAGCATACACCTTAAGATCATGAGAAACATTTCAGTCAAGTGACCCCAAACTTTTGAACGGCAGTGTATATATGTTTTGCTTTTCTTTATTTATTGTAAGAATCAATAAAAAAAATTTACATTAAAAAAAATTAAAAACTTTTAAAAAATCATGTTGTAGGGAGTGACACAGAATTCTTTATTTTTTACCAGGATTACATCATTCAAGGTCACATTTAATGACTTGTGATCATGTAGTTATCAGCTACAATTCTTAATTTTGCAACTATTACAAACTATTGTACATTTTGTAAATTGAAGGACCACAGAGCAAAAATCACATTTTATACAACTGAGAGAAGAGATATCTTCTATTTATTATGTTTGTATAATTATTTCAGTTATGATGAACACAACAGCACCTTCTGAGGTTGCCCTGGTAATTACACTTAAAAATAAGCTTTACTATACAAGTTGAACTGTAATAGTAGATTGTGAACAATAATTAAATAAACAACAACAACATATGCTTCAGGCACATAAAAGTGTGTATTGAAATATTTTACCCATAAGGAAAAACAATTTTTGTGACAAGAATCATGTGTTAGGCTATAGCCTTTTTCTTATCAGCTGACTAAAAACTACTGCCAGACCATGTGCACTTTACAGAACACAACCACATTCCACTGAATCACGCATCCTCTTGTACTGTATCATGAGGAATTTAGTGCAGCCACAGGTGAAACATAACTTAGTGTTTGTTGACACCACCCTAAATTCATGGCATATAATACTTCTAAGCCTTCACTGTATAAATATAAAGTTGTCTTAAGTATTGCTTGAAATGTCAGGTTTTGGGCTCATAACTCAAATATTTAAGTTAATTTAACTTATAAATCCATAGACTTAAGAGTTTAAGTGTTAATAACTCAAAACTTTTGAGTACAAAATTGAGGCTATGGGGAAAACCCATAACGCTTTGTGCTTGAATTATTTAATTATGTTTCCTTGGTCAAAGGGAAGTTATGGGGGCAATATTTTTTCTCCCCTTTTTCTCCTCAATTTGGAATGCCCAATTCCCAATGCACTCTAGGTCCTCGTGGTGGTGTAGTGACTCGCCTCAATGCGGGTGGCAGAGGATGAATCTCAGTTGCCTCCGCATCTAAGACCGTCAATCCGCGCATCTTATCACGTGGCTTGTTGAGCGCGTTACCGCGGAGACCTAGCGCATGTGGCGGTTTCAAGCTATTCTCTGCGGCATCCACGCACAACTCACCACACACCCCACTGAGAGCAAGAACCACATTATGGCAACCATGAGGAGGTTACCCCGTGTAACTAAACCCTCTCTAGCAACCAGGCCAATTTGGTTGCTTAGGAGACCTGGCTGGATTCGCTCAGCACGCCCTGGATTCGAATTCAAGACTCCAGGGGTGGTAGCCAGCGTTTTTACTCGCTGAGGTACCCAGGCCCCCCAGTTATGGGGACATTTAAATAGTTGTAATTACGAATTTATAGAGGTTTTTGCTCTTTTGTAGTATTATTTATGTTGGTTTGTTGCAAATAGTTGTTTCGTGTGATGTCACCATTAGATCAACTTGGAACCTGTTGACTAATTCTCTTTGTGCATGTGCAGTTTGGAGAATTACATTTATTTAATGACTGACCTAGAATCAGTTATGATCTTTATTTGAGCTGTGCTATTGTTTGATCTAAAAGTGAATCAATTCAATTAAAATGATTAACAGCAGTAGGAACTAAAATATTTAAAATGCAAATCTGTGTTCAGTCTACTGACATCTAGTTAACATAACCTAAATAGTTAATTCTATATAAACACCAAGTTAATTGAACTTAATTACATAAGTTTTGTAGATGCCATTACTCAGTTCAGTGGAGGGAAAGAGTTTACTCAATCAAATGAGGAGAGTCAACGGTAACACTACAATAAGGTTCCATTTGTTAACATTAGTTAACAACATTAGTTAACATGAACTAAACAATACTTAAGCATTTACTAATCTTGGTTAATGTTAGTTACAACATATAGATTTTTAAAATCAAAAGTTGTATATGTTAACATTTGTTAATGCACTATGAACTAACATGAACTAATAATGAACAATTGTATTTTTATTAACTAACATTAACAAAGATTAATAAATGTTATAAAAAGTATATTTTTATTTGTTTGTTCATGACACCTAATGGTAACTAATGTTAACGAATGGAACCTTATTGTAAAGTGTTACGGTATCAACTTATTAGGGTTTTCAGTGTTCAGTCCAAATGTAATAAAGCTTTCACAGCAAATCTGTTTCACCTACTCAATCTATTTCAGGGGACTTTCCTAAAAAAACCTTTGGTGACATGTACCACATACTCAGGTATGTAAAGTAACTTATGTGGGTATTATTTAGGGATCATATCTACATTCCTACTGTTAAAAAGCTAATTCTACACACCAAAAGTCCATAAAAGATGTTATAATAGCACTGTAGGGCAAATTACTTCATTATTAAAATAAAAGCTACTTTTTCAGTTTTCATGAATCTAGTCTGATGTCAAATTATCCAACAGGTATAATTTGTTTTTCAGGTGCAAGCTAGTCTTTCAGCAGTAAACTATTATTACCAACACAAATAACAGAACTGCAATTCTTTACAAGCCATTTTTCTACCCTGACCATACAGTAAAGTGACACTGACAGGATACATGGATGCTTTCTTCATTTTGGCCAGAACGAAGGATAAATATGTCAAATGCTCACATTCCTTGTTTCATGAAACATTTCAGCCTTCTGATTGACGACGAGCTGTGTGGACAGAACGGGCGAAAAATAATTTACACTTTCAGACTCCCTGTTGCAAGAAACTAGACTTCCATAGCTACATACCATGCTAAAACATATCATAGTTACTGATGGAAACCACATTTTTATACCAGAGCAAATAATTATGTCTTAGCTGTGAGAAAGTGAAGGGTGGATTTCATTTTGAGCAATCATTTAGCTGTAATTTTGTGATGCAATAAATGGTGGACACACAAAGCAACCTAAGATAATTAAATTGCATTTTGATTATATATATATATATATGTTGTAACACTGAGATTGTATGGAGAAGCCCAAAGTGCATAGAAGGCACAGTCTAGTTCTAGTCTATCTGTTGATTGCTGGAGTCAGAAAGAACCTCTCAATTCAGTGGATAGACCATTTGAACCTCATGATTTGTAATTATTATTGCGCCATTCGGTGATCGCCCGTTTCATTTAAATGGCCATAAAAGCCAAATCCAGCCTTATCTTGAAATAAACTTACCTGCCTAACCTGGCCATGGAGCTTAGAGCAGACTACCCTCCCCCCACCCACATGCTTTCATTAGGTAGTTTATAGAAGCTCCCATAAAAGGACACCTCTTCTGGAATGGAAGCTGCCATCCGATCGTACTCATGACTTTCTTCATCCCTAATTCCCACCTCCACCCCCTTGCTCTATCTACACACCCCTACTGGGTTGCAGAAGAATGTGCGCACCTATCCGAAGTCCACACCTTCAGGTTCTGCAGGAAGGCATTTTGATTCCCTTCCAGAATAAAGAAATACTTATAAATTGTGTTGGTCTTCCTCTGACTTATTTGATTTGAAGGACAATCTACAAGTGTCATCCCATGAAATAAGTTTGATTTTAGTAATTTGATGACATGATTTGTGTGCATTTTGTAAGATCAAAACTTGTTCAAACCAATGTTTGACATTTGACTTAAAGGGAAAATTTGGAGAAATAATCTTTGGATATAATTACCAGATGATAAGTTGTTTACACACAACTTTATTTAAACATTTCCGCAAAAATGCAAAAGGGATGAAAGCTTCTGCATTTTACAAAGTACATCTTGTACAAACTCAAGAGCAAAGTGCTAGGAGCATTATAATTTACACATTTATAAATTATAAATGCCACAAGAACAGTTGTCATGAAGCGTTGTAAGCCATCATGTTAACTAGTTCACAGCAACATTTAGCATGTAGCTGATGGAGGTAATTGGATGAGGCTCTGCGTATATTCACCATAGCTCAGATTGATAACTTTACAGGCAAGGAGTGTAGAATGGGACCCCTGTGAGGTGTGGGAGCTGGGAAATGTTAAAATAAAACTGAAATGACTCAATAATGATACCATTAAACAAATGCCCAGAGTCTCAGAACCTCTCGTCTTTATCATAAAACTTTCTGATCAACTTTGCAGGCTTCCCTTGCAATACAGATGCTTTATATCACAACTGTGATATGCCAACAATGAGCGCTTTCACATGCACGTTCTTATGCTTATTAAGCCAACACAGGGTGTGGTTATGTAAATGCATTAAACAGCTTTCCATTTTCAGCGTAAGGTCATAAATGGCTTAAGAATAAACTGATCGATACGGGGAGATTTTTGCCCATTACCCTGATTTTGTATTGCATGTAAACACCTTTACTGGCATTCTAACTGGCTTATCCAAAGTACGGAAATGCTATGCGCATGCCTCTTCACAATTTTGACGTCAAAAACAGAGAATAACTTATTTCTTATGCAAGTGCATTTTTCTTTATCCATTTTTTTTTTTTTTTTTTTAATAAACTGATTTTTGGGAATTATCAGGAAGGTTGGGAGGCTTACTTTTTAAATGTATCCCACTACAGATTACATGCTGTAAAATGTAATTATTAAAAATGTTAAAAATACATTCTCTGAAAAATCTAAATATCTTATGCAGTGTTGTTTCTAAAACAAATCAAATTTATCTTGTTTTAAGGATTTGTAGATATTTTTTAATATTATTATAAAACAATTATTATCAAGAATACGATTTTTGCTCTAATATCAAAGGTCTTACTAGAAAAAAGAAATTATGATCCAACGTGAATTTTCTTGATAAAAAAATATGATCGTGCCTGGTAACGTGCATGTAAAATGGCTAGAAATAGTATTTTAGCTTAGTGTAAAGCTGACAATTTACACAAGGTTTATTTCTATTTCTTCTGCTTCAAACTTACTTCAAACGTACTCCTCTGTCTGCTCATATGAATGTAACACATCATAAGAAAGTGTTTCACCGCTGTTCAAATGCACTTTGGATCGCATCATTTATATGTATAAATGTTTTCCATTTGAAAGGACTAAATAATAAATGAAACAAATGACAATAAAATGCAAAGTAATCTCTTCAGTAATCAAAATACTTTTTGAATGTAACTGTATTCTAATTACCAATGATTTAAATTGTAACTGTAGTGGAATACAGTTACTTATAATTTGTATTTTAAATACATAATCTCGTTACATGTATTTCGTTACCGCCCAACCCTGATTATCAGCATATTGTTGTGCATATAAACAGGCTTATTTTCTCACTTTCAAACATTGTTGTTAGTCTACCTGGGTGATGTTGAGTGTAATCTAATTACTTTTAGTACAAAAAGTAGTATAGCATATTACATTTCAGATTCTTGTAATCAGATTAGTTACTGATTTAACTACTTTTGATTACCTTACATTCTCTAAAATAATGTATATGTAAAATAGACTTAAAACATGAATTACATTAATATATTTGTTTTGTGACAGCTGAAGGTGAAGTGCCACCAAACGAAATAATGAACAGAGGAAATATAGAAATTATTTTGAATTCCTTGAGCAAAAAAACAAAAACTTTTCTGTGAGTTTTCAAAAGTAAAAGTAATTAGTAATGTGATAACTTTTTTGATGAAGTAATCTGTAAAGTCAGTAATCTGATCAGAATTTAAGAGCAGTAATTAGTAATTTGTAGTGAATTACTTTGAGTAGTTTACCCAAAACTGACTTGGGGTCACAGTAAAAATACAGATTATAATATTAAGGTGTTGACATGATGTTGACATTTTACTCACCCTACTGAATGTTAGATATTACACATTTTCTCTCAAAAATCAAATGATTGATGAGCTTAAATTTTGTATGTATAAATTATTGCTTTTGTAATTTTTGAGATATATATATATATATATATATATATAATGTGTGTGTGTGTGTTACTTAACTGTTATACTACTACACAGTTATTTTAGATTCCTTTGGCTTGGGTCTAGCCTACCAAGGTAAAACTTGCACACCTAATTTTGCGTGAGTGCACTCAGGTATGTGCGCCCAAGGTGATATAAATGATCTGCCGTGGCGTCATGTCAAATTCGTACTTATAAATAAACACCTCCAATCATGTATTACCAGTCATTTAACTGCTGTCAAAAGATGCGTGGATTAATGGGTTAAGGGGACATGACTTGGTTGGAGAAGGTTCTGTATTTTTAGTTCTTGACTCTATTTGCGGCTCAGAGGGTAGCAGTGCTGCTTTACCACTTCCTCCATTCTCCTCTCTCTCTTTCTCTCACACACACACACACTGTTGCTTCATTTATTGACCATCACCTGCTCCTGTCACTTCAGTCTAGTTATGTCTAATGTAATGTACAAGCAGGTTTTGCAGTCCAGCCAGCTCTACATTCTTGGCAGCTTTAAGCAATGTGAAGAATCATGTGTCCACCGGTTTTATTTATTTATTATTTCTTGGAATAATCTTATTTATATTTAGAATGTTAGTTTACCATTTATGAACAGAATTTTTTTATGTTCACCATTCCCATCTAAACTAGTTATTTTCTAACCAAATAAGTCACTAAATAAATCATTTTAGAGAGTGTCACCTTAACAAGCGATTAACCTGGAATTTATGGAGTTGCCTGTAGTTAACACACTTGTTAATAATGTCTGGCCATTTAAGATATAGGCCTTATTCAGAGTAGCCATATTTTATTTTTGACCCTAGATCACACTTTTTATTTATTATTATTATTAACTGACATTTCTGGAGAGTTTTTTGTCAGCTAAATTTTTAACAACAGCCAATCTAATTGAAGGGGCTGTGCCTTTATTCCTCACAGCCTCGTTTTTATTCCTGTTAAAGGCAACTAAATTGTATAAGTATTGGGTACGTGACACAATACATACAAATATGTGTATATACAATATTTTATCGTTTTGGATTTAATTTCATAAAGATTCTTAAAGTGACAGCCCAATACAATCTGCTTTTCATCCATTAAAGTTCTGGATAATACAAGTAGGCTACAATGTTATAAAACATCAAGCACTGACTATCTTCAAGAGCGCTTTAATTTCTCCGTTTTTTAAACTTTATTTATCCTATTGTATTGTTTTATCTGACTTTGAGTACCATCCACTTTTAGGTACACCTGTATGAGGAAACGTATGGGGGCACGAGGGACAGTTTTACCTTCCGCTGCTGCTTTTCCCAGGCCGGGTCCAGGAGCAGGTCTCTATCCCAGTCATCCTCTTGGTTCATGTATTCCTCAGTTGCAGTCATCGTGTAAGAACTGTGGTACTGAACTTGCGTTTCAATCGCTGTCATTTTGCCGTCTTCCCTGGGATGATTCGTATCCCCTCAACCTACACAACCTTATTATTCGCCTGTTGACTCAACATAAAAGCCTTGCGCCGTATATTCAGAGTCCCTGCCTGCGGTAACTGCTTCCACCGGCAGATGAGCGGACAGCTGCTGCTCACAATCCTGCTCGACACGACACAAGTAACGGCAGCCAATTTGAGTGACCGACTGCTGCAGTATTTGGTCACAACTTAATTTCTCAAAAGGTCATGGGCGGGATTTCAAAACTACAGGATGAGCTGCTTTCATTCAATTCATAATTTGAACATTAGCTAAAAAAGAAAAGAAAAAAACATCATTGTTTTGCATAATTTAAATATAACTGAGTTTCAAGGCTTTTGGTTTCATGGAGGATACAAGATTACTTGGGATTTTTATGCAGATCCATAAATGAAACCCACCATATTTCCATTACTTATACATTTCAATAGCTTATAAAATAAGGAGAACAAAGTTTTGTTTAGATTATTAATTGTCCTTTATGCACTGTGTTCAGAAACTACAGATGCCATACCAGTGTCTCAGGGTATGAAAAAATAAGACCACATACCATTTAAGCATCATTTATTGAACTTTCAAGAACAAAGTACAAAGCCTAAAAGTCAGTATGTAAATATTAAGAAAAAGTTAGGATTAACAACCCTCTGACATTTCTGATACAATTACACCCCAAAATGAAAGCTAGCCATCCAGACCAATTAAAAAATAAAATATATCAGTGGACTTTACTAAAGTTAATTCCCTGAATCATCGATTATTTCAGGTCTCAGTTATTTACAATCAGTTATTTACAATCTGTACCAGCATGTCAAATCACCTCCGAATTGAAGGCGAGGCTTTTAGGTCTTTGGAAGGTTGTGAGAAAGGAAAACAACCTGCATAATGGCCAAGAGTATTCAGTGTTAAAAACATGAAGAATTTGAGGTCAAAGTCATTTGAAGATTGGAGCAACACATAAACTGTGCATTTGAACAATTAAAATAACCATAAATAGAAAAAGAGTTTGTAGTGAAACTCTCACTAGACTTGCTGAAGCTGAAATTTAATGAAGCTAAATACCTTTACATGTTTCTGGCAAATCTTTTGCTGCAGACTATCCCTTTATTAATCTGAAAAATAAACGTTTTTACTTCTCATTTATGTGTATGTGGACATCTTATGAAATCAAGCTGCATTCTCCTTGGAACAACAAAACAACAAATCTGTTTGGCCAGAAAATAGATTAATTTTAATTTACATATATTTTCAATCGTTGAGCCTCAAAGGATGAGTGAAAAAAAAAAAAACTAGAGCTGACAATGAAATCGGAAGGGTATAAATAGTCTCACAAGGCTGAAAATGGCCTAATTTTGGGGTCTGAGGAGTGGATTTCAACTGGACAACAGCACACTGGTTACTCACCTAAGATGAATGTCCTACTTGGATTAGGGCCTTTTGGACAGCACTGCGCTCTTCTTAAGTATTCAAAGCACAGCTGGAGCACCTCAGCTTTGAACAAGAGTGCGCGCCTCATCTCCCTTACTGGAAGTGCTTCAAAAAGACCAAATGCCAAAACAAGCGAAGGCAAAAACTCCTTAACTACCTAATCTGGATTGTTCTCTCTTATTGCATCAAATGGAAATTTACTTCAATCTTGATGCCATTTTGTGAGAAAAACTTAAGGGTCCAATGCATTTTGTCATGATGGCAAAATAACATGTTTAATGTTATTGATGATCAGTGTTGGGAGTAACTAACTACAAGTAGCGCCGCTACTTACTGTGCATTTTTCAGTATCGTGACAGTAGCTCAGCTATTTTCACAATAGTATTGCTTTTCCAACAGAGAGCTCCTTTCAACGAGTAACGGTGTAGCACCACAAAAAGCTCCATTTGTCTCAAAGTGCGTGTTTACATGCACAATCTTACACTGATTATGCTCAATAAGCAAACGTGTAGTCATGTACATGCCTTAAACATCTTTCCTTTATTAGGGTAAGGCCATTAATGGCTTAAAGCAAAAAAACGATAGACAAGCAGATTTCATGTAAACACCTTTACAGGCGTACTACCGGCTTATCCAATGTGCACAAATGTTGTGCACATGCCTGTTTACGTTTTGATGTCAAAAGCAGAGAATAACCCGATGATTTCAAGTCTTATATAAACACAGGTTTCTTGCATTGTCTTTAATAAGCTGATTTTTCATAGCGATCAGTGCATTGCTGTGCATGTTAACAAGCTCAGTGTGTTGTGCATGCAGCAATGGAGCAATCAAGCATGCTCACCTAAACTGTCCTCTCTCTTATAAATACTGCTGGGAAATCCAAATAATTTAAGTGAATAGGTTCTTTTAGACAGTTTTTTTTATGATTCACTTATATTTAACATTGGGAACCACAATTTATTCTTACAAGGGACTCTGTTTATCACTGTATTATGACCGAGTTATATAAAAAGTTAGAGTTTTATTAGTTTGTATTAGTATGAATTTGTTAAATTTAATGTTGTCAACCTAATTGTTTAATGTCAGGTGATATGTAATTCTCCAATCAGAAATTCTTACTGCAGAATTAAATATCAAATGATTATATATTTAAAAATATTTTCTTCTTTAAATAGCTACAATGTAGTTAGCTACTTTGTTAGTAACTCGCAGTGTAGCCAACTTCTTTTTTAAAAGACTAGGTTGACTGTAGTTTAACTACAAGTTAGGAGTAGCTTGTAGCTTGGAAAACTACAGTTTCAAAGTAGCTTCCCTAACACTGTTGTTGATCTCCTACATCGTTTCCCAACCCTGGTCTGGGAGTACCCCAACACTGCACATTTTGACAAACCCAATTCAGCTCAAGGAGCCTCAACTAACAAGCTGCCAAGTTAAATCAGGAGTGTTACATTTGGGAGATATCCAAAATGTGTAGTGTTGGGGGTACTCCAGTACCAGGGTTAGGAAACGCTGATCTACTAGTACGTAACCAAAAAGATTATATTGGTTTTCTACCAATGTAATAATAAAATAAGTTTTATTTTATTAAAAGTGATTACACTGACAGACAAAACACCAAACCATGAGCATTTTGGGCACCCAAGATGTAGCTGATTCTACCAACTACTCCAAACTGTAAAGACACAATTCTCCCTCAATAAGCACTGATTCATGGCCCTACCACATAGCAAGAAATACCATCCCCACTTTGTGTTGACTTCACTGTAGTGTAAACTGGATGTGGGCCTGATCTGAGCTTCTCTAGCAACTGTGCTAGGATCATTGAGGGGAAGTGTATGATCGAGGTGCAGTAGTGGTGGGGGGCAATGGGCTTTACCTTAGCGGGGAGCGCGTCCGAGGCATTGTGGGGCGCTATTTCTCTTCCCCCGTCATGCTCAACATGGCGTCTTGAGGCCCGGGAGCCAATTTAGCTGTAGTTAGCGAAAAGGGAGAATGTGGCTGGAACAGCAGTAAGAATAACAAGAGACATGCACTATTTACAATAATACACAACAGATACAATAATTTACTGTGTACAATCATTTGTGGAGTCCTGGTGTGCTGATAGAAGCTACACCGCCATCTCCTTTCCACCTCCACTCTATTTAATAACATAATATTGAGAACATTAACACTACAGTAAATGTTTGCCTGTGAGATTTAATTAAATACATTAAGTCAAGTGTTGATTGTGGTGAGAGTGAATGGTGAGTATATGGGTTGTGTGTGCCAAGTGAGTTTTGTGTGTGTACCCCACCATATTTCTTTGGAATGAAAGACTGAAGACTGCCTGAGGGGCATTCTAGGGAAAGAGGACATACATAAAATGATTAAACAAACCATTCTCTTTACCATACCTTACAATTACAATGCACTGGTTTCAATGAGGGATATTTGAAGGGAAGCTACTCAACCATCATAACATCAGAATCACAAAGCTATTTACCAAGAAATTAAAGGTTGAAATTAAGAGCAAAAAGCTGGCGACTTGAACGCTCCACAGGAAGCATGGTTTGATGTATTCCAAAGCAGATGGTATGAAGATTTTGGGTAGATTCCCTTTGTACAATGTCATAATGTTTGACACCTCTGGCTCTAATTGCATGAATCTAGAACCTTACCCATGATTAATTATTCAGACAAAGTCACTTTCAGTTAGTAAGTTTTATAACATGAACGTTTAATTGAATTGCCTAAAATGCGCATGAACCGGGACAACACATTTTTTATCCTTACGCACAAAAATACAATTTTGTTTGAAGCACTTCACTGTTTTTCACTCTCAGAACCAATTACCATAACTAGCTGTATGTGAGGCCTGGATGTGCCACACTGAACAGGTTTTACACTCCCCCATCCCTACATAACTAAATGTTTCCACCCAAAATCTCCTGAAATCAATTCACATAAATCGAAGGATAGAGAGACTACGATAATGTAAATGTGAACAAATAAATGGTCAGAAAGAAACATTAATTGCATTGGGCTACTTTCACAAGAAACACAAAGAACTTAAGAACCTCATTCTGTTTTAAGGTAATTCGAGGTGCTGCCACTAATAATTATATAGTCAATACCAAAGAGTATTGTCCATGTAAGAGAGGGATGCAAGGCCAGAGATGGCAGTTGTTTGCTTTGTAAATCCTGCAAAACATGCATAAATGCTACTGGCAGGCAATATAACCAGTTCTTTATGCTATTTAGTAACAATGACATCTCCAACTAATTCAGTGTCAAATGGAAAACATTCAGAACAATTGAATATGCCTATCAAGCGACAAACAAGTCTGTCCCTTTTGCAATGAAATACATTTTTCTCTACCCATTTACTCTCTACTCCTTTCCAATATGTAATTTTAAATTCAGTTATAATGTTCTTGAACATGGCAGCCGTCTGCACTATTGAGGCAGTGGCTAAGAGTGTTTAAGTTCCTTTGAGCACAAATGTATGGTTTTGTTGGTACTGATACACCTGAATGTGTCTCTGACCTAAGGCCCCTCCCACTCAAATAGTATTATAGGTAATAGGTTTGAGGTGTATGTGATCGTGGTGTTCATTATGTGTAAACTGAGGGATGTCATCCAAATTGTTAACATTCTGTGTTCTCACTCTCACACACACATTTCACACAGGTCCTCTTTACATTCTATTCCAATTATGCTGTGCATTTCAGATCTGAAGCTTAGCCTTTGTGAATTTTACATCAGTCTAAGACAAATGCAATAAATTGTGGACAATTTTGGAATATTAATTGTGGCTCACTCCTCAGTTAGCCATGAATTCGATAAACAAAACAGATCGAAAACACTTGGTTTTACAAAAGTCTGAAAAATTCCGTTTACAAAAAAATTAGGCTTGTTCAAAAGGCACAGTCATTTGACTTTGGAGAAAGTGAGATCTGACAAGACGGTCAAAGAGTGCTTTATCTACAAAACTGACAAATGAAATAATTGAGCACTTCAAAATACACTCAAACCAAGAGGGCTCCGAATCTAAACTTTCATGGCCTTTTAAACGTCTACATTCTGCACATAATGAGATTTTAATTATACTGGGGGAGGGGGGGGGGACTACAGTCCAGGTCAGATGCATTGACTAAATTTGATTTATCCCTTTCCTCCAGTTTCCGAGATCTGTTGTCATGTAGGACCAAAACTGACACACGCTCACATTTTTACAACCAAACACGCGTGCAACAGACACATATGTGAAGTGGTGTGGGGCTATCGATATGGGGACTCAGATGTGTGCAGGTGAGGGTAATCAGGGCGACGTAGGAGGGGCTCCTTGTGTGTTGAGGGTGGCTCATACACTCTTGATGAAGCAGCAGTGCCAGGGGCAGCAAGCTGTTGTGGATCCATTGTGGCTGGAGGCATCATGGGCATCGGAGGTGGTGGAGGAGGTGGTGGGTAGCTGTACTGGTATTGCTGATACTGTTGGTACTGCTGGTATTGTTGGTACTGTTGGTACTGCTGGTACTGCTGATAGTACTCTGCATAGCACCTGATGTGGAGAAAAAAAAGAAGAAAAAAAAACAGTATGTTAAGATGTGCTTTTATTGTTCTCTTTCATAAAGCAGTTAGAACAAGCCGAATAACTGACTTGGAATTATTTATGTAACTTTGAAGTCAAAATAGCTAGTTACCTCGCAATCGGGTCTCCATTTTTAACAGCAGGTATTTCCGGTCCACCAGGTGGTGTTGGGAGAAGGGCCCGCCGTTTGGGTCGTGTCTGCGACAATGACTGGGAAACTGGGTCAGGTAGTAATGGGGCTGAGCGGCGTATTGGGCTTCGGTCTCGATCAAATTTGGTCACTGCTTGCTGTTCCGCTAGCACTTGTTGTCCCTGCTCAAAGAATCGGGCCCGGGCAGCTTCAAACATGGCTTGGGGGTCAGGCTCTGTGCCTTCCATGGTCCCATAAGCTGGACTTGCACTGTACAAAGAGGAATTTGCTCCATAGACGGGGTTTACAGCGCCTGATGGCACTTCTGCTTCATTGGGGTAGCCGTCTGCAGAATGACTCTTCGCTGAGCTGAACACCTGATTTGCGACGGCACCGTAAATCTGACTCGCCAGGGCCCCGTAGACTGCAGCGCTGACGGGTTTGCCGTCAACCCTGGAAGTGGTCAAGTCTTTCAGAGCTGCAAATGTTGGGTCAGTGCTTGCCGTGTTGTAGAAAGAGTTGTGGACACTCTGTTGAACCTGAAGGGGAAGCCCTGCAGCAGCGGCCGCAGCAGCAGCTAAGACGGCTGCTTGACTCTGGTGGTGCTCAATAGGAGGCCTGTTGATTGGACATTCTCCTGCAAAGTGACCGTGTGCACCACAGCTGGCACATGGGACCTTGTTTGTGGTCGGCTGTGCTTTTGAAAGCTCCACTGCGAGTGGACGGCCCATAAATAAGGTCCCGTGAACACCCTCAATGGCTTGTTCTGCATCCTCTTTGCGCTCCATGTACACAAAGGAGTAGCCTACTAAAGAAGAGGGCTTAGCTGCCAAAGAACAATTTATAACATGATTTAACAACAGGAATTATACACTGATAAAAGTGAGTGTGTACAGACATATTGTAGATGCATACTCAAATAAGAGGACAACTTACTCTTTACTTTTTCGCAATCAAGAACTTTTCCGTAAGGTGAAAAGAGATCAAACAGATTTTCAGTAGTACAGGAAGCACACAGGTTTCCCACAAATACTTTGATGGAATTGAGGGGCCTGCCTTTGGATTCCTCAACTACAAGGTTCCGGCCGCAGTAATCTAGACCATTCAGATCGCGGATGGCACGGTCAGCAGCCCCAACTCCCTGCAGATGGATAAAGGCAAACTGCCTCAGTACAGTTATGTTCACCACTTCTCCGTAAGGGGCAAAAAGCCTAATTAGGTCATCTTGAGTTGTTTCCGAATCCAGATTCCCAACAAAGAGCTTCACACCGTTGCTGTCGTCCATTGCACCCCAGAATACCTAAAAATAGGGAACATGCCTTATTTCTTACTTAAGGCTCAACAGTGGGCCCAAAATTTAAGGCGCGCATATCAAACTGAAGTTGAATCGGTTCAGCCGGGTGGTGCGCATTAAGGGGATAGTTCACCCACAAAATGTAATTGGACATTTTACTCACCCTCATATTGTGCCAAACCCGTATTTCTTCTGTGGAACACAAATAAGTTAAACAGAATGTTAGGGATTGCCCATTCACCATTCATTTTCATGGCATCTCTATTTCCTACGGTTAAAAAAAAATATATATATATATATATATAAAAAATTGGTGACTGGGGATAACATTCTGCCAGATTTCTCATTTGTGTTCCACAGATGAAATAAAACCATACGGGTTTGGAACAACATAAGGGTAAAGTAAACAATGACAAAACTTTAATTTTTGGGTGAACCAACCCTTTATTGAATCACCCAATTGCTCAAATAGAATCGCGCATTTACAATATAAACAGCATCTTTCTTTATAATGGACGCGTGTTAGTTTGTCTTGTCACTAAGTGTAAATGGGGTGATAGGCACAAGCAAAATATGTGAAAATGTAATTGCATTGTTAGCCCGCCAGATGTGAGGACGCGCTGGTTTGTGTCGTCGCTTCTAGAAAGCACGAATCTCGCAGAGTGTGGCTAATGACAAATAAAGGTGATTTAGCTGCATACTGTTAGCTAGCTGTCTTTAACCATTTCATTCAAAACTAATGCTCTAATCAACCCCACAAGATAAGCCGTATTTTAAATTATAAATCGTGAAGACGTAAAAATAAATGCGTAATTAGCACGCGCATAGTTAGCTAGTCACGCGCACATAACACCCCTGATAGCAAAGCTAGCTCGCTATCACCCATAAACAAGGAAATTATTAAAATGTCGTTGTCACACTCACTGTGTAAACAATTCAGGGATGGGGGAAATCAAACAGGACCAGAAAGTAATGCAGTACATAGAAGAATTAAGGTAGCAAACTCGACAGAACTGTTTTGTCTTCCCTCTTACCTAATGCGTTGGTGAGAATTCATATCCGTTTTCCGACTGCTTGACGGTGTTTATGGCGTCGAGTCCGTGTGAGTGCAAACAACAGACGGAAAGATCCGGCACTTGAACATGTATTTAATATATACCGTGTATAATTATTATATAAGAATTATTATTATTTAAAAGATAAATTATTGGAAACACCTTGTAAACTGACACTGATCCAATTAATAATATTAAAAATAACCTAGCCCGAGACACAAGTGAACATTATGAGAAATAAACAAACGATTTAAGTAAATTGAACTTGATTTAAGTAAATAGATTTTAAAATATTTTTCTCTCTCTCGAACAAACCATTAAACATTTCACCATCAAAACACATTCACAAAAATAAATAAAATAAATAAATAAATTGTAATAATAATCTAAATAATCTAAATAATAAATAATAATAATTATTATTTGTTGTTGTATATGTGTTTTAATGGTGAAATGTTAAATGGTTGTTATTATTAATGATTAACGCATGCGTATGTTGATTGAGGTATACAACGACTTGTCATAACGCTTCTCACAAACGCAACTGGATATCACGCGTGTGGGAAGACGAAACATGATCAGTGTGAAGCACAGTTTCATGTAGACTCTGGCGGCATCCTTTCAAATGTGTACAAGGGGGAATAACTAGCAACTTTTGCCCTTGCTTGTTGAGTCTTTGAGTTTCCACATATCCAGAAGTTATTTAGAGCATTCTATGGATCGGATCCTTTGCAAAAAGTCACAAAGTAGTGTCGTTTATTGACTTGTTTTATTTATTTTTTTTATTTTTTATTTTATAACAGCGATAGAGAAACAGAGGTAAGTGGTCGTATTTCTCTAGGATATGCTTTTTAGATATCCTCGTGTCTTTGGTTATGTTTGTGTGAGGTATTACTGGCATTTACAGTAGCCTACACCTAGTAAAACATTAACTCTCTTCAGCTGGGATCAAGGAAGTCTGCGCTGTGTGTGTTTAAGTGATTAAGTAAGAAAGCAGATTCTTAAGAGTATTTTTAAATAATGAAGACTGCACATGAGCTTCAAAAAGACTTTTCCTTGATGTATAGCTACTGATAGCTCAAATTTCCCAAGAGGCACGTGGCAACGTCGTTTGACAAATGATATTGTTGACTTCAGATTTATCTCTATTCTTGTCTTTTACACGTATTAAGTTATAGGGTTATACAATTGCACTGTTGCTTTTAGAAAATATAACATAATTGTCATTATTTAATGTGTGAAATAACGTGTGGAAGTTTCAAATTCAAATTACACAAGTGTTTGCTAGATATTGCCGTTTTTTGGTTCACATATAAAGCGTAGCTTACTTGTCTTCTAGAACAGTTTTTTTTCCTCCAAACTTTCTGATCCCAAGGACATATGAAGATCCCCTTCCTAAAACATATATATTTTCATGTGTAAAGACCCATTTAGGCTATACTGTGTGAGAAAAAAATATTAATAGTGATATTTCCAAAATTGAAAATGGCTTTTATATTGTTACTGTATTAAAGCCAAAGAAAGTATTATCTCTATAAAACATTTACTTTACAGTAGTAGTTAGACAGATAAACTTAAGGTATGCTGTGTATAGTGTACTACAGCATACCTTAAGTTTATCTGCTACCTTAAATTTATTGAACTTAATTACATAATAATTGAGCTATTAAGTTATCTTAATAAGATAAATTAATATTTATATAATGCACTATATATAAAAATATATAAAAAATGTATATAAAAAACCCTAATAAGTTGACTTCTCATTTGATTGAGTAAACTCGTTCCTTCAATTGAACTGAGTAATGGCGTCTACAAAACATATGTAATTAAGTTCATTCTATATAAACACCAAGTGAATTGAACTTAATTACATATGTTTTGTAGACGCCATTACTCAGTTCAATTGAAGGAACGAGTTTACTCAATCAAATGAGAAGTCAACTTATTATATATACAAGTTGAGGTAACTAGATGCAAGTAGACTTAACTCAGATTTGCTCTTTAAATGTTGTTGTTTCTACAGTTATGAATAATTTTAATTGAATTGATTCAATTTTAGATCAAACAATAGCACAGCTCAAATAAAGATCATAATAGATTCTATGTCAGTCATTAAATAAATGTAATTCTCCAAAGAAATGCAAATATACCTGCACTTTAACTGCACATGCACAAAAAGAAATAGTCAACAGGGTCCAATTTGATCAAATGGGACACTGTTCACCTTAATGGTGACATCACATGAAACAACTATTTGCAACTAAACAACATAAATAATACTGCAAAAGAGCTAAAACCTCTATAAATTCTTAATTACAACTATTTAAATGCCCCACATAACTTCTCTTTGACCAAGGAAACATAAACAATTTAAGCGCAAAGCATTATGGGCATTGCCCATAGCCTTTGTACTCAAAAGTTTGTGGATTTTAAAGATAAATAAGTTCAATGAACTTAAATATATGAGTCATGAGCTGAAAACCTGACATTAAAAAAGTAATACTTAAGATAACTTGACGTTTCCAGTAATGACAACTTTAGGGTTTATAGTGTGAACCTGAAGAGAAACATTTTCAGATCAGTTAATTCAAATTTACTGTGTAGCGTTTTCAATACATACTGTTCCAAAGCAGCTTTACGGAGAATAGTGCCTTACAAACATCATTCAAAGCAGATTTGTTATTTATTTCTTACTTTTAAGACTGTCAATAGAATAAAATAAGTCTGATTAATCTCATGATTTCTGAGCAGTCTTTATCAGATTCGGTAAACGTGTCTGTTTAAAATGAATGCTTTAAGCTTATTTAATTAATAGCTCATGTAAACACACTAACTTAGGCAGCCCTAAAATCTTTTTTTTTTTTTCTTTCAGGGACCCCCTAGTACCCTTGTAGGTCCCTGGACCCCAGTTTAAAAAACCCTGCTCTAGAATATCATGAATCTTGCTTTGAGTAACAAATAATAAAGTAAACTATTGTTATTATTTATTAATCTGTATGACTAACATTTTTTTTTCCCATTGGAATTGCATTTAGCAGTCCAGTTTGTCTAAACCCCTGAAATATTGTGCTAAAGCACCACTTAAAAAACCTCCATTTGCATAAAAAAACAGGGATAATAACAGCTCCTTCACAGTGCATACTTAAAGGCTTCCTTTACATCATGTCTGTACTTGCTTGGCTTATTCCAAGACTCCGGTATGAGGCAGGCAATTTTTTTTTCCAGACTTCAGGTGGAATTTCTCATATATTCCCGCCCATAGGATTATGACTGCAGTTTAGACCCTGTTGTTTTGCTGCCATTTTTAAGCCCCCCCAAATTCCTCTAAAACAGGCCTTTTCAAACTTTTTGATGCATGGACCCGTAAATATGATGATCCCCTTGCTACCCATGTCATAAATTATACAATATTTCCAAGTATAAAGATCCATTTAGATCTTGACAGAAGGCCTATGATGAGAGATGAAGAAAACTATGGTTGATTTCAAAGTAATTGTTATTATTCTGATTATTTATTACTAGTCTTTATAAAAAAAAAGGGTGCAAAGATGCTCATTCATTTAAAATATCCAAGATCTACATGTTTACTACATGTTATTAGCATGTTATAAATCGAAAAGTGCCCCTTGAGTCAACAGTTGTCTCACTTAATACAGCGTTACACATAAAATATGTTCTTTAAAGTCAGTAAAGTAAAAATAATTTGTCAAATATAGCTACTACCATGTCTGTATGCTCTCTCAAACACCCTTTGCAAAAATGCCTCTTAAGACTCGCATTGGAGCCAAGTTTTGAGCATGAAGTTTTGCCTGAAGAATCTGGCCATTCCTAAAATCTTTCTAAGTGGAGGCGTGTGTGTCAGTGAATGGCAATGCCCAGTAGGATATGTAGGCCTCTGTTGCTATAGCAGCCACCTGCCGTTGCCAAAAAGTATTCCATGCTGGCCCACACAGTCACCGTGCCATCCAACTTCACTCTGACAACCAATGAAGTTACTTAAGTCTTCACAGTTCTGCCTCACATAACCTTTCTGATGGACTGAGTGTTTATTATATAATTTGGATCAGAGAAAAAACAATTTAGGTAATTACCAGATATCATGAGAAAGAATTAATTAAATATAAAAATCTGCATCTGCTTGTACCTATCTTTGACTTCTCATATGCCTGGTTCACACTGATAAACTTCTCATAAATAAATCTTGGTTCCTCTTCATCTTCCGTCCAGTTTGACATGCATTTAGCTGTCTAAACAAACACTCTGCTGTGCTATGTCATTAAGAGAAACGCAGTGCTTCTTGAATGGGCAGTGTGAATGCAGAATCAGAAAACTAGAAATGTAACATTGGTCACATTAACTGTTGCATTACCTATATGACACACGGTTCTCACATGGCCAGGAGATAGACAAGAGTCAGCGAGGGAGTTTCCCATAACCTTTGAACAGCAGTGGTCAGATGGAATAACTAGGCACATGATTGTCTTGAAAATAACCATTCTAGGAAAACACTGACACAATCTATGGGGAAAAAGGCATAAGAAAGAAACAAATATGTGTGTGTTATAAAGACAAAGAAATTGGTCACTTCCTTTTTTTTTCGTCAAGTGCCTACGTGAACATCCATGAAATAGTGAAACAGAAATTCATTGTCAAAGGAGTTGACTTGAAATCTCTCAACACTTTGAAATCGTGCCATTGTTCTTAAGATGCAGGGTGACCCTGTGTACGACTATCCTGACTCTCAGCCTGTAGGGGAAAAACGGGTATGTCTACAGCGAGGATCCCTGAAGAGCATCAGTGTACTGGACCGGCTTCTGCTTACACACCCTGTGTGGCTTCAGCTGTCCATCAACTCAGCTACAGCTTTGCACATCCTACGGCGTGAGCCTTCTGGGGTAAGCAGCAAATTCGTACCACTTTAAGATTTGAAAATAGACTGTTACGATGACATCATAGCAGCATTCTTAAAAACTTTTGGTACTTTGCAGACCTTCCTGGTGCGAAAGTCCAGCACATCGCAGAAAAAAATGCTCTGCGTCCGGCTAGCTGATGACAGCACGCCGTCCTTCTTTAAACAGTTTTTCATCCGAGAAGAGGACTCCGGTGAGTCTGAAACAAAGAACACAAAAGAAAACTATTTTATGTCAAAAATTTATAGTTGAATAAACTACGCAATAGAGCAAAACATACCATCAGAATGGGGAAAAGAATCTGTTTTGAAAACAGTAATTATCTTTGCAATTCTGTTTTGTGGAGCAGAAATTACACACTTCAGCTTTAAGGGTAGTCAATAGTAATCTGATTTTGGTGACTAAAGCATTGTTTCCATTTTATCAACAGCATTCTCCTTGGAAAGCTCAGCTATCAGTTTTCCAGACCTGTGTAGACTGGTTGCCTTCTATTGTGTTAGTCGGTATGACTTTGTGTTTATTTCCTGTTATATCTATAACAACAGCATGGCTTTTCCTAAATATTCCATTTCACTTGATGTGTATGTATCTGTATTTCAGGGATGTCCTTCCTTTCACTCTGGAGCTGCCCGAGGCCATAGCAAAGGCTTCCTCGCATAAACAGTTGGAGTCAATTTCTCATATGGGTGTGGGTAGGTACAGATTGAATAATCTGTTGAAGCTATCAGAATCACATATACAGTATTAAGCCTGATTGAAGTATAGGTCTCTGCAGAACAATAATGGGCGTTTCCCAATCTGTGGGTGTTTTCAAACCAGGATTACCATTTTTAACTATCCAATGAAAGTAGGGAATCTCAATGTAGTAATCAGTGGGCATTTCCAAACCAGGAGGGGCATTTCCCAACCATCCAATGAAAGTAAGGAATCTCAATGTAGTATGCAAATCATGTAAAGCGGTTGAAAAACGGCCATCCCGGTTTTGAAAATGCCCACTGATGGGGAAACGCCCATTTTTGTTCTGCAGAGAAACAAGTCTTGCCTGATCTCATTAAATTACATGAATGTGGCAACATTTTGCATATTGAGATTATGTGATTTCTTACACATATGAAATGTCCACTGTGTGGCACTAAAAGAGAGTAAAATATTCTCCCAAACAGATTAGGTTTTTAAGGTTAATACTCTATCAGGATTTAAATCAATGGAACCAACCTCCCTACCCTAAACCTTAAACTTAAACCCAACTGATAGGGTCCTGGGTCCATTGCATCGCAAGTGCAACGCTCTATCTATTGAGCTACTTCGCAATTTGGTCACTTTTGACCAAGCTTGTAAATGTACTTAGTTATATAATGCAAACATTAAAATGTATCTTGATATTGAATGTAACGCTAAACTGTATAAGTGGCAATTGCCCAAGGCAACCGATTTCCTACATCGCTGTGCTAGTTTCGTGTCAAGTCGATTTCATATTGTAATGTCCATTTACTTATTTAATTGGTAAGTAGCTGTGTGATAAGTAGGATAATGACCAACTGACTGTACATAATGCCTTACTTAGAATTCATAAATATATTCTTGTCAGCTAATATGTATCAGTAAAACATGTTTATCATGAACTTGATTCCATACTGTACTCCACAGAGTTCTGGAGTTCCCAATTAAATGTCCGTGGTCCTCGTAATGGACCTCCAGACAAACACTTGCCCCCAGCTCCAAGCCCACAAGACTGCTCTACGCCCACTGACCCAAACCCTACCCCATTCCAGGAGCTTTGTCAAATCCGAACACGGAGACCCTGCGAGTTGAATTTCGGGGGAGGGAAAGAATTGTGTTTCATCAACCCTCTCTTCCTGCAAGAATACCCTGGTCGCAGCGCCATGCACAGACGTCATAATTTCAAATCCAGCATGAAGGTCCGTGTCTCCACTGAAAATTCTAGCCCTCTATCACCACCTGCCGTCCCACCCCCTCCACCACCATTAATGGCTAAAGCCAAATGCAAAGCTAGATTGAAAGCTGCAAAGCTGGCAACCCCACCTGTTGCAGTTCAAGCCAGCGAGGAAGCTATCAAGAAGACAGAACCTGTGCAAGAAACCACAGACTATATGCGGCCTTGTGCAGAGTTGTGGAAGAGGGCTTCCACCATGGTCGCCCCTACCCTTTCTCCCACTGCTGAGGAAGATGACTATCAGATGCCCAAAGCTCTTCAGAAGGTATCTCACACATATTGTACTTTCTCAACTGAGAGAGCTCATTAGAGACTATTTGTGTGCTCCATCTAATCAGGTTTTTAGGAATTGTTTGTGTGCTTAAAGGGATAGTTCTGTCATCATTTACCAAGCCTCATGTACTTGCTACAAACCTGCATTACCTTATTTCTACCGTGGAACAAAAAATGAGATGTTCGGCTGAATGCAGACTCAGTCACACTTATATTACATATTTTTTCCATACAATGAAAGTATATGGTGACAGAGGCTAACATTTTGAGGTCCCTTTAACAGTTCCTTTATTGTTTTGTGGAAGAAATTAAGTCATATGGGTTTGCAACAACATGAGGGTGAGTAAATGATGACAATTTTCATTGTTGGGGTGAACTATCCCTTTACGATTGTCTACGCACACAGGGCCACCCGAAAATCCTGGAGAAGGAAGGACAGGAGGAAGATGAGGAGGAAGGACTGATGCTGGAAAAGCGACGTGCTCCGTCCCTCAGCGAGCTGGATAGCAGCAGTTCCCTTAGTAGCCTCGATGAGACAGAGGAAAGTCCTGAGCGTCCTCCCCTCATACGTGGCACCAGCAATCCTATCATTCCGTGTCAGTCACCTCCACAGAAGTCCATCTCAGCCCTGCGCAAGATGAGCGCCGTCTTCATGTCCTTTTTCAAACCAGAGAAGCGGGTGATGCGGCTGGTGGAGGACTTGTCTCGTGACCGCTGTATGGCATTCGGCGCTCTTGTTCAGGATTTTCTGAGGCAGCAGAGAGAGGTGTTAAAGCCCCAGTGCTTGACCTCTGCTGTACAGCTGCTTCAAGATTTGCGTCTTTTCATAAGTCACGCCAAGACGTTCCTCCAAGAGTGCGGAGAGCTGGAACCTCCAATAGAGACTCTTCTTCCTGAAAACGAGAAAGGTAAACAAAAATGTTTGGAAGTATTTTATTTAAAGCATTTACAGTGATAATTTACCCCAAAATGAAAATTTTGTGATCATTTACTCACTATATACTCGCCTGTGCAGACCAAGCACTGGAGAAGGCCATGTTCCGCTGCGTGCTGAAGCCTCTGAAGCCACAGATTGATGCAGCACTTTGGAATCTGCACAAGCAAGATGGTTCCATCCAGAGAATGATGGACAGCCTGCAAAGAGCTAAAGGAGCCTTGGCAAAGGAACTTTTTGGGGTTCAGGTGGGTGTACCTGATGCCCAGGGCATTGAAAAAATTAGGCACAAACTGACTCTAATGCAACAGGCCTATTCACCCATAGACAAAGTGCTGCTGCTCTTGCAGATCTGCAAACTCATATACAAAGCAATGAAAAACAAATCAGGTAAGGAGCTTTTGAACTCCATCACAAGTTTATATCATAGATTTATTTTTGTGTGAAAAGTGGATTACATTCATAAATGTACAAAATGTGTAATATATAAAATGTCCCTTTTTTAAACAGGTCAAGAATTTGGAGCAGATGACTTCTTGCCTGCTCTCTCCTATGTGATGGTGTTGTGCAATATGCCCGAGATCTCTCTGGAGGTGGAGTATATGATGGAGCTTTTGGAAACCTCTTGGCTTACAGGAGAAGGTACAGATATCAGAGATAAAGACATCTCCAAATACTTTTATACTGCTTTGAGTCCTGAATTCTGCCTGATGTCATGAAAATTACTTGACTATAGTAAAAAATGTTGCAGGTAAATGCTCAATCGAGTTTTAAATCAACAAAACCCTCTGTACCCTTAACCTAAATCTAATTGATGGCGTAATAAAAAAAAAAAAAAAAAAAGCAAAAGTGAGATAAAAAAAACAGATGAGGTTAAGCTTAATGGTCTATCAAATTTTAAATAAACAAAGCCTACCTCCCTACCTTAAACCTTAAACCTAACCAATAGTGTCATAAAAAGCAAATGTGACATTAAAAACTCATTTTGTGGTGCTTCTATAGCTGGGTTTCCATCCACAAATTTTTGTGCATTTTGGGATATTGCATAAAAACTGCTGAATGGAAACACCAAGATGTGAATAAAATCTCCAAAATGCGCATAAAAAAAACTCCTATTGAATTTATTAGGATTGCAAGATCAATCCATCAAAAAAAGTAATGTGACTGAATAACTCGTTCATAACTGGATTAACCAGCGGACCAATCATCTCCCAGACATGAGACAAAGTTCTTTATAGTGTTTTGTCTGCTTGCTCTAAACCAAGAGTATTTTATTAATAAAAGAGTCACAGTGGCTACAATTTCTCTGTAAGTGACGATTTTGTTCTTTTGAACACATGGGACGGAAACGCAAATTTGCACATTGTTTTTACAATATTATGGGTTTTTGCATAAATTAAATTCGTAACTTGGATGGAAACATAGCTTATGACACTTTCGACTCACATGACGCCTTGCATGCTCTTCAGGACGCATATCCCGGTTCTCTGTATTACAAGTGCAACACTACAGTTGAGCTACCCTGCAATTTGATTGTGTCTGAACAATCTTATAAATGTAGTTGGTTATGTAATAAAAAACGTTAAAATATAATGTGCTATAGTAAAAGTGTTTGGATGTCAAAAGATAGCATTGTGTGAAAAACAGGGCTAAAGGTGTTTAAGATGACTGATAATCTGTCGTTTTACTCGTGATGTGTGTGAAAGGGAATAAAAGTAATTGATTTAGTGCCTCTAGAGTTCATTTCACTAGGAAAGTGCTGTGATATGTGCAACAACCATGTAAAAATAATTTTGGGAAAATGTAGGTAAAGTAATGTGATTCTATAACACCAGGTTGGGATTGGGAGCAAGGGCTTCAACAAATGAACCACATATGAATGCCTACCGAGTTTGTACCATTCTTGCTCGTACTATGAGGAACTATGTTACCTTCTCACTTCTGTCAAACTCACTTTCTTTCAGGTGGTTACTATCTGACAAGTGTCTATGCCAGTCTGAATCTGATCCAGAGTCAGCCAGAGGGTGTGCCACCCAGCGGCCTTACAAACCAAGCTAGAGAGTCTCTGAAGGAATGGAGCCGGCGTCGAAGCAATGAAACCACAAATCAGAAAGACAACAAATTGCACCAGGTCAGATATTTTGAAGACCTAATTATCTGGAAAAGTAAATAAAGTATATCCACACCTATTAAATTATGCTGATCATAATTATTACCATCAATGATCAAGAGCTCCATTTGTTGTGTTTCAATGCCACAGAGGTTTGTAAAAGTGCTGTTCCAAGATGGGGACAATAGCGTGGTGAAAACTCTGCTGTGGAAGACTGGGGTCAACGGTGAGGCTATGGCTCAGTTCTGTGCTGTGAAGTTTGGGGTGGACTGGCCTGAGGATTACAGCCTGTACTGCAGAAGGGATGGGGATTTAATGCCTCTACCATTTAATGCCCAGATCCAAGACCTGCAGAGCATGGGCGCAAGTGGGGTTCCTCTTGTCTACCAGGCATCCAATCAGGACGCAAGTTCCCAGAAGCTGAACAGAGAGGGAGCAGTGGATCTCACAGAAGAGGCTTCATAATATGTGACTTTCTGTCATTTAGGTCAAACACTTGGTGCCAACAATTCTGCATTTCCACTGAATTTATTTATTGTCAACTGTAAGATGTGTTTATGTTTCTTGCATATCTTTAGTTTTAGTATGCATCTCTGGTAATTATGGATTGTATTCAGTTCAGTTCAGTATTCAGGTGTTTTGTGACCTTCACTGGCCTTGATTTATATGACATTCCCTTCGGTTATATTATTGTATCATTTAAGTTTTGTAGAATTTTCAGAGCAAGTTTAGAGCAGGGACTACTTGGTTATTAATGGATTCATTACTCCAACACAGTTCTCAGAACTCTTACTTTTGTAAATAAAGGTTAAAAAGAAAATTATGGAAATGTCACATTTAAAATAAATACTTGTATTATAATATCTGTATCAAATGCATTATGGTGTTTTGAAAACTAAATGTTGTGGTATTTTGAAAGTAAATGACAATACAACACTTTAATAAAAATGAATTGAGTTTATTTGATAGGGACTGTTGGTTTTTACTGTCCACACTGAACACTTTGACAAACACATGTTTGAGGAATTGACAATGAACTTTGTATTCTTGAGAACTCAAACATTTCCCCTACAGATCATTCAATCGGCAGCTAACTCTACATGTTTTTCAATAGTAGTGCAGAGTACATTTCCATTTTTACGTCAGTTGTAAAAAGTGTGTTATGTGTTGGGATTACATAAGTTCCACCCTCACACAGCAAGTTCACTCTTGTCAGTGCTTTCACATGCCTGTGTGGGAAGTGTGGGCTGTGGTCCGATTCAATGCAGGAACAGAAATTTCTAATTAAAACTTTAACAAGACTTGCCATTGTTTCGCAGTGAATGGAAAAGACAGAAAAACAGGATTGGTGTGAGTGAGATATGGAAGGTAAAGTGTAGGTTGTTATGCATATGTCTGCATTCATATAAGTGCGGTTCTTAGTTCCTCCTACATGTGAAAGAATGTGTTTTAGAATCATTACCAGTCCCTTACTAGTGCCTTTTGTTCTTTTCTGTAAATTTTTGTTCATTTCTTAGTTGCTGTGGCTAAGTGAGGTCTAATACTTGTCTGAGAGAATGTCTCTCTGAATGCAGAGTCCGCTCAGCACCAGCAGGCGGTGTCTCTGGAGGCCATCTCCAGCAGCTGGGCCTCCAGCTCTTCTGCATCTTCAGGGAAGCGCTCGATGAAAGACTGGATGAGCCCTGCAGCACTGCCTTCATACTCAACCAGCTGCACAGCATCACCTACACCACAAACAACAGCATGTTATTCCTCCAGAGTGTGTATGTATTTATATATATATATATATATATATATATCAACAGTTAACCTGACCAAACACTAAGAGCCACCATAATGATTTGAATTTCGGCTGGACTGTTTTCTGGTTCTGGTCTCATTATAAGAAGCAATCTAAAAACTACCAAGATGAGTGTACCAGACAGAGAACAACCATTTTAAGTTTTAGTTGGAGTAAACATGAATTCAGGCTCAAATTGTGCAGTTGTTGGCTGTCATAAGAACTCTAAGTAGTTAATGATATCAACTTAACTAATCTGGGTCCATAGCTTCATGTCATCTACCCACTCATTAAACTTTGACTGGAGAGGCACTGTCAAAACACGCTCATAGCGACTCTTAAGTATCAGCACTATGGAGCAAGTTCAACAAATTTAAAACAGGCGTCCTTTATTAATCTTGGAACACTTTCACATTCAGGAAAAAGGTGGGTATTTAGCCATGTTTCTATGCACTGCATCTTTGACATTGCTGTTGTCAATGTCGTCAACGAAAACACTTCTGTTTGCTGAAAAAGAAATTCAAACTTAAATTGGAATAAAAAAACCTAATTGGAAAAATAAATTTTCATGACTACAAAACTGGTGGCCATGAATTTTATATATATATTATATATATATATATATATATATATATATATATATATATATATATATATATATATATATATATATATATATATAGTACTGTGCAAAAGTCTTAGGCACATAAGATGTTTCACAAAAACATTTGTCTTAAGATGGTTATTTATATCTGCTACTTTAGTGTGTCAATAGGAAAAATACATGTTATACTCCCAAACATTACTTCTGCAAATAGAATAGAACAGAAGAACACGGTGCTCTGCAAGAGATGGCATGGCCCTCACAGAGACCCCCACTGAACATCGAGTCAGTCTGGGATTACATAAAGAGACAGAAGCAATTGAGACAGTCTAAATAGACAGAAGAACTGTGGTGAAAGTAGGAGAATTGGGGCTGTTTTAAAGGCAAATGTGTTCATACCAAATATTGATTTAGCTTTTTTTCTGTTTACTGGACTTTGTATGATGGTAACTGATTAATGGAAACTATTTGTCATTATTTTATATATATATATATATATATATATATATATATATATATATATATATATAGCATATTAAAAATTATAAAAAGCTTTACAACCAGGCTTCATGAAAGAGGAAAATGCCACATAGATAGAAATAACACTAGACAGCCCTGGGATATTTAACGGTGTTGAACAATGATATCATATGATATCAGTTAGCACATTCACTTTGACAGGCCAAAAATACTCAAAATAAAATAAAATGAAAATGTATTTAAAAAAATTAATATATATGTATATATGCAGTATATACACACTCACCAGCCACTTTATTAGGTACACCTGTACATCTACTTATTCACGCTATTATCTAGACAGCCAATCGTGTGGCAGCAGTGCAATGTATAAAATCATGCAGATATGGGTCAGGAGCTTCAGTTAATGTTCACATCAACCATCAGAATGGGGAAAAAATGTGATCTCAGTGATTTAGACCATGGCATGATTGTTGGTGCCAGGCGGGCTGGTTTGAGTATTTCTGTAACTGCTGATCTCTTGGGATTTTCAAGTGCTACAGTCTCTAGAGTGTAAAGAGAATGGTGAGAAAAACTAAAAACATCCAGCGAGTGACAGTTCTGTGGACGGAAACGCCTTGTTGATGAGAGATGTCAACAGAGAATGGCCAAACTGGTTCAAGCTGACAGAAAGTCTACAGTAACTCAGATAACCACTCTTTACAACTGTAATGAGCAGAATAGCATCTCAGAACGCACAACATGTCGAATCTGCTGCAACAGCAGAAGACGACGTTGGGTTCCACTTCTGTCAGCCAGAAACAGAAAACTGAGGCTGCACTGGGCCTAACATTTGTGTACCTCAGCAGAAATCCAGATTTATCAGACCAGGCGATGTTTTTCCAATCGTCTACTGAACCACTAAAATCACTTACTATATATTATAGCAATTTCATATGTTCATTGCCATGATGTAATGTAAACAAACCCTAAAATGACTGGAAAAATGTCAGTTTAAAGAACTCAAACAATACATGAGCTCTGACAGAAGAATTAAAGCGTTTTTGTAAAATTACAATAATTAGGGTTAACCCTAAGGAAGAGTCAAAATATTTTTTTTTTTTGTGGTAATCAACATTATGCCACAAATGCTGTCGACTGAGCTTAACTTGTATTGAACCCGAAATATTCCTTTAAGAGTGAAAACGAACAAAAACTAAACTAAATTCAAAATTGTAATAAATGTTACATGTGACAGCATATAGGAAGAGTAATTTTGTAGTATTTATCCAAGAAAGGAAGTTGAAATGACCTTTGATGCAAGTGTTAGCCTGGACAAACATCTTGCGAGCTTCCTTACGGAGCAGAACTGTCTCTCTGAGGCGTAGGAAGTCATGGGTGCCATCAGCAGTCACAGCAGAGTAGCCTTCATACAGAGCCCTTCCTCCCTCCACATCAGCCGTGGACTTGTACACCTTCACAAAAGAATGTCAAACCTTACAAACTCATGATATTACTGACCACGTACAATGCTTGTCCCAAGGCTATGGCTTTGTTCAGAATCGCATACTACAATACTTCTCATACTATTTCTGCAGTATACAGTATGTACAGTATACTGTGCACAGTATGCAAATTTCTGTATAGCCAGCTGATCTACCACATTTGCCAAAATGTGCAGAAAAAGCAGAACACACAGCTTAAGACTTAACCTTCCATATCCAGTGTGATGAATGAACTGGAAGTAATTACAGCTGTGATTTCTCCTTCTTGACTCATTATTGCAACAGACTGACAAAAGTTAGTGTATTTTTTAAACAAAATTTTAATTAAAAATGCAAAATAAGAATGTTTATTTTCATTATGATAACTGACACACACTGAATTAAACATAATTATAATTAATTATAATTATAATTTATAATTTTTATAATTTTATTTATTTATCACACATTATACATTTGCACATATACAATGAAATTCTTTTTTTTTCACATATCTCAGCTAAGCTGGGGTCAGAGTGCAGGGTCAGCCATGATACAGCGCCCCTGAAGCAGATAGGGTCAAGGGCCTTGCTCAAGGACCCAACAGTGGCATCTTGGCAGTGCTGGGGCTTGAACCCCCGACCTTCTGATCAGTAACCCAGAGCCTTAACCGTCTCCTGGCAGCATTTAATAACAATGTACAATTGCTTTATTACAGCAAATACAATTCTCACTGAAGCAAAGAGGTCATTCAGCTGCTCCATGACAAAAAGGCGGGCTCCCTCAAGATAATGCGCATTTACAGTTCATGGAAACGCGCAACGTTTCGTATTTTCTTTAGTCGAATTTTCAGAAATGCGCATTAAAAATGCGAAACCATTTGATGGAAACCCAGCTTGTGTCTTGTGATAGCACGCGAAGAACATTAACTGCTGTAGAATTTGATACAATTCCATTTCATTTATTTATTTGTGCAATTAAATGAAATTTAAGTCACTATTCACTCTCAAATCAAATCAAATATAAAGTTCTTAAAGGAATAGTTCATCCCAAACTCATCATTTACTCACCCTAATGCCGCATCAAACTCTTATGACTTTCTTTTTCTGTGGAACAAAAATGAAGATATTATGTCTGATTGTCCATAAAATGCAAGTGAATGGTGACCAAACTCTGAAGCTCCAAAAGCACATAAAGGCAGCATAAAAGTAATCCCTATGACTCCAGTGATCAACATCAACATCAACATCTTCTGAAGCGATCCAATCGGTTTTGGGTGAGAAAAAAAACGAAATATAACTCCTTTTTCACTATAAATCATGACACCTGCAGTCTCCTTGGCAATTACATGTTTTTGTGCTTGAAATCATGTTCGTGCCTAGAGACTGAAGTGGCAAGATGTACAGTGAAAAAGGAGTTATATTTTGTTATATTCTCACCCAAAACCAACTGGATCGCTTCAGAAGACATTGGATGCTTCTCTTCTCGTTAGGCTGGATATCTCGGCTGCCACATCATCAAGCACCGTCAAAGGCCGTCTCAATTATGAGGACACTAAGAATGCAGCCTCGTTTCGCAGCCTTCATTTGCCATATTTTGGAGGATGCATCGGGTGTATCCTTCATGGCCTTCAATCACACAAAATCCCTTGCACATGTCCAAAATTATATTAGAAAAGGGCGGAAAATGAGTTGTGTGACCACGGTGGTGGAAACCTTTATGATGCAGCTTACTTTTTTCTCTCTCTTCAAGATTTTATTTGCAGCAATGACAATATGTAGAAAAATAAAGAAATGCAAGTAGTTTAGACAATACAACAAATTAATAAAAGGGCAACTACATGAATTTGAAAAGCTTTTTTTTTCCCTCCCCTTTTCTCCCCAATTTGGAATGCCCAATCCCCAATGCGCTCCAAGTCCTCGTAGTGGCGTAGTGACTCACCTCAATCTGGGTGGCGGAGGACAAATCTCAGTTGCCTCCGCATCTGAGACCGTCAATCCGCGCATCTTATCATGTGGCTTGTTGAGCGCGTTACCGCGGAGACGTAGCGTGTGTGGAGGCCCACGCTATTCTCCGCGGCATCCACGCACAACTCACCACGTGCCCCACTAAGAGCAAGAACCACATTATAGGGACCACGAGGAGGTTACCCCATGTGACTCAACCCTCCCTAGCAACCAGCCAATTTGGTTGCTTAGGAGACCTGGCTGGAGTCACTCAGCATGCCCTGGATTCGAAGTCGCGACTCCAGGGGTGGTAGTCAGCATCTTTACTCGCTGAGCTACCCAGGCCCCCCAAGTTTTAAAAGTTTTATAGTTTTTACAATTCTAGGATACTGTTTTTTCATTTAAATTCTTAAAATAAATACTTTTATATACATTTTTGAGTGACTATCTTTGTGAATAAAAAAATGGCTAAAATAATTAAGAGATTAAGGACATATTTCTCATTTTCTGATGTATATGGGTTTTCTAAACAAAGTAAAATATCACATGGGTCTAAGCATATGGTTTGCCATGCACACTTACTAGACTGTCTCATTCTAGCACTGAATGCTGAGGGGGAGTCTAGCCTATAGCCTCAGAAGAGCTGGTCTAGGAAGGACACAGCCTAACTAGGCTGCAGGCTTCCATTTGAGAAGCACCCATTGATTAAACCACTGGAATCGTATGGATTAGTTTTATGCTGACTTTATGTGCTTTTTGGAGCTTGAAAGTTTGCCACCATTCACTTGCATTGTATGGATATATTCACATCATATCTCCTTTGTTTGTGTTCCATGGAAGAAAGTCATATGAGTTTGAGACTACATAAGGGTGAGTAAATTATGAGAATTATAATTTTTGTGTGAACTATTCCTTTAAAATTAACATCAAACCTCATTAGTTCTCATCGCATCTCTTAACTGAAAGTGCAACATGATATCAGGACATCATTCAGAAGACTTGGAATAAAAGTGCATGAGTCATATTGATTATTTTTACTCTGGATTTATGGTGTGTTTTTTCACTATTCATTGTCATTATGGCAAATGAACCTTGTGAAGACTTTTCCTTCAGAAGAATTTTCCTTTAAAAATGTGAATTGTTGCATAATGTGTGCTGTTTCAAATATTATTAAAATAAAGAAAGAATAGAAGGTAATATTGTGCAGCTTTCAGAAAGCAGTATGGTATTTCATTCCGAACACGGCATCTAAATATCTGTCTCCTGTGGCAGTACCTGCAGTTTACAGAGGAACCTCTGGATGGCGTTCCGGCCCACTGTGTGGATCTTGCTGCGGTCCAGTGTTATAATGGCATCTGGCCTTCCGTCTGCCCCTGTACACTCCCTCAGATCAACCAGCCCCTCCCCAGCCTCCAACAGAACCCGCAAGATCACAAACCGGGCCTGCATGTGTGCCTGCGACAGGTGCCGGGACAGTGTCAAGGACAAAAGAACTGACACACAAGAGAAAAAGTGATTCTTGTTCAAGCACACATCTGCATCTCACCTGTCTCCAGCTCTTGCTCTCTGGTGTGTAGAACTCCAGTCCGAGCAGGCCAGCACGCACCATATTTAGCCAGTTTACGTACACCACCTCCTCTGCATCCTCTCCCTCGTGCCCAAAAATACTGCAGCACATATGAATTATTCAGTAGTCATAACCCAGCAATTCAATCCGAGTCATTTAATGAAGACTGAAGGTTAATGGACTCACCTGAGCACCTGTTTGTTGAGACACAGGTAGAGACCCACACACTCAGCTCGACACTCCTCATAGGAGGAGGCAATGGTGGAGAACTTGCTGTCCCATGTCTCATTGCCCTTGTACCAGCTAGAGATCTGAGAAAGAGTCGATGGGTTTATTTCATTACTTTTATAAGATCCGCAGAGTTTAAAGGAAAGAGCACAACAGACTCTGGTAGTAAGCATGAATAGAGTTTATACTGCTAACTCACCAGTTCCCCTGTTTCTGGATTACGAACAGCAGTTTGCTCAAAGTTGAAATGTCCCTTATCATTCTGTTTCAATATTAACACAGATGTGAGCTACAACAAATAAGATGTGCGCTATACTTTGTGTATTAAACTATTTTTAATAGTATGGGCAGTGGGGCATAATGATGTTGCCATGCACAACATCATTATGGTCCACCTGTGCCCCTCACCTGAACAAAGAGTTTCCCACTGCCATGACCCAACAGCTCATGGAGTCCCACTTGCACCTCAAAAGAAGGCCCCTTCCATTTGATGTACATGTCCTGCAGAAATAAGAGGAAATGTACAGAAATGTACTTCACAGAAAAATGCACTCATTCATCTAAATTTACTGAAAGTTACCTTGTCTTTCTCCTCAAGAAAGGTTAGCTTGTCTTTCTGAGTGGCATATGCCACTGCCAGCACATTTCCAAGGGACACATTCTTGAAACCTTCGGTCTGTCTGATGTCATCATCTACAGAGAGATAATTGTGTTTGGGTTAGATATTTCATAGAACACTTATCAATCAATTCTGACAGCATGTTGGAGGGCTTACAGTTTGGAATGTTGATTCCTGCAGGGATGCCGCTGCCGGCAAAGGTGAGCACGTCCAGAGAGGTGAAGTCTGGCTTGAGGAAGAGGTCCTTCTCAAAGGCTGGAGGCCAGGGCAGCTCTGGTAGTAAGACTTCAGCTGAGCTCACCAACTGAGCAAAGCGAGCGCTCATGGCCTTGTTCACCACAGCAACAAAGCCTGAGTGAGACAGAGAGAGAAAGAGAGGTCATAACAAGGTATCTGTAAACAGTCACTGGGTTATTTTAACCCTTAAAGATGCTATATGTAATATTTTTACTGTACTAAATCATAAAATGACCATAATATGTCATTAGAGAATTAGGAAACATGCTAAGTTGAAATACTGGCTTCTCCGATAACAATGCTACAGCCAGTATATTCTACTTTGATGTTTCCATTCCAGGCTGGAATTTCTGTTTATGTTTTTGCCTGTGTGATACTGCCCACTCACCAATAGTATTTCAACACCGCCGGGTTGCCAGATTTGAACAAGTTTGCAGGCAAACAACACTGCGTGCTGCAGCTATGGAAGCCAGCAAACGAATTGGATCAGAGATAACAGATTCCACATGACCTAAAAAGCCTCGCCATCCGTCTAAAAACCACCATGACCAGAGGCGTAGTAAAACAAGGATAAATATTGGAGATGCCTTTGGAAGATGGAGATAGCTTAAAGCCCAGAAATCCTTTCAAACGGATGCTAAGTTGGCAAATTTGTGTCGACATTCTGGCAACCCTCATGAGCTTCGAGTCTAGGGCGGGGTAGACAACTCTCCAATATTTTGAATTTGGACTGCAGTACCCATTTCAAACGCTTGTTGTCAATCTTAAACATAGCACCTTTAAACTCTATGGATCAGCCAGCGGGTCCAAAGGGGGGCAGTGGAACGCTTGAAATGTCCACAGATATATAAGTCAGGTATATGAGGTATCATTTGAAAGCTTAGAATCTGAACTTTTCATAGAAAACCATAACTTTTGCATTTATGTTAGATAAAATAACAAAATAAATGGCAGAAAAAATCTATGTTGCAAATAAGCACCACCTAGAGGTAATGTGGTAGATATATGAATATAAAACTTCACATAGTATGTCTTCACATAGCACTTAAACAGAAAAATCATATCAAAAGAAAGATCTCATTCTCAGAAATGTGACTGAACAGTTTATTTTGTTGCCCTAATACCACACTTCGTAATATTTACAAAAGAATCACAAAGTAAAATATGGTTTCTATAAGACATCAAATACAAATGTCTAATTTATGTGCCAATCACTGTTGCTAAAAAGTTTACATCTGCTTTTACCTTAGGCAGTTTTCTAAAACATTAGCCATTTTTTACTTGTCTGTGAGCTTGCTTGGGTGAATAATCCAATGTTATATATCCTAAATGTGAAGAACAAAATATACTATCTAGCAGGACAAGCATGCTAAAAAAAATAATCGGAAAAATGTTATCGACTGTTGGTGATAGATTGAGCTTCTAGTCCACTCAGAGACCACGATGAAACAATGGGGGTGGTGCATGAACTGAAAATTAGATAGAATTTTTATGGACGAGCATATCTTTGAGGGCTGAAATGCGTTAGAGCGCCACCTACATTTCAGATATGTGTATTGTGATGGAAGGTGATAGAAGACCAATTCTTTTTTCTAGTACTTTTTTCTTTTTTGCCATCCAGTGGAATAAATATGACATTTAAAGAGAGATAGATAGAGTGAACAGAACCAGAATTACATGCTTAAAGTTAGGACCAAAAAAAAAAAAAAAAGATCATAATTCTTTTTTGCAATTACTCCGCAGTATTTTTTGGTGAGCTTTTAAATTTGAGTGTGAAAAATCACAGCCCAAAAATCTAATTTGTTAATGAGTTTAATTTGTCAGAATATTTTGACTTACCTTCAAATTCACCCCTTGAACCAAACGGATCCCTGTAGCTCTCAATAAAACCAATGTAACTACAAGAAAAACAAAAAAGGTGATTTAAATAGAAATTCCAAAAGGGAAAAGCACACATAAGCCTAGTTTGACAATTAAACCAAAAGTTTAGACTTATTTCAATAGCCAATGTATTTGGGTCAGTCACCTCTCCACAATAGGTCCTTTGTCTTTGATCCAATAACGGGACCCTTCTTTATGGGCCTCCACAGAGCCAAAGGTGAAACTGCGGACATACTCCTCCAGCATTCTCTTCTGGTTCTCACTGGCTGCATATGCCTAAAACAAAACTCACATAAGGTCACACTCTCGCATCCAAATTTACTATTGAGTCAGTGTTTTTAGCTTGAGTGTTGTCATACACACCTTTGCTTTCTCCAAGTTCTGGCTTACTTTCTCCATCAGAAAGGCATAATCGCCCCTCTGAACCGAGAACACAGCATCCTCAAATTCATATTTGCCACAACATGTTTCAGTCTCTCCTTCAACCACACAGTCTGTAGAAGGCAGGGAAATAAAACAGGCAATGAGATAAAAGTCGAAAGGTAGGAAACAGCCCCGAAGGGTTTATTCATAAAAAGACTGGAATGATCATGTTATTGAAGTAATGATAAGCAATATACAACATATAACACTTAACACAGAGTTAAATAGCTCTGTATACTCACCCTTCTTCACTGCAGATGCCAAACGCACCTCATAGCACCGCTTCCCATCTAATTCAGTCTTGAATAAACGGGTGTTGTAGGCACTCAGGTTCTACAAGTATACAGTAAATTCATGCATTGTCAGTTCTGTCTGTTAAACAAGGATAAGCCATATCCCCCATATCAACAGCACGGATTTAAGAAACTAACATTTATGTGTTAATACATAAATTCTTCCGTTTTACTTACAAACAGTAGTGTTTGCAAAATTGTTAGTGAAATGTGTTGTTATTTCTCTGATAATGTTCTTCAGACATTGTGATAATGTTCTATATGTGTCATACATTCCAGAAACTCCAAAGACGAACACAATAGACCTTTTTCACAGACTGCGATGATGCATTTCCATCTTATTTAGCAACGTAAATCTAGTCAACTTTTTTTTATGATAATTTTTTTAAATATTGAGTGTAAGTTTATAACATTATGCTTTGTGCTATATTACCCTGGAATTAGTTTTAAAAATTGAATTACCACAGCTGCGAGGGGGGTTTAATTACAGCTGCTGAGAGAGTGGCAATAAATTTGCCATCTTCTCTCATCTGACTGTAATAACTGCTGTTTTCTTCTTCTTCTGGAAAGTCATTCAAATGTAATAGTTGATTCTTTTCTTTTGCTCTTGGAGCAAATGGGTAAGTGAAAATAATATTTGCTGTGGACTCCCATTCACCGCTGTTGAAGTTTACCCTGCAAACGTATACTTCCGCGTTCCAAATCCCGGAGTGTGAAAAAGGTCTATTGGTGTTATTGCACATTAGAAATGGCATCTCTCATAGATGCACGATACCTTGAAGTCCAGAAATTTCTGGGCAAACTCTGCGTCTTCTAAGCAGCAATTCCCTGAGAAGTATGTTGTGATTCCCTATGAGAGAAGGATGAGGAGGAGTAAAATAAATATTAACCTTACATGCCTGAGCTGTCAAAAGGTGAGATGACTTTAAGAACTTCAGCTTTACCTTCTCCCCCAAACCAAGCTGTTTCTGCTTGTCTTCCAGGGAATAAAGGGGCTGCGAGCAGCTGTTCCACAGTGCCTCCATCTCACCAGGGTTCTCCTTAAAGGCCTGACTCTCCCACACCAGAGCCTTGAACTTTTCCTGCATATAAAAAATGGGCACAGAGACTGATCATGTGGTCTTTAGGATGTTAAATAATATTATGATATTAATATGGCAACATAACAAAAAATAACAACGTTTGGATTAGACAGTTCAGGCCCTATGAAGCACATGCCACAAACCATATTATCAAATATTAAATAGGACAATTCACCTTTGGTAGGTTAGGGATGAATTTGGTGTCCCCAAATGACTTGTAGTTGCCCATGTTTGCATAAAGCCCAGCAGCATATACAAGGAAGGCCTAGAAACAGTCAGAACTTTGTTACAACAATGATTCCAAAGTGGACATTAAGGTTGGTGTTCGTAACAAGTTTCTTCACCTGATACTCCTCTGCGCTCAATCCAGCTGCAGTTGCCACAGCTTCAAGCTGTGCTGGCACCTGTTTGCGGAACATTTTTTGCAGCAGTACGTAGATTTTGGCAGACTCCGGAGATGTCTGAATTAGCACGGCCAGGCCCCCATACCAAGATGCTTGAGAGAGGTAGTGTGCATACTGCTGCTCCTTGGGTGAGAGCAGCCTGAAAGCCTCGCGGCAGTCCAGAGCAGAGACCCCAATGTCATTTGGGAGGTAATACTGAGAGTCCACCATTTCAGTCAATCGGCAGCTTGTTCTTTTACCACTGAAAATTCACAAGAGCAGACACTGGTTAAATATCTTTATACAGTATGATATAGCACAATGCACACAGATTACTACATATTACTGGTAAAAAGTTTGCCATTAAAAAGGAGATTACATCACAGATTTAAAGGGGTAGTTCACTCAAAAAAATGAAAATTCTGTCATTATTTACTAACACTAATGTTGTTCCAAACCCATATGACTTTATTTCTACAACGGAAACACAAAAGGAGATGCTAGGCAGAATGTTAATCTCAGTCACCATTCACTTTCACTGCATTTTTCCTCTTACAATGAAAGGGAATAGTGACTGAGACACAATCTCATTTTTAGTTCCATGGAAAAAGAAAAAAGTTATACAGGCTTGGAACAACATGAGGGTCAGTAAACGAGGACAGAACTGTCTTTTTTTTTTTTTTAAGTGACCTTTGCTTTTTAATCAAACAGTGATGCCAATTTAAGCCAATAGAGGAGTAGATTTTTTTAAATATAATGTTTTTACGTTGAAACCTTGGCTGTAAGGCTGTAATGTGAATGACCAGGCGCGTAGAGTGAGTTTATGTTTCATTTCTGAGACTTCATCTGACTAGCTAATAGTGTTAGCACACTTGATATCGGTGTAGGAAATCAGACAATGAAATCCCGCAAATCTGTAACATTTATTAAGCTATACACATATACTACACAAATGTGTTATCGACTTTCACAGTGACTCTTTAATTGTCTTTAAAAAAATAAAATAAATATATTCCAAAATGTAATAAACAACATGTTAATACAACTTCTACCTGAATTGTGCGTCCACTCCACTCCTGTCAAAATGCAGCACCCGCACCGGCTTCCGAATCTACTTCCGTTACTCATTCAACTGAACGACCCGCCCCTCAACCAATCAGAGAGTCGAGAATATAACTGACTGGTGACAAAACCAATAGGAGAAGCAGGCGTTTAAAGGTGTCGAGTCTTAGGGATCAAAAATGAAACGAGAAAGGAGTTTTTGAAGGTACATTTTCGACCCCTAGTGGCTCTCAGTAATTGTACAACGCTTTATAGAATTTATTTTGATTTGAAAATTACATTAATATACATTTTATTAAATGTTTTTAAATATTGCATTTTATGTTTTGTATTTTTCATCATATAAAATATACATATAAACATACCCTTAGTATTTAGCGCCACATGAGAAGATTTGGTTTGTGGTCTTTTGCAGGTGATGAACCTCCATCAGCTACATTCATGTGACTGTGCCAGTTCATTGATTATAATAATCGCTGATTATTCCAAGATTATTCTCAAAACAGAATAGCCTGCTCTTTACTCTATATGCCGCCATGTGCACCTACAACATGTGATTTCGTTGGCATTACATTGAAATCTTTCCAACATTAAAAACATGCATTAGGGTGTTATCAAATGAATGCCAAACAGGTAATCAAACATTAACAAAAAATTGTGTATATAGACACAGCAATTGAAAGACTTTAAAGGAACAGTTCACCTAAAATAATTCTCTCATTATTTACTCACCCTCATTCCATCCCAGATGTGTATGACTTTCTTTCCTCTGAAAAATACAAACAAAGATTTTTAGAAGAGTATCGTAATTCTGTTGGTCCTCTGTGAATGCAAGTGATGGGTACCAACATTTTGAAGATCCATAAAACACATAAAGGCAGCATAAAAGTAATCCATATCCACTCCAGTGGTTAAATCCATACCTTCAGAAGCGATATGATAAGTGTGGGTGAGAAACAGATGAAGTCCTTCTTTACCATAAATTCTCCTCTCATCCCAGTAGGTGGTGATATACATGAAGAATGCGAATCACCAAAAACAAAAGAAGAATAATGTGAAAGTGAAAGTGGAGATTTATAGTAATAAAAAAAAATTTTTTACAACTTAATTATAACTATAATTTTCTTTATTTATCACACATTATACATTTGCACATATACAGTGAAATTCTTCTTTTTCACATATCCCAGCTAGGCTGGGGTCAGAGTGCAGGGTCAGCCATGATACGGCGCCCCTGGAGCAGATAGGGTTAAGGGCCTTGCTCAAGGGCCCAACAGTGGCATCTTGGCAGTGCTGGGGCTTGAACCCCCGACCTTCTGATCAGTAACCCAGAGCCTTAACCGCTGAGCTACCACTGCATCAGTTTCTTAGCAGAATTTGCATGCAGTAGTGCACAGTTACTAAGTAGTCTGCACTCCATCCTTTATCTCATTGAACACAGCCGTGGCCTAGAGCAAGCAACAGAAAGCAAATGTCAATAAATCACATAAATACGACAGGTTACAGAGAGGGCATGTCGCCTGCCATGAAAGTTAATTCTCCTACATAGCAAAGGAGAATAGAGGATATGAGAGACCAGTTTGCACAAATTATTCTTTTTTTGTTGTTTACTTTGGCTTTGATTTTGTTTATGGATGCTAAACGTATTTCCACGTTGATTCTATTCCCCAGAACATTTCACTTGCTCAAAATATGCTTTGAGTTGGATGTATAAAGTGAAGCACAGCATGGGATAACATCTCAAAGGAGCCACATGAAAATGAAGAGTTCATCTGAGCTTAAACTAGACTGCAGCTATACCACCTATGAAATGTGATATACCCTCAGATATGTTTGGGCAATGGAAATGGATTACTATTACAATCCTAGACTCAAACATTCAGCTTTCTTTCATCCATGTGGAAAATGGGTAACAATAAGGTAATATTTCAGGCATTTCAAAAGCAGCATCTCTGATAGTTCTGGTATTTTATTTGGGTGCTAATATTTAAGCATCTTAATTAAGAAATTTTGTATTGCATATAAGTTCATGTAAAAACTGTATGCATGAATCTGTCTACATGTTTGCTTTATTGATGGTGCAAAAATGTTTTTAGGAGTGTTAAGTTATTATAAGTGTATAAGACCATTTAAATCTGACAATGTTTATTCCAAAATTGTAGGACATATAAAATTGCACAGCAAAAAATAAATAAATAAATACAAATATCAGCCTTAAACAGTGTTTGTTTACACAATGTTAACATATCTACTACATCCAAAATACTTCACATTTTGTTTCTGTGCTTTGTTTACACCACTGGATTATGTAATTATGACTGGTCCTTTACCAGTGCCATAAATTATTTGACACTGTCTGTATTTATAGAATAGTGCAAATTATGTCATTTTCTACAGCATGTCTTTTTCAATTTATTTTGTTGATTATAAAATAATTAGATACTGTATATTAAAAAATATAAAAAAAACCTCTACTGGTATTATTTTCCTGGAATCATCTGTTAGTAGTCAAACCCAATAGCTTATTGACTAGATCTGAGTTCTGAGAAAACCAAAAAACCATCTTGTTTTGACACATGCAAACTGCATATTGGTCACATGGAAGATTAGGAGAGGGTCTTAAGACCCCTATGTAGAAAATGAATATAAACATGAGTATGCCCAGAGATTACAGCCACATTATTGGACAGCCATCTGTGAGTATTAATTGCTTATTTCTCTCAACAAGACCACATAGCACCTAGTAACATGACTGACATGAGAACATAATTGTTTAGATTAATTTTAAATTAAAAATGACTACAAAGCATTTGGAAATGGTTAGAAATCATTTGAGTGATGAGTACATTGGAAAAACTAGAACAAAGCAAATATTAATTGAGCAGAAGAAGAGGAGGTGAGTACAAATTTTTTATTGAAATGGAAAACATAATTTAAAAGTTAAGGGAAACTACAAATTTGTAGACAAATTATGCATTCTGAGTGCAGACCTATCTGACTAGTTTGAAATATTGTTCACTGATTATTCCATTGAAGATGCATTTGCAATTATTGTTTCGTGCTTTGTGAATAGTGGAAATGGATTTATTAGCACTAACCTGAAGAACTGGGTCAAAACTCAAAGACAAAAACATTTTAACCATTTACATTTCTATCATTGCATTTAATTTGATCTTTTAATAAAAAATGGTCAAATATATTTAAAAAATGACAGCTTTGTTATTATCTGTATATTTGACAAAATTCATGATAACAGAGGGATTATATTTTGACAATAATTTACATGCCACCAGATTTACTACATTTACTCTATTCATTTAGAATGTTTCTCTCTCCTTAAGCGATTATTGTTTTCTTTTTAAAGAATTCAGATTAAAATAACAGATAAAATAATTGTATGAACTCATATATAGTTAGTTTTCTAATGAGTCTTCATATAATACCAGCAAAAAAACAAAACAAAACAGCGATTGTTTGTTTACTCTTTTAGCAAAAATTATGACTTTAAACTATTTCAATTTTGGAGTGAGTGTAAAAAGAGTGTAAATGTACACTGGGATATACAGTACTCTCAGAAGGCATGACATTGTATCAGAAGCTGCAGGCGACAGGACAAAGTGACGCAGTTGTGCCTTCTCCTTTTCCATTAGTAACGGTGCTGCCCTCTGTCTTCAGGGGAAATTATTGCTTTAGTCTTCTTTTCCTCGTCTGAATGACGCTAACTGAGAATCTGGCTAGCAACCATGGCAGTAGTAGTAAGAGTAGTATGGGTAGAATGCCATTTCGAACTCAGCCAGTGTGGTTGGTCCGTTAGAACATTGTTCACCAACTAAATTTAAAGGGATGGTTCACCAAAAAAAAAAAAAAAAAAAAAAAAATAAGAGAAAAAAGAAAATTATTTCTTCACTTACTCACCCTCATTCCATCCCAGATATGTGACTTCCTTTCTTCTGCAGAACACTAACAAAGATTTTTAGAAGAATACCTCAGCTTTGTAGGTCCTTTCAATGCAAGTGAATGGCGGCCAGAACTTTGAAGCCCCAAAAATCACATAAAGGCAGCATAAAAATAATCCATATGTCTCCAGTGGTTAAATCAGTGTCTTAAGAAGCAATATGATAGTTGTGGGTGAGAAACAGATCAATATTTATGTCCTTTTTTACTATAAATCTTATAGAGCTGTTCAGCCGTGACGTCAATTTTTAGGCAAACCCGGAAGTCTAATTTGCCATGGGCTCCCTCTGGATTTTCCTATGGGTTTTTATAATGGGGTTTTTGAACTTATGTGTAACATAAATTACACACAGTCATACCTCAAATGTGAATTTTGATGCCACTGTGTGATTTAAAAAAAAAAAAAGTATGTAACTCAATACGGATTTAAAATTCACATTTGAGGTATGACTGTGTGTAATTTATGTGGTAGAACAAAACGTCCACGTATCGTCAAGTTATGTTTACCATAGACCTTATTTTACACATAAGTTCAAAACCCCCATTATAAAAACCCATAGGAAAATCCAGAGGGAACCCATGGTGAATTCTCTTCTGGGTTTGTGGACTACAAGCTGAACAGCTCTATTATAGAGATTTATATTAAAAAGGATTGAAATATTGATCTGTTGCTTGTAAATTGATTGCATCTCTTCAGAAGACATATTAAACCACTGGAGTCATATGAATTACTTTTATGCTTCCTTTATGTGATTTTTGGAGCTTGAAAAGTCTGATCACCGTTCACTTGCATTGATATTCTTCTAAAAATCTTTGTTTGTGTTCTGCAGAAGAAATGAAGTGATAAATACTGGGATGGCATGAAAGTGAGTAAATGATGAGGGAATTTTCATTTTTGAATGACCTATCCCTTTAAGGAAATCATTGTGCACAAAATATGCATTTTATGTTTATGAACTGTTCTTTTCTGTGCTATCCTTTAACAAAGACCCAATTTCTTGCTGCAGGATCAGTGATACATCTAACCTGAAATCAACCGAGCAGTGGAAGAACAGCCTAGACATTGTTAACAGAATTTCAAAGGTAAGGTGATCATGTACAGCGCCCTCAAAAAGTATTTGGGCAATGGGCACTTAAGCTACACTTAATTTTTTTGATTTTTTATGAATGTCATAGCATTAGATAATAATAATAAATTCAAAAAAAGTAGTTTGTTAGAATAGAGTTAAATTAGATAGCAAAGTTAGCTCTGAGAAAAGGTCTTTGTTTGCAGATGCCACTTAGTTTAATGCAATGAAATTCATATATTTTTTAAGTGTGGCTTAAGCGTACAATTACTTATATGGCCACTGTGCATAATATTACCTTAATATTATTTTAAAACACCCTGAAATTATTTTAAAATTAAGACACCATTAAGTTATTAGGTCCATATGTCTATCTAGATTGGGTATAATTACCAACTCTTCTCAACTAAAAGCGAGACTTGTCATTGGAGGGAAAACATGCTGAAAATCTCGCAATATCCCAACAGAACTGGCTTGAACTACGGTAAAACATAAGTTTCAAATTTCAATGAAGCAATATTCTGTCAAGTCATATTGCACATTTTGTATTTTTCATTTTCCTATTAGATGGATCAACAACAATACCCTGTGGCAGATACCAAAATCCATTTGGATCAAAGATCAGATCACATCAGGGCTCAGAGAACCCCATGCATCATCGAGTGGCTTCTCCTCAGAACAGAAGACACCATACTGATGGGAAAATATGTTCAACACCTTTAACTCTGCCTGTGTTGAGCAGGTGGGAGTGTGAGATCAACGCTCCTCTTGACCCCACATCTTATTTGCTCCAAGGAACTGAACTTACAGTTGTTCTGGACCAAGTGGCATTGAGAGTGCCTTGGTGATGACAAGAAACAAAATACATACATCTATGATGGACATTTTGATACAATTTATCACTTCTATAATACATACAGTTGGTCACTTGTGTAGCATTATAATAATGATAACCCAATACTCCCATTTAATTACACAAACAAGCATCGACCTAGTTTGCATAGCTAAAATCTGAGTGAAGTCTGTGTTTTCATCTAATATTGGGCTTTGCACTGTAAATCGATCCCTACACTGCATCATACTGATGCTACAGTGTCAGTACATGTAAATATGGCCTTGCACTCTTAACCATTTGATGTGTTCAAACATATTTTAAATACCTTCCAAATAAATAATTTATTGTTTGTACAATATAATATATCACAAAGTGATGGCTACAGGAAAGGGAATGTATTTGAGAGATACAGTAGCAAGAAAAAATGATTTTTTGTTATTTGCTGGTTTTCTGCATTAAACGGTCATAAAATGTGATCTCATCTTCACCAAAGTCACAAGTATAGACAAAACACAATGTTCTTAAGCTAACAACACACAAACAAGTATAATCTTTCATGTCTTTATTGAACACATCCCATTAAACATTCACAGTGCTGTGGATAAAGTAAGTGAATCCTTGGATTTATTAACTGGGCAGCTTTGGAAGCAATAACCTCAACCAAGCATTTCCGATAGCTGCGAATTAGAACTGCACAACATTCAGAAGGAATTTTGGACCATTCTTCCTTACAGAACTGCTTCAGTTCAACCATTTACTTAGGATGTCTGGTGTGAATGGCTCTCTTAAGGTCATTCCACAGCATCTCTATTGGGTTAAGGTCTAGGCTCTGACTGGGCTACTACATAAGGTGGAATTTGTTTTGTTTTTAAGCCATTCTGTAGTGTATTTACATCTATGTTTAGGGTCATTGTCCTGCTGCATCACCCAACTTCTACTGAGCTCCAGCTGGTGAACAGCCACCTTGGCATTATCCTGTAGGATATCTTGATAAACTTGGGAATTCATTTTTCCCTTGATGATGGCAAGCGTTCCAGGCCCCGAAGCAGCAAAGCAGCCCTATATCAGGAAGCTCCCTCCACCATACTTCACCGTTGCGGTGTTTTCATGTTGGTATGCGGTGCCCTTTTTATGCCATACGTAGTGCTGTGTGTTATTCATAAACAATTCAACCTTAGGTTCATCAATCCAAAAACATTTTCCCAGTTGCACTGTGGTGTCAAGGTGGTCTTTGGCAAACTTTAGGCGTGCAGCAATGTTTTTGTTGGAAAGCAGCGTCTTCCAACATGGTCTCCTGCCATGGAAACCATGCCTGTTTAATGATTTCTGTATGGTAGACTCATGAACAGAGATTTTAACCAGTTCCAATGATTCCTTCAAGTCTTTATCTGTCACTCTAGGGTTCTTTTTACCTCATTGAGCATTCTGCGGTGTGCCCTTTAAGTTATCTTGGCTGGACGGCCACTTCTAGGGAGAGTAGCCACAGTACTAAATCATCTCCATTTATAGACAGTTTGTCTAACTGTGGACAGATAAATATCTAAGCTCTTCAAGATAACTTTAATTCTTTCCAGCTTTATGCAAAGCAACAAATCTTGATTGTAGGTCTTCTGAGATCTTTTTTTGCGAGGCATTTTCCACATCAGAAAACGCTTCTTGTGAATAGCAAACTCAAATGTTTGAATACTTTTTAGTCAAAGTAGCTCTAACCCACACCTCCAATCTCGTTTTATTAATTGGATGTCAATTTTGCCAGCTCCTGCCTCTAATTAGCTTTTGTTGACATCATTAGCCTAGGGGTTCACATACTTTTTCCCAACCTACACTGTGAATGTTTGAATGATGTATTCAATATGTACAAAAACAACACAATAATGTGATATAAGTTAAAACAGATTGTGTTTGTTCATAATTGTAACTTAGTAGAACCTCAACCTGATTTTAAGACATTTTTACATAAATGTAGGTAATTCCAAAGGGTTCACATACTTTCTCTTGCCACAGTAGCTCTTGGTTTCAGTAAGCCAAGCTTATTCTGCGTTATAGATGCATGAAATACTGCTAACTCAAACTGTCAGTCTGGTTTGTTCTCTTGACACATCATTTTATCACTCACCTTAATCAAATGAAACACACTCTCTGATTTACTTGTTTCTGCATATTTATAATTCAGCAGATGCTCTTGTTATCAGGTGTCATCAATGATGTACATCCATTCTGGACTATTTTGTATAGAAAATGCAATTACCCTGCCTCATTATGATTACTTATTTAAGCCCATGTATTAGACATATGTTGCTTACAAGAGATGCATAAAACTAACTGAACTGCTGTTAAAATTTGTTATACATTTGAACGATAACATATGTATAAAATGTGTTACCCATTAGCGTTGTATGTATTAAATAATTTAAATATAATATAAGACCTGAGTGAACACGTTTCTGTGTACAGAACATGTCCAACAGAGACGTCGGCTGAAGAAGTGCAGGTGCAAGAAGATGGTTGCAGAGTCTTGTCACAGGGCCAAACTACACAGTGTTGAGCTTGAGGTCATATAAAAAAAAAGCATATAAAAAGCTGACGCAGAGACAAGATTCAGATGCTGAGTCCAGCGCATTATCTCCGACGTGACAAACTTCCAGCTATGATGCCTTTGAAAAAGACTGATACATTTTTCGTTTTATATTTTTTACTTACCTATACATTTTGATCGCTAAGAAAATTGTAACCAATAAAATGATTTTATAGATCACAAAAAGACTTGCCTACCAAGGCTTTTGTGTTTTAAGTCCGTGAGCCAGAACACACTGCAAAGGAGTCTTCCGTCCAGGTTATAAGTATAATTTATGCTTATCAATTAGGCCAGATTCGACTTATTTTACCTAACCTGAGAATAATAAAAATAAGGTAAAAGGGTGTTAATTTGCTACACTGTTAAACAGCTCCAAAGAAGAAAAATCCAAAAAACTTATTTAATCAGTGTTGTCACAACAGCTTTTAATGAAGGGGGAAAGACAAAGATCAAAATATTCTACAGAAAATTGTCCGAATCAAGAAATTAGGAATATACACTCACACACAAGACAATGTCTGTATATACATGACTAGTCACAACTTAATTTTATTCATTTAAGAGACAGCTAAAAATTTTGCAGTAGAGCAATTTTGTGTAAGATCTTCTGTGAAAGACCAGCTTTAGGTCCCAGAGTCCAGATTTATTTTGTAATGGTATTCCTGTGAAAAGGAGGACAAACCAATTAAAGGAGATAAATGTATAGAAATCTGTCACTCTAAATTCAATTTTTAATATTCATATAAAAAAAAATATCCATATTTAATAAATACACTGCTTCACCAAAAAAAAAAAAAAAAAAAAAATTGGCCATTAGGATTTAAATAAGCAGATACTTAGGAACCTATGATTGGATCATTATTGCAGTGATTTTACGGAATGGTTCGACTCTCCTGTCGTCAATACAAGATCTCGGCCAAAAATTAATGCAACTCTGGACGGAAATAAATGTTGTGACTTTGCATAAGGTTGTCTAAACTATGCCACGACGAATGTGTGCTGTAAACAAAGCTAAAGGTGGTTCAATGAATTATTAGAGATTGCTACTTTTTTTTTTTTTGGCCAGGCAGTGCAAGAAGCAATAGCAACTGAGATGCCCTGATAATACTGCTTATTTAATACAACATTCACAATCTTCTTCAAAATTAATAAAATGTATTTTTCTTTCTTCTATGGGAAGGCTAGGAGAAATACTATAAAAAATACATACGCATTCATGCTCTTTCCGCTGCCACTCAGCACTATATAAGGAGTTTTCTGAGATTTCTGTTTTTCCTGCAGAAGAGCCACGGTGCCCAGAGGAGTGTCACTGCTGCTCATCTTCTTCAGTAACTGCAGGAATAATGACCACAAGCTTTAACTCAACTGCTAGGCTGACATACCGAGCCATTTCCTGTGACCTGTAGTATCTCTCTACACACTGGACATTAATATTCACCAACAAGGTCAGTTAGATTTTCCACCACAGAAGCAAAACATGATTTTATTAAATCATAAATAATGTCTGTAAAGAAAGACAATTAATGTTTATTATGCTTGGTGAAGGATGTGAAGAAAACATACCGCTTCTTCCTCTAGTTTTTTCATCCGTCGTTCAGTCTTCATCTTGCCCGAGCCCTTGCCATGGAAACGATGGGACAGCTGTCTGAAAGCCTGGAGGATGAAAGACATGACGTTGAACACTTGTATGGACATTTCTGAAGCAGGTAAAATAGTGACGCATTTATGTAACCGAGATGATTGATTGAGAACCACCACACAGGGACAGACCTCTTTAGGGCAGAGCTTGCGACCAGATTCGTCAACATATTCAATCTTGATGTCTGGCCTGTAATTATCCTTTTCTTTGAAGTCCTGAGTGAAGCCTCTGTATTCCTCTCTCCTGCTGTACTTGTCATCAATATTCCTGCAGTGGAAAGGAAGGACTTAATATCCACCAACATGTTACTCCAACTTAGAGGTTTTGCTCAAGTAAACTAAGAACAACAATGAAGCTTGTGCGGGATTCATTTTCATGATTATCTAAATTGATTAAGTATTGTAGCATCTACTTACATCTTGTCTTCAATACAGTAGTTGTCATTTGGCAGAGCTGCTTTTGGAGCTTTAACACGAGCCACTTTCTGCATTTGTGTGTCAAGCAGTCCTGTAAGGGTTACATTTCAAAAGCATACACTATGTATATGTACCATATACTCATTCTTTAATATTACTATTTTGGTAACACTTTACAATAAGGTTCCATTTGATAACATGAGTTAACATGAACAATACTTTTACAGCATTTATTAATCTTAGTTCATGTTAATTTCAACATAGTAATACATTTTAAAATCAAAAGTTGTGTTTAACATTAGTTAATGCACTATGAACTAACAATGAACAATTGTATTTATTTATTAACAAACTCTAACAAAGATTAATAAGTGCTGTAAACAATATTTTGTGAATTGTTTTTTCATGATACCCAACGCATTAACTAATGTTAATGAATGGAACCTTATTGTAGTGTTACCACTATTTTTCCCCCCATTTTAGAATAATAGTGAAGACAAGAAAACTGTGAAATAACAATTGGAAGTATGAGAATTATGTAGTGACCAGAAAATGTTCAACAAATCAAAACTGCATATATTATATTATATTATATAGGTATGTAACTGGGAAGCCTTCTAAACAGTTGGCGGTTTTTCTTTCACTATTCAGTCCAACTTCCGAATTTAATCATGCACTTCTACAACTTTAAGAAAATAAGCACTTTGATCAAATGGTTTTTAAAATATGAGAAACATAAATTCAGTCAAGTATGTCCAAATTTTTGACTGGTAGTGTGTATTTTAGCCATAACATTACAGATGTTACAGATGCCACAACATAAGATATCCAGTTCAAAAGCAATTGATGCGATATCTCACCTTTGTTCTTGCACAAAAGCAAAGCTGCAGCAAGACCAGAGTTCACAATGGGCTCTTCATCCAGAATAGTTGTGGAGGCTGTTGCAAACTATAACAGAATACAAAAGGAGAGAATACAGTAAAGACAAACAGTTCTACACAATTTTTTTTCTTGAAGAAAATGTTTCCCAGCTCAATCAAAAGGAAGTCAAGCTCTAAACTGTTCATGCTGAAAGCAGAAGACTCACGTCGGCCGGTTTCGGCTCTTCATCCAGGTTGACGGTGCTCCAGCCCACATTGTCATCCATATCAGAGTCTGACTGTCCGGCTCCCTCTTTTTCATTATCCTTTTCAAAGTCCTGTGTGACACATAACAGGAACATTCAAGATAATCAGGTAAAACAATATAATACACACAGAGGGGAAAGTTGAGATGGTGTGTACCATAATGTCTTCTTGGTCCTCTCGGTTGCCTGACAACCCATAGGTGGGGATGTCACCAAGAGTGCGGCAAAACTCAGAGGTGGCGTTGAAGACGATGCTGTTCTTTTTGTCCGGGTCGTTGTCATCATCGCCTGCTGGCCCCACTCTATTCATGTGCTCAGCCACCTGGAAGGAGCAATCAAACACAATACGGTTTGAAACATTTGAAATCCTTATCCATGCCTATATCAATAAAACCCACACTTTCAATCGGTCAAAAAATGCACTTTAAAAAAGGAATATTCCGCATGCAATACAAGTTAAGCTCAATCGACAGCATGTATGGCATAATACTGATTACCTAAAAAATTCGTCCCTCCTTTTCTTTAAAAAAATAAAGCAAAAACCTGGGTTACAGTGAGACACTTACAATGGAAGTAAATGGGGCCAATTCATAAACATTAAAATACTCACTATTTAAAAAGTATAGCCACAAGACGTAAACAAAATGCATGTTAACATGATTTTAGTGTGATAAAATCACTTACTACCCTTTTCAGTGTGAAGTTATAGCCAATTTTACAACTTTGTTGCCGTGATGGTGTAATGTCAACAAACCCTAAAATGACGATTTAAACAACTTTGTGTGGCCTTATTTTATAGCTTGGAAAGGTTTGGCCTCGGCGATAATTTTATTAGATGGGTGCACTTACTCTATTCTGCTCCACTCGCAGCTGTTGTCACTAACGGTCATAGGTCTGACAACTTTCCTCTGTTTCGAGGCACTAGACAGGGCTGCCCCCTCTCCCCGTTGCTTTTCGCTTTATCTTTAGTAGATATTGTTAATTCATTTGGGAAGTTTTCAGGGTATAAAATACATTTCTCCAAATCTGTTGCTTTGCGTTTAAGATACTCAAGCAATCGTATAATTAATATGACTTCCTTTCCATTTAAAGTGTCGGACTCTGGTTTTACATATTTGGGAATTAGTATTACCCCTACAATTAGTCAACTGGCCAAAGTCAACTTTTTCCCATTGCTTGACAAAATCCGCAACGATTTAATTAGATGGTCTGATCTCCCTCTTTCCTGCCTTGGAAGAATTGGTGTAGTTAAGATTAATATAATGCCCAGGCTTCTTTACCCATTACAGATGATACCAATCTTATTGCCGAATAAAAGGGTAAAGGAATAACTGGATGGCTTAGTTCTTTTATATGGAATAAGCGGAAACCAAGATTAAAATTCTCAAAGTTGCAGCTCTCCAGTTCTATGGGGGGCTTGGATCTGCCAAACATCAGAAAATACCAATTGGCCTGCCAGCTCAGATTCATTGCCGAATGGTTCAGTGAGAATCCTAAATCTATTTGGCTTGATTTAGAGGACTCACAGTTATCATGCCCTTTACAAAATCTGCTATTTGTTAGAAGTTCCAAGGTAATCAAGGCACTATGTGATGATACAATTGTGTTTAATACTGGAAGGCCTGGTCCATTATATGTAGGATTGAGGGCAGGGCTGGCATGTCTTCCCTACTGACCCCCATTTACAATAATCCTGAGTTTATGCCTAGATTTCAGATTCCGGTTTTAAGGTTTGGCACACTCATGGGTTATGTAGACTTAGTGATGTTTAATGAAGGTTCCCTATTATCTTTTGAAGACTTGGTTATAAAATACAAGCTGCCCAGATCCAACTTTTTCAGATTTTTCCATATCAGGGATTATATTTTTAAAAGTACTGCCCTTGTCACTAACCCCTTCATGTCGGCTATTGAAAAGATTCTCTTAAATCCCCCGTTGAGCAAGCAGATCTCTTGCTTTTATAACGCCCTTAGCTTATATGAAGTGCCAAACACGCAAGACCTCAGAAGATTATAGGAGGGTGAGTTACAATTGAATATAACAGAGGAGGATCGGGAGCGGGTCTGGAGTCAGGTGAATAAGATCTCTATTTGCAACAGGGCCAGAGCTATTCAGCTCAGGATTGTGCATAGAATGCACATCACACCGCTCCTTAGAATTAAATTTGACCCAAGCAATTCTTCATTATGTCTTAAATGTAAGGTGGAAGTGGGAAAATATATTCATTGCATTTGGGACTGTTCTGTAATTAGGACTTACTGGTCAAAATTTGTTCATTATATGAGTCAAATGTTTGGATTAGAGTTACATTTGGACCCCTTGTCTTTGATTTTAGGTCTTCCAAATAGACTTTTGCCAAACAGATTCGCTAGACGATTATTTGACATCCTAGCCTTTGCTGCTAGGAAAAAATATATTGTTATCCTGGATCAGTGACATACACACATACATACAGCAGAAAGACTTAAGCCACGTAAAAATCTGTCAAAAAACTGCTAATGCCATCCTATTTGTGTCTGTTCTGCAGCTAACAAAAAAGAGAGAAGCAATTGTGCTAAAGCTACCTCAGGAATTATTAAACAAATCCTATTTTAAATGTGCAATTATATTAATTACACAGTCCTGTGAAAAAGTATCCTGATTTCTTCTGTTTTTGTGTATATCTCATACTAAATTGTTTCAAAAATTCAAACATAAAACAAAGGCAATCTGAATAAACACAAAATACAGTTGTTATTTAATGAAGCAAAAAAGTTATCCAATACCAACAGGGCCTGTATGAAAAAGTATTTGCCCTCTTAGTTACTAAATCCCTAAATCTCTGAAACTGCATTCATAATGGGTTTCAGCTGGACTAGACACACCCAGACCCGATTACTGCCAGCACTGTTCAATCAAATCAACACCTAAATAAAATTTTCAGCAGCATGAAGTTGGCTAAAAGGTCTCACCCAGTAACACACTATGCCAAGGTCGAAAGAAATTCCAGAGATGAGGAAAAAGGTGATTGAAATACATCAGTCTGGGAAGGGTTGCAAAGCTTTTTCAAAGGCTCTGGGACTCCAAAGAACCACAGTGAGAGCCATTATCTCCAAAATGGAGAAAACTTGGCACAGTAGTGAACCTTCCCAGAAGTGGCCGACCTTCCAAAATTCCCCCAAGAGCACAGCAACGACTCATCCAGTAAGTCACAAAAAAAGCAAAGGACAACATCCAAGGAACTGTAAACCTCCCTTGCATCAATAAAGGTCACTGTTCATTACTCCACTATCAGAAAGACACTGGCCAAAAATGTCATCCATGGAAGAGTGGTGAGGCGAAAACCACTGCTAACGCAGAAGAACATTGGTATATGTCTCATCACTGTCATGACTGCTATGTTGCTTGGAACTGCACCCAAGACTTTCACCCAATGTTGCACTTGTGCATATGGTTGTGTGACAATAAAAGTGATTTGATTTGATTTTGATTTCACATTAAAGCACATCTGAATTTTGCCAAAACACACCTTGATGATCCTCAAACCTTTTTGGGAGAACTTTGTGGACTGATGAGTCTTCAGTCGAACTGTTAGGAAGACAGGGGTCCCGTTACATCTGGCGTAAATCAAACACAGAATTCCACAAAAAGAACATCATACCTACGGTCAAGCATGGTGGTGGTGGTAGTGTGATGGTGTGGGGATGCTTTGCTGCTTCAGGGCCAAGGCGACTTGCAATAATTGAGGGAAACATGAATTCTGCTCTCTGCCAGAAAATTCTAAAGGAGAATATCCGGTCATCAGTCCATGAGTTGAAGATCAAGCACAACCGGATTATGCAGCAAGACAATGATCCAAAGCATAGGCGTAAGTCCACCTCTGAATGGCTCAAAAGAAGCAAAATTAAAGTGGGCCAAAATTCCACCACAGCATTGTGAAAGGATGATCTCCAGTTTTTGGAAGCGTTTGGTTGCAGTTGTTGCTGCTAAAGTTGGCACAACCAGCTATGAAGTTTAAGGGGGCAGTTAGTTTTTCAAATGGGTGATATAGGTGTTGGATAACTTTTTTGATTCAATAATATATATATATAATGAAAACTGTATTTTGTGCTTACTCAGGTTGCCTTTGTTTTATATTATATCTCGTTTGAAGATCTAAAACAATTTAGTATGAAAAATACACAGAAATAGAAGAAATCAGGAAGGGGGCAAATACTTAACATCACTAGTTGCCAAAAGGATATATCCATGTTTTGATTATGAATTACAGTGATGTGCTGACCTACAGATTTCTTCTCCATAGATCCATCAGGCATACTCATGGTTTTTATAGGGATATTGTTTGGTTCGTTGTTCTGATGGGACAGACTGCATTATCACCACAAGTAGGGCGGTCATGATTATAAAATTTGGCTGACGATTAACTGTCAAACAATAAATTGTGAATATGACAATTAATTGTCATACAAAATTGTCTTTTGTCATAACTGTATGTGTGCTTCATAATCCTTAAGTCATTTATTCACAAATCAAAACTTATGACATTAAACATATATATTTTTAATATCAAAATACTTAAATCTCTCTTTTTGGTCATCTTTAGTCTTGGTCCAATTTGCATTTACACTGTTGTTGTTGGAACCCAGCCAACCTGAATAGCTATTATATATTATATTGAAGTATGCAATAGTAAAATATTACTATCCAAAATTCTTCAGTTTCACACTTTACTTTAAGGCTCTCTGATTAAACCCACGAGCCCATATTTCACATGAAGAAAGATCTTTGATATTCTGTGTTTCTTTATTCTATCATCTCAGGCGTTACACAGGCATCCTCTGTGTCACTGCGTGTCATTAACGCTGCATGTATGAACCCACAATGGCAAATAACATTTGCTATTACACTATAGTTAAAGTTAAACTGGACCGCTTTGCATTCACTAAAATCCTCATTTATATTTTCACGCGAATTAGACGCAACCCTCCGCAGGCAGCACATGCATCACAGCGCTTCAAGTCCTGTTCTGAGTCGGTTCATTTTCACACACTCTTCAGGAGCTGAACGGCTCAGTGAAACGGTCGGGTGATCAGAAGATAATTTAATAATTATGACATTCCTAAAACAAGCAAACTGCTCCAATGTTTATTTGAAATAGGATCGAGACTGCCTTGTCCAGGTGTTTTGGAGAAAATGCACCAGGTTCCAAAACAAATGCTCTATACGAGCCAGGTGTGAAACTGCCCTTAATATGAGCTCATTTTACTTAAATTGGAGCTTTTTGGCTTTTAGTCTTCATGTCTATTAGCTTTGATATACACATTTAAAATTTTCAGTTTCTTTCTTCTGGGAAACATGGACTCTGCCTACATAGATTTTTGTCCAATCAAATGCTTTCTATCTTCTCTACCAACAAGTAGCAAATCATGGTTCATGGAAGTGACATAACTAATGCCTACTGACTAAATATATAAAAAAAAGGGATGACCCCCTTCAATATGTCCTGTCCAAACTTCCTATTTCAATAGCAAATATGTCAACACAGGAAAGAAAACTGTGCTTGTCAAGTGATTTCAGGACGTCTTTGTGCTCTGCTCCATTATTAAAGAATTAGACAGTAGACAGAGTAACTGCTGACCCTCTGTCCTGAGTCCTTGAGCATCTGTTTCTGTCTGAGTTTCCTCTGTTTCTCCAGCTGTTTCTGGAGCTCCTGCTCAGCTTCATCCTCTTCCATCACAGCAGGATCTGGAGGGGCAAAGTCCTCTGAGAGAGACAGAGAAAAGAATTAAGAGTGTGGGTACAGAAAATAGTGATTCCAAAGGAGAATTTTTGCAGAACTCTTTTCTATATAATGAAAGTGTAAATGAGCTGGGACTGTCACTGCTTCATGTATGGCTTTAAAGGATTTGGAATATAGGCCTTGAGTTATTTGGATTCTCTCTCACCATCTTCACTAATGTCCATGTCAGCCATTCTCACGTCATCTGACTGTTTAAGCACATCGCTTGCCTTGCTGCTGGTTCCCATGTCAAAATCCTCAGGCTCCTCCCCCTCTTCATCTGCTTGCTTTTTGCCTCGACCTCGTGACCTGAGTGCCAAAACCAATCGAAAACATACAGGATTAACCAGACATGAAAGAGATGTTTAAGTAAACTATTGCTAGACCTTTACATGTCAAAAGGGTTTACCTGGAGCCGAAATCTGAGCTCCGTGTGTCATCTACCAAGAGATCATCTGACTTCAGAGGTTTCTCTTTCTTTCTGATTTTTTTCACTCGCCGCTTGGTCTTCTTGAAGCCCACCTGATGACACAAACGGAAAAAAATTTAAACAACTGTCAAAAATGAAATCAAACTCCAAAAGGAGTACACTTCTACAAGTGTTGTGCTCACCATGTCCTGTGGTGTGTAGTATTCAGAGGCGAGGGTAAGTGCAGGCATGTCCAGAGACTGGGCTTGACTTTGCAGGCTCTCTCTGATGGCCTGTAACTCACGCTCTCTCTCACCCCCCACAAAACCACCAGCACTCAGTCTGAAACTCTTCTTCTTCTCCCCCTCAATCTCTTCATCGTACTTGGACAGCACAGACTTTGGCTTAAACTGGAAAGAATTTGAATAGACACAGAATGTCAAAGTCGAAGTGGATATTGACGCTAAAGTGTGCAATTATTTTGATGTAAAAATACCTTTTCCAACCCAAGCTTAAATTAATAGTTCACCCAAAAATGTATATTCAAGTTCTTTTTACTATAAAACTCCATTTTCACTTCCACATTCTTCTTCTTTAGTTTTTTGGCGATTCGTATTCTTTGTGCATATCGACACCTACTGGGCAAGGAGGAGAACTTATAGTAAAAATAACTTAAATATTGATCTGTTTTTCACCCACATCTATCAAAACGCTTCTGAAGATATAGATTTAACACTTGTGTCTTATGGATTACTTTTATGCTTCCTCTACCTGCTTTTTGGTGCTTCAAAGTTCTGGTCACCATTGTATGGACCTACAGAGCTGAAATATTCTTCTTAAAATCTTTGTTTGTGTTCTACAGAATAAAGTCATACACATCTGGAATGGCATGTTTCCACGAACAGTGTAAACAGGGTGTAAAAATGGCATGTTTCCACGAACAGGGTGAATCATTCTGATTCCGAACATTGTGGCGCTATAAAAACATTGCTCTATTTGTTGAAAAATCCCAACATGTCTGACGTATGCTCAACCAATGGCGCAAATTTGAGGTGGGTATCTGTATGAAAGCAGTCATCATTATTTTTGGAATTCTGTTTGGTGTAGCTCGAGGCCCAGAAATGACAAACTTTGCCTTTAAACAAATGTAAAAAAATAATAATAGGTGAGCTTACAATGATCATGTCATCCACACTCTCCTCTTCGTCGTAAGGTTTATAATCAGGCTTCTTCTTCTTAAGCTCCACATTTTTGTCTGCTTTCTCTTTGTCCACAAGACCCACATTCACAAGCACGTCCTCCTCCTCTTCCAAGACACCTGTTAAAATCACCCACACAGTGAATCTGTAAGTGTGTCTGTGTGAGAGTTCTTGTGTAGGTGGTGTTACTTCTCTTAATTTAACAGATGCTTGCTTATCTAAACCAACAGAATATTTGCTAAAGCAACAGGCACCGAGGAACAAACTTGTTGCCACTTGCTCAAGAGCACTACGATTTCGCTAATAAATCATTCAGGCTGATTGGTGAAAAGAACCTAACCAATTAAATGAAAATAACCTATTCAAAAGAAGGATAAGCTCACAACTTTGACTTAATTACGAGCAAGTTCCTCTCTATACAAGCTATAATCAAGAGGTTTTCCATGAATGTGAGAACCCTGTATGGTAATAGGGGATGCCAGAAACCATGACCTTCAACCATTAACCTTCAGATTACTAGACCAGAGCTTTACCCACGAAGTCATTCCAGCATCATCCTTTTAGCTCACCTTTGTCTTGAAGAGTTAGGACAATGGTATCCCCCTCTCTGAAAGACTCCACCTTGTGTTGAACCTTGAGCCCTTTAAGATCACGTGAGCTATATGCTTCCTGGTAAAAATAAATAAATAAATAAATAATTAAACTGTTACACATGAAAATGCAGGCCTATAATAAAATATAGATCATAGTTAAAGTGAATAAGTGATTCTACTTCTTACATTCACAAACCACTGAATTTGACTGGCAAGGAGAAACCAGACCACCAACAACTGTTACATGATCAAAGTCAGTTTGTCACAATGTCTTTCATTCATTCAGTATTGTTGCTGATTAAAGCCTGATTGTGAACAGCAAGAAAGTGATAAGGTTACACACCCTCTTTTCCTGTGCAAACTCCTGCTCCACCAGATTGCTCACACCAAACTCTTCATCCATCTCTTCCAAGAGCTTGGCCTGTTGGAAGACGGAATGCACAAAGGGAAAAATCAAAAGTCTCAAAACCTTATGCGAGTCACAAAGCAAGGCATCTACTACTTTCTATTACCCTCCATTCTTACCCTCTTCTCTGCCAGTTCCTTCTCCTTGGCTAGTTTGCGACTCTTCTCCACCCAGGCGGCTGTGTCATCCAACCATGGTTCGTCCTCTCCAAGTGTCTTCACCTTTCTGAGTACATAAAAACAACACATAGACTGCTGAAATTAGCCTTGCGGGGAGGCTTCAACCTTAATTGTGCAAATTTTTGTATGACATCAAGTAGAATTCCAAAAGAGTTTAAAGGGATTGTTCACCAAAAAGAAAAAAAAAAAAAACCTCATCATTTACTCATCCTCATGCCATAACAGATTTATGACTTTCTTCTGCAGAACACAAAGATTTTCAGAAGAATATCTCCGCTCTGTAGGTCAATCCAATGCAAGTGAATGGTGGCCAGAAATTTGAAGGTCCAAAAAGCACATAAAGACAGCATAAAATTAATTTATAAAACTCCAGTGGTTTAATCCATGTCTTCTGAAGCAATCCAATCGGTTTTGGGTCATTAAGAGGCCAACATATAACTCCTTTTTCACTCCTATATTTTGCAATTTCAGTCTCTAGGAACTATCGTGATTTCAAGATCGATTACACTTCCTTAAAATAATGATCGCCAAGGAAACTGCTGATGTCAAGATTTATAGTGAATTATATTTTGGTCTGTTCTCACCCAAAACCAACTGGATCACTTCAGAAGACATGAGGTGCATCCCAAACCGCACACTTCTGCACTATTCTATGGCATTTTTTTGTACAAGTAGTGCGAGTAGTATGTTAACACTGAAAATGCAGCAAAAAGAAGTGTATTTTAAGAACCTGGTTGATGCACTTTTTCAACCGTCAAAATGGAGTGTGGAATGTTGGACACTTCATGCACTCAACGACACGGCTTGCCGTAGATAGCGGAAGGGGCGGAGTTACCTGGCTGCACTGCTGGTCTGACAAAAGTTGTAAATAATGAAGAATGTAGCAGCTGGCGAAGCTTCAGTGGATACAGCACCTTACAAATGTGAGTTGAATGCTTTACCATCACCCCAAGCTGTGTGAATATGTACGTTGTTTAAGATACAAGTGTTGAACTGAGGTTGGCTAACACACTAAAGCTAGTGGCAACACATCACGTGCGCTTGAAACGTCGCTTCCGTCAGCTGTTAAACGGCGAACGCTTCCGTGTAGTAAAAAAACATTAAGAGTTCCATTTGGGACGATACTACACTTTGAAAATTCATACACTCCACGGCTGAGTGGATAGTACATTTTGTAAGTGCATAGTGTATCGTGCACTTAACCACTGGAGTCTGATGGATTACTTTTATGTGGCCTTTATGTGCTTTTTAAAGCTTCAAATTTTGGTCACCATTCACTTGCATTGTAAAGATCTACAGACCTGAGATATTCTTCTAAAAATCTTTGTGTTCAGCAGAAGAAAGTCATACACATCTGGGATGGCATGAGGGTGAGTAAATGATGAGAGAATTTTCATTTTTGAACGAACTATCCCTTTAACTCTGATAATTCTGCTCTGCAAAGGCAAAACGCAATAACTACACATTCTGTTAAAATTATGTACTGACCGAAAAAGGGTCTTTTATACAACGATCTTGCCTGTGAAAGGCTCAACTATGCTCAAATTCAGAGAAAACAAACATTATATAATCCACATTTGGCTGAACAATCAAAACTTGAAAGCCATTTTTCTCAGTTTCAGTGTTAGCATTACTGCTGTGTTTTGGCTTCTGTGACGAGGAGGGCGGCATGGCCGGGCTGTGAGGACGCAAGCCCGGCGCCGAATTGTCCTAATCAGCCGGGAGGGGGATAAAGACGAGCTGGAGGAGCCAGTTCGAGAGAGAGAGAGAGAGAGAGATGCACAGGGTCGCTGTGTGTGTCTGTGCGTTTGTTTCTTTAAGTTGATTTATGTCATTAAAGTTATGTTGACTGTTCTGCTGCTTCCCACCTCCTTCTTGCTCTTTGTGTGAACCCCGTTACACTGGTGCCGAAACCCGGGAAGGAGAAGGGATGCGCTGTCGTGGAGTCCTCGCCGCTGCCGTCCGCCGGGAAGCAGAGGAGCTGCAGGTGTCCGCCAGGGGACGGAGGAGTTGCTGCCGGGAGTCAGAGGAACCGCTGCCGTCCGCCAGGAAGCGGAGGAGCCGTTACCATCTGCCAGGGGTCAGAGGACTCGCTACCGTCCACCAGGGGAGGAGCAGCTGAGGACCAGGCGATAGCGTGTCTGGGGACCGATGAGCAAGTTTTTCTCTCTCTCCTTCATCTCTCCCAGGGCTCCAGAGAGGCAGGGAAGACCTGCCGGCAGAAGGACGGCTGGAAGGGCAACACCTCCCCTCCAGGAAGGGAGGGGTTTAAGTCAAACCGGAGGTTTCCCCGGCCTGAATCAGGCGGTGGAGGAGTATGATGAGGAGGAGGGCGTGGCCAAGCCGTGAGGACGCACGCCCGGCGCTGAATTGTCCTAATCAGCCGGGAGGGGGATAAAGACGAGCCAGAGGTGCCAGTTTGAGAGAGAGAGATGCACGTGGCCGCTGTGTGTGTGTGTCTGTGCATTTATGTTTCTTTAAGTTGATTTATGTCATTAAAGTTATGTTGACTGTTCTGCTGCTTCCTGCCTCCTTGCCCTTTGTGTGAACCCTGTTACAGCTTTGTAGGGCAGAATTATTATCGGTTGCTGATGGCAAAGAAGTCCTACCCCAGTTTCTTATTGAGCAGTCGCTTCTCTTTGAGAGCAGCCAGTTTCTCTCTCATTTCAGCCTGCTGTCGGATATGGACAGGATTGATGGTCTCGGCCAGGAGGGGCTCCTCCTTCGTTCCAGCTTCTGATGATATAATTCAAATAATTGATCAAATAATTAGAAATTTAGAAGAAATACATCGAATAAGATGCTGTATTAAATAAGTCTCAACAAAAAACACTCAAACAATGGATGTTTTATTATGTATAAAACAGCACTTTGATGTGATGTGACCAGCAATATCTCACCTTTCTTGGTTTCATTGAGATCAAGGGGTTTCAAGCCTAGTTTGGCCCTCAGTTTACTGCAAGATAAAGAGTAAAGGCATTTACCAGGGTGTTTCAGAACTACAGAGATTGCAAAACCAAATTTTCAAATGGCAATATGAACATGCACAAAAAACATACTTAGTCTCTTCAATGCTGAGTGAAGCATCACCACCCGCAGATTTTGGACCAGGTACTGCAACAGAAAACAACAGGAGAGTTAAAAAAAAAAAAAAACATTTAATACAGATTTATAACCAACAATTAAATATTTTAGAGCCAACTATCATAACAATGAACAACGTAGTAAATACAGAACTTGCCATGACAGTTTAGAAGCAATTTCCATGACTTTTCCAGGACTGGAAACTACAATTTAACATTTCCCTGATTACCCCATCTGTCAAAGCCTCAGAGACTACAGTAAACCATAAATGTAGTTTGACAACAAAACTGGAACCCCTATGATGCCCAAACATGTTGTCTATGTAGGCAGCTCACTAGGTTTTCATCTTCACTCATGCACACTGACTCACCGCCGCTCTCCTCGTCTGCAGGATCAAGCTTCTCTTTCTTGACTCGTGGTTCTCCACTGCTCTTCTCTGCTTTACTGCGGCTATCTTTCTCTGTTGCCCGGCCGCTCCTGTCTCTGGAGCGGGATCTCTTTCGCTTCTCTCGGTCCTTATCCTTATCCCGGTCCTTGTGACGGTGTTTCTTGTGCTCACGGTGTCGTTCCTCTGGATCCCGTTCCTTCTCCTTCTCTTTGTGTTTCTTTGATGAGCCCATGTCGAGTTTGCGGACCAAAGTGTTTCCTTGCTCTCTCTAAAGCACGTCTGTTGATTACAACACAACGAACAAGTACTTTTCTATCTAAATGTTGATAAGGCTAAAACTACATAGTATTATGTGTAAGGTATATGCTCCGCGTTGTAATCAGTGCATTACTTCGTATTTAATTGTGCAACAAAATGTATACAGTACACAAACACAGCTAACGCTACCCGCAACAACGCAAACGTACAATAAACGCGGTATTTGGCTGCTCCTGCTGGCTCATACAACTTCCGGTTTAAATGGACAAAAAGAGATTCACAGCGCCACATACTAGTACGGAGGGGAGCTCTTCTTCTTCTTGGCTTTTAACGGCGGGTGGCATCCAACGTAAATGGTGCATTACCGCCACCTTCTTCTCCGGAGTGTGGAACAGAGCTTAAATTCTACCTATCAATCCTGTTTTCCTTATGAATTCAAATAAAGTTCTACTGTTTTTCCAACTTTACATATTTGGTAATTCCTTAATACTGCACTCCTTAATGGAGGGGAGTTGCTCTTTATCAGACATTTAGTTTTGTTTTTTGATTCAGAATCAGAATCAGAATGAGCTTTATTGCTTCCACATACAAGGAATTTTTCTTGGTGACAGAAGCATCCAGTGCACAAACAATACAACAAAAAGACAGAGATAAAAAATAAAAATCGAACAAAAATAGTGAATAGAAATATAAGTATATATAGAAATACACAATAAGACAAAAACAAAAAAACAAAAAAACATTTAGTATGTACAAATACAAATCTGTTATATATAGTGCAAGGGAATGTAATGCAGAAGAGGTAGGATATGTTAAATAATATAACTGACTGGGAGTCGCGTGGCGCCATGCCAGGTTCGGACGTGTGAACAGCGAGCTCTGCGCACTTTGCTAGTTTTAACACTAGTAATGTTATAAACTGGTGAGATTCGATACACTCTGCTCCATAACTGTTCTAGGAAGACAATATGTCAAAGAATTCAAAATCCTCAGGCTCTGGAGACATTAAAAGACACTTACGTGCTCAAGCTGACACGGAGAAGTGTTGAACATGTCGGCAATGTTGACAAAGGTCATTGCTGACTTGGAGGATTTTGCTGTAATACGTCGATCGTTCACTGCCATGGAGACGAGGTGGTTACAAGTGGGGGATGTGGGGGATGTGGGGGATGTCGAGAAACGGAGCGATTATCTGGAGTTATCGGAGAGGGAATTATCTGCTAATCTGCTAGTGACCAAGGTGGATTTGGAGCACGTCTGGGAGAAGTTGGAGAACCGTAGTCGGTGGAATAATGTCCGAATTTTTGGAATTCCTGAGGCTGAAGAGGGCCAAGATATGGTGAAATTCCTGGACGGGCTCTTTCCGAGTCTGCTCGACATAAGCTGGAAATCGAGCGAGCTCACAGGGTTCTGGCTCGGCGATCCGCTGATTATGTGAGGCGAGGAATAAAGGAAGGCTTTCTTGGAAGAGTTTTCTTGTTCCCAGACTTTGCAAATTCAACAAGAGAGAAACGTGATCGATTCAAGAAACTCTTACATCACTGGAAGGACGCTTTTGCAATGATGTTCCCAGCCAAATTGAGAATAGATGCTAAGGATGGCCACAAAATATTTACATGTCCCCAGCAAGCAATGTCCTTCATAAAGTCAATGGAGTAATTTATTTTGTGGTACTCACATTGCAGCTGAGTGGACTGACTCACTGAACATTCATTTGACTGTCCGAGGAAACTGAGCACCTTTTTTGATTCTTTTTGTGCTGGTTCCGCCTAGCGGCTGGAGTTTGTTTTGTGAAGTAACACTCCTTTGGGACAGTTTGTGGGTAAATCTGCACTTTCTTTGTGCTTATGCCTCCTATTGGCTGGAGTTTGTTTTGTGGAGTATTTCTTGCAAGTCATTGGAGTGATTAGGTCATCTGCTGCACTCATGTAGCAGCCGAATGGTCCGGCTCACTGAACATTAATTTTTTTTGAAGCAATGTCCTTCATAAAGTCAATGGACTAAGTTATTTTGTGGTACTCACGTTGCAGCTGAGTGGAAAATTAGCAATTTTTTTTTTTTTGTGCTGTTCCGCCTAGCGAATGGAGTTTGTTTTGTGGAGTAACACACCTTCAGGATATTTATGTGGATGATCTACACGTTCTTTGTGTTTAATCCACCTATTGGCTGGAGTTTGTTTTAAAGATGATCTTTTGTTGTGTAATTCTGTCTCACAAAATTTGCATAGAAACACTAGACTTGAGCAATCCGACAGCAAAGTTGTCACAGGGGCTCTCGTAGGCATACATGGACTGTTTGAGTTTAGAGGGATGGACGCCAGTTGGCGTTGTCATGCGCGGGGTTAATGCACAGTTTTTCTTTTTTCTGTTTGTTTGGTTTGGGGGGAAGTTTGGGGTTTGATTGTTGCATTAATGTTGGAATGCGGTCTTTATAATTTTATTTTTGACACACAGTCTATTTTTTCTCATATGTCAAAATGTCAAATGTTAATATGAGTGGATTGTCCTTCCCCATGTGGAATGTGAATGGGTTGGGGCACCCAATAAAAAGAAGGAAGCTTATTTCTCTTCTTAAGCATAAGAAATATGATATAGTGTTTCTTCAAAAAACGCGTCTTTCCCTGCAGGAAGCTGAAAAATTTGGTAAGATATGGGGTGGACATGTTTTCTTTGGTGCTGGCTCAAGTAAGAGCAGGGGAGTCATTACACTGATAAGTAAGCATCTACAATTCAAATGTCTCAAATAGACTAAAGATAAATTAGGAAGAGTCATTATTGTTTTAGCTGAAATTCAGGGGCAGAGTCTTATTTTGGCTAATATCTACACACCTAACGTTGATGATCAGGGTTTATTTATAGAAATAAGGCATCTTGAAGGGATGCTGCAAGCCGCTGGCACCCCTCATGATATAATATTGGGAGGAGACTTTAATCTTTTGATGGACTCAGTCCTTGATCATAGTGAAGCAAAATTTGTAAGCCACCTAGAGCAACATTGACAGTTCACAGGATGTGTAAAAATCTTGGTCTTACAGATATTTGGAGACTTTTGAACCCATCATATATATATATATATATATATATATATATATATATATATATATATATATATATATATATATACTGTATATCTAAGTCCCTCATTTCATCTGTTGTTGATTGCTCAATTGTAAACATTTAAGTCTCAGATCACTCCCTGGTGAGTTTAGAGGTGTTGCCACATATGGAGAAAAGGAAATCATATAATTGGCGCTTTAATGTATCCCTTTTGCAAAATCCTGAATTCCAACAAATGTTAAAGGCTGAAATCAATGTGTATATGGAGACCAACTGGTCCTCAGTGTCCTCTGTGGGCGTGGCTTGGGAGGCACTTAAAGCGGTTCTTAGGGGCAGGATCATACAGAATGCCTCACTCACCAAAAATTTCAAAGCACGAGAACTCGTGGAGTTGGAAGGGAATATTAAAAGTGCCGAGACAGAGCTGAAGTGCCGAATGTCATCTGATGGCCTCAGAGAATTTACTTGATTGAAATACAGATATAATACTATTTTGTCGTGGAAGGTGGAGTTTTGGCTATTCAGGGCAAGACAGTCATACTTTGAGTCAGGGGACAAGGCAGGAAAACTTCTGGCTAGATATATAAAGCAGAGAGAGTCTTTTTCTACCATTCCCTCAGTGAAATCTGCTGGTGGTGAAATATTTACCTCAGCCATTGATATTAATACTACCTTTAAAGAATTCTATCTTGATCTCTATAGTTCCACATCTTCGTCTACTGATGAGGATATTAGAAACTTTGTGGAACCATTAGAATTTCCTAAACTGACGGCTGAGCAAACAAATTCTCTTGATTCTGAGATAACCTTGGAGGAACTTGGAGAGGTAAGTAAGGCCTTGCCTACAGGCAAGGCTCTGGGGCCTGACGGCTTTGCTGCTGAGTTTTTTAGATCTTATGCTACAGAACTGGCTCCACTTTTGTTCGAAGTTTATACAGAATCATTAAAGAATGGAAAGCTTCCTCCAGCCATGACGCAAGCTCGGATCAGTCTGATTCTTAAAAAGGACAAAGAGCCAAGCGAGTGTAAGAGTTACTGTCCAATTTCCCTGATCCAGCTAGACGTTAAAATATTGTCCAAAATTTTGGCTAACCGATTAAGTAAAGTTATGACATCTCTTATACATATAGATCAGGTGGGGTTTATCCGGGGCCGTAGCTCTTCTGATAACATTAGGCATTTCATCAATATCATGTGGTCAGTGGCGAATGATCAGACTCCGGTCGCTGCCATCTCTCTTGGAAATGTATGGGTTTGGGAATACTTTTATTGGTTGGATGAAGTCACTTTATAGACACCCGGTAGTGGCGGAACAAACAAATGGATTAATTTCAGATTATTTTACTCTGGATAGAGGCACCCGGAAGGCTTGCCCTCTTTCCCCATTATTGCTCTGCCTTGCCCTGGAACCATTAGCAGCCACGATAAGAAAGGAAGATGATTTTCCAGGGGTGGTGGTGGGAGGTGTGGCACATAAGCTTTTGCTTTACGCAGATGATATTTTATTATTCGTCTCCAACCCTACTAGATCTATGCCTTGCCTCCACAGAAATATTAAGTTCTCGGGATACAGATTCAATTGGTCTAAATCCAAAGGTTTGGCTCTGACAGCGTACTTCCCGGTAACGGCTTTTCAGCCTGGCGCCTTCCAGTGGCCCAAACAGGGCATCAAGTATTTGGGTATTTTATTCCCAGCAAATTTGTGTGATTTAGTTAAAGTTAATTTTGACCCCTTAATATAAAGGTTTTCGAGCAATGTGGGCAGGTGGGCTTCATTACATTCATCTATGATTGGGAAGGTTAATGTTATTAAAATGAATTGTATTCCAAAATTCAACTACCTGCTACGGTCTCTCCCTATGAATGTCCCCCTCTCTTATTTCAAGCAATTTGATAGCATAGCGAAGTCCTTCATTTGGAATGGTAAATGTCCCAGATTACATTTAAGTAAGTTGCATAGGCCGACTGACAAAGGTAGGCTAGGCCTACCCAAGAGTTTGTTTTATTATTATGCATTCGGTCTCAAGACATCTGGCTCACTGGTCACTTCCACCTGAGAGAGCCCCTCCCTGGTTTTGTATTGAACAGGAAGTTCTTGCCCCTGTTTCACCATTGCAAAGCCTTTCTATCAAACTAATCGGAGAAGTTAAGTTACACCCCGTTATCTCGCATTTGCACTTGATATGGACAAAAGTGTCCAGAATGTTTAATTCGGACATTTATTTAAATGTTGCCTCGTGCATATGGCTGAACCCAAAATTATGTATTAATGATCCCCTTTCTGCTGGACAGAGTGGATTGTGAGGGAGGTTAATACACTCGGTGACCTATATGCAGTGTTGGGAGAGTTACTTTTGAAATGTATTCCACTACAGATTACAGAATACATGCTGCAAAATGTAATTTGTAACGTATTCTGTTAGATTACTCAAGGTCAGTAACGTATTCTAAGTACTTTGGATTACTTCTTCAGCAGTGGTAGATTTTTTCACTTGTTTTGACTATAAAATCTCTTCCAGTACAGAAAGAAAAAATACACATGTTAAAAATACATTCTCTGAAAAACTTAAATATCTTATGCAGTGTTGTTTCTAAAACAAGATAAATCAAATTGATTTTGTTTTAAAGATTTTTAGATATTTTTACAGGAAAACAATACAAAAATTATTATCAAGAATACGATTTTTGCCCTAATATCAAAGGTCTTACTAGAAAAATGTTATTATGATCCAACGTGAATTTTCTTGATAAAAAAATATGATCTTGCCTGGTAACATGTGCGTGTAAAATGGCTAGAAATAGCATTTTAGCTTAGCGTAAATCTGACAATTTACTCAAGGTTTATTTCTATTTCTTCTGCTCGTATTAATGTAACACATCATAAGAAAGTGTTTCACTGCTGTTCAAATGCACTTTGGATCGCATCATTTATATGTATATATTTTTCCATCTGAAAGGACTAAATATTAAATGAAACAAATGAAAATAAAATGCAAAGTAATCTCTTCAGTAATCAAAATACTTTTGAATGCAACTGTATTCTAAATACCAACGATTTAAACTGTAACTGTAGTGGAATACAGTTACTTGTATTTTGTATTTTAAATACATAATCCCGTTACATGTATTTCGTTACTCCCCAACCCTGCCTATATGAGAGTGGAGTGTTGAATTTGTCAAAATTTTGGGAATACTTTAGGTATTTACAGCTGCGCCACCTACTCTGTACTATTTTTGGGAGTAGCATACACCCCCCTAAAGTGGCAGATACTCTGGGAGTGATGATTACTGCTTTTGGAAAAGGTCATGAGGCATCAGTGTATTACTCCCTGCTAATTCAGAGTCTGGGGGACGGAGCTTTAACTTCTATCAAGAGATTATGAGAGAAAGATTTAAATTTGGTATTGGAGGAGGGAGTGTGGGCTTGGATTCTAAAAAATTTCAAGTCTGCATCTGGAGATGCAAGGGTGCGCCTTATGCAGTTCAAGATTTTACATCGATTCTATTGGACCCCCTCTAGATTGTATAGGCTTGGTCTTAAAGTCACACCCACCAGCTGGCAATGCCAATCAGAAGTTGGAGACACAACCCATGTTTTTTGGTGGTGTGTTAAGATTCAAGAATTTTGGTTGAAGGTTCAGAGTTTTATGTGTGATGTATTGGGCACTCAAATTTCATTTTGCCCCAGATTCTGTATTTTGGGCGATGGGGCGGTCATCAACATAGGGAATAAACACATAAAAAATTGGGTCCTAACCAGTGTCATGATGGCCAGACAAGTTGTTTTAAGGGGATGGAAGTCGGCTGGAGGGCCCCCATTTCAGGAGTGATGCTCAGAGATGGGGAGGGTGGTGGCTTTCGAAGAAGGGTCATCTAGAAGACTTGGGAATTTAGATTTGTTTGTTGAGAAATGGGGCAAATATTTTGTGTTCTTGGAGGGCTCTCGGGGTGGGGCAGTGGAGAGAGAGGTGTAGTTATTGATGTGTGATTATATATATATATATATATTTTGTTTTTTTGTTTTTGTTTTTTGTTTTTGTGTGTGTGTGTGTGTGTATGTGCTCATGTGTGACCACCAGGGTTGGGGAGTAACGGAATACATGTAACGCAATTACGTATCTAAAATACAAAATATAAGTAACTGTATTCCACTACAGATACAATTTAAATGGTTGGTAATTAGAATACAGTTACATTCAAAAAGTATTTTGATTACTGAAGAGATTACTTTGCATTTTATTGTCATTTGTTTCATTTAATAGTTAGTCCTTTCAGATGGAAAACATTTATAGATATAAATGATGTGATCAAAAGTGCATTATGATGTGTTACATTCATACAAACAGACAGAGAAGTAAGTTTGAAGTAAGTTTGGAGCAGAAGAAATAGAAATAAAATTGTCAGCTTTACGCTAAGCTAAAATGCTATTTCTAGCCATTTTACATGCACGTTATCAGGCACGATCATATTTTTTATCAAGACAATTCACATTAGATCATAATTTATTTTTTTCTAGTAATACCTTTGATATAAGGGCAAAAATCATATTCTTAATAATCATTTTTGTATTGTTTTCCTGTAAAAATATCTAAAAATCATTAAAACAAGATCAGTTTGATTTATCTTGTTTTAGAAACAACACTGCATAAGATATTTAGGTTTTTCAGAGAATGTATTTTTAACATGTGTATTTTGTCTTACTGTACTGGCAGAGTTTTTATAGTCAAAACAAGTGAAAAAAATCTACCAGTGCTGAAGAAGTAATCCAAAGTATTTAGAATACGTTACTGACCTTGAGTAATTTAACGAAATATGTTACAAATTACATTTTACAGCATGTATTCTGTAATCTGTAGTGGAATACATTTCAGAAATAACCCTCCCAACCCTGGTGACTACAGGGGTGTTTGTTGAGGGTTGGGGTGGGGTTGGGGATTGGGAGGGGTGGTACTAGGGGTTAAATGATGATTCTGTATATATATGTTTTGCTTTTCTTTGTTTGTTGTGTGAATCAATAAAAATGTTAATCTCAAAAAATAATATAATTGACTAGCCTTTGTATAAAACTGTTCTTGTGCCTGATGGTTCTGGTGCTCAGTGCTCTGTTGTGTCGGCCAGAAGGCAACAGTTCAAAAAGGTAGTGGGTTGGGTGAGTGGGGTCCAGAGAGATTTTACCAGCCCTTTTCTTCACTCTGGAAGTGTACAGTTCTTGAAGGGTTGGGCAAGGGGAACCAATAATCCACTCAGCAGTCCGAACTGTCCTTTGTAGTCTTCTGATGTCTGATTTCATAGCTGAACCAAACCAGACAGTTATTGAAGTGCAGAGGACAGACTCAATGACTGATTAGTAAAACTGGATTAGCAGTGCCTGTGGCAGGTTGAACTTCCTCAACTAGTGAAGGAAGTACAACCTTTGCTGGGCCTTTTTCACAATGGAGTCAATATGGGTCTCCCACTTCAGGTCCTGTGAGATGGTAGTGCCCATGAACATGAATGACTCCACTGCTGCCACAGTGCTGTTTAGAATGGTATGCAGGGTCAATGTTGGGCTGTTCCTCCTAAAGTCCACAATCATCTCCACTGTTTTGAGCATGTTGAGCTCCAGGTTGTTATGACTGCACCAGTGAGCCAGCCGTTCAACCTCCCTTCTGTATGCAGACTCATCATGACAGTAGTGTTGTCTGCAAACTTCAGGAGCTTGACAGAGGGGTCCTTGGTGGTGCAGTCATTGGTATACATGGAGAAGAGTAGTGGGGAGAGCACACATCCCTGGGAGGAACCAGTGAGCTCCTGGGGCATATGGCATCCTCAGCAGCGGTACTCCCCCTCGGGTTGATGCATACGGGACCGCTCCAGCACTGGCTACAGACTCAAATCCCGAGGTGGGCATGGTGCAAAGGCACCAAGTGTGTGACTATCACGCCACGGTGCCATCAAACTTTCAGTCCTTGGTCAGACCTGGCGTTTCTATGGTCAGGAGTTCCCTTAGAGCAGCTCTCGAGGCACGTCGTGGTCATGACAGATGCCTCGAATTTGGGCTAGGGCGCTGTGTGAAATGAGCAGACAGTATCGGGGCTCTGGACAGGGCCCCGCCTGCAATTAACTGCCTAGAGTTGCTGGCAGTATCTCTGACCCTGCGGAGGCTTCGGCCGTTGATTCAGGGCAAGCACGTGTTGGTTCGGATGGACAACACAGCGACTGTGGCGTACATAAACCGTCAGGGTGGGGTATGCTCACATCACATGTCGCAACTCGCCCGTCACCTCCTCCTTTGGAGTCAGCAGACGTTGAAGTCTCTGTGAGCCACTCACTCAATGAAAGTCCCTGAATTGGCTAGCATGCACGATCTACCGGAAATAAAAATGGAAAAAGAAGCCAAATCCATGAAATTAAGATCACAAGAAAAAGGGGAAGAAGGTAAGATAATGTTTACTGGGCCAAGATCTATTGCATAAAATTGGTGCACAAATAGTTTTTGACAATGCTTCTCTGCAACTCATGTTTCCTGCTGTGTATTCAGTCACTGTGCCTACAGGAGGTGTGGGGGAGAAAGTGAGCCGACAGGAACTGCTGGAGGCTGATGAAGCAATAATTAACCCTAGACTATGGGCTCAGCACAAAGACGAAGCTGGCCTTATAGATGTGAAACCATATACAGCTAAATTAGCTGTAACCATACCAGTATACTCAAAGCAAAATCCACTATCGATTGAAAAGGAAGAAGGTATTAGGCCAATCATTGAGCATTTGACTGAACAAGGTATTCTAATACCAACACACTCTCCATACAATACTCCAATAAATCCTGTGAGAAAGGCTAAGTGAACTTGGAGATTGACACAAGAATGATTTAATTGAACCACATTCTCCAATAGTCCCAGATGTATAAACAATTATTAATTCAATACCATCAACACATGGCCATTTTACTGTAATTGATTTATGTTCTGCCTTTTTCAGTGTACCTGTTTCGCCACAAGGGTACAGAGATTCGCCGGCTGTCTTCTCAGCTGTTGTGCACTGTACATTAAAGGACATGAAACTGCCACCTGAAACATGCCTGTTGCAGTATGCCATCGACATCCTGGTTACTGCTGAAACATCAGATGACTGCAGAAAAGCATAAATTATTAATTGAAGCTACAGTGGGTCAAACAATAGGTTGAATACCTTGGACATGCGCTAACAAAGGGGACTGTACGCATGTCTGCAGATCGAATCAAGACAATTCAACACTGAACAATGATGATGCAATCCAATGGACTACGGAAATGGACTTGGCATTTAAACATCTGAAGTAATGCCTTGGGAAACCATCAGCGCTGGGTCTTACAGAATACAGCAAGCCTTTCCATCTGTACGTGCACGAGGCTGGGGGGACTGCTGCTGCAATCCTTGCCCAGGAACACGGGAATTCTTACTGCCCGGTGGTGTATTTATCTAAAACTCTGGATTCAGTTGCAAAGGGCTTCCCTGGTTTTCTGCGAGCAGTGGCTGCAACAGCGATGATGGTACAGGATGCAGAACAAGTTGTGCTTTCACATCCTCTGACTGTGCACACACCAGGTAGGTGTTATTATGCACAATATTTAACACAACACATGACTGCACAGAGATGGTCTGGTTGTGAAGCTATTTTAACATCTATTGCTAATTAGACTCTAAAACCAACCAGTATGGTCCATGGACCAATAATTCATTTGCATGATTTGTTGGTTCAAGGCACTTTCGAGCCTGACTCGCATGATTGTATGGAGACAATACAGGTTTCCACTGCATGCAGACCGGATGATTCTGCATCTGCTCTGCAAGAGGGGAGACACTGCCTTGTAGATGGCTCATGCTATAAACCAAATGACAATGTGTACTGGTGTGGTTACGCAATTACAGAGCTACCCAATCAAATTATAGAAGCATACTCTCTCCATACAAATCAGCACAAGCTGCTGAACTAGTAGCGTTAACAAGAGCCTGTCAATTGGCAAAAGGCCAATGCATAAATATATACACAGATTCAAAGTATGCATTTGGGGTAGTGCACGATTTTGCAAAATTGTGGGAAGAAAGAAATGATAAAACTTTGGATGGAAAACCTGTATCACTTCACAATGTTGTAGCTGATTTGATTAAAACAGCACAGCTTACTTCCAAATTAGAAGTAATCAAAGTGGCAGACCATGTCACTGGTGACTCAGAAGAAGCAAAGGGCAACAGGCTTGCAGATGAAGTAGCAAAGTGGGCAGTGTCAGAGCCGGGAATCGAACTTGGGTCTCTGGCGCAAGAGTCTTAATTTCTTCATTTCTTCTGCTCTTAAAAGAACTCAGAAGAGTTTATTAACAAAAATAGCAAAAGAGTACAAAAGCAATTTCTTACTGACAATCACAAAAAACAGAAAAATCTTTAGTCCAGAAAAGGATCCGAAAGGAGGAAAAAATAATCTCCAAAAAAACTCAGGAAAAAGACACCAAAAAAAACAGCAAAAAATAAACACGGGGAAAAAACAAACCAAAAGGCTTACAAAGTTTAGTACTTGGAACTAGAGTAGACTTACAGCAGTAACTGGCTAGGAACATCAATAACCAAGCAAAGAAACAAAGGAAGTGATCAACTTAAATACACAGTCCAGAACGAGGCACAGGTGAAAACAATAACACATGATAAAATGGCGGGAAAATGAAATGAAACACAATGAGGGCCTCTAGTGGCCAAAATAAAACATTAAAGCAAAAAACTCTGACAGGACCCCTCCCTCTCGGAACGGCTCCTGACGTTCCCTCCTGGACGACTGGACTTGCGAGCATGAAATTCTTGAATTAGTTTGGGGTCCAAGATGTCCTTGGCAGGAACCCATGAGCGCTCCTCAGGGCCATATCCTTCCCAGTCCACAAGATACTGCCGGGACCCACGTACTCGATGGGCATCCAGTATTCTGTGGACTGTGTAAGCTGGCTGGCCACCAATGATACAAGGAGGGGGAGGTTTACCTGTCGCAAGAAAAGGAGAAGACAAAACAGGTTTTAACAGTGAGACATGAAAAGTGGGATTTATCTTCAAAGACTTAGGCAAATATAACTGGGGTTACTTTCCTGGCAATCCTGAAGGGGCCAATGAACCTCTGGGAAAGTTTACGGGATTCCACCCGCAAGGGAATGTTCTTGGTGGAGAGCCAGACTCTTTGGCCGGGGCGCAGAGTGGGGGCAGGTCTGCGTCTACGATTGGCCTGGTGCTGATACTGCTGAGAGACCTTCAAGAGCTTGAGTCGGGCTTATTTCCATGTCTGGCGGCAATGTTTAACGAACTGTTGAGCAGAGGGAACTGCAACCTCCACTTCTTGCTCAGGGAATAGAGGAGGGGTGTATCCCAACTGGCACTCGAAAGGGGACATGCCTGTAGCTGAGGAGCGAAGGGTATTGTGAGCGTATTCTGCCCACATGATGAAGGAAGACCAAGAGGATGGGTTGTTAGCTGCCATACACCTCAGTGTAGTCTCAAGATCTTGGTTAAGCCTCTCCGTTTGCCCATTGGACTCCGGGTGGAACCCAGAAGATAGACTCACTGTAGCCCCCAGAGATTGACAAAATGCCCGCCAGAATCGGGAGGAAAATTGGGGTCCTCGATCAGAGACGATGTCTTGTGGGATGCCAAAGACTCAGAAGACGTGGTTTATAACCAATTCAGCAGTTTCTTTAGTGGTGGGTAGTTTGGGCAGAGGAATAAATCGGGCGGCCTTGGAGAATCTATCAACTATGACCATGATAGTGGTGTTGCCTCGTGATAGCGGAAGTCCAGTGATAAAATCCATAGAAAGATGAGACCAAGGTCTATGAGGTATGGAGAGAGGATGCAATAGCCCCTGTGGAGAGCGGTGAGGGACCTTATTTTGGTTGCACGTGGGACATGTGTTTACAAATGTTGTCACATCCTCCTTGATAGTTGGCCACCAAAATCGTCTTTGGAGGAACTCAAGAGTGCGAGAGGTACCAGGATGACAAGTGAGACGAGAGGAGTGTCCCCACTGGAGGATCTGGGGGTGGACAGCTTTAGGGACAAACAGGCAGTGGGTTGGCCCCCCTCCTGGGTCAGGTTCTCGGGCTTGGGCTTGTTTTACAGTATTTTCCAGATCCCACCTGATAGGAGCTATTATCTTGGAACTGGGGATAATTGATGCAATAGAATCCTCCTGAGGAGTGTTTACATATACTCGGGACAAAGCATCAGGTTTTAGGTTTTTAGAGCCGGGGCGGTAGGATAAGATGAACTGGAAACGGTTGAAGAATAAGGACCAACGTGCCTGGCGGGGGTTGAGTCGCTTTGCCTGCTGAATGTATTCCAGATTTTTGTGGTCCATGAATACTTGGAATGGGTGTTTGGCCCCCTCAAGCCAATGCCTCCACTCTTCAAGCGCTAGCTTAACTGCTAGTAACTCTCGATCCCCTACATGATAGTTCATCTCAGTCGGTGTAAGGTGGTGGGAAAGGAATGCACATGGATGCAACTTGTTGTCCTCCCCTCTTTGGGACAAAACAGCTCCAACCCCTACGTCCGAAGCATCGACCTCCACGATGAAGGGTTTATCTGGGTTAGGGAGAATGAGAATAGGTGCAGAGGTAAAATGGCTTTTGAGTTTGCTGAAGGCCAACTCTGCTTCATGTCCCCAATTAAAGCTGGTTGTGTTCCCCTTGGTGAGGGCAGATAAAGGAGCCGCCACAGTACTGAAGTTCTGGATGAACTTGCGATAAAAATTGGCGAAACCAAGGAAACGCTGTACTTCCTTTACCGACGAGGGGGAGGGCCAATCCACAACTGCTTGAACCTTTTGAGGGTCCATTTGTATCTGGCCAGGCTTGATAATGAACCCCAGGAACTGAACTTTGGTCACATGTAACTCGCATTTCTCAGGTTTAACATAAAGATGGTTATCAAGAAGACATCTGAGAAACTTACTGATGTGTTTTACATGTTCTTGGAGGGAACTCGAGAAGATGAGGATATCGTCCAAGTAGAAAAACACAAATTGGTTGAGCATGTCTCTGAGAACATCATTAATGAGAGCTTGAAATACTGCAGGAGCATTGGTGAGACCGAAGGGCATAACCAAATATTCATAGTGCCCAGTGGGTGTGTTGAAGGCGGTCTTCCATTCATCTCCTTGCCTGATGCGCACGAGATGGTAGGCATTGCGCAAGTCAAGCTTAGTGAAGATGGAGGCTTCTTGCAGAATTTCGAAAGCAGTGGTCATTAATGGCAAGGGATAGCGGTTTCGAATAGTGATCTTATTAAGGCCCCTGTAATCAATACATGGCCGGAGTCCGCCATCCTTCTTCCCAACGAAAAAGAATCCAGCTCCAGCAGGGGAAGTGGATGGTTGGATGATACCTGCCGCAAGGGATTCGTTAATGTATTTGTCCATAGCAGTTCATTCGGGGGGAGACAAAGAGAATATACGACCTCTGGGGGGGCAGGTTCCTGGGAGCAGCTCAATGGCGCAATCATAGGGGCAATGAGGAGGTAAGGAGGTGGCCATCCTTTTACTGAACACTGCTTTGAGGTGGTGGTACTGAGCAGGGACTTGAGACAGATCTAGGGTTTCTTGGGACTCGAGAACAAGATCAGGGGAATTCTGGGCCAAGCATGTAGTCTGACAGGTGGGACCCCAACTGAGAACAGCGCCAGTGGACCAGTCAAAATGTGGGTTATGCTGGAGGAGCCAGGGGTGACCGAGGATAATAGGAAACTCTAGAGTCTGTATAAGGTGAAAGCACATTCTCTCCTGGTGCTGGTAAGTGACGAGACCAAGGAGAGAGGTGAGGTGGGTTATTTTCCCTGGAGCTAACGGTCTTCCATCCAAGGCTGTCGCAGTTAGGAGAGCAGGAAGGGAATTAATAGGAATCTGGAGACTTTTGGCAAAGGAAATATCCATGAAATTCCCGGCAGCACCAGAATCAATCAATGCCTGGAGGTGGTGTTTTTGATCTCCCCAAGTGAGTGTGATGGGAAGGAACAATCCAGAGTTGGAATGTGAAGCTGTGCGTGTAACTCCCATTACAGTCCTTCCTTGCCTGTACGGCACTGGGCGTTTCCCGAAAGCTCGGGGCAGGCGGAGCGAAAATGACCATACAATCCACAATATAGACAACAGCGCTCTCTCATGCGACTGTCTTGTTCTGATGGGGAAAGCCTTGTCCTTCCCAATTGCATGGGTTCCGAGGACTTGTGGGGCACTGATAGCATTTGAGCAAGTGCTGGACTGGCAGACAATGTGGAAACAGATGGCCGGTTCAGGCTTCTCTCCCTCAGGCGATTATCCAGCCGGATTGCTTGATCCATGAGGGTCTCGAGATCATGAGCAGGTTTTCTGGTAGCCATATCATCCTGGATTGCCTCAGACAGACCATTCAGGAAACACACCATGAGGGCCTCGTCATTCCAGCCGCTCCCTGCTGCAACTGTCCGAAACTGTATGGCATATTCAGCCGCACTGCCGTTACCTTGTCGGAGGGTGAGAAGTCTCTTAGAGGCTTGCCGGCCACTGAGGGGGTGGTCAAAGACTCGCTTGAACTCCTTTTCAAACACCGAATAACTGGAACAGAAGGGTGCCTGTGCCTTCCAGACCGCTGTTGCCCAAGAAAGAGCCTTGCCAGAAAGGAGGGTGATAACATATGTGATCTTGGCCCGATCTGAGGGGACGGAAGATGGTTGTAATTCAAATGTGAGAGAGCATTGAGTCAGGAACCCATCACATGCACTGGGATCACCTGAGAAATGTTGTGGTGGAGGTAGGCAAGGTTCAATCAGAGGAGAGAGTACTCGAGAATCCAGAAAGGGTACCGAGGCAGCAGTAGAAGCAGTAGCTCTTAAAAGAACTCAGAAGAGTTTATTAACAAAAATAGCAAAAGAGTACAAAAGCAATTTCTTACTGACAATCACAAAAACAGAAAAATCTTTAGTCCAGAAAAGGATCCGAAAGGAGGAAAAAATAATCTCCAAAAGAACTCAGGAAAAAGACACCAAAAAACAGCAAAAAATAAACACAGGGAAAGAACAAACCAAAAGGCTTACAAAGTTTAGTACTTGGAACTAGAGCAGACTTACGGCAGTAACTGGCTAGGAACATCAATAACCAAGCAAAGAAACAAAGGAAATGATCAACTTAAATACACAGTCCAGAACGAGGCACAGGTGAAAACAATAACACATGATAAAATGGCGGGAAACTGAAATGAAACACAATGAGGGCCTCTAGTGGCCAAAATAAAACATTAAAGCAAAAAACTCTGACAGGCAGCAAAAGAAGTAATTGGTAGCCCACACATAGGTGAATGGGATACCAAAGTGGGCATCATACCAATGGTGCATTCCACTTTGACTAGTGATCTAGACATCAAAATTTTGCAAGCCAACCCAACAGCACATGACTTAGAGCACTGGGCAGCCAATGAGGTATCAGATGACAGGGGACTGCTAAAAGACAAACAAAAACGATTGTCACTACCAACATAAGCAATAGTGCTGTTGTGCAAACATTATCATGGCATAACACATATTTCAAAAGAAAAGGTGATACAGACGATCAATGAATTGTATTGCATTGCAAATGTGAGAAAAACAGTCTCTTTAATTTTAGATGCGTGCTTAGTGTGTGCACAAAATAACAGCAACAATCCGAAAACACTTTGAGCGACCAGGAACCCAGGAACCAATCATCGAGCCGCGAGGGTTCAGGGGAGAGCAGAGGGTTCCACTCTAGCCCAACGCTCGCGGCCGCCCGGGAAAGCATGTCCGTCATCTCTGCATCAGCCTGTGACTGGGCAATCATCCCCGAAGGGGGGAGCCCACCTGAGGCTTCTGCATCCGACTGGACAAGCCCGCTCTCCGATGCTGCGCTCGAGAGCACATCAGCTTCGTGGGCTCCAAACAAGAGGTTGAACTCGTCGTGAGACAAGCCGGCGGACTCATCCGGAAGCCCGATCGGGGCAGACGAGCGTGCTGGGGAATGGGAGGTCCATGGGGGGATACCCGGCAGAGGTGGTCCCATTGGGGTCCCCGAATCGCCCCCAGTGCTAGCCGCGCTGGCCTCAAACCCGTAGGTAGAAGGACCGAGGCGGGGAGCCGCTGGGGTGGCTTGCTTTCTTACGAAAGCAACTCGCAGTGAGAACATGAACCATCCACGAATGCTGCCTCCGTGTGGGTCGCGCCCAGACACAAAAGACAGCGATCGTGACCGTCTGAAGTTGAGAGGTAACGACCGCAACCAGGAATAACACACAATCGGAAAGACATCTTTAAAAAGACGCGTCTTTAAAAAGACGTTCCGTGGGTGCCGCTCTTTCAGAGAAATATACTCTTTCAGGAAAAGCGCCCAGGGGCTTTATCTGCAGTGCACCAGTGCAGAGGAGGGAGAAGCCACTGAAATGCGCCATCAGATCCAGCAGAGGTGAATGAATTCAGCTCAGTGAGCACGACCGTTTGGCTCCGAAGAGAAAATCTGAATGAGTGGTTGCATACCAACTCCTTTTATACCCGTATGTCCGGGGGAGTGGCATGCAAATACCACTCGCCAATTTTCATTGGCCTTTTATCAAAGACCAGAGGTGTCTCGGGCTCCTAAGAGTGACCCCTAGTGTCACTACATCGACACAACGTCGAATGAGTGACAGACAGGGAACTTCAATTGGTTCAAAATGCAGCAGCTAGAGTGCTGACTAGATCCAATAAATATGATCATTTTAGCCCAATTTTATCATCGCTACATGACCTACGTGTTAAATTTTGTATTAATTAAAAAACTCTGTTAACTATCTAAACAGTACTTAAGTGACCTTCTATCCTGCTATATTCCATCACGTTCACTACGATCACAAAATTCTGGCCTGTACATAAATCTTAGAATATCAAAATCCACAAAAGGAGGTAGATCCTTTTCCTATTTGGCTCCTTAACTATGCTTGGAATAGTTCTGTTCGTGACTCAGACACACTCTCTCAGTTTAAAGGTGCTATATGTAAGATTGACAACAAGCATTTGAAATAGGTAATGTAGTCCAAATTCAAAATATTGGAGAGTTGTCTGCCCCGTCCCAGATTCGAAGCTCATGCGGATTGCCAGAATGTTGACACGCAAATTAGCCAACTCAGCATCCGTTTTAAAGGATTTCTGGGCTTTAAGCTGTCTCCATCTTCCAAAGGCATCTCCAATATTTATCCTTGTTTTACTACGCCTCTGATCATGGTGGTTCTTAGACGGATGGCAAGGCTTTTTAGGTCAGGTGGAATCTGTTATCTCTGAACCAATTCGTTTGCTGGCTTCCATGGCTGCAGCACGCAGTGTTGTTTGCCTGCAAACTTGTTCAAATCTAGCGACCCGGCAGTGTCTAAATACTATTGGTGAGTGGGCAGGATCACACAAGCCAAAACATAAACAGAAATTCCCGCCCGGAATAAAAACTTCAAAGTAGAATATACTGGCTGTAGCATTGTTATCGGAGAAGCCAGTATTTCAGCTTAGCATGTTTCCTAATTCTCTAATGACATATTATGGTCATTTTATGATTTAGTACAGTAAAAATATTACATATAGCACCTTTAAGTCTAGACTAAAGACTCATCTTTTCAACCTGGCATACACCTAATTTACCCATCAACTCATAGTTATGCTGCATTAGTTAGGTCTGCCGGAAACGGAAACACTTCACATATTCTATAATCCAGTTTTAAAGTGAATGGCATCTTCACTAATATTATTCTATTTGTTTCCCTGTCTTAACCTCGGGATACATATCCTGAGGTTACCAGAGCCTGCCAGATCCAGCTCCAGTCCTGCCTGATGTCTGACTTCCACTACTACGTGTTGCTGAGTGAGGACGACTAACTGTAGCCGGTGCCAGCCAGATATCACCTCAGTCTACTATGATGGACTTCACAGAGGATGAACTGATGCCAACTCCAACCGTAAGACATGGGATACTTCACTGGCCACAGTGAGCATGGTTTTCCCCAAGGTTATTTTTCTCCATTAACCAACATTTTATGGAGTTTTATGTTCATTGTCATGGTCGCCTTTAGCTTGCTCACTTACTTATTTAATTATTTATTTTAAGGCACAATTTAAAATCATGTCTTTTAGCAAACCACACAATTATAACTCTAAGACAATACAGATATTTCTACATATTTTCTGTAAAGCTGCTTTGAAATTAAACTTTTGTGAAAAGTGCTATACAAATTAAAATGACTTGACTTTTTTTTTTTTTTTCAGATTAACAAGTGTTTATTCATGTTGATTACATATGCTATTTACTGATCAGTAAAATGTTTTCTTGTTTCATTTGATACTTGTTGTCAAGAAGGGCAGGGGGATGTTTCGTGTTTGAATGTTCCTAATTTGATTTGCGGACCACAGCAAAGAGATAACCAAACTAGCAATTTAGTTCACCAGTAATTTGTACAGTACAAGTAATAAATCATCAAATTAAGGATTACACATTTCAGACCAAAAAAAAAAAGTTACAACAAAAAAAAAGACACTGAAAAACATGCACATCATTTCATCTGTCTGGTCAAGAGAAAATAATCTTTACAATTAAATAATAATAATAATTTAAAAAAAAAAATACATAAAAAAAACATACTTACCTTTAACGCACAATTAGAAGAGGCAATGTTACGCCTCAGAGGAAAAGCTCTCTATAACCTAAAGATGCCCAGTTTTGTTAAGTAATGTTTAAATCAACAAAGTTTCTTTAGAGCTGTCCCACATCATAGAAACCAGCATCTGGTAAGTAGCCTTAAATCAACATTGTTTCATTAATGTCAGGTGTATTCTGTTGATTCATGTCTTTTATTTTGAAATTCTAGTTCCTGTTTCATGTCATGTGTTCCTGTTTCCCTTGTCATGTGATTTCTGTTTTCCCTCCATGTTCATGTGTCATGTTTTCATTGATTTATTGTTTAATTATCTTGTTATCAGTTCTGTTTGTTCATTGGTTTATGTTCTCCCATGTCTTGTATTTAAGCCCTCATGTTTGCATTGTCTATTGGTGGAGTATTGTATGTGATGGTATGTGTTAGTCAAGTCAAGTCAAGTCAAGTCAAGTCCAAGTCCATGTTTTGTAGTCAGGGTTATAGAAGTTCACGTTCTGTAAATAAACTGCACTTGGGTTCTTCATCTTCACGTCCTCGTCATCGTCATCACTGTCAGCAGTTTCAGCATACGTTACAGAATACTCCACCTCCCATGGACCCAGCGGTTTTGCTTCTGCACTTACGTCAGGGGAATCGTCCTCTGGAGGACTATGTTGAGGACTTCTGCGGTCTAGCCAGCCAGGTAGACTTCAATGAGGTTGCCCTCAAGGGTTGTTTTAGATTTGGACTAAATGAGTCCATTTCTTTTTTGATGCCTGGCGATCGCAGTTCCCTCAGCCTGGCTCAATATATCGACCTCGCCCTTCGATTCATCGGTTCCCCGTTCACTGTGGGGGAGGCGGATCCCGAGCCAGAGTTCCACGACATGGCCGCCGCCGAGCCAGAGTTCCACGACATGGCTGCCGCCGAGCCAGAGTTCCACGACATGGCCGCCGCCAAGCCAGAGTTCCACGTCATGGCCGCCGCCGAGCCAGAGTTCCACGTCACAGCGACGCCTCAGCCTGCTCCATGCCACGTCACAGCGACGCCTCAGCCTGCTCCATGCCACGTCACAGCGACGCCTTAGCCTGCTCCATGCCATGTCACAGCCACACCTGAGCAGTGGGACCTGGAGATGGTTCCCACCCTTATACCCACCTTTAGTTCTCCTGAGCAGGCAAGGGGAACTTTCGGCCCTCCGATCTCGCCTGGACCCTTTGAGTCCTGGACTTTGCTTTGGCCTGTCGGTCCCTCGACATTGCCTCAGCTCGGCATTCCCTCGGCTCCACTACTGTCCTTCAGCCTGTCGGCTGTGCCGGGGTCCCTCGTCCCTCTGGCTCCTCCTTGGTCTGTCGGTCACCTGGCTCCGCTTTGGCTCTACGATCCCTCAGCTCCGCCTTGCTCCTTCGAGCCTCTAGCGCCGCCTTGGTCCTCCCTGCCATCGGCTCCACCCTGGCCCTTCGTGTCTTCGGCTACTCTCCGGGCACCACGTTCCAAGGCTCCGCCCCTCGAGCCTCTCATGGCTCCACCTTCCATGGCTCCGCCCCTCGAGCCTCTCATGGCTTTACTTCCCATGGACTTTGCCCTGGTCCCATGCCCCTCGCCCTTTCTCGCCATGCCACGCCCCACGCCTCAAGACACCCCCCCCCCCCGCTCCCTACAGAACTTTGAATTATGTCATGTATTACATGTTTTGTTTATGTGTTGGGGTGTCAGGAGCCACCCTTAGTGGGGGGGGATATGTCAGGTGTATTCTGTTGATTCATGTCTTTTATTTTGAAATTCTAGTTCCGGATTCATGTCATGTGTTCCTGTTTCCCTAGTCATGTGATTTCTGTTTTCCCTCCATGTTCATGTGTCATGTTTTCATTGGTTTATTGTTTAATTATCTTGTTATCAGTTCTGTTTGTTCATTGGTTTATGTTCTCCCATGTCTTGTATTTAAGCCCTCATGTTTGCATTGTCTATTGATGGAGTATTGTATGTGATGGTATGTGTTAGTCAAGTCAAGTCCATGTTCATGTTTTGTAGTCAGGGTTATAGAAGTTCACGTTCTGTAAATAAACTGCACTTGGGTTCTTCATCTTCACGTCCTCGTCATCGTCATCATTGTCAGCAGTTTCAGCATACGTTACAATTAATAAACTGGATATTCTGACTGTAATGTCTAGACAATGGATGGATTAAACTACTTCTGCATTATAATTTGCATAATTTCCCCATAAAAAATTGTGACGTCCAGAAGATGATGTGACATTTACAGTCATAGACTTGAATGTTGCTGCTCTATAAACCCACCAACAAATACAGATTTGACACCTTAGTTATACTGTTAAGGGATTGGCTATTTGTTAAAAAAAAAGGCAGAAAACTTTTGAGAAGAGGTTACTTGAACAGGTGTTTAAGTGTTTTGATGGAAATCATTAAATGAGAATTCAAACAGTTGGGCAGTTGAAATAGCACAAAAGAACTGGAGTTGGATCAACAACATGCAGTTTAAGAAAGGTGTTTCTTTTGTTAATCATTTCTGTTTTGAGCATGAGCCAGAATGGGGAGATCCAGATGAGCTTCTGCGCCTTTCATACGAGTGATTGAGCCCATGTTTTTTTGCGGTCACCAGAGGACGACCTGGAGCGACTCGTCTTCTGGCCATTCTCAGGCGATGATGATGGGGAACGAGACCTCATCTTTGAGGAAGTAGATCCCTTGCCAGATCTGGAGCTGGATCTGGAGTTGGACCTGGAGCGAGATCTGGAACTGGATGAGCTCCTTGACCGGCATCTGGACCTAGACCGGGAGCTTGAACTGGATGAACGAGAGGATGTGCACGAAGAGCCTGACCGACTCCCTTTCTTTTCTTCATTAGCATCCAAATCATATTTGGACAGATCTGCATCTTCATCATCATCATCAAGTTTGTATTTTAAAAGATCTTCATCATCCTCTTCATCATCATCCTCATTGTCTTCATCATCATCATTATTATAATCCTTCTTAGGCTCCTCTTTCTTTCTCCTCTTGCTCAATGTAAACCAAGTGCTCCCTCTCATTAATCCCTCCACCATATCCTGTTCTTTCCTCCAGTTTGGCATATTTAGGTGTGTTACACATGTTGCACTCTGATCTTCTGGCCCAGTTTACATTGCCACATGTTTTGCACTGCCAGTCATTTGCACTGAAGAGACCTCTGCTCTTCTCGGCCAGGGTCTTTCCAATTTCTGTTCCCCCTGCTTTCATCATCTTTGCTCAGTTGTTTTTTCCCTGCCACATCTGTTACAGCTCATTCTCCTTGTAAAGCTGTCATTTCCACTCTTTTTATCAGGACGAATCCAGTCTCCGTCGCTGATGCGAAAACTTTTTCCAGACATATTCGTCTTCCCAGTTGCCCACCACAATCCTCCGCCAGAGCAAAGAACAAGACCTTGTGAATATTAATATGTTTCTGGCACCAAAACTACTACGTTTGAACCTAACAATTACTGCAAAAATAAAACAATTCAAATTGTGAAAATTGGCTCAAAATGACTTGACTTAATACAAATAAATGAAATGAATATATATTTATTAATATACATTTATTTTAAAAATAAATTTATTCCATTACTTGATGCTTGTGTAAAAAAGATCACACAGTTGGTCTAAGGGAGGTAAACAACCTTTATGTACAAGCTTTATTTGGCATGGTTACAAAGATGAATTTGGAGGATGAAAATGGCTTTTCGATAAAATATAAAAGTGAAGAGGGCCATATTAACTATTAATATTAAACAAAGTTGACAGAATCATTCAAGGCAAATGAAAACAATAGGAATTCTTGTAATAAGTGAATAACAAATATATAATGACACTCTGAGGTCATACATCTGCTGTTACTCATTAAATATGATCAAACAGATTAATACACAAACACAACACAAACATTTACTGTAAATAAGAGGTTTGTATAATGAAATAAATTTTATGACCTATCAAATAAATCATATGTTGTTAATTATCATTATTCATTATCATCCAGTATTGTACTTTGTTGTTGTAATTCTGAGTATGCGACCAACAAAACTAGGCTATAATTAGGCCCACAAAGCAAACAGTTATCAAATCTTTACAAGTCTATAAGGTTTTCAACCATCCACGTCATCATAATATGTCAGGATACATTTTTTTCAGGAGCATCTGGACTCCAAAATCTCCAAAATGAACTCCAGATACTCCTGAATTTAACATCTTACCATAATTAGAATTTTCATTAACTTACAGTCACCTTTTTACATGTTTTCTCTTAAGATTCTTGCATGAGAACACGCAGGTGAGGATGACACTTCAAACTGAGCATTAAATGACTAATAATTCCATAAAGTGCAAAAAAAAAAAATTTGTTTAATCAAATGAGAACATATAACAAACATTCTGTATACTCTAATAGAACAATACAAAGTTCCATTTAAAAAAACAAAAACAAAGCATTATTATTTTTTAAATAGAAATATGATGTTAAAATAAAAATTGTCATTCACTCCATCATCAGATAAGTCCTCAACCCCACGTAACTCCCAATTGTATTTTAGTCCACAAACCCCACAAAACTTTTTTAAATTCTATCAAAACAATATTCTTATAATTAGGATAAACATTTCCTGAGAGAGTTATCACAAGTAAAGACAACCTATAAAGATTTAAAGCACAGATCCTCCACAATTGTCTGTAAGCACATAAGTCATGTGCTTATTGTCTTGGTACAAGAATTTTCTCAACACTCTTTCATGAAGTCTCCTATGTTGTATACATTTTGACAGTTGAAGACAGTTATTGCATTTTCAGTGTTCTACTGTATTATCCCCCTAGTTTCATTACCTTTTGATGACCTTTTTCTTCATACGTTATCCTGAGTACATCACAGCAAATTTGAGGGCCTTTAATGCAAATAAATATGCCCCATTGCCATGGTACGAAAATACATTGTGGTAAAAATGAAAATAACTTTGAACTCCAGGCATCTGGGGTTTGAATTACCTTCATTTGAATCCATGAACAAACTAGTCTCCCTGTATCAACCGTGCTTGATCTATATTAGCACTCTTGAGCTGGAACCTGTAGCTCTTTCCACAGCGTTAGCATTTCTTTCGGGGTGCGTTTATGCACCAGGAGAACATTACGATAGGCACATGGCTTCTCCCGCAGATCAGCTGGAAGATCAAACGTGAGGAAACCAGAATGATGAGTGGGAGACACTCCGAGACGGTGAAGGCACATTCCCAAGTAAACATCATCAATGGGAAACAAGCTCACCCAGTGAGAGACTTCCAGCAGATGCATGGCCAGAGCACCAGTGTAAACCACCCCTCCACCCCCTGCATATGCTGGGTACGTTCCCTTATAGAAGCTTTCAGGGATGTAATATTTTGTTCCAGGCTGTCGATTCGGCCAGGCATTTGCAATAACATCCCCTATGAGAAAATGGTCCTGTCCATTTGTTTTGTTTTCATACATCTTTTGTACTGTAGCTCGATGTTGGTTTAAGTAGTCCAAGAGAGCCCTTGTCCTAACAAACACATCATCATCTCCTTTGAAGATGAAGTGGACGTGGGGACAGTGCTTTGAAAACCACTCCCAGAAGAGGAGATCCTTAAGGGTAAGGTTGAAGAAAGTGTCTCTGAAGTCCCATTGTAGGATGTCCTTATGAGTATTACTCTCCAACTCCAGTAGGGCGCCCAGGTCTGGATGAGGACCTGTCTCTGTGTCCTGCCTTGCAAGCAAGAAGACAGTTCGTATTAACCACGCTTTTCCTCCAGTGTCCCCCTGGACCCAACCAGTCCTCCCCCATGTTTCCCTGATGGCCTGCCTGTTCTCAAAGTTTCCAACTTGAGACTTAATCGCCATCAGAAGAAAGGGGGTCTCTGTTTCAGAGTCCTGGCCAGCACACAAGTTGGGTTGGTTCACAAGGATTGGGTAGTGCCTGCAGTGCATAGACAAGACAAAGTCCTTCATTTGATCAGGAAGGGTATTAAAGTCATGCAGGTGAGATGCCCAGGTCTGGTCTCTTCCACAGTCAGCAGTTTTTCTAGTCTCATGGGAAGGTATTGAGTCAAGGCTTTGACCTTTAGACCCTGTGCCATTGCCTCTCAGTATAGGGTTGTGCTCTCTGTCCCAAATGTGCTGGAGGCTGTTCCACAATGCCCCTTCCTCTAGACGGAGATTCCAGAAGGGGCGAATTGGATGGGATGCAAGCACTCCTGAGTTTTCGGAGGCTCCAGTGGCGATGAAATGAAGGGGCAGCTGTGGCGGAGGGGGGGAGTAGGAGACGGCAACAAATATGGACACCATGATGTACACCAACAGGTGACTTACCATCACACATGGTAAGAGACACAGGCACAGGAGCTTTCCATTGAATCTGGAGCGAGCCATGGACTGGGAGAGAGTGGCAGAGATTGAGGGGTGAATTACATTATTCGGCATTTTAAAACAATATTATGTAAAGTGCACATTTATAAGGACAGTTCACCCAAAAATAAAGTAGTTCGAAAACCCTATACAGCATATAAACCCCATTTTCCACCATGGAACACAAAAGGAGATGCTAGGCAGAATGTTAGGGACTGACAGACTGAGTCACCATTCACTTTTATTGCATCTTTTTACATATAATGAAAGTGATTGGTGACTGAGGCTCCTTTTGTGTTACATGGCAGGAAGAAAGTAATACGGGGTTGGAAACAACATGAGGGTGAGCAAATGCAACATCATTTTCATCTTTGGGTGAACCATCCCTTTTATACATACTCTCAATTTTCAGTGATTTACGAATAGGGAGTAATAGTAAAAATCTCAGAAAGGACAAGCTGTTATAAGTGACAAATTTTAGGGCTTCTTTCACTAGGAGGAAGTCTCAGAGGTTTTGTCTCCATGGTTTTGCCTCTTGAGACTCGTTATCTATGCCTGGCTGGGCACTGTTCACAGCATTCTACCACCCATGATATTTACTTCATGTACTTTACGACCACAACATTTATTCTGCATATGGAAACGGCATGCTTACAGCACTGTTTCACTTATTTTCCCTGGGGCAACCAAGTACACTAATCTGAGGGATGGAAAAGAATATTTGCTGAAATGAAGAATTCATTTTTTCATCATGATATTTATTTTTTTATTTATTTATTTTTTTACAGAAATACCAATTCCCACAACATCTAAAGATTTCATTAAATTTCAAACATAGTATTTTGCTGTACTCAGAAAGAAAAAATGGTTAACTTACTAAGAAGCGTAGTTACTTAACTATTAAAAAAGTAAAATAGATAACAATACTTTGTTTTTTTAGCCTTTCAGGTAAAAGCAGTATATGAAAACACTGCATGTTAAATAACTGAAAGATAACAATTATCTAATACATCCTATTATGTAAACTGTACAGAAAATATTTACAATACCTTTAACTTGTGAGGTTTAGTCTCTCTGGCGGTCTCGGCAAACACTTGTCACTTATCTGGAATTTTCTCCCCACGCAGTTCCCGTGACATCCTTGTTTTACAAGTCTTTGGAGGTTCCCAGTGTTTTTCCATGCTGATTGTGGTGTTCTCCAGCAATGAGTAAATATCAAATAGGTCTTTTTTGTGTGAACATCATGGTTTTGTTCTTGGAGTGTGCTCAATTTAAAACCGAACAGAGTTGCCTCTCAACCTTTTCACAGGTGCAGGTAATAAATAAAAATATTTGCATACCACAGGTGATTTGAGGAGGCACATACGCCACTCCTACCTATATTCCATGTAAAGCCTTTTTGAATAATCTCTGATACATGTCCACAAGTTTTTTTTTTTTTTATAAGAGATATTTTGTCAGTTGCTTGAGCTCAGTGTGTTTGCAACTTGATCAGTGATGTTTCTAATACATAAAAAAATGGGGGTTGGGGGTGTTGCCAGGCAACATGTTGGATGATTCCAGAGAGATTTAGTGAAAGTGACTCGAAAGACAAAGATTGAAATCTTCCTTATTCAAAGTACATTCAGTCTATTTTAACATATTTTTAAAAATAAAAGCAAAACATGCCCAATTGTCTATGGCAATGTTCGAAATGGAACACTAGCTTTCTATTTACTGAATGCTATGCAGTATACACTGTATATTGCCTTCTATTCTTTAAAAATAGTAAATTAACTACACAAAGCAAGCATTATTTCACAATAAACTGTAATCACAATAGTAAGAGTAGTATGGTAGTATGCCATTTTGAACTCGGCATGAGACTCACATACTGCCTAACATCTCCATTCGTGTTCCACCAAAGAAAAAAATGTGATATGGGTTTGGAACAACATTAGGGCGAGTACATTTTGTTTTTTTTAAAGACTTTTTTTTTCTTGGGAGAACTATTCCTTTGAAATTTGGCAGTCCAACCAAATAATGAGTCAAAAAAGGCGTTATAACAGCTGATCTTACTTCCGGGTTCATTCGTCACACTGGAAATGAAGGGTCAAATTTAATGCACTGCATGTTTGTGGCAGACAATATCTCATGGTGTTTGCTCACTTGGGCATTCTATGCATACAGAAAATTCACATACCACTCACAATACACAGTACGGTACATAGTGCTGCAGCAATAGTAAGAGTAAGGTAGTATGCTATTCCAAACATAGTCTGTTTCTGATGAGAAAAAGAACCCATTGTAAAATAAGCTGCACTTATCTCATTACAGTCATGCCTTAAGACCAGACTGCGGAATTGACTCATCAAGTTTCACCAACATCATGGGGGATTTTTGGGATATAGATCAGCAATTCATTGCCTTGAGCATTCTTATGCTGGCACACACAAGCACAATTCCACGCAAACACACACACAATGTCTGTCTCTTCCTCTCTTTCACACACACATTCTAAAAGCCTTTGCCCCAGTTTCTCTCTCATCCCTCTCAGGCACACTACCATTTTAGCTTTGTTCTATCATTGTGACTTTGATGCTAAAGTGGCCTGTGAGTATGCAGTCACACAGTCACAGGAGGCATCCCTCCCCCAGCTCTCCCTCAATTTTGACACTGAGTAGATTAGACTGCAAAGAGGGCACTGGTGAAAGCCAATGGAAACATGAGTTCTGGTCACTCCCAGTGACTCTCCCAGCACCTAGGATTCACTTTGATATGATATGTCCTGTATTTAGCCATGCTGCCTATTGATCCAAGCCCTGGGGGCACCAAATCACAGCACAAATGCCCAACACAGCAACCAGTACTTATGTAACTGCAGGCACTTGCAGTGGTGGGCTACACTGCTGATTTATCAATAATAATCTGACAGAGATCATTGACTTTACTGCAACGCACCAGTAATATTTCCAAACTGACGTGCTTCTGAATGAGCACAGGGTGGTCTTATGCTAGTAGTAGACTAATGCAGTGTTCTATGTTTAAACCACCCCATATGCTTCTGTTATACTTCAATTTAGGCACTATATGTGTAGTGATTTTCACAATGCATGTTGCTATACAGCAGCTTTTAAAAGAATGGTGCCTTACAAACCCCACAGTGAGCAAACTAAAGGTGACAGTGGCAAGGAAAAACTCTCTAAGACAGATGAGGAGGAAACCTTGGGAGGAACCAATACTCAAGGGAAGTACCTCCTGATTGGGCTGACATACAGTGTTTAAATGCAATAAAATCATATACATACATATATGTAATTTAAACAGGTGTAACAAAACTACATAGAATAGTGATAATATTGACTGCTTTTATGTTTGATTAAATATGATTATGCAAAGTTCAGTTCCGGTCCTCAAATTTGATTGGCCAAGCTTCACTCCACTTCTCTGTGTTTGGGGCATTCCAAATAGCAGTGTGGATTTTGATTAACCTAAGTAACTCAAGCCTTTTGAATTCATTCACCAAAGAGATTTATTCACTAATTCATTCAATGCATCTTTTCACTAGCAGGTAGTATGGCAAGCCGAATTGACTTTTAATCATGTGCAAGAAAGGAATTATAGATATCATTAATTACATTTTCACTAGTTAAAATGTTAATTATTGGTATTGGCTATGAAATTACTACTAGTAAAAATTCAAATTTTTGATATCAGTAATTAAAGTAAGTGTAAGTGATTTCAGCCATTCTACTTGCACGAGACTGAGTTGTTGGATTAGCCATGCCCACTCTTTCTAAAACCCTGCACTCCAAAGATACCAAATTAGTTTTATTGAGACCGACATCGTGCAGAAATGGTTGTTTAAAACAACAGCAGAAAAATAGCACCTTCAACAGACAACTGTCATGAACAACATGGCTTAAAAATGGCAGTAAGCCTCAATAATTCGCTGCAACTACAATACTATGAGAACGAGCTAAATGATTGACAGGTGAAAAGCATTGTAAGGGGGTTCAGTGGAAAGGAGGAGGCGAGAACCAGCTTAATAATATAAATAATAATTTAATAAACAATTTAAACAAAACACACAACCAAAAACACACAGTACAGCTGCCTGCAATTCTCTCTCTCTCGAACTGTCGTCCCCGGCCGCCTTTATCCCTCGGCGCCCAAACAGGCTGATTGGGGACCAGGTGTGTCTCATTCCAGCCCGGCCCCGCCCTCCTCGGCTCTACACTCCTCCCGGCGTTGCCTCAGGCCGGGAAGCCCCCGGCATGACGTACATCCCCCCCACCCTTCCTCTCTGGGGGGGGGGGAGGCGTGCCTTATGCCCCGACTGCCGGCGGGTCCTCCCCGCCTTCCTCGACCTGGGAGGAGACAGGAGGGGAAAAAACAACAACACAAAATGGCGAGGGAAAGGCCAACATGGAGTGACAGAGAGAGAGAGAGGAGAGAGAGAGAAAAAAGAAACTCACCGGTTCTCTGATGCGCCATCGCGTGGTCCCCGATCACTACTCCACCCTCTCAGGCGGACTGCAGCCACTCCTCCCCGGGCGGACCGGAGTCAGACCTCCGACCCCCAGCGGACAGAATGCCCCTCCGCATTCCCGCTGTCCCGTGGGGACTCTCCTCCGCCCCTGGCAGTGGCCCTACCACTCCAGGTGGTCGGGGAGTCGCTTCCCTCCTCCCCCCGTGGACGGTGGTCTTCTCTCGACCCCTCCGCGTTCCCGCCCCCGGCAGCGGCTCCCTCGCTCCAGGCGGTCGGGGAGTCTCGTCCCCACTCGCCTAGCGGACGGTGGCTGTTCCCCGCGTCCGGGTGGTCGGGCTACTCCGTCCCCCGTCGGACGGCAGTGGCGCTCCTCTGGGTGGACGGCAGTGTCGAGGACCCTGCGACGGGAATCCCTCCTCCTTCCCGGGTTTCGGCACCAGTGTAAGGGGGTTCAGTGGAAAGGAGGAGGCGAGAACCGGCTTAATAATATAAATAATAATTTAATAAACAATTTAAACAAAACACACAACCAAAAACACACAGTACAGCTGCCTGCAATTCTCTCTCTCTCGAACTGTCGTCCCCGGCCGCCTTTATCCCTCGGCGCCCCAACAGGCTGATTGGGGACCGGGTGTGTCTCATTCCAGCCCGGCCCCGCCCTCCTCGGCTCTACAAGCATCAATGTCCGTCAATGACACATTTTTTTGTTTGCTTTTTACAAAGTCTATAACTGTCACAGAGACCAGTGAGATATCTCAGGACACTTATTCATTAATATCTTTAAGGGAGTAGAACATTTTTTTGCAGACCTTTCCATTAAAAAATCGCTTATAGCACCTTTAAGTTTGCACTACTCAAAATGTTAATCCTTAAGTTAAAAAATGACATCATTACTTGAAGGAATACCCATTCTTGTTATCAGAAATGGAATTTCAACAAGTAAAAACCATAATTTTTAATAGATGTAATTGCATTTTCACTAGTAAAATTACACAATTATCTGTCATTCACTCCTATTCAAAATTCAATTACAGATTTCATAGTTGAAATTCCAAATACACATAGGCTATCTTTGGCAAGCCCTTTTGACTTTTAATAATTCGCAAGATATGAATTTTTTTTTTTTTTTTTTTTTTTTGTATTTTCTCCCCTTTTTCTCCCCAATTCCCAATCTGTTCTATGTCCTCATGGTGAGCATAGTGACACGCCTCAATCCGGGTGGCGGAGGACGAATCTCAGTTGCCTCGGCATCTGAGACAGTCAATCCGTGCCTTTTATCACAAGGCATGTTGAGCGCATTACCGTGGAGACCTAGTGTGTGTGGAAGCTTCATGATCTTGAAGGGGGCCTGGGTAGCTCAGTAAGTAAAGACGCTAACTTCCACACCTGGAGTCACAAGTTCAAATCCAGGGCATGCTGAGTGACTCCAGTCAGGCTCATATGAACTGTTGATACAAATTCTATTTTTACTAGTTAAAATGCAAATTCTTGATGTCAGGAATGTAATTACTACTAGTGAAAACGCAATTTTTTATATCAGTAATTACATTTGAACTAGTAAAAATTTTAATCCTTGATATGAAAAATTACGTCATCACTCGCAGGAATACACATTCTTGATATCAAAATTTTTATTTCAACTAGTAAAAACATCTCCGATTACACATGTAACCTCGGCTCCCTGAGATGAAGGGAACGAGACATTGCTGTAAGCACTATGGGGAGTGTCCTTGTACACGACCTTGCTGAATCCCTTTTACAATCATGCCAATCCTCTGATTGGCAATGGTGTCTGAGCCCCGCCCCTTCAGGGGCGCAGTTGGCTTATATAAGCGGGCACTCAGTCACCATTTCTTCAGAATTTTCTGACTGAGGGACATGAGTGAGTCACTCGTATAATAAAACTCTGAAGTAGTAGTGCGGCCAGCTTTTGCAATGTCTCTGTGAAAAGGTTTGTTGTTGGACAGATAACAGAGGAAGGGGAAGCCGGTTTCCACATTCCACTTGAGTCAGATTTTATTCACACCAGCAGAAAATCGCTTTCCAACGTTAGTCAAACAAAGACTGCGGTTCAGCATAAATTAAATTAGAGTCCAGCTTTTTAGCATGTAAACTAAAATAGTCTTGGTCACAGACATGCAGTCTCAGATGTGTCACTCTCTCTCTCCTCTGTCTGTGTACTCGGCACGTTTTTATCACCCCTGTCTCTCACTGTCAACACAGAAACAGTAATTAGCAGCAATTCCTCTCAGGTGGGTGTCCTTCGACCACGCCCTCAGCGTCCATCCGCTCTTGATGGAATGTCAAAATCTCAGCTATGGGGCAGTTCACCGGTTCTTTACCACGTGAAGATCACCAATTTGCAAACACGCCCATTTAAGTGTATAGAGGCGTCTTGTGGATGGTGCTCCAGCCTGTAAAATAGTGTTCATCACTGACTGAGCCAATTTTGGCTCATCCAATCCGCTCCGTTTAGGGGCCACACATGTAGGTTCCACAACTCTGGCTGGGGATGCCAAATCATGCCTTGTGCTTGAGAGAGAAGGTCTCTCCTCAGCGGTATTTCCCATTGAGGGCTGTCTAGTATTTCCATCATCTCTGGAAACCAGGACTGACTGGGCCATTACGGTGCAATTAACAGAACTGTTTCCATGTCCACTCAGACTTTGCTGATGACAGAATGAAGGAGGCGCACCGGGGGAAACGCATTGCGTTTCGCCGGCTGATGTGCCACGAGATCTTTTCCACTGGGGGAAGCTTTGAGTAGCCTTTTTCCTCAGCATGGTCCACTTTAGGATGGCAGCATCTCCGACCTGAATTCGCAAAGAGTAGGATGCACGACAGATCTTTGTGAGCTCTGTGTGGACCTCAGGGAAGAATGGTGCGCTCCTCCGGATCGCAGTCTGTTGATGATGGGCGGTTTGCAAAAACCATTCATCCAGGCAAGACTTTTCCGGCTCTTCTGGAGGGGACCATTCAAGACCAAGCTCTTCAACCACCCTCACGAGGACACGAAGAAGCTCCTTGTCCGTGATGTGTGAATGTTCTTCACCCTTGCTGGGGGAAGGGGCGGCAACATCTTCCGTGGACCACTTGACTGAAGCTGTGAGTGACACAGCATCATCCCCATCGTCAGAGCCGACCAAATGTAATGAGGCCGTGCGCTCCAATAGAGGCCGGAGTTTATCACTTCACATATTGCACAGGCGATGACATTAGATCGGAAGTCCAGGAGGCTTACAGGGCTTGCGCCAGCATGAGATCCTCCTCTAATTCTTCCATCTCAACCTCACTGCCCTGCCATGCCTCCTCATGTGGTCCCTTGGGAGTTTATATAGAAGAGGTGGGTGGGAGGGCGTGAGAGGCTAGATCTTCCGTCAGAACGAGGTCAATCCTAAAGCGCAACATCCGGAGATTCATGCTCTCGCAGTGAGGGAAATCTGTCTCCATGAGAGCTGTTTGTGCGTGGGCACGGCCCAGGCAGTGAACAAAGCTCTCGTGCTCATCAGGCAGCGGGATGTGCCGTTTGCATAGGGAACGACATCTTTAAATAGACGCATATCATGCAAGCGGCTCTTTAGTTAATATGGTATAATATAGGGGGCCTGGGTAGCTCAGTGAGTATTGACGCTGACTACCACCCCTGGAGTCATGAGTTCGAATCCAGGGTGTGCTGAGTGACTCCAGCCAGGTCTCCTAAGCAACCAAATTGGCCCGGTTGCTAGGGAGGGTAGAGTCACACGGGGTAACCTCCTTGTGGTCGTGATTAGTGGTTCTCGCTCTCAATGGGGTGTGTGGTAAGTTGTGCGTGGATCGTGGAGAGTAGCATGAGCCTCCACATGCTGGGAGTCTCCACGGTGTCATGCACAGCAAGCCACGTGATAAGATGCGTGGATTGACTGTCTCAGAAGCAGAGGCAACTGAGATTTGTCCTCCGCCACCCGGATTGAGGTGAGTAACCGTGCCACCACGAGGACCTACTAAGTAGTGGGAATTGGGCATTCCAAATTGGGAGAGAAAAGGGGATAAAAAATAAAAATTATTGTATAATATAAAGGATACAGTAACTCCAGACGTAGCGCTGTCGGAAGCAGGTAGGAGTTTTGACGGCGATGTGGAGAATTATTTAGCAGAACACACAGGGGAGCAGTAAGACTCTTGGTGCAGGCGCTGAGCACAGGTAATGAGTCGTCCTGTTCGTGTCTTGCCAAGAAGTTCCGTCCGCTGTAAATTTATCTCAACGGCAAAGTAGAGAGGGTTCCAAGATGAAGATGAATTTTGCAGTCTTGTAGGAAGAAAATTCTGAATAAATGTTGACTGCGCTCCTGAAGGAGCGGGGCTCAGACACCATTGCCAATCAGAGGATTGGCATGATTGTATAAGAGTTTCAACAAGGTCATGTAGGACACTCCACATAGTGCTTACAGCAATGTCCAGTGAACTGAATCGAAAGGGAACTATAATTCTTGATACCTGTAACTACATTTTCATTAGTAGAATTTCAGAATGATTTGTCATTCACTCCTATACAAAACACAATTACAGGTTCCGAAAATTAACTTTTTACTAGTTGAAATTCCAATTTCTCATATCAGCAAAGCACTTTTTGCTAGTAGCAAGGACCACTTTTGATATCAATAATTACACTGTTATTAGTTCAAATGTCCATTCTTGATATAAAAAATTTAATTACAACTAGTGAAAATGCTAAGTTTTGATATCTGTAAATGTATTTAAAAATGTTAGATTTGGTATTTCAGATATCTAGAAATGGTTTTCGGATATCAATAAAAAGTTTCATTTGTTAACATCAGTTAAGAACATCAGTTAACATGAACTAACAATGAACAATACTTTTACAGCATTTAATATACTTGGTTAATATTAATTTCAACATAGTAAAACATTTTTATAATTAAAAGTTGTATATGTTAACATTAGCTAATGCACTATGAACTAATATAAAATAAAAGTTATCAATAGTATTTTTAGTAACTAACATTAACAAAGATGAATAAATACTGTAAAAAATATATTGTTTATTGTTAGTTCATGATACCTAATACATGAACGAATTTTAACAAATGAAACCTTATTGTAAAGTGTTACCCAATAAATTGGAGTAATTAAGGAGAGTAAAGATATCTAAAAAGTTTTTTTTAACTAGCTACAATTAGAGTACCGATATCAGAATTTTTTTTTCTATTTCTACTATTGAAAACCAAATTACTGATATAAAAAAATTAGCAGAAGTAATACCATTCCTGAAATCAAGAGTTAGCATTTTAACTAGTGAAAATTTAATTGCTGAAATCAACAGTTCTTATCCTGCGAATGATTAAGTCAATTCCGCATGACATACATATCAGCTATGTACTTCTTACTAGTAAAACGTGCAATTTTATACCAATAATAACATTAGTGCAAATGTAAATTCCAGATAAAAATGCTAATCTTTGATATCTAGAATTTGTTTTTCACTAGTGACAATGTTAATTTTAGATACATTAAAAACGTTTAAGATATCTTGAATTAATCAATTTATTAATATCTGAAATTAACATTGCCACTATTGAAAAACAAATTACGGGTATCAAAAATGTGCATTTTTACTAGTTGCAATTCAATTGTTAATATCAGGAATGCATATTTGCACAGGTTACAAAGTAATTATTTGTATCAAAAATTACTATTTTTACTAGTAAGAAGTATATAGCGGATATATATTTGGAATTTCAACTAGTAAGAAATTCATTATAGATATCTGTAATTCGATTTGAATGGAAGTGAATGACAAATGCAGTTACATATATGAAGATTTATGGTTTACTAGTTTAAATTCTATTTTTGATTATCAGGATTGGGTATTCCTGTGAGAACTGATGTCATTTTTTTATATCAAGATAAAAGTTTTTACTAGTGCAAATTTAACTATCAAAAATGAGCACTTTCACTAGTAGTAATTCCTTACCTGATAGTCCTCTCAAATAAATTGCATGGTATTGTCGATTTGTTGTAAATAAAACAAGCAAACAAATTAACAAAAATTCAACAAACCATTATGTCTTTGCAGATCTGCCGTAACAATGTGTGTATGCACAACTTTATTATAAGCCAACTGTTCCATTTCTTTGCTAATCTTTTTTTTAGAGGAAAGATACTTTATTATCATAGTCACTACCAGCAAGAATGAGACTTTTAATTGTTTTTGCTTCACAACATTATCACAGTCTCTCAATCACAGTAATGTTTGAAACAGGAAAAAAGACAAAGCCCCATCAATTGTCAATGATATAATGAAAAGTACCCACAAATACAGTATATGGTCAGACCAACACAGGCTGCCATGTCCAATGTCCAATATCTTCTCTCAGAAGCAGCATGTACACTGAATAGGAATGGATGAGTCGATAGGAGGAGAGAGAAGACTGGTAGGCCAATGTGGAGCAACATGTATTCAAGGAACATCAAACACCCTTGAGGGATCTCTAGAAAACTCTATTCAAAGAGTCACTGATAAAACTGTCATGATCAGACATGTAAATGAAAAACAATATATGAAAATATAACATTTGCAATTTAGCGAATTTTGTGGTAAGAAAATCTGCACATAATTAGTAACAGTAACGGAGTACAATAACACCATTAGGCTTTAAAGAATAGCTCACCCAAAATTGAAAATCTGTCATCATTTACTCACCCTTATGTTGTTCCAAACACATTTGACTTTCTTCTGTCGAACACTACAGGATATGTTGAGCAGAATGACAGCCTCAGTCACGATTTGCATTCATTGTATGCAAAAAAATATGCTTCATGAAAGAAAAAAGAAAAAAATCATATGGGTTCGTGTAGATGATGTCAGATTTTTTATTTTTGGGTGAACTATCCCTTTAAATCAGAAGGACTAACATTATGTCGTCCAAAACGCCGGAAGAAGATAAGACACTGATAATCGAGCAATTCTTTTTTTTTTCTTTTTTTTCCTAGAGGGCACTTCTTTTCCATTGCATGTTATATAAATATAATCAGATCTTTAAACCAACCTTCACTTCTATATTTGGCACAAAAATTAGATGATAATTTAAAAAAGAACAGGCAATACATACATGAATAAAGTCACAAAGTATTGATTCCAAATTTACAACATGTTCAAACAAATTTTACACAAAACTTTACATTAAGTTAATTTCTATGTGCAAACTATTTACTGTATTTGAGAGATTTTTCAACACAGGAATTATCTATTTTGTCCATATACAGTATAGTATCCAGATTTGACATTTGCACACATTATAAACAAATTGTGCACATATTATAAATCAACATGTCTTGAGCATACTGAAATTCTCAAGCTGTGGACACCCAACAACAATTCACCCAGTCTATGAGGTTATACGTTCAGTTTTGCAATTCTGGTAGGCCTAAACAGTTTGTAGTCTAAAGTGAATGTACAGAGAGGTACATTTTTCCCCAATATCTGGAAGAGCAAAATCCTGGAAAAAGAAGGCATACAGTAGTGGCTTATGGCATTGACAGATGCAAGCTCACAGCAAAGCTTGGGTTGTACCAATGGACATTTAACAGGCCTGAGGTTAGGATTCTTGATAGAAATGGAAGGAAAGTATCTCCCACATCATCCCGCTTTTCTCCACATCTCGAGCACACAGCAAACACATGCATACATCCTCAACTGTGTCCACACACAAACACACACATTTTGCTCAAATAGATATTACACAGAGTGAAACACATCCAAACAATTACAGGACTTCCAAGTGCTACAATTTATTTTCGTTGATAGGTGCTACATTGACTCGGAAGACGGTAATTGTATATTCAGCATTACCAAAAGGCATCCCTGGCGTTTCTTTTCCCTTAAAACATACTGGCAGTTTCAATGGTAAATGATGAACAGAAGAAGAAATAAAGAAAGCACACTGCAAAAACACAATTTCGCAAAACATAATTGTGTCTGGTTTTCTAGTAAAAACTAATAAACATATTTAAAACAAGAAACTTACTTGTAGAGCAAAATTGCACAAGATAAGAAGACTTTATAGAATATATCTTGAATTAAGATTACATTTCTTACTTGACTGGCAAATCATTTTTTTTTAAGCATGAATGAACTGTAACAAAATGTCATGCTTAAAAAAAAATACAATTTACCAATGGAGAAAAAAAGCTGAATTCAAGATATATTAGATGAAAATGAGTCTTATTATCTTACACAATATTGCTTCTCATGTCAACCAAATAAAATAGCTTTTTTAAGGATGTTAACATTTTTTTATTTTTTTTAACTGGAAAACTAAAATACTGATTAAGAAAATTATTTTTTAGTGTAGATGATGTAAAAGAGGACAACATGGACACAGCTATAAGATGCCAGATACCAAAGACAATGTGTCACATGATCTGTGTAGCAATACTCTAAAGCACAAATAATTCAAGTTTTAACAAACACTTATTGATAGCCCAATTCAGCTTTCTACTATTCAGCAGCATCCATATTTAGACAAACGTTTGTCAGGTTTTTCAGAACACTGTCTCCTCACTGAGACCTATTTAGTTACTATAGTGTGTATTTAGTGTGTTGCTTTCCTAATCTTTTCCTCTGGGCATAATTAAACAACAGTGTCAGCAAAGTGGGAGAGAAAGAAACAGTCAGAGTGTTACTACATAATAAATACAAGCAGGACTTTACCCTAAAAGAACACAATAGCAGTAACACTGGACTGATCATCTGCAGAGACCAATATTAGGTTTGACTGATTTTTTTAACCAGTATTTTCACTTTTCTTTTAATAAGTTATCAGCCCTTTACCAGTAAAGTTAGAATTTGCCCAAAACAAATATGACCTCACATGTAGTGTAAGAAAAATTATGCAAAATCTTACATTTTTTATATTTGTTTTGACCATTAATGGCCATTGAATTAAAGGGTGAACTGCCACTTTAATCATAAAAATAATCAATATCGGTCATAAAAATAAAGAAATTAAAAAAATTGTACCAGTGATCTTAAATGGATCAGATATACGTTACAATTTCGGGGCATTATTATGGACCTACAATGAGACACCTTCACATGTTTTCACCTTCACTGTAGGTAAGGGGTTTTGAACTGGAGCTTATTTGAAGTGAAATGCAAAATAGTGCACTTTGTCATGCGCTGCTAGGCAGTGTAGATTAATGGAGATGCAGCAGTGGTGTGTGAACTGAAGGCCCAATGGCTCAGTGAGGCAGATAAGAGCTCAGAGACGACAGACAAACTCCCCGCTTGTCAAGACTGATGAGGGGAGCCTTCAAGGACCAAGGCTGAGAACTTGACAATATGCAGGAAGAAGAATGTGTTTCACAGTGAACTGAACCAGGTCTTTTTTTTTTTCTCTCCCAATAAAAAACAAAAAACAAAATGGTGCATAGTCTCTAAGAGGAGGTCCAGGACAGTTTAGAAAGAAAAATAAATGGAAATCATGGACCAACTGGAAAGAAAATGAAGAATTCAAATGGCAGGATGAAGGGGCTCTGGTTTCATTTATGGAATGTAATACAAAACGTGATTTTTGTAAGGAATCATTGGAAATGTGTTAATGAAAGGGATAGTTCACCCCAAAATAAATTCTCTCATCATTTACTCACCTTCATGCCATCCCAGATATGTATGACTTTCTTTTTCTGCAGAACACAAATGAAGATTTTCAGAAGAATATCTCAGCTCTGTAAGTCCATACAATGCAAGTGAATGGTGACCAAATCACTGAAGCTCCAAAAAGCACACAAAGGCAGCATAAAATTAATCCATAAGACTCCAGTGGTTTAATCTATGTCTTCTGAATCAATCCAATCAGTTCATGATTTCAGCACGACCATGATTACACTTTCTAGTGCATTACACATACAGAGTGCTAGATGGCAATAGTTAGTGTAATCAAAAAGTGCAAGGAGACTACAGATGTCAGGATTTATAGTGAAAATATTTGTACATTTTGGTCTGTTCTCACCCAAAACTGATTGCTTCAGAAGACATGGATTTAACCACTGGAGTCTTATGGATTACTTTAATGCTGCTTTTATGTGCTTTTCAGAGCTTCAAAGTTTTCGCCACCATTCACTTGCATTGTTTGGAACTACAGAGCTGAGATATTGTTCTGAAAGTCTTTATTTGTGTTCTGCAGTAGAAAGAAAGTCATTCACATCTGGGATGGCATGAGGGTGAGTAAATGATGAGAGAATTTTCATTTTGAAGAGAACTATTCCTTTAATGGTATAATTTACCCCAAAATAAAATTCTGTCATTATTTACTCAGCCTTATTTCATTCCAAACCTGTATGAATTTCTTTCTTCCATGCAACACAAATGTAGATGTTAGGCAGAATGTTAGGAACTGACAGCTTCAGTCATCCTTCACTTTTATTGTATGGAAAAATATGCAATGAAAGTGATCAGTGGCTGAGGGTTTATTCAAACAGGGTGAGTAATTGATGACAGAATTTTCATTTTTGGGCAAACTGTCCCTTTAAAAACAAGGCAGAAGCTTGATTGAAATGGTTTAAGCCAAATGGTATTAAAGCTGACAAGAATATACATTTTTCTTACATAATTACTGGAATATCAAATCACAGAATAATTTAGCAACACTTGCATCTAGTGCATTGGAAGCTTCATGCTGAATCTGCAAAAATAATATCTACTTTGGGTTGATGTGCAATGCTGGAATGCACATTTTAAAGCATACTGGTAAAACCATGATGAGAGAGATACATGGTGATAACTTGATAACTGTGATAACCAAATCACAGTAAATCAGCACAGTAATAAACTACTATTTAATGATTCCTTATTATAAAATTTGAAATGTGTTTCAGTTTAGGCTCCAGGAGATCTTTCTTCTTACAACTGCTTCATACCATTTGCAGCACAAAAACAAAGATAGCAATAAAACATACGGAAAGCACAAAAATAAAACTAAAGCTGTGCACTGCCTGCACAAAGAAAACATTTTGACAATGTCTAAAAAAAGAATAAAAAAAAAAACATCCTATATCTGTTTACTTTTCACACACATCTTTAAACAGTGCTTTATATAAATTGATCTCTATCCAATATCATAAGCAAATAATTGTAAAAAAGTCAAATTATTTTTGGATTTGATCTGCCTTTTGAATGGCTGGTATGTGTCCCATAAAAAAATGTCCAGTAATGGAACAGTGTCCGAGAGTAAATAGGTTAAATCAGTTCCACGTCCACATCAACATCAGGCTCTATTGCACAACTTCCACACAAAGACACTCAGATAAAAGATGCAAAATGTAAAATCAAGTAACAAAAATAGCAGTATCGAAAAAATTTCAAAGGCAAAGTAAATCTTCATGTAAGTGGAGAAATATATAAATAGCTGGCAGCTAAAGGTAACTCATAAAAAGATGCCTTCAAATAAAAAATAATCTGACTAGAAAAGTGCTTTGCACAGTGGAAAAGGAGTTTGAAGTTTGCTACAGCTCTTGGGTCTCGAATGTGATGCATATCACAGTTCTAAGAGTTTCAACACCTAGTTTTATCTTTTTCTGTGCTTGACAGCCAGAGTATCAGATTTGTTTTTTTCTTGCAATATTTTTAAATTGATATTATAATATAATAACAATTTAAGTAAATTGAGCAGTAATGGATTCATTACTAGGACACTATTTTTTAATAATAAAACATCAGTCACAGGGTATCAGGGTAAGAGTGGGTAGCACAAACGTCCATTTGCCAAACCAATTGTCATGTAAGCACTATTTTTATGAAATGGAAAGACTCAAAAGAGTGGAGGTACCCCAATTATAATAGATGAATACTATTTTCTTCATTTCGTAATGCCTGCCGCCATGTTATTTCTGCCAGCCCTCCCTCTAAAATCCTTCAGTCTCAAGCCCAAAGTATACTTCGGTCAGACGCGAACGCTCATGCGTGACGCAAATCTCATCATCAGCAGAGTGCTCAAGCACTGAACGATTGCAGCCCGATTTTTCTAAATGCGCATCTATGAACGCTCCGACTGCGCATGCGCCTGGAATTATTTGCACGAATTAGTGGATCCACGAGTTGGCAAAACTCACATTTGATCCATTGTTGTCACAAAGAAACATTAGAAGTAGACATGATCACCGGTAAATAACAGGAGACGCAGGTAAAAACAACAACAGTAGATACAGTATATGCACATCAAGAGCACGTGTGTGATGAGGTCAGGAGATACCTGCAATTGTAGAACTAGAGTTAGAAGGAATATAAAAACATTTGTATGGGTCTAAACTCCTGAAGAAAAATTGTCCGGCGTCTCATAGCAGTCGTGGCGCACATGTGCCAATTGCCAAATGGAGTATACATTAACGTATGCAGACGCTGAGCGTTCGCGTCAAAATCGAAGTATACTTTGGGCTTAACTCTGTTATGCCCTTGTTAAACATCTTTAGTCTTAACTTTATATTCTAGCCATCCTTTTCTTTTTGTGCAAAATTCTGTCATTATTTACTGACCCTCATGTTCCAAACCCATATGACTTTCTGCCTTACATCTGTTGTGTTTCACGAGAAAAAGAAAGTCATACAAGTCCGAAAACAACACAAGTGAGTAAATGATGACAGAATTTTCAATACTGGTTGAACTATCCCTTTAATTTTCATCTTCCATCTCTTTCACTGTTTTCTTCTCCACTTTTCAGCCTGAATCTTTTAAACTTGTGTTTCTAGGCCACTCAGTTTGGGGGTGAGGATACGAGGTGTTACCCCAGAGTTGAGGTCCCTCTCAAACTCTAGCAGCTGGCCCATGAAGTTGAGGTTGGGGGAAACTACTGGCCGCCGACCCCGCACATATTTATAAGCATCGGTCATGGTCATGAGGGTGTGCTTCATCAGGTAAGCAATGACAATAGTCACTGAGCGGGACACTCCTGCTTGGCAGTGAACAAGAACACCCCGTCCACACTGGTGAGCCTCCTCTGAAACAAACAAACAAAACAAAAAAAAAAAACATCAGAGATGAGTAACATTCACTTTTCGCCTGTCTTTTTATATTCATTGCTTTGTTCTATTTAAATCTCTCACACTGCTTCAAATAGACAGAAAGAGATAAGAACAGAGAGCATTTAAAAATGTCTCGCCCTACATTGTTTAGAAGCTTTTTAGCATAAACCTGACACCAGCTTTGAGACAGAATGATGTAAGCACAAAGAGGGGGGTTAACATGAAATTTCAAGCAGTTACAGCAGTATCCTACAGCATGACTGTGACATACAACATTTTTCTAATTCTTCTATAATTAACACAGCTTTTATGAACTCATCTTAGTAACTATATGGAATCTTTGCTTTTAAACTTTGGTTATCATTGGTTACACCACACACCTTTTAAGTCAGGGCTGTATGCTTATTAAAAAAAATTTAAAAAATCATTAGCACAAATTTAGTATGGTTGAAATTGTTGTATTGTTTTAAATTATTTATTACCATTTTTATTATTTACTAATACAATTTACTTCAATTACTACTACATTTTGGATACAATGATCATATTATAAACACTTATTTGATACAATTATTATTATTATTATTATTTATTACTGGTAATATTCATCACAAGGTGCTGTAACACCCTCGCACTGTCCTGGACTGGCCATTTGCCTCCACGCCACATGATATGTATATAATGATTTCCTGCTATATGATATTTTGATTTTTAATCATTGTTTCTTAACATGTTGATTTTAATGGTTTAAGGAAAGACCACTGAAAAACCATACTACTGACCACTAATCTAAAGAGCCTATTTGAACCCCATTATGGTGTTTCTCTGAATCTCGAAACATCCTGATTCAGTGTTTCTAAGTCAGAAGCAACTGTTTAACTGTTTAAGCTTTTCATGTTTAAGGAAATCAAGAAACTAGATGCCCGCAGACATTATTAATTTGCATTTTATTGAACTCATCAGTTTCTGATGCTCTCTTTTCTGCACAGGATGCAAAGGCTTGGTCACATTTACCTTTGCACAGCAAAATTCTACAGGCAAAGAAGGTGTCTGTCTGTCTGTCCGAGTTAATGCTATAACAAAATGTATCATTCCTTATACATTGGGTAATTTATCCTTAGGCTATTATGATAACAACAGGACAGTGAGTCCCTAAGCATTTATTATTAAAAGATTATGTTTCATTATAATTAATCCTGTTAGTCAATGATTTTTGTTTATCGCGATTAATCGCATTTTTTGCAGTTAATCGCGATTAAATGCATATTTTGAAAGTGCTGACATTTCACATTAGATATACTTCTTTTCCTGTCAAAATGCATTTATTTCCAACTAAGAAAACAAAACAAAATATTACAATATAATGCTTTATTAACATTTTCCAAACAAAGACTTCCACAGTATAAAGATAGAAATGCACTACAATAGCACCAATTCAAGTAATATTAAACATTTCCCAAAGTCTAAGTGGGAGTTTGACTAATGGAAAGAACTAGCCACATAGGTTTCATTTTCATTACAATGGGCATTAAATCTCTTAAACTCAAATCCTCCACAATCTGCCTGTAGACTGTGCCTATCCGCTTTCCTACAGCAAAGCAGCGTGAAGCCGCATTCATGATTCACGTCAGGGCATCAACGCAAGCAGTGCTTTAAACTCCATATAAAAAGCGCTTGCAGACAAAAACGTCTCATTCAGCATTTTGGTGATAGTTAAGACTTGAAGTGCTTCTATGGTAATTAAAATGCGACTTACATAGGCTGAAAAATACTTGATTACTACAGCAAGTCACATCTGGGCTTGTTTTGTACATCAAATAGAATTAAGAGGTCCTTTCTCCATTATTTTATCATTGAAGCACTGTTGTGTGAGTGTGCGTGCAGAGATTCTTTTATTTACTGAGATACCTACCTCCGCGGCTCTATCATAAGAGAAAGAACGTAATAGTCAACTAGTGTGTTAAGACAGTACCGCCCATAGAATGTCTATGAGACCACCACGTTATGCTAAGGTTATAGGCTCACCTTGGTAGAAGATCTCTGGTGTGTGTGTGTGTGTGTGTTTGTGTTGTGAAATGTGCATCAGTGTAATGACTCCGGGTGGACACATTACAAAAGTTTATGTTGTATTAACGGTAAATGCATTCATCGTGATTAAGAAAAATTAACACGTTAAACTTTAATTAATCGCATGCGTTAACGTTAATTCTGACAGCTCTAATTATTATAATACATTATCAACAGTTTAAATTACTGTACAGTTAAATAAAAATTGCCTTTCATAGCATTCTCTTATAGTTGTATATTGTGTATCATATCAAACATTCTTCCTTATCAGAAAATTTAAATTCTTACCTGCTCATCTGAAACGCTTGCCTGACTGCTGTCCTAACCCTGTCCCTCACTGTGATAAATTCTCTCCACTAACTGCATCTTATGGAGTTTTTTCCCCCTTGCCACAGTTGCCTTTGGCTTACTCACTGGGGGCTTAAAGACATCTAGTCATAATTTTCTGTAAAACTGTTCACTCTGGGCTTTAAAATGCTGGTGAATTAAACACAGCCTGCTACAGCGTTCCTTTTAGAGAACTCAGAGGCATCTAGATGTTATTGGGGCTTTTAATGATTGCTCATCAAGTTGTGAAAATATGCAAGGTTTCTATGAGAGTAAACAATAAAAAATATGTACATATGTAGATATTACAGAAGTAAACAATTTTTTCCTCTTACTGAAAGTTTTCATTAACCATTTATCTTAAAATAGTCTAATAATTTACACTGTATATCACAGCATGTTCAGAAACAAATATCACATATAACACAAAGGCTAAATTAGCATGATAAATTATTATTTACAAAAATTCAATGCATTAATGTAATAAAAAATATTCGAAGTATAAATACCTATAATATTATCAGACTAATTCAAATAAATTTTACATATGTTTGCACTGATCATGGTATAAATACTGGGGTTTGTACTTGCTAATTTTGACTGGGGGGGGTTACCTCCCCACATCCCCCCAATATCTATGCCCCTGTAAGGAGCACTACCCATAAAGAGGTCACTACCAAACCAAACAACTTCCTCTGATTAATACTGCAAATGTTTGTGTCCAAGTTCACCAATCTTGAAATTCTTTGCCACCAGAAGTCCATAAGTGGAATTCCTGATTGAGGGGATTCCCATCGAGATGACTATTTCACCCACAGAATTTTTGCCATGCAAAGGTATAGGTAATGTGACCACTACTTAATTCGTGACCAGCATGCAGCAAAAAAGGAACATTACAGCAACACCGACAATGTGTCCATAGCAACCCACTAAAATCTGAGCACTTGAGATTTGGCAATAGTAAAGCAAACATCAGACTATTGTACATGTTCTTTTTTCCAACTGTCCTCCTAGGTGGAAATGACACTAATCGCACATGTGTGAGTGGGTTAACATTTGTTATAAAAAATGATATAATGGGATTAAAATATATACACCCTGCTAAAAAAAACAAAAACAAAAAAAACAGCTTAACCAGCATGCAATTCCCATGCTGGTCTAGGCTGGTTCTGCTGGTTAATGATGGTTTAGCTGGTGGACAAGCATAGTCATGGTTTTCACCAGCAAAACCTAGCTGGTGAAGCTGGTTGACCAGCATAATCTTTTACTATGAAGCTGGTTAAGCTAGTTTAAAAGCCTAGTGGGGACACCAGCACACCAACATCCCATGCTGGGGGACCAGCACCAAAACACAACATAAGCTAGTGACCAGCAATGATGGTCTTTTCAGAAGGGCACTACAAGAAAAACGACCAATTCTCTCACCGATAAACTCAAAAACCTCCTCAAAGTACTGCCGCAGGTTCTGTTTGCTGTTGTCAGTAGCAGGAAGCCTTTTGTAACGCACCAAGCCAGTGTCCAGGTGGTAGAGGGGAAGATGGGAGGTGACATTGACCACATAACCAATGTTGAGCCGAAGAAGTAGGTCTAAATCCTGTGCATCTCTTTCATTGCCCAGATAAAGGAAAGGAAGAATGGCGCTGATCACAGCGTTCTCCACATCCGGGGTCATCACACTCTCATCGGACAGTGACGCTGGGAGGGAGGAGGAGAGGGGGAGGGAAAGGTGCACTGGCAAAAAAAAAAAAGAAGAAAAAAGATAATATGGCTTACATTTTGTAAACATTTGTTTTCTTTTATACTAATATAATTTATGTGATCACAATACACTCTTAAAGGAATAGTTCACCCAAAAATGCTAATTCTCTCATCATTAACCCTTATGCCATCTCAAACTCTTATGACTTTCTTTTTTCTGTAGAACACAAACAAATATATTTTGATGGAGATATGAGACATGCTTCAAGATCTGAAGCTTAATTAGACTTCCTCGCACAGTACACGCACTCTGCACATGTACACGCGATGCACATGCGCTTTGTGCATACGTTACCCGCGATGAAATTTAATCAAGCTTCAAATCATGATTGCCAAGGAGAATGCAGATGTCAAGAGTTATAGTAAAAAAGAAGATATTTTGGTCAGTTTCTCACCCAAAACTGATCGTATAATTTCAGAAGACATGGAATAAACCACTCGAATTGTTTGGATTACGTTTTTGCTGCCTTTTTGGAGCCTGAACATGTTGGACCCCATTGACTTGCATTGCATGGACAAAAAAATAAAATAAATAAATAATATCTTCATCAAAATATCTTTGTTCATGTTTTGCAGAAGAAAGAAACTTATATGTGTTTGAGATGGAATAAAGTTGAGTAAATTAGAAGAGAATTATTATTTTTGGGTGAACTATGCCTCTAAAATTAAGGTTCTTCAATGGTTATTTGGGATTAGCAGAGAACCCTCTTCTTTATCAAGAACAATTTCTGGCTATACAGGGTTCTTTAGTCACATTATTGGTTCTTCAGATCAACATGTTTGTTTCTGGGTCCTTTAAAGCATCAGCACATAGATGGTTTTCCAAAGAACTAGAAAATAAAAATTTATTTGTGGAACTTGAAAAAGATCTTCTGGTTTGTCATACAATTCTTAGATTTTAGAGTTTGATACCATCAACCCCTTATGTAATGAAATTTAATAATTTTAATTACTATTTTAATCCATTCTCTTTATCCCTGTTTGAAGTTTCAGTGCTGTTCTTACTTTCCCTTTTCTCCCCATAGCATGGCTAAAATTAAGAGTCATTATCCTTCAGTTCTTTCACAAAAGTTAACGTGTTTCAGTAAGACATAAAAGAGAGGATGGGACAAGCAGTCAGAATTTTAAGAGAAAGAGTTAAAGGTAGAAAGGGTTTAGAGCAGAAAAACTTTTTGATTGAACTTGGAGAGAATTTAACCTCCATTCTAGAGCAGCATTGGTAATGCAATCTTTTGAAGCTGCCAAGGATTATGTGCCCTGCGTATTAGTTGAACCATCATTTTAATTTAAATACTGTCAGTGCACAAAGGCCTACAGCCTAATGGAAATTATGAAGGTCAGTACATTCATGTGGCATTGGGAATGTGGGGACATTGTGTTCATCTTTCTGAGAGGTCAATCATCAACACCACATTGCAAAGACATTATGATATTTACCTCGTCCATTTTCCACATCTTGTTCTCGGTTGAGCGAGTTGAGGACCAAGTGGAGTGATTGTGCAGAAGGTAAGGTGTGTCCACCCTCTCTCTCTCTCTGCTTTGGTTTTGGCTTAATGAGGGTACTGGTGGCAGAGGGTGGAGGTGAGAAAGAGGGAGGGGAATCTGGTGAGGGAGAGCGCAGGGAAGGGGATTGCAGAGGTATTTCGTCAAATCCATTGCCATCCCCCATGCAAGCATCTCCCCTTTTCTTCCAAAGCCTCTTTAGGGAATCTCTTCCCTGGTCCCCACTGTTCCCTGATCCGATGAAGTCCAACACTGCCATCTTGCCTTGCTGGAGCCTCCGTCGTCCTGCCTGATCTGTCAGGTGAGAACGAGTGAATTCCATGAGGTTCCGGCAGTCAAGGATTACAGGGTTGGTGCCATTGCCACTACTCTGATTTTGGCCCATGCAGGCCCTTCCTGAGCCCATCCCAATCCCTGCACTGTTGTGGTTAGGTTGGGTTTTAGAGCGAGTCATCTTCTTCGCTAGCTCCTCCGGCCAGATTGTGCGTACACTGAAGTCATCATCATCAGGCTGGTGGTATCCTCCCATGGTACGTCCACCGATATTACAACCTGTATTGGGAGGATTCATTCTGTGTGGGTTAAAAGTCACTACAATGGGGTCACTACTGCAGTAGCTGCATGTGGAGCTGCCAGTCTGACTTGCTTTGGGATTGCAGCCACTGACGCAACTCTGGAGTGCTCTGAGAGGGGCAGATGAGGAAAGGGGTGTACAGGGTAGACACCCACCAACCAGTTTCTTACGAAAAGCAGCAGGGCTCTCGAAACCTCCAGCTTCTCCAGAACAGGATGCACATCCCAAAGGTCTGAGCATCCCTGTGCGACAGTCTGAGACAGTGCTGTTGGAAGAGGAGGTGTTGGTGGTGGATGCAGTAGACAGGCATCCTCCTAGAGTCTTCAGTCCCATGGTTCCACCACCTCCGATGACAGCACTTGTTCCTTGCCTGTGGGAAAATGAAGAGGATGGGCTAGTGCTATGTCTGTGGTGACCTCTCCCTCTTCTACAACGCACCAGCTTCCAACAGCCACAAGGGTGGGAAAAGTCAATGGTACATGTGTGGTCTGGACTAGGGAAGCCTCCTCTGGAGGAAGTGGGCGAGAGGGACAAAGCGTGAAGAATTTGGGGCCGTTGTTCTTTAGTGTGAGAGGGCTGGGGCTGACTGATGTGCTGGTAGGAGGCTGGGGGCCGGGAAGGGTGTGAGGGTGAAACAGCAGGGTAGTGAGTGTTTAGGATGGCAGCATGGGGTAATGGGGCTGAACTGTGGTGTTGGGATAGGCTGTGGCCATGGGGTAGTTGGTGGCCGGGTCCCAGTTTGGAGTTTTCTTTGTTTCCTACAGATGATACGTCCCTGTCACAGTGGGAGGGGTAGCTGGCAGTTGTAGAGCAAGACTTTGATGGTAAGTCTTTCTCTCTTGCTGACTTGGGTTTTGACTGCTGTCTTTGGGCAGGTACAAATTCCAAGATCCCACCAGGAGATACTGTAAGTTGGTTCTGATGATGGCTACTGTGTTGAGTCCTGTTTTGATTCTGATAATGGTTTTGGTGTTCCTCCACTAACTCAGAAGACTTTCCTTTGCATTTCCTGTCACCTTGCCCTGGATCCAAGTGCAGGGATACCTTTTTAGTTCTGTTCCCCTTAACGCTTCCACTTTGAGTGAGACTGCTACTGCGGCCTTTGTCTAAGTACAATCCTCCTCTTCCGCCTTTGTCCACAGACACTTTAATGTCAATGGTATGGGTGTGCTTGTGAAGTCTGTGACCCAAAGTTACAGTCCCATTGCTGTGACAATGGCTAGCATTGTGGTCACTGCCCTCAAAGGGGGCAACTTGCTCTCCTTTGTCTCTTTGAACATGGGACAATTGCCTGTGCTTGCATTCCAAAGACAGGAAGTTGGAACCTGGATGGGGATGGGGTGGAGGGGGTTGGGGTTGTAGTGAGCAGGGTGGGGGCTTGTTGTGGGTGGCCAGGCAGTGTGAGGAAGACTGGGAAGTGGTCGGAGTGGAGGACACGCGCAAGGCCAAATTTTTGGGGTGCTGAATAACCACTATGCGCTCGTCAAGAGGGAGCGGAGGCATCTGGGGCAGAGAAAAGCTGTGTATTTATGAAAAGAAAAAAAGAAAAAAATTAATCCAACATTGTCCCATTCATTTAGGTACTAGATTAATTTTAGCAAAGGGCACATAGAAGATACAAATACTATGCGAGTATTGCACGCAGAGTTCATATTAGTCACAGCACAAATTTTACATAAACAATTGTGATGAGTAACAGAAGACAGTCTTCTGTTAGTCATTCACAACCTTCCTGGTAATTAAACACAGTGAAACAATAACAAACAACATACAGGGTAAGTCACAGTCATTTGCCAGTGAAAAAGACAAACCCTAATATAACAGAAAGGCTTTTCTGACCCATTACCCTTGCTATGCCAAGGGTTCACATCTGCCAAAGATATAAAATAATCATCATTACAAATACACAAGCAAGGCATGTAAAGAATGATATATGGAAAGGAGGGCGCTTTGCAATGATGTCACCTATTGTAAGACATTAGGGAAATATGGCAATAATTTGATTACTGGTTATAAACTTGTATTGTTGGTTATCACAATCATGTTGCAACACACTGACCTAGTCTGCTTGACTGTTTGAGAGGTCTTTTGTTGGACATTATTAATGAAATAGCATGAGAGTAAATGATGTCAAAATTAGAATTTTGGGTGAACTATGCCTTTAAGAGACACATTGACAAAGTTTATCATGAAAACATGTCATAGTCAAATATGTAATGGAATGTAAATGGAACAATTATGTAATTTGTCAGATAATAGTGATACAATCTATGCACTAATCACCCCTCCAAAGAGCAGAGCAGATCAGCTCATTATTATAAAGTGTCAGACATTAGTAGTAGACATTATGGAATGTCAATGGAAAGACCATGAGAAGGTTAAGAGGGAGCACCGAAGGGTATAAACAGAAAGAGCAAATGAGAGAAAGCGAAAAGTGTGTATGTCACATAGAGAGAGAGAGAGAAAAAGAACAGATAAAGCAGGACAGAGGGAACGGTTATGGCATGTGACATGGCTGGATCATCCATTGACCTCATTTGGGTGGGGGGTGAGGGGCAGGAGTGTCATGCAAAACAGAACTTCAGACATATTATACACCCACACACACAAATCCCAGGACAGAGCCAGCACTCCGTGCTCTTATTTCCACATGCATTCATTCACGCACAGGGCTTGGTGATGGTATCCTCATCCTCTTTGCTTTTTTCTGTCTTGCCTTTTGTAGCCTGTGGTAGTGAAGGGGGGTGGGTGGTTACATTGACCCAGATTTGTCATATTGCAAGTCAACATCACTCCAATCACTTAAACTCACTAAACACCTTATCAGCATTTCACACACAAACTACATGTGGTGTTTTTTTCTTTCAATGCATTACGTTTTGAGCCAGAACAGCAGCACACACTTGGGCATCAGCATGTGCTTGTCAGAGATGATCAGCATCAGCATCAGTGAGCTCATGTACCAGCTGGCCACCAAGACAGCTATAAACAGTGATCAGGTTTCACTGATATCACTAAAAAGAATGGTATGGGGTTGTATAAATACAGTAATGCTGCAGTAAAATAATAACTGAAGCATGGAAACAAACACTGCTTTTGTTGCTCAGATATTAAAAATGGATGTGGAGGAACTATGTCTTGTTGTAATACAGAGAAAGACTTCATACATGTTATCCAAGCATTACTCACACCATATATTCAACAAATTCTAATAAGAAAGAAAGAAAGACCTCGTCCATGTCATAAGCATTACTCACACCATATATTCAAGTGATTAATGGAATTACTATCTATTAGTAATTTACACACAGGCTTGTCTTACTCCAACTCTAATCATTTCCAGGCATGTTTTTCATTCAATTCAACAGTCTACAACAATGGCAGCTGCGGACTGCCAATTAAAAAAGAATGAAGAAATAAATGATCAATCTATTAATTTGAAAATAAAAACATTGATAAATAAACCAATTCTTTTTTTCTCCCCTTTTCTCCCCAATTTGGAATGCCCAATTCCCAGTGCGCTCCAAGTCCTCGTGGTGGTGTAGTGACTCGCCTCAATCCGAGTGGCGGAGGACGAATCTCATGGGGCTTTCAAACTGGGCACGTTTGCTGCAGTCCGATTCCGAATGCAATTGTTCCCGGTGCCCCCCGCAGCGTTGGTCTGGTTTAACACTCACTTGATTCTATCGAACCCCGGTCCATTTGCATTCATCTTACTTCATCACAAACACGCATGGTGAACACAACATACTTTTTTTTTTTATTTTATTTTGGTGCCATTATGCACAGCAGAGTAAACGACAACTGCGTATATGTGCGCTTCATGGCGTAACTCATCAGATGTCCAGGGGAATGTGTGGATCCTCGTGTGTTGTCGAAACTAATGATGTCATTACAGGCTAAAACGCATGCGAAGGTTACTTTACTTCCTGAAAGAGTGCGCACCCGAGTCAGAGTTGCTTTCACATTCACGCGAATCATGCTACAGTTCCATTGCAACTGAACTCAGACCACCTCCTACAGGTAGTCTCGGGTTCGGTACCGCGGTGCGCTCCCCGGTCTGCATTACAGCTTTCACATTACCAATTTTTCATGCGAACCGTGCTTTCGAACTAAACTGCCAGTGTGAAAGCACCCTCAGTTGCCTCCGCGACTGAGATGTCAATCTGCGCATCTTATCATGTGGCTTGTTGAGCGCATTACCGCGGAGACATAGCGCGTGTGGAGGCTTCGCGCTATTCTCTGCGGCATCCACGCACAACTCACCACGCGCCCCACTGAGAGCGAGAACCATATTATAGCGACCACGAGGAGGTTACCCCATGTGACTCTACCCCCTTGTAACCGGGTCAATTTGGTTGCTTAGGAGACCTGGCTGGAGTCACTCAGCACACCCTGGATTCGAACTCGTGACTCCAGGGGTGGTAGTCAGCGTCTTTACTCGCTGAGCTACCCAGGCCCCCAGATAATAAACAAATTCTTCAATGGACAAATAATTAGACACATTTAAATGTGTTTATTTAATTCACATTTAAAAATATAATTATATTTAACAATTAAATTGTGCATTAATAAATCGTGTATTTAATTTATGTTTAAAATGTAGTTAAATGTAACAAAATAGCACATTAATAAGTCATTTATAAATGCACCTTTTAAACTGCGTTTTAAAAATGCATTTGGCAATTGCTTTTCTATATTCATTTGCCAGATGCTTTTCTTTTTGTTTTACTTTGACTTTTCTTTTTAGTTTTATTTTGGCTGATCCATTGGATGGTTATTGATAGAGGTTTAAATGTTCTATGAAGCCCGCGCAAAAGAAACAGTCACGAGGCGTATCAGAAGTTAATGGTTACTTGTCGCTGCTGCAGTTAAATGCCAAGTGCAGCCCTCCCCGAATGTGCACAGTGGTGCGTGTCCAGGAAGGGAGCCAGTAACCGCTATGCCGTCAACAGAATCGACCTGTGCCACTGACTGAAAGCACGTGGCCACCATGTTCGCGCTCCACCGGTGTGAGGAACCAAGCCTCCGGTGAAAGTCGCCGGACCTTCGGGCTTTAGCGGCTGCCAGATAGTGAACCTACCTGAAGCGAATGCTTCTCTGTGCTGCCTGACCTTCCACTTATTCATCTGTTTCATATGACTTTACTGTATGAATTCTCTCTCTGCCATATTTGTGAACAAAGCCCCCATATACTGTACCTGGATCATCCACAACCATTGGGATTTGATAAAACTTTGCAAAACTGTTTCTATTTCTACAGCTCAATAAAGTGATACTGCTGTTCACTTACACAACCATAAATTGTTTGTTTTTTCTTTCAATTAAAATTGTACCTTTTAAGTGATGTGGCTTTATTTCACACAATTCATGTAGTAAAGAGGGAGAGTGGGGTAAAATACTTGTTGATATTTGATCATTTTTATTCAGAAAATGTTTAGCCTAAAGCTTTAACGTTTTACCTCAACCATCTATGACATGTTAGTTGCCATTATCTGAGTCAATTAAATGTAAAAAAACAGAGTCTGATACAATTAAACTGTAAATTAATTAATGTTAAATCCATAACACCCAGACTACAATTGCAAGAGAGGTATGTAATAAAAGTAACAAAACTTCACAAAAGCACTTTAATGCCAATATACAGTGTGTGTTTAATGTGTGTATAGCTACTGTTAAAGTCAATAAACATATTTAAGAAGATGTGCAAAACATAAGATCAAGAAGCACAGACTTTATTTGCAACATTAAAAATAGTCATGTACACTGCAGATAGATGTGGAAAAAGTAATATTACACAGTATTTTTAAATTAGCATTCCATACAGACTGGCTCCCTTCCTGAACACGTACCACTGTGCACGATCTGAGAGGGCTCGGCATTTAACTGCAGCAGCAACAAGTGACCATTAACTTCTGATACGCCTTGTGTCCATTTCTTTTGCTCTGGCTTCATAGTGCAGGTAAACCTCTATCAATAGCAGTCCAATGACAGACCATCTTACATCTCTTTTGAGTGAGACTTGGGAGAGGGGGTGTGTCATAAAACTGAGTTTAAAGTTCATTGGTTGTTTCCACATATCAACTGTCCAATGACATTTTTAAACTCGATTATCAAATAGATAAAGAAAAGCCAAAGTAAAACGAAAAATAAAAGCCAATGGCAAATTGACGATGAAAAGCAACTGGCAAATGAATGAAGAAAAGCAATTGCCAAATGCTTTTTTAAAACGCGATTTAAAATGTGCATTTAAAAATGACTTATTAATGTGCTATTTTATTGTTACATTTAATTGCATTTTAAAAATAAATTAAATACACGATTTATTAATGCTCAATTTAACTGTTAAATATAATTACATTTTTAAATGTGAATTAAATAAACATATTTAAATGTGTCTATTTATTTGTCCATTTATAAATGGGCTTATTTATCAACGTTTTTATTTTCAAATTAATAGATTGATCATTTAGTTTTTCATTCTTTTTAATTGGCACTCCGGGGCTTCCATATACAAAAGACGCATGGGCCTGTTCAAAAACTAGCACCAGTGCCGAAATAATGTACATGCAGACTTCGCCTAATGAAATGGCTGTATTATTTTAAGCCATAAGACTTAAAGTAAAAGAAACGGAAGCAGGTGAATAGGATAAAAAAAAAAGAAATAAAAATAAAATAAAAATAAAAAAAAGGTGAAATGAGGAGTCAGTGAAATTATTTAACGCATCGTCACACGTTACGGTCGTGGCAACCGTATCTCAGCTTTTATCACTGGACAGCAGAATCACAGCAGAGAGATTCTGAGCCTTTGTTTCTGCTGCTGACAGAACCTTCCTCGCAAAACTGCGCTTGAAGCAACGTCTGAAGACAACCGTTTAAGCAGACGTTTAGCCAATCCTGTAGTGACCTGTGCATAAGCTGGACACTGGAAGAGAAAACAAGAACGTCCGCCACAGATTGGCTGGCAACTATATTGACCGTCACTTTTTAGGCTATGCTGATGCTGTCACGCATTGTCCACTGTAGTCTAGTATATCTCTACGCCGTTTGAGCTCAGGGGAAAATACACTTATTATATTTTAAATATAAATTTATGCTATTTAAATTTCACCATTGCGTTTATGCGCTTTAATGCAATTTTTGGTGCAGATCTCAGACGTTACAGATTAAGACGTTAACTATGGAAGAACTGATATCCTAATATTTTTTGTAAACAATCGATTGTTGCAGTAAAGGTCGCACATTCTCATTACTGAGCGACATTTTTTTGAAAACAAAATATGAAGTGCCCTTAATTGCCGGAAGCGGGAATTACAGGTTGCATATGAAGGCCTCTACAATAAAAAAAAAGAAAAAAAAAGAAAATGACTTACGTTATAAGCAGTATGTCCGGTGTATCGTCATCGTTCGTAATTAGATTGCTGTGTTTCTCCGCGCGACAATTCCGTTCCAATGCCGCGAGACATTTACATAGCTGCAGTTATCTATGGTGTTTGCCTTAATATGAGGGTTAAACTTTAAACAAAATCCACATATGTCCATCAGTATATTAAGGTAAGGCAATTTCCCCTCATACTGTAAAAAATAAATAAATAAATAAGAAATCTATCCTGATTAGTATGCACAGTTAACACAATACCAATGTATACGGCAGCTGTGTATGTGCATGAGACAGCGCGCGATTGGGGGGGGGGTTAAAATGAAGGCGGGGTTTCTGTGTGCATGACATCATCCTAGACCAATGACAAACAACATGTGAAATGTGTGGGCCTACAAAACGTGCAAGGTTTTTAAACGCAATCAGTTTATCATGGGGAAGATTAGAAAAATTGCTGGTTCACCCCTGCTGATTTATTAACAAATTGCAGACTAAAGGCTGTAACGTTGTGACAGATATGTAACTAAATTCACTGCGAATTTTCTTCTCAAAGTTGACCCAACTTGATAAATAAAACTTGTCAATATAAAACATTTAAGTTCTGATTTAGATTATACATGTTGATACAGAACACAAGAAGGTTAACTCCATCTGACGTGACAACACCTGTTTGAATCGAACTTAAAGGAATATTCAGGTTTCAATAGAAGTTTAGCTCAATTGACAGCATTTGTGGCATAATATCGATTACCACCTAAATTAATTTGGACTTGCCCCTCCTTCTCTTTAAAAAAAGCAAAAAATCTGTGATCCAATGAGGCACTTATAATGGAAGTGAATGGGGGCCAATCCGTAAACGTTAAAATACTGTTTCAAAATTATAGCCACAAAACATAAACAATATGCATGCTAACATGATTTTAGTGTGATAAAATCACGTACTAACCTTTTTTTGTGCAAAGTTATAACCAAATTTACAAATTTGTTGCCATGACAATATACATGTCAACCAGGGGCAATTCTAGGATTTCAATCTTAGATGGGCTCAGCCTCTTATGACACTATTAGATGTGCAAATTTAATGTATTTCACTCTTTAGCATAGATAGTGTTTTGTTTTTTGTTTTTTACTGTTTACATAATTCAAGACAGCCAGCTAATATTCATTCAGAATATTGTCATTTTCCATAATAAGCACAACTTTAAAATGTATATGAAAAAAAATCCCATTTAAAGAACCATTCAAATAATATTTTTTTTTAATTTTCCATTTATTAAAGGAATAGTTTATTTCCATTTCTATTTCAAACCACATCAGAGTCCTGGATGGAAGCACCAATTTAAAGTTAATTATCGACTTGTTTCTTACATAAACCTATCGATTCGCTTCAGAAGACATTCATTGATCGACTGGAGTCATGCAGATTACTTCATTGTTGCCTGAATATGACTTTTGGAACGTCAAAGTGCTGGCACCCATGTACATTCATTATAAGGACCTAACAGAGCTCTATCTTATAAAAATCTTAATTTGTGTTCTGCTGAAGAAAGACGTTCTGGGATGGCATCAGGGTATGTAAATAATGAGATAATTTTCATTTTTGGTTGAACTATTCCTTTAACAAATTTGTTTAAAAAATGTTGTTCATTATAGAAAATCAATAATTTCGGGGAGTCACGTGACACTTTGCTAATTTTATTACTATTTGTGTCATAAACCAGTGAGATTCGATACACCCTGATTCTTAACTGTTCTAGGAAGACAATATGTAATAAAATTCAAAATCCTTGGACTCTGGAGATATTAAAAGACACTTAGGGGTCCTGGGTAGCTGGCTACCACCCCTGGAGTTCACTGGTTGGCTAGTTCGAATCCCAGGGCATGCTGAGTGACTCCAGCCAGGTCTCCTAAGCAACCGAATTGGCCCGGTTGCTAGGGAGGATCACATGGGTAACCTCCTCGTGGTCGCTATAATGTGGTTCGTTCTCAGTGGGGCGTGTGGTGAGTTGAGCGTGGTTGCCGTGGTGGATGGCGTGAAGCTTCCACACGTGCTATGTCTCCATGGCAACGCGCTCAACAAGCCACGTGATAAGATGTGCAGGTTGACGTCTCAGACGCGGAGAAAAAAAAAGAAAGAAAAAAAAAGACACTTACGTGCTCGGGCTGATTCCCCGGAGCAACAGACCAAAAGCCCTGGAATCAATTTGGATGGTGAACTGAAAGAAATCCGGCGTGAATTGATGAATGTGTCGGCAATGCTGACGAAAGTCGCTGCAGATTTGGAGGATCTTGCTGTAATACGTCGATCGATTACTTCCATGGAGACTAAGTTGGTTACAAGATTGTAAGACGTCGAGAGACGGATCGATTATATGGAGTCATCGGAGAAGAAATTAGCTGCTAATCTGCTAGCGACCAAGGTGGATTTGGGGTGCATTTGGGAAAAACTGGAGGATTTGGAGAATCGTAATCATGAAACAATGTCTGAATTTTTGGAATTCCTGAGCATGAGGAAGGCCGAGATATGGTGAAATTCCTAGACGAGCTCTTCCCGAGTCTGCTCAAAATAACAGGCCATAAGCTGGAAATCGAGCGAGCTCACAGAGTCCCAGGTTGGAGATCCACGGAGGGAGACAGGCCCCGATCAATTCTGGCCAAATTTCTGAGATCATCCGATAGAGATCTCGTGTTGCATGAGGCGAAGAATAAAGGAAAGCTTTCTTTGAAGAACCACAACATTTTCTTGTCCCCAGACTTTGCAAATTTGATGAGAGAAACGTGATCGATTCAAGGAATGCCAGAATCTCTTACATCAACGGAAGATAGCTTTTGCACTGATATTTCCGGCCAAACTGAGAATAGATACTAAGGATGGCCGCAAAGTATTTACATGTACACAGCAAGCGATGTCCTTCATAAAAACATTGGAGTTAGTAAGCCATTTAGTGTTTCTCACGTTGTCCCCAAGTGAAATTGACTCGCTAAATATACACTTGACTGGCTGAAGAAGCTGGGCACCTTTTTGTTTCTTTTTGTGTTGGTTCCGCCTAGCGGATGGAGTTTGTTTTGTGTAGTAACACTCCTTCAAGAAACTCTTGCATCGACGGAGGATCGCTTTTGTACTGATGTTTTCAGCCAAATTGAGAATAGATATTAAGGATGGCCACAAAATATTTACATGCCCACAGCAAGCATTGTCTTTCATAGAAAGATTGGGGTGAGTAAGCCATTTGGTGTTTTTCATGAGGCCCCCGAGTGGACTTGACTCGCTGAATATACTCTTGACAGTCTGAGGAAGCTGGGCGCCATTTTGTTTCTTTTTGTGCTGGTTCCGCCTAGCATCTGAAGTTTGTTTTATGGAATAACACTCCTTCGGGACAGTTATGGATGAATCTGCATGTTCCTTGTGTTTATGCCTCCTATTGGCTGGAGTTTGTTTTATAGATTATTTTCTGTTATGTAATTCTATCTCACAAAATTTGTATAGATCACCGGACTTGAGCAATCTTACGGCAGTTTGTCGTGGGGACTCTCGTAGGCGTACATGGACTGTTTGAGTTTAGAGGGATGGATGCTGGTTGGCGCTGTCGTGTGCAGGGTTAATGCGCACGTTTTTCTTTTTCTGTTTGTATGGTTCGGGGTTTGATTGTTGCACTAATGGGGAATGTGGTCTTTATAATTTTTATTTTTGACACACAATCTATTATTTCTAACATGTCAAAATGTCAAATGTTAATATGAGTGGTTTATCTCTCTCCACGTGAAATGTGAATGGGTTGGGGCACCCCATAAAAAGAAGGAAGGTTATTTATGATATAGTGTTTCTTTTTCATAAACACATCTTTCCCCGCAGAAAGCTAATATTTACGCACCTAACGCTGATGATCAGGGCTTTCTTATAGATCTTGAAGGGATGTTGCAAGCCGCTGGCACCCCTCATGATATAATATTGGGAGGAGACTTTAATCTTTTGATGGACTCAGTCCTTGATCATAGTGAAGCAAAAGTGTGTAAGCCCCCTAGAGCAAAATTGACACTTCACAGGATGTGTAAAAACCTTGGTCTTACAGATATTTGGAGACTTTTGAACCCATTTGGTAGGGACTATAAATTTTTTTCATCAGTCCATAATATTTATTCTAGAATAGATTTTTTTGTATATATATATATATATCTAAGTCCCTCATTTCATCTGTTGTTGATTGTTCAATTGGAAACATCTTAGTCTCAGATACCCACATACGGAGAAAAATAAATCATATAGTTTGCACTTTAATGAATCCCTTTTGCAAAATCCTAATTTCCAACAAATGTTAAAGGCTGAAATCAGTGTTTATATGGAGACCAACTGGTCCTCAGTATCCTCTGTGGGCGTGTCTTGGGAGGCACTTAAGGCAGTTCTTAGGGGTCGGATCATACAGTGTGACTTATTCATCAAAAAAATCCAAAGCACAAGAACTCGTGGAGTTGGAAGGGAATATTAAAAGTGCCAAGGCAGAGCTGAAGCACCGAATGTTGTCTGATGGTCTCAGAGAATTAACACGATTGAAATACAGATATAATACTATTTTGTCGTGGAAGGTGGAGTTTTGGCTATTCAGGGCAAGACAGTCATACTTTGAGTCGGGGGACAATACCGTCCAGTTTCCCTGATCCAGCTAGACGTTAAAATATTGTCAAAAATTCTGGCTAATCAATTAAGTAAAGTTATGACATCTCTTATACATATAGATCAGGTGGGGTTTATTCGGGGCTGTAGCTCTTCTGATAAAATTAGGCGTTTCATCAATATCATGTGGTCAGTGGTGAATGATAAGACTCCGGTCGCTGCCATCTCACTTGACGCTGAAAAGGCTTTTGATATGGTAAAATGGGATTATCTTTTTAAGATTTTGGAAATATACGGGTTCAGGAAAACTTTTATTGGTTGGATTAAGTTACTTTATAGACATCCTGTAGCGGTGGTACAAATGAATGGATTAATTTCAGATTATTTTACCTGGCAGGGTTGCCCTCTTTCCCCATTATTGTTCTGTCTTGCCCTGGAACCATTAGCAGCCGTGATAAAAAGGGAAGATGATTTTCCAGGGGTGGTGGCGGGAGATATGGCGCATAAGCTTTTGCTTTATGCAGATGATATTTTGTTATTTGTCTCTGACCCTACTAGATCTATGCCATGCCTCCACAGAATTATTAATTCCTTTTCTAAGTTCTAAGGATACAGAGTCAATTGGTCTAAATCCGAAGCTTTGGCTCTGATAGCGTACTGTCCAGTAACAGCTTTTCAGCCGGACGCCTTCCAGTGGCCCAAACAGGGCATTAAGTATTTGGGCATTTTATTCCCAGCAAATTTGTCTGATTTAGTTAGAGTTAATTTTAACCCCTTAATTAAAAGGTTTTTGAGCGATGCGGGCAGGTGGGCTTCATTACATTTATCTATGATTGGGAATGTTGATGTTATTAAAATTAATTGTATTCCAAAATGTAACTACTTGTTACAATCTCTCCCCTCTCTCATTTCAAGCAATTTGATAGTATAGCGAAGTCCTTCATTTGGAATGGTAAATGTCCCAGATTACATTTTAATAAGTTACATAGGCTGATTGACAAAGTTGGGTTAGGTGTACCCAAGATTTTGTTTTATTATTATGCATTTGGTCTCAGACATTTGGCTCAATGGTTGCTTCCACTTGAGAGAGCCCCTCCCTGGTTTTGTATTGAACAAGAAGTTCTTGCCCCTATTTTGCCATTACAAATCCTTTCTATTAAACTAACCAGAGTAGTTAAGTCACACCCCGTTATCTCGCATTTGCACGCGGTATGGACAAAAGTGTCCAGAGTGTTTAACATTTATTTAAATGTTGCATCAAGCATATGGCTGAACCCTAAATTATGTATTGAAAGGTCCCCTTTCTGGTGGTCAGAGTGGATTGTGATGGAGGTTACTACACTCGGTGACCTATATGAGAGTGGAGTGTTTAGATCTTTTGAAAATTTGGTTCAACATTTTGAGATTCCCAGTTCTATAGGTACAGCTGTGCCACCTGCTCTGTAATATTTTTGGGAGTAGCTCACACATCTGCCCCTAAAGCGGCAGATACTCTGGGAGTGGTGATTACTGCTTTTGGAAAAGGTCATGAGGCATCAGTGTATTACTCCCAGTGTATTACCTCCCAGACTTGGGGGATGGAGCTTTAACTTCTATCAAGAGATTATGGGAGAAAGATTTAAATTTGGTATTGGAGGAGGAAGTGTGGCCTAGGATTCTAAAAAAAGGTCAAGTCTGCATCTAGAGATGCAAGGGTGCGCCTTATGCAATTTAAGATTTTACATAGATTCTACTGGACCCTCTCTAGATTATATAGGCTTGGTCTTAAAGACACACCCACCTGCTGGCGATGCTAATCAGAAGATGGAGACACAATTCATGTTTTTTTGGGGGTTAGGGTCAAGATTCAAGAATTTTGGTTGAAAGTTCAGAGTTGTATGTGTGATGTGTGATGCACTCAAATTTTACTTTGTCCCAGTTTTTGTATTTTGGGTGATGGGGTGGTCATAAATTTGGGGGATAATCACACTAAAAAATTGGGTTCTGACCAGTCTCATTATCGTCAGGCAAATAATTTTAAGCAGATGGAAGTCGGATGGAGCACCTTCTTTTTCAGAGTGGTGTGAGGAAATGGGGAGGGCGGCTGCTTTCAAGGAAGTGGTAAATTAGAAGGCTGGGGTTTTGGGACTTGTTAAAAAATGGGGCAATTATTTAGTTTTTTCTCAGGGAGGGGTTATGGAGAGTGTAGTTTATTTTAATTATGTGTGTTTATTATATTTTCTTTTTTGGTTGTGTGTGTGTGTGTTATGTGGGACCACAGGGGTGTTCGTTGGGGGTCAGGGTGGGGTTGGTGAATGGGGAGGGATATTAGTGGGGTTTGAATGTGAAATGTTGATTCACTGTATATGTGTTGGGTTTTTCTTTGTGGTGTATATATGAATCAGTAAAAAATGTTAATTACAAAAAACAAAAAGAAAATCAGTAATTTCGCAACTTCTATAGATTAAAGTTATATCAAACACCACAAAACCTTTTATTACAATAAATCTCACATTTAGCTTGTTTGTTCTTTAGTGGAATGAATTTACTCCAGATGATGTTTCTCTGTATTCAAAAGACTCGAGTCATGAGTTAATGACATGTATGCCATTAACTCGTGACTCAAGTCTTTTGAATTTGTTCAAAAGAGAAAATCATTCAGAAAAGAGATTTTAATTTCAACAGAATAACCCTGGTAAAATAGAGGTATAAAATAATACTAAAAAAGATTAGTTCATATTTGTTCACTTATTCGTTCAGTATTTGTACACTTTAACACCAGTAGCTGGCAACAAATGAACATCTTCTGTATTTTGGGTGAGTCATTAACATTAACAAAAACATTGATAAAGAACCTTGTTCACGACCACCAAGCAGTGACGTGCACAGACCTTAGCAAGGACGGGGCAGAAGGATAAAAAAAGAGCACTGTTTTTTTTTGTTTTTTTTAATGAGTAGTAATTATAAATACTTAACTAATTTCTTTGCTTCTTGAGTATTTAACTATTTTCTTGTAAATACTGTATATACTGTACATAATTTGTTCCATTTTTCATTTATCACAAATAATAGCCTATTCTGTTATATTTCTCACAAAAGCACTATGGTAATACACTTGTTTATTTATTTATTTTCAGACATGGTCTGTGATAACCCCATGTTTATGACATGTCATAGTAAAACCATGGTATTTTTTAAAGTACCTTGGAGTACCAAGACAGTATCATGTGTGGCAGGATGAACGAGTCACAGACAATTATTCTAAAGTGCACAGTCCCACAAAGGGGGTGTTTAATTGTGACAGTAAATGGAAAAGGAACTTAATGGTGCGTGGTGTCTTCGGTGCAAGGGCGTGGTAAGTGTGCCGGGGTGTTTGTGTTCATGAGTCCTGTGTGTAGTGTAGCTCCCGCGGGATGCGTGCAGTGATCGGCGCTCACTTGTTGCTGGAGTCTGGAATTGAGAGAAAGAGAGAAGAGGATTAGTGACATGCCTCGGAGTTAGTGCTCACCATCTTCCTCTTCCTCCGGCATTTAAATCCCCTCCAGCTGTTTGTTTGCAGGTGACACCGATCAGCGTCTGCATTCCGTGGTTGATTGGTTAATGAGCTCCAATTCCAGGGCGACGCTGAAATGCGTGGGATACTCGCCACATCTCCCCCCCCTCAAGCGATGTCCTGGACCTGGAAGCACACAGAGAGGATGGGGGAAGGGAGTGAACTTTTGCACAGACCTGACCATCTTTTGAACATCCTGCACAGGCCGTCCGCATTGCCATTGGCTGCCCCCACTCGATGTTGCACCTTGAAATGGAAGTCCTGGACGGCGAGGAACCAGCGGGTTACCCTGGCGTTAGAGTCCTTCGCTCGTGCCATCCATTGCAGCAGGGTGTGGTCAGTCAGCAGAGTGAAGCTTCGGCCCAGTAGATAGTAACGTAGCTCCAGGATGGCCCACTTTATGGCCAGCGCTTCCTTCTCTACTGCCGCGTACCGGGTTTCGGCGAGGGTCAGCTTCCGGCTTATGTACACTATGGGGTGTTCTTCTCCCTGTTGGACTTGGGACAAGATGGCCCCTAAACCTGTATCCGAGGTGTCTGTTTGTAGGAGGAAGGGGCAGCTGAAATCCGGGGTGTGTAGGACTGGAGCTGAGGCCAGGGCATTCTTTAACTTCTGGAAGGCTTCCTCTGCAGGGCGGCTCCATTGCACCTTCTCCGGCTGCCCCTTCTTGGTCAGGTCTGTTAGGGGACAGGCTATAGTGTAGAAGTGAGGTATGAAACATCAGTAATATTGCGCCAACCCAAGGAATGCACGTACCTGGGTTTTGGTGGTTGGTCGGCTGAGGAGCATACTGCCTCCACTTTCTGTTCCTGGGGCATGATTAGACCACTTCCGATCTGATAGCCCAAGTAGTGTGCCTCCGATGTTCCTAGATGGCACTTCTTTGGATTGGCGGTGAGTCCGGCTTTCCTCAGTTCGGTCAGCACCCTCCACAGTCGGTCCAGGTGGTCCTCCCACCGCTCAGAGTGGATCACAACATCATTCAGGTAAGCCGCCACGTATGCCTGGTGGGGTCTCTGGAGGATGTCCATCATCCGTTGAAAGGTGGCAGGTGCCACATGTAGACTGAAGGGTAGCACCCGATACTGCCAGTGGCCACTAGGGGTGCTGAACGCTGTCTTTTCCCTGGATGATGGGGCTAGGGGTACCTGCCAGTATCCCTTGGTTAGATCCAGGGTGGGTATGTATCGTGCTCCGCCCAGCCGCTCGATGAGCTCGTCCACTCGGGGCATGGGGTATCCGTCGAAGGAGGAGACTTCATTCAACTTCCGGAAGTCATTGCAGAAGCGGAGGGTGCCATCGCCTTTCGGAACATCACGATTGGGCTGGACCATGGGCTTCTGGACTCTTTGATGTCCCCGAGTTGTAGCATCCGTTGTACTTCCTCCTCTATAGCCTGTCGGCGAGCCTCCGGGACATGGTAGGGATTCTGCCGCATGATGGTTCCAGGAGGTGTGCGAATTTCATGATGGATCATATTGGTCCACCCGGGGCGACTCGAAAACACGTCACTGAACTGTCCGACCAGGGCTTCCAAATCCTTCTTTTGATTTGCGCAGAGTTGGTTCCCCAGATCTACCACTGGGGCCTCTGTTTGGGCATACCCAACGACTCGTCTCTCGGGATTGGTCCAGTGTTTGAGGAGGTTAATGTGGTAGATCTGCTCGCTTGCGCTGTCGGATGCGGTACGTTACCGGCCCTGTCCATTCCACTACGGTGTAGGGACCCTGCCAGGTGGCCAGGAACTTAGATGTGGCACAGGGGATCAGCACCAGGACCCGGTCTCCAGGGTAAAATTCACGAGCTTGGGCAGGGCAGTCATACGTGCACTGTTGGGCCCATTGGGCCTCTGCCAGATGTTCGCGCACCAGGGGCATCACTTTCTCAATCCTCTCCCTCATCTCACATACATGCTCTATTACTGTTCGGTGTGGCGAGGGCTGTTGCTCCCAAGCCTCCCGGGCGATGTCTAGCAGGGCTGGCGACCGAACAGTAACTCGAAGGGTGTGAATCCAGTGGATGCCTGAGGCACTTCCCTAATGCCGCACAGCACGTAGGGTATCATGAGGTCCCAGTCGCGCCCATCCTCGGTTACCACCCGCTTCAGCATCCGTTTTAGGGTCTGGTTAAAATACTCCACTAATCCGTCCGTCTGGGGGTGGTAAACCGAGGTGCAGAGTTGTTTGACCTGCTGCAGCTTGCATACGTCTGCCATGAGCCGGGACATAAACGTGTGCCCTGGTTGGTGAGGATCTCTTTTGGGATGCTGACTCAGCTGAACAGCAGGAAGAGCTCCTGAGTGATGTTCTTGGAGGTGGCTTTCCTCAGAGGCACTGCTTCAGGGTACCGAGTCGCATAATTCACTTTGACCAAGATGTGCTCATTTCCCCGGGCAGACTTTGGCAGTGGTCCCACCAGGTCCATCCCGATGCGCTTGAAGGGCACCTCGATGATGTGTGGTCGAGGAGAAACTATCTGGGGCTGGGCCAGGCTTACCGTGCTCCCGGAATCCAGGAGGGCTTTCACACAGTGGCCCTCGAACTTCACCTCCCTTTCTGGGGCTTCCTGGGGCACTGCTCATTGAACGATGCAACCTGCCAGCCAGGCTCAGGCCTCTGGGGGGTTTGGGTCCATGGGCATGGGTTCCTCCCGGACAGACGGTGTTGCTGGTCTGCTTACTGGCCACGAGATGCCCTCCAGTGGTCGCCATTTCTGGTGCGTTTTCCCGAAATAGGTGCCAGCTCTCTCTCCGCCGCCAAGGGCTTGCGTCGCCTCCGCAAGTTCCACAGTCTCCACCAGGGCGGCGAGGGTCTCGGGGTTCTGCATTCCTACAGCCCACTGTTGCATGCGGGGGAGGGACTGGAGGAACTTGTCTACCAGCACTCGTTCCGCTACCTGTACTGGAGTCGGTTGCCCGGACAACAGCCATAGACGGGCTACACAGGACAGCTGCGAAGCCTGTACGTGGGCGGGAACCTGAGCATCATACACCCATTCAAGGAAGCGCTGTGCTGCACATACCGATGAAACCCCCACACGTGTCAAGATCTCATTCTTTAGCTCTTTATAGTTGTCAGTGGAGGTTGGGCCGAGTGCGTAGTAGGCGCACTGAGCTTCCCCCGTTAGAAAAGGCGCAAGCGTTCTCGCTCACTCGCTCCTATCCCACCCCTCCCTTTCAGCTATCACCTTGAACGTATGCAGGTACACCTCCACGTCATCATGCTCCGTTAGCTTGGTGACAGGGTTCGGGAATCAGTACGTGAGCAGTGGCTTCCAATCGCAGCTGCCTGAGCTACTGTTCCGCCCACTCTTGACGTGCTGAAAGTTGTTCAGTGATTTGATGCATGCATTCATTCATTCATTTTTTAGCAAGAAGGAATGGCCTTACTTTGTGATTAAGCAATAAGGCATGAGAGTCCGTGCTATATTGTGAATATAGTCAGGAATGAAGGGTGGAGTCAGTGCTATATTTTGAATATAGTCATGGCTGAAGGGTGTTGTTACCACCCCTTCAGCTGTGAATATATTCACAATATAGCACAGCCTTGAGTGCCTTATTGCTTTTATAGAACTGTCACCACATAATAAAAATATTAAGGACACAATTGTTCATTAAAATGTTACATTTTGTAAGTAAATCATAAAATTCCATCTGTCTGCCAGAAAATATAGTCCCTGGCAGTGAACAGAATGTTGCTAGGCAACAAAAATAACTGTCAGAAGTTCAAATAGAAGTTCCGTGAAGAGGTCAGAGATGTGCTTTATCATGAATACAGCACAGCTGTTGACCAATCAGCATCCAGGACTGGAAATATCAGTTTTAAAATAGGCTATATGGGATAGAGCTGAGCAAAGAAAGATGCATTACCCCTGATAGCACGTATACTTCACCCAGAGGTCTATTTGATGTGTGTGTTTAGTTCTGGATGACGTTTTTTTTCTTTCTTTGTTTGCTCATCTGCAATACGTTTCCTCTCAGATTTCAATAAGACATTCATCAGTCGTTTATGATTTAGACTGTTTGTAAATATTATCTTTTTAAGATGTTTAGCATATGTTAATTTGAATGTGATGCTTTCCAGATGAAATGCTCTTAAACAGATATCTCAGAGATGTACATATGCTAAATATAAGAACAATAGGACTGGATAACCAGTGGAAGTGGGGTTAACACTGTATGTTCTCCTGTATATTCGTCTGGGATATCTTTTTGGTGTGGGTCTATAAATCTTTTTAGATAAAAACATTTTGTTTTTGTCTGCTCAATGATAAAAAGGCACCATTAATCAAGAATATCAAAAGAACAAATAATTTTAAGAAAACTACACATTTCAGTGCTGACCCATCCTAAGGGGCCGTTCACATATATATATATATATATATATATATTGTAATATCCCGTCCAAGTGATGTAAAAAAAAACTCATAAAAGAGCCTCTTGTGTGAACGCGTCTTTTTAAAGATGTTGTATTGCAAAGTGTTCCTGTGAGCGACATATCGCTCCATCAGACCAACATGAGAGATGCGTTTGCTGTCTGGGCCGCCCACGCTGAAGCAGCTCTCATGGGAACAGTCTGCCTTCACTGTGAGGACATGAGTCGCTCCGCTCTAGGGTTGCGCTCATTCAGAGGAACGATTCCACCTCACGTGCCCTCCCAACTGCTTCCTCTATGTTAAGTCTCGAGGGACCACATGAGGAAGCATGTCGGGGCCGCGAGGTTGAGCTGGAAGAAACCGAGGAGGATCTCACACCGGCGCAAGCCACACGAGCCCCTCGATCTTCCCACGCAGTTTCATCGCCAGTGCAGTATGCACGTGACGAAATCCAGCCCTCTCTAAATAAGCATGGTGTTGTCATATTCGGCGGGTCTGATGATGATAATGATGTGTGTCACTCGAAGCATTGGAAGAATGGTGCTGCAGTCCCTTCCCCCAGCGAGTTACTCCGTGTCATTGCGTGGGCGGTTGAGGAGCTCGGCCTTTGAGCGGTCGCCTCCTGTCGAGCCAGAATTTCTCGTCTGAATGAATGATTCCTACACACCATCTTCCATCAAAAGACCATGATTCGGAAAGCAGTGTCGTTCTTCCCTGAAGTTCACATGGAGCTTACTGAGACCTGTCACACTCTCTACTCTGCATGCGCCCAGATTGGAGGGGCTGCCATCCTCGGGCATATTTCAGCGTCTTTGTACTGTGACGCAAATAGCGCTGTCAGTCCCCAGCAGGAAGAATCCCACTGGAAGTATAGCGTTTATAGCAATCTAGAGCTCATTCCTTTTTATTATGTTTTGACTCGCCTTTCCCCGCTAATGAGCCAGTTTTTATTGCAACGCTTCCTATGCTTTGCTTGAATAGCGTGCGTACCTTGTAGTGGCTGCTTGACACACTCTGAAGTCTGAAAAAGATCTTATCGCACATCCACCCACGGTACTGGTTTGCGTCAATAGATATAAAGGACATGTACTTTCATGTCCAAATTGTACCACACCACAGGCTGTTCTTTAGATTTGCATTCGAAGGGAGGACATATCAATTAAAAGTCCTTCCCTTCGGATTGTGTCTGGCACCACGCACGTTCACGAAATGTGTCAATGCAGCACTCGCCCCTTTGAAGATGAATGGCATGTGCATTCCAAATTACTTAGACAATTGGCTATTACTGGCCCGATCAGAGCTCTGCTATGCGAGAACAGGGACATTATACTTCACCATTTGAACAGCCTGGGTATCAATGCCAACTGGGCGAAAAGCACACTTTCCCCAGCCAAAAATTTCCTTTTTGGGGGTTCAACTCAATTCCATGAGCATGCCTGTGCACCTCAAGAGCGAGCACGTCCAGACCATTCACCAGTGTCTGTCTCAGTTCAAACTGGGAAAAACATTTCCACTGAAGACTTTTCAGAAAATGTTGGATTTTATGGCGGCAGCATCTGCCGTCATACCATTAGGTTTTTTACACATGAGACCTCTCCAGTGCTGGCTCAAACACCATGTACTGAGTCATGCCTGGCGTCAGGGGTGCATGCACGTCAACATGACTGGCCACTGCCTGGCTACTCTAGCACCATGGACAGCTCCAAACCTTTATCAGCAGGGTGTGATGCTGGGTCAGGTTTTCAGATGAAAAGTGGTGACCACGGATGCATCCAACACGGGTTGGGGCGCACTGTGTGATGGATGCCTGGCTTTCAGCACTTGGACAGGTGCGAAATGAGCGTGGCACATCAACTGCATGTAAATGCTATCCATCTTCTTAGCGGTGAAAGCTTTCATTCCGACATAGTGAATCATCACATTCTGATTCGTTCAGACAGTATGTCAGTGGAAGTGTACATAAATCACCAGGGCGGCACTCGATCGCTACCAATGTTGAGCCTGGTGCAATGCCTTCTTGTGTGGAGCGCAAGGGATCTCCTCTCCCTGCGCGCAACATATGTCCTGGGCCGTTTGAACTGTGTAGCAGACATATTGTCGCGCCAGGGGCCGATGGCAGGGGAATGCAGACTTCATCCTGAAATGGTTATGAGGATTTGGGAACTGTTCGACAAAGTGGAAGTTGACCTATTTGCCTCCACAAAGACAGCCCACTGCCCTCTTTGGTACTCCATGTCCCAAGCCCCGCTGGGAGTGGATGCCTTGGCCCACAAGTGGCCAGCAACTAACAAATATATGTTTCCCCCAATATGTCTCCTCCACGCTGTCATTTGCAAAGTCCGAGAGGACAAGGAAACGGTTCTGTTGGTTGTGCCGAAATGGCCCAACCAACCATGGTTTCTGTAAATGATGGAGAAATTAGGCTGCCCTCCATGGGAAATACCGCTGAGGAGGGATCTGCCCCCTCAAGCGCAGGGCATGATTTGGCATCCCCAGCTGGAGCTGTGAAACCTACACGTATGGCCCCTGAACGGAGCACAACACATGAGTCAGAATTGTCTCAGTCTGTAATAAACACCATTTTTCAGGCTAAAGCGCCATCTACGATATTCCTCTATGCACTAAAATGGTGTGTGTTTGCAGATTGTTGCTCTTTACGCAGCAAGGACCCCGTGAATTGGCCCATAACGGAGATCCTTATATTCCGTCAAGAGCGGTTGGACGCAGGTATTGCTCTATCAATGCTTAAGGTTTATGTAGTGACCATCTTGGCATTTCACGCCCCAGAGGCTGGCTCCTCTATAGACAGACACAATCTAATCATAAAGTTCCTTAGGGGAGCGAGGTGCTTGAACCCCCCTTGCCCTGCTATGGTTCCAACATGGCGCTCATGAACCCCCTGTTCGAACATTTGGAATTCGTTGAGTTACATGTGCTCTCTTTGAAGACGGCACTGCTGTTGGCTCTGGCCTCAGTCAAATGGGTTGGCGATATACAGCCGCTGTCGGTTGACAGTTCATGTCTGGAATTTGGTCCCGGGCTTTCAAAACCCACCATCAAACCCAAAAAAGGCTATGTGTCTAAGGTGCTTTCCACACCCTTTAGGGCTCAGATAGTGCACCTACAAGCTTTCTCTTCTCTACCGTCTAATTCGGATGAGGAGCAGTTAGCGCATTTATTATACCCCGTGCAGGCATTGCACACACATGTGGAGCGCACTCGCCAGTTTAGACTGTCAGTTCAAGCTCTTTGTTTGGAGGATGCACAAAAGGCATGTCCGTCTCCAAACAAAGGCTATCTCACTAGACTGTTGATGCGATTACCCCCGCTTATGAATCACAGGGCGTGAGATGCCCTATTGGCGTGAAAGTGCATTCAAATTTCAATGCATTGTGCCTGAAGCGTACATCAGAGTGGACTCGCTTCCTCGGTCAAAATCAAGGGGTTGAGGATCTGTCAACAGAAAGTTCCCATGCTCACTTAACAGACTTCCAAAATGGCGGCAGGGATTCCCCCGAGGGGAAGTGCTTAGGGGAGTTAGCCAGTGGATGTTAAAAGTGAAATGGAATGCAGCCCAAGTGGAAAGGGAATTCCCCAAAGCATTCAGCAATGTCTCGTTCCCTTCATCTCAGGGAACCGAGGTTACAAGAGTAACCGAAGACATTTTTAGATGCCATGTCAGTTTATAAAGAACTTCAACTTTTGAAAACACGTCTCGAAACACCTGTGTTCATGGCGCTGCGAATAGCTTTTTGCATCTAACTTTAGGTGTGAATGGCACCTAGAATTTTTTCAAATAATAAAGATGCATACATATTTTATATCTCTATACAGTCAACAAATAACAACGAATAAATGCATATACATTACAAAATCCATAAATGCAGTTGATTTAAAAAATGTACCTTTATTTTTAAGACTATAGATGAAGTTACTGTTTACAAACAAATGCTCCGCCCCACCCCTTCCAGGTTCTTTTGGTTGCCCAGAAAAGAACTGTTGTCTATGGGCGCGTTGCTCAAATTGCACTGAAACTGCCCAAAAAGTGCTGTCTGTGGGATTGAAACACCCCGTTTCCCACAGATTATTGGAGATGAGGGCTTCTTTCAATTTCCACCAGATCGTTGCATCAGGATTTTACATAAATGATAATAATTCACTAGTCACCATCATTGTTATCGCATCTACTCTAAGACACAATTGACCCGCAGCAGCTGTTGGTTGATATTAACTTTTTACGAAGAAATTGAGTAAACTCTGATTGCATACTGCTTTTTTTTATTTCCAAAGTGCTGTCGCTTTGACAGATATGAGGTCAAATATGATCTATCTAACAATGGTCTTATCTGATCAAGACCATATACGATATGACAGGAGGAACAGATCCCGTCTCCACCACCGCAGCACATGGACTACAGTTTGTGAAAGGATAAGTGAATTTAAAATAATGTCATATAGTGACAATTATGTCTCTGCATTTATTTTAAATGCAGTAAATAATATTGTTCAGTCAAAAACAGCTGTTATTAATTTTTGATATACTTCATACTGAAGTAAGAATATTGTTATTTATTGAATGTGGCTTATTAATTTAAGCAGTAAAGACACATATAGCATGTCTAGTAGTAGTTTTTATTTTTATAGGCTTTAGAAGCCTGTTAAACGTGAGGATGTGTATTCATGTCAGACATGATCATACAGGCACACTGAACCAAGTTTAAACTTGTTTTGCTGATATTTCAGAAAAGAACCCACATAATTGATTCACTGTAAACCATAGATAAACCATTTATAATAACTTTTATTTACATTAAAATACATTATTACATTCTATATTAAAACTGCAGCGCTGCCTATCTCCACCATTGAAATCTGCTGCTCGAAAGAACCCGGAAGCGCGGTTTCCTGCGATGTGACGTCAGAGCAGTTTCATCTGTATGTGAATGAAAGACTTTTATTTTAAAACTACTGATGAGAGAGGGAGAGGAAGTCGATCCGCAGACTGGTTTCACATTTCTCGCTTCAACGCAAACAACACTGGCGTCCGGGCGCTGCTACGGTACCAGTCGTGACTGCCCGACTGCTCGTCTTTTTACGGCTCACAGATGTAATTCGTCGCGTACCACCGACTGGAACCGTACAATTCAGAGTCATTTACAACCGGGCAACGGTTCGGACTCATTCTTAATACCATACTGTCAAAATATCAGCGACTTTCTTCGAAGTCACACGGCCAGCTAACGCGCGTTAGCAGGTTAGATGTGCTTTTCAGTATATCAGTACCTCCATGATGTTTTTGTGTTTGTATCATTAGTTTTCGAGCTCGGTACCTTAACAGGTATTTGACTTGGCCTTAGAAGAATCTAAAACATTGACATGTAGACACCTGTTTGACGGATCATTTCTCGGAGGATCGCCGAAGTGAGTGCTGCTGAGTTGGCTAACTGAAAGGAGCAGCTCCTTAACTTAACCTCAAGTTTTTCTGGACTAAAAAGGACTCCCATCTTTCTTTCTTCAGTACTGTCGAGGGGAAATAGGACTGGAAGTTTTACATTACCTATGCACAACGATATACAGACTTTCATTTATAGTTACGGACAAATTAAGGACCCTCCGGATTTTTGCCACCTGGCCTAATAAAACTTGGAGTCATCGGACTCGATTTTGCACATCTATGCTGGGAACAAATGTTTTGTTTTTTTCTTCATCAGCTAACGACTTTTTAAAATATCTATTTACGATGCTGGTATTCTGTCTGTAATTCCCCAGAAGGAAACACCAGTTTAACTTCAGAAAGGCACATAGGAAGTTGGGATTCAATGTCTAGAACCAAACAGTCTTCGACTATTTGAGAGCGAATTCACAAACATATTTCAAGAAGGTTCGTGTTTTTTGACTCGTAAAGTAAGCAAACTATGACTTAATTTACAAGACTTTTGAAAAAACCATCTTTACTGGTTTGATATCCTAAAGAGAGCTTGTGTTGGCTCTTTAAAAGTTGGACTTCCGACACTTTTCGTCGTGCTGTGCCGATGTCCCCTTTGACTGACTCTTGAGCGCTGTGAACACATTCAGTTTCAGAAAATAAACTGTCAAATCCAGTTTGAGAAGATGTCGACCAGGACACCGCTGTTACAAATTGATCAGGTGAGTCTTCCAAGAACTGTGAAAATGGTTAGTTACTCAGTTACTTTATATTTTGTTCTTATATCATATTTTAATATGGTTCTGCTTTGTATAAATGTCAAACCTAGGTGATCATTTCAGTTCCTGGCCTAGAATAAAATATAGGGAAGCTTATGATGCTCTTCCAGTGTTGAGCTTTGTAATATGTCTGTACATGTTTACTATAATCACTGAGGAAAGCCTCTTTGGCTGTTGAACTGGATATTTTTCAATTCAGTAAACCATGTAATAAGAAAATACTGGCTTTTTACTGAGATTGTTAGTGCATCACTCTTAATGAATTCTTTCCCTATTTACATCATAAAAGCACACATGGGATATGGTTGTTTTGTTCTCATCTTAGAAATGGTTAAATGAGTCATAAGTTCATCACAGGAGTGATATCCCCCATGTTTTGCCTTTATTTCCCAGGTTGACTTCATGCTGTTACTGTGATTTCTTTTGTACACTTGAAAACAAAAACTTTCCAGCTTAGTTCAATGTTTCTTTACCTTTTAAGGGGTTGGAAAGACCCAAATGTAGGCTAGATGTTTTGCTGCCTTAGTGTTCTGCTTTTTAAAAAAAAAAACGGTTTCTGTGGGTGAAGTTGGGTCAGTAATTTTCAAAATCACATTTTTAAAACTTGAACCAATTTTACGTCAGCTTCTCAATTAGTTCCCATAAATTTTCATTTTGACACACATTGTACCTTTCAGATGCAAGTGGACGATTTGACCTGAGGTCACAGATTATTGTTTAAATCTTGAAATCACTATCTTTTAGTTCCTTATATTTTTTAGAAATACCATTAAAGGAAATTTTCCAGGTTCAATACAAGTTAAGCTCAATCGACAGCATTTGCGGTATAATATTGAATACCACAAAAATCAATTTCGACTCGTCCCTCCTTTTCTTTAAAAGCAAAATCGAGGTTACAGCGAGGCACTTATAATGGAAGTGAAAGGGCCAGTATTTGGAGGGTTTAAAGGCAGAAATGTGAAGCTTATAGTTTTATAAAAGAACTTACATTAATTCTTCTGTCAAACCTCATGTATTATTTGAGATGAGAAGTTGTTTAAATTGTAATTTTTAGTCATTTTAGGGTCTGTTGACATTACATCGCCATGGCATTGAAATTGTAAAATCGGCTATAACTTTACACAGAAAAGGTTTGTAAGTGATTTTATCACACTAAAATCATGTTAACACTCATTGTTTATGTCTTGTGGCTTTACTTTTGAAACAGGAGTATTTTAACATTCAAAAATTGCCCCATTCGCTTCCATTGTAAGTGCCTAACTGGAACCTCGATTTTTGCTTTTTTTAATGAAAAGGAGGGACGAGTCAATTTTTTTTGTTTATTTTTTATTTTTTTGTGGTAATCAATATTATGACACAAATGCTGTCGATTGAGTTTAACTTGTATTGAACCTGGAATATTCTTTTAACTCTCTAAAATTAGGATGAGGATGATGGGGAGTGCAGGTCTTGTTCTGGTGTTTAAAAAAAAAAAAAAAAAATACTTATCTTTTTTCAGTGTCTTTCTGGTAAAATTGTACCAACAGTAAGCAGCTTGCACATGAAATTTCCTAAGATTGATGGGAGTCCTATATGTAGGACATGTTTATAGTAGAGATGAAATGTTTGCTGAAGTGTTTCATGCCAAAGCCATACCCCCAGTCTTCCTGGGATTTGCAGTGTAAAAAGGTTGGCCGGCATTTTTCTAAAAGAACTTTTCCTGTGGATTGTGGAATCAAATAATATTCTGTTTGGGCTGATGTAGTGTAATGATTTGTAATATTCTCAGTCTGTTCTCCCATGTAAATCTGTTTTAGATCAGATCAAGATGCTTTTATTCTAGCATTTTAGTTGTGATTTGGAGTTTCTGGGCAAAGATTTGTAATACTCAACTTTCAGTCTGGACTAGCATTTCCAGTTAAGCTGGGCATGGTTTGGGGAGTGTCAGTTTTTATTTTGAATGTTTAAAATGTCATGTAGGCCTAATGATTTTTGTTTTGGTTAAGATAGATCTTCATACACAAAGTGTGTTTTCAAGCTTTACCTACTCTGATACAGACAGGGTCTGTAAGGTCATGGATGAAAACGGCAACCTTGTGTGATAATATTAACTGTTACAGCTGTTTTTTTTTTGTTGTTTTTTTTTTCATCATGATTTTGAATTCTGCAGTCCTTTGGTGTGATTCTTTGTCTTATCAGCCCTTTTTTCCATAAAAAAAAACAGATTTTTCCATTTGACTTTAGGTAAAAATGTCTCGAGTCCCAAGCGTAGTACCGGTCGTGTTTCAGCTGGTGTCTATTTGTGTACTGGCTGCTACCTCCCTGCTCTTGAAATAGTCATGATGTGGTAAAAAATAATGATAAATGACAAGCTGGCTAGCACACCCTCTTTATTTACCCCTCCCCCTCATATATGCCAGTCTACTCTGCTGTTTCCCCTGTTTCAGACAGTTGCCCCTTGCACTGAGCCTCTGCTTCTTTGTGACCTTCCAGCACATGGACCACTGATTTTGAACATGGTTGTGAGCTGTTGCTCAGCAACATTCCCACAGTCGGTATCCTCTTTCAGGTGTGTGTTGCGTCTTCAGGCGACTTTTGTATCTTTGTCAGATATTAGTC